>NC_133140.1:30657945-31257945 GCF_048418815.1 Hemitrygon akajei
CCGTCGATCTCCCCATTGTCTTCCGAAATCCTGTTGTAGTCACCGACTATGACCATGGCACGTATGACCATTCTTCAGTGGTGGAATTATCACCCAGGCAAGGGTGAACACACAAATAATTCCCCACCGGTCGCAGCTTATCACACTGTGAGCCACTGACCGACTTCCCCGAATCGATCCTCCAAAACCCCACCTTCATGTGGGTGCACAAAGCTTGTTCAGTGTACAACACTCTGTGTGTCTCGTGGTGTGTCTCGGTGTGTCTGTCTGTGGCCCAGCGGATCTGCTTTTTATCTCCACATGTTGGACACCAGCTGTCCATCAACCTGCTCCACCCACCGCTTTCTGCAGAAACTCTACAAGCAGGCAAGTGAACTTGGAGAAAAGTAAACAATCAGCAGAGGAACCATAACATCATTCTTTCGAGCAGTTTCTGTCTCTCTCTCTCTCTCATTGTGCTGGATGCCTCCCTCTCTCTCTCTTAATAGCAGCTCAGTTCATAGGGTCTTCTGGACTCCTTTTCCAGCCAGGGTGACCCTTGACACTATCTACATGATCAATGCCTCTCATCATCTTATACATCTCTATCAGGTCACCTGTCATCCTCCATCGCTCCACGGAGAAAAGGCTGAGTTCACACAACCTATTCTCATAAGGCATGCCCCCCCAATCCAGGCAACATCCTTGTAAATCTCCTCTGCACCCTTTCTATGGTTTCCACATCCTTCCTGTTGTGAGGCGACCAGAATTGAGCATAGTACTCCAGGTGAGGTCTGACCAGGGTCCTACAAAGCTGCAACATTACCTCTCAGCTCCTAAACTCAATCTCACGATTGATGAAGGCCAATGCACTGTATGCCTTCATAACCACACAGTCAAACTGCGCAGCAGTTCAAGTGTCCTATGAACTTGGACTCCAAGATCCCTCTGATTCTCCATATGGCCAAGAGTCTTACCATTAATACTATATTCTGCCATCATATTTGACCTACCAAAATGAACCACCTCACACTTATCTGAGTTGAACTCTGTCTGCCACTTGTCAGCCCAGTTTTACATCCTATCAATGTCCTGCTGTAACCTCTGACAGCCTTCCACACTATCCACAACACCCTCAACCTTTGTGTCATCAGCAAATTTACTAACCCATCCCTCCACTTCCTCATCTAGGTCATTTATAAAAATCACAAAGAGTAGGGGTCCCAGAACAGATCCCTGAGGCACACCATTTGTTCTTTCTAAAAAATATTTACTGTTTAACAAAGCACTTCCAATACTATCTCATTATCATACCCCAAAATGGACACTTCTAAATGGGGCTTCTTGTAGTGTTTTTGAAAAACTAAACAAAGTAACTGCTTCTTGGTACTAGTGGCCTTATGTTAGAAGCATTGCTTAGTATGTATATGGTAACAAGACTAATGTGGTATCTTACATCAGAGTTGATGTGGTGTGATGTAGGTCACTAAGTACATGATCTTGAAGAAACCTGGTTGAATTGGAATGAAACTCCCAGACTCTCCTACCCTTTTACCCACTACACCCCAATTATTTAGAAGACTTGTTTTTAAAGCTGGAAATAAAATGGAGGTTCATAATTGATGCAAACACATTTCCTAGAAAAATGCTGCCAGAATTAAGATATAATAGAAGATGCAGTCCTACATAAAAGCTCATTCACAAGTAAAACATAAATGTAAAATTTTCTTACAATTTTTATAAGAAAACAAAAACAAATGCAAAGTCCATTTTAGAACAAAGTGATCAGAGTGGTCATAGTGTTGCTAAATGAAGTGGTGATTAGGGTTTTGCCAGTTGGTTTAAGAATGAAATGGTTGAAGAGGCTGCCTTGGTAGTGTGCGACTTCAGGCTTCTGTACCTCATGCCCAATGGTAGCTACGAAAAGATGGCGTGGCCCAGATGATGTGGATCTTTGATGATGGATGTTGCCTTCTTGAGGTAAAGTCTCCTGTAGATACTACCTATAATGGGGAAGGATATCCCTGTTATGTATTGGGCACAGTCCACTACTTTCTTCAGCTTTTTGCTTTCCTGTTACCATACCAGACCATGATGCAACCATTCAGGGTACTTTCAAGAGTACATCTGTAAAAGCTTGTTAGTGTTCGGCGATGAGCTGAACCTCCTTAAACTCCCAAGTAAAGATACTGGCATACTTTCTTTATGATTGTGTTTAATATGTTGGGCCCAGGACTGATTATCTGATATGCTATCAGGAATATTGACTCTTTAGTGAAAGTTAGGATTAAGTGACCCTTTTTATTTTTTAAAATAAGAAAAATGTTCTTCTATAATCTACACATCAGAACTGTTGAACACCTGTCAATAAAAAAAAATCATTGCCAAGTAGGCAAGCTTGCATTGTGTTAAGAAGCAAACAATCTGCTGAAATTCAGCAGGACCTGACCCTAAATACCAACAATTCCTTTTCCTCACCACAGATGCCACTCGACTTGGCAGTTCCTCCAGCAGATTGTTTGCTACTTCAACTTACAGTATCTTCTGTCTATTGACTTTGTACAACCAGATAAAGCACTCCTTTAAGGGGTGCATCAGTTGTCAATTTTTCAGTTTGACTACTTTCCTCTATGTGATAGCAGTAATTCCAAGATCAGTGCAGCTTTATATTTTGGAAGTCAGAATTTAAACTTGCAGCCAACAAATGGACAAAATGTTCATCTTATTAAACTAGTTGGATTTAAATATTTTTACTTGTATGTAACTCTGTAAATAATAGAAAATCTATATGAATTGAAAATGACATTAAAATGGCTAAAATATGAAGTATTGCACTCACTTGAATCCTGATGGAATATACAGTTTGTCGAATCGCAGGAAGTTGATAATATGCCTAAACATCTGACCATCTCCAATGATGAAAAGCGTCTTGCCATATGTAATCCATTGTGCTTTGTTGCGATTATACAGCAGTTCAGGATACTAACAGACATGAATCTTGTCAAAAAGGCTACTACACTGTTTATTTAATTATAGTCACTCAAGAAATTAAAATCATTGCCTTAAAGATTCGTAAGAACTTATATTATCACCTTAGAATTAATTTGTTAATTTTTTTCATATCATCTGCAAATTTGATGAAATAATTCACCAGGAGAAAGTCACATCACAGTTTATCCCAGCAAATCACTGGTCCTTTGAACTAAACAGATATCATTTTACATCATTTTAGCATATTTCTTTCTTCCCATGTACTAATCTAGTTTTCCTTAAATATATCAATGATATGTCTTAACCACTCCATGAGGTAGAGAGTTTGTCACAGCATATTCAGAACTTCTAATCACAACACAATTCATTAGAACACAAGCATTTATAAAGTTGTCCTTTTAAGTTTTACAAAATATACTGACATAATCCTAGATATATTCCAATTAATGTACCAAAAGTATAACCATAATAAAACAAGAAACTATTTAACTGGGCAACGCGTTACTAGACTATTCAATTTCTAGTCAAAGCTGAATCAGAAAATTCATGAGCTGTAGATCTAATGAGATCTGGCATAAGACATAATGGTTTCAGTCCGGAACCATTCTAGAATTTCTTCAGCTACCTCTTTCAGAACCCGGGGTGTAAATCATCTGATTCAGGTGACTTTACTCAACTTTGCCCCCTGACACTCTTGAGCTTCTGGCATACTGCTAGCAACTTCTACAGTGAAGACTGACACAAAATACCATTTCTTTGTCCACCATACTACCTCTCCAGCATAATTTTCCAGTGGCCCAATATCCACCTTCTCCCTTCTTTTTCTCTTCACAGAGCTGCAAAAAACTTTTGGTATCCTCGCATATTATTGGCTAGCTTATCTTCATATTTCATATTTTCTTTCCTTATGGATTATTTAGTTCCTCTGTATTAAAAGTTTCCCAATCCTCTAATTTCCAACTTTATGCCGTCTTGCTTTAATGCTGTCTTTGACTTCCCTTGTCAGCTACAGTTCCCTCATCCTCCCTTTAGAGTACTACTTCATCTTTGGGAGGTATCTATCTTGCACCTTCCAAATTGTCCCCAGAATCTCCAGCCAATGCTGTTCTGCCATCATCTATGCTAGTTTTCCCTTCCAATCAACTTTGGCTAGCTCCTCTCATATGCCTCTGTAATTCTCTTTACTCCACTGTAATACTGATACATCAAACCTTATCTTCTCCCTCTAAAACTGCGGAGTGAATTGTATCACATTATGATTATTGCCTCTTAAGGGTTCTTTTACTTCAAGCTCTGTTAGATATGTGGGTTATGGCCAAAGGAAAAGTGGCTGGAGTCTCTTAACACTTCAGTGCAAGTGTGTTTACTAGGTGCATCAAAAATCAAACTTACAAAATTAGAGAAAATAGTGAAAAAAAAACTGCCAATATTTTCCTAAGGATATCTACCAGAAAACACAATAATAGCTCCATACTACTTTTGTCCACTGTTAAGTCCTTGCAGCCATGATCTCTCTCCAACTGACAATAAAAAACTCAGTTTATTAGGCACCAGGACATACCATCTGTAATTACCCATAAAGTTAACTTAAGATTTGATACATCCCACAATGTAGTTACAATCATATTACAAAATAAATGGAAGAATTCCCCCTTAAATACAGTATACAGCCAATGTATACATATTTACACATCCCCATTACTACAGAAATTGAATATTTCACTGTGTATGGTGGGAAGGCACCATCCAGCCGATATAAGTGCATCAGCTCGGTTTAGGATGGGGAATATATTTAAGTGTGTACACTCAGCACAATGACATCAGAATGACAAGGCAATGACTATGTCTGCAAATGCACATGCGTAAGGAGTGTGTTTACTGAGTGCACTCCATCATATTTCCACTCTCCTCTCCTGCTGCACCAACACACAGCAGCCAAAACATGTAGTCTGCAGTGACATTTCCTTTCCCTGCTTTATGGTGGATGCAGGATTTGAAAGGTTGAAGCTCCAGGTATCACTGTGTCACTCTGGTACTACAGTCCTCTACTGTCTGAATCCATGACATCACTCTGTGGTCTGTGCAGAGGTCAAATTCCCCACCAAAAGGTAGTACTGAAGGCCATCAAGGGCCACTTAAAGGCCAGACACTCCTTTTCAATGAAGAAATACCTGGATTCCCTTGTGAGGAGTTTTTGGCTCAGGCAAAAGATAAGTCACTCTTCTCCAGGCTCTCCAAACCCGCACTGCTCCAATGCCTACTCCTGAGGCAGCCATCCATCAGGAGAAGAAACTATTAGTCAAAGTCTGAGCTCTGAAGTACAGATGAAGAACACGTGAGCTTTAAGGACTGGAAAAGTGTTTTCACACTCACTTGTCCACGTCACTGGGTTACTTACAAGTTTCCCAGGAAGATTAGTCAAAGGTGCAGCCAGAATGGCAAATTGGGGAATGAACCTGTGATGCCACCCTACCAGAGCCAGGAAGGACTTCACTTTGTCCACTTGGGCTCAAATTTTTTGATGTCCCAGCTGATAGCCAGGGTACCTGGTTTTCCTTTTTGCCCACTCACATTTTTGTAGATTGAGGGTGAAACCATCAACATATTTTCCAGGATCCTGTGCAGATGGTCCCAGTGCTCTAACCACATCTGGCTGTAGACAAGCACATCACCTAGGTAGACCGCAATACGGTCCTCAGCCTTGTACCATCTGATTCACCAATTGCTGGAAGGTTGCCAGTGCACTAAGAAGACCATAGGACATCATGGTGAATTGAAACAGAACCAGGATTGGAAGGCTGTGAGGGGTTTTGATTGGTCATTCAGGGGAACCAGCCAGTAGCCTTTACAAAGGTCCAGTCTAGTAATGTCATTTTCTCATGCAATTCTTTCTAATAGGTCATCAATGCGGGGCACAGGATAAGCATTCAACTTCTGGAAGTCAATGAATATCTTCAGGGTACCATCTTTCTTGGGGCCAATAACGATAGGACTACTTCACTCACCATTTGAAGGCTTGATGACTCCCAGTGCCAGCACAGTCATCATCTCATCCTTCAGGGCCCCCACAAGCTGCTCTGGCACTCTGTAACAGTGTGTCATACTTACCGTAGATTCCGGACTACAGAGCGCACCTGATTAAAAGCCGCTGGCTCTAATTTTAGAAATAAAATCAATTTTTTAATTGTAAAGGCCGCACCGGATTTTAGGCCGCACCAGATTTTCGGCCGCAGGTGTCCCACGTTGTAATATGAGATATTTACACAGAAAGATATTACACGTGAGGATTTTTTAACTTTTAATTAAATCCATATGGTAACAAAAACAAATACATATTGCAAATGCTTTTTTTCGAACCGTGCCCGTAACGCGGCTACTTTTAAATATACGTTGCGTATACTTCTTTACTGAACAACATTCCAATATCTCCTAACGACTAGTAAAAAATATATATACTGCAGCCTACCAGGAAAAGTTATTGATCGCCTTTAACTTAAAAGCAGCGTTCGCTCAGATCCAAAGCCGCTCGCGTAATGCCGCTCCCCCCCACCTTTCCGTTTATCGCAAACCGGCGTTTTCCCACAAGACACCGCGAAACCGGGTGTGACGTCATAGCATCCCGCGATGTAGTACAGAAAACAAATATAGTTAAAACTCTTCTAACTTTAACTAGAAAATGAATTACTAAGCGAAAATATTATAAACTAAGTAACTGCCATAAGGCAGCACAATGCTTCAAGTGTTTTCCATGTTGATGAGGGTGAGTACAAATGACTGATTTACAATAATTTAATTGTGAAAGTGCGCTTGATTTATCGTACAATTTCATTGGACCTCTGTGAACTACTCATCAATTTTATTGGTCTACTGTTATGAGGCAAAATGTTTACGAGGCGGCATGAAAAAAATCATGTATTAGCCGCTCTGGATTAAAGGCCGCAAAGTTCAAAGCTGTTCAAAATGTGGGAAAAAAGTAGCGGCTTAAAATCCGGAATCTACGGTAACTCTGTTCATGTTTGATCCTGATGGGATGTCTTAAGACCTTTGGCAGTCCTGGTCTCTGCTGAAACAGTTGTGAAAAATAAGCAAACACCCTCTGCAGCTCCACTGGTTGCCAGCCATCAAGACAGAAGAGGTAAATCCTCCATGCCTCCATAGCCCCTTCAGAGTCATCATCAAATGGGTACATTTGTCTTACATTTAGTATAACAAAAGCTCCAGAGTGAATAAACTTTTATTGCAAAAATAAAAAAAAATAGAGGACTGGTCTTACCAAATTTTAGATTTTATTATTGGACAATTAATATTTGTTATATTACTTTTTGGATTCATGGTATAGATACCCAGGATTGCCCTTCATGGTTACATTTGGAGGAGAATTTGGCAATGGGGTTTTCTTTAGCTTCTTTATTAGGAGCTCCCCTTCCTTTTTCGTTCTCCAGAATAGGTAGACAAGCTCTCAATCCTATTGTTAAACATACTTAAAAAATTTGGTTTCAGTTCCGTAGATTTTTTGAATTAAATAACTTTCTACACCCTAGTAATATCTATTCTAATTTTATTTAAACCATCAACTCTGGATAAGGCTTTTTTAACAAGGAAAACTAAAGAAATAAAAACTTTTTTAGATTTGTTTTTACAGGATTGTTTAATGTCTTTTTCGCAGTTAATTGATAAATATGATAGCTCTAGTACTCATTTTTTTTTAGATACTTACAGGTTAGGAATTTTTAACGTGATTTTCTACCAAATTATCCCTTGGCCTAACCATCAAATTTGGCTTATGCTATTTTTCAGCTTAAACCATTTCAAAAACGATTAATAGCTATTATTTATGAACAGTTAATGAAAGCTTGCATGTCGCCTAATGATAAGGTTCAACACACTTGGGAAATAGAACTTCAACATTCACTTTCAGATGATCAATAGAGTAAAATTTATTATCTAGTTAATAATTCATCTATCTGTGCACGCCATTCCTTAATTCAGTTTAAGATAGTACACAAGGCTCATATGTCAAAAGATAAATTAGCACATATTTTTTCTAATATAAGCCCTATTTGTGACAGATGTAACGCAGAGGTGGCTACTCTAACTCACATGTTTTGGTTCTGTGTAAACTTAAATAATTTTTGGAGGGATGTGTTTAGAATATTATCCAAAGTTATAGGTGCGGATGTACAACCCAATTCACTCACGGCAATTTTTGGGATTATTCCAGAGGAACCAGGTAGAGTTTCTGCTTCCGTTCAACATGTGATAGCCTTTTCAACTTTACTGGCTAGGAGAGTTATCTTGTTATACTGGAAAGATTCTAATCCACCTACTGTTTTTAAACTGGCTCTCCTCCATTATGTCATGTTTAAGTTTGGAGAAAATTAGAAGCCGGATGCACATCTTTTAATTTTGAGCAAGTCTGGTGACCCTTTATTCAATATTTTCATATGATTTGATTTATTTTTATTTATTTATTTTTCTTTATTTTCTATAGGGAAAATTCTTCCTTATCCATTAAGGTTTGGAGGTGACTGGAAGGATGTTTTCTCTCCTCCTTTTTCTTCTAATTTTATCCTCAAATGAACTGCCCAATCTCTCTTTTTTTTGTTTTAGTTTAGTGGGTGTTTTTTTTCCTTTTATATAATAAAATTTCCAATTTTTTAAATATGATTTGTTAAGAGGAGTTGTGGTCTCTTGTTTACATTATATTTTATATATATATATATATAAAACATTATACTTATCTGATTTTGACAATATATACTTTTTTCTGCTGTTTATACATATTTGTATTATGTGTTTGCCAAAACTTCTCCTCTGATTTGTATATATTTCTCTTACTGGAAAATCAATAAATAAAAAAAGATTGGAAAAAATGGGTACACCATCTATACAATTATCAACAGAGGTAGGAGAACCAGCATATTTCTCACAGTGCCGTTACCAACCTAATTTTCTAGGCCTTTTGATTCCTTCCTCCCATTGACTAGCATTCAAGTCAGGCAGATATTGTAACCCGGCAATTGGTTTGGTTTGCTCAGGTCATGCCAAAATACAAACCAGCATGGAGTAACAGATGAGTGTGACTTGCTATTTTCCTTTCCTCAGTAACTTATGTGACACAGGCAATTTTTTTTCCCGATTCATGTTAACTGGCAGTTTCTTAGCACACTTACATTCATCAAATACTTTGTGGTCATCCAGATCAACAGTGAGTTCCACCAGTGACTCAGACTTCCAGTCACCATGGACTGTAGTCAACACCAAAGGCAAGAGCATAAGTTTTCTTAATAAATGACAGTGAGCCACTAGAATCTAAAAGAGCTTTAATAGGTTTTGACTATTGTAAACATGGGTTCTTTTTCCCTCACATTCTGCTTGATTTCCTTACCATATTATCATACTCAATATCAAAATCATCACCACATTCTCCCTCTCTCAGTAGAGAGCACATACCTGACAATTTGGGCTTCTTGAGAGGATACACAGAGGACTTAAGATCTGGCTGCTGACAATATTAGCAAATTAAAGTCTTAGAAACAACTACCAAAGGTTCTTTGTCCTCTTTTCTCCTGAACTTGCTGACTTTACCTTCCCTGCTGAGTCTCCAAAGGAGTATACTTGTTGCTGAGAGAAATGGCCACAGGGGAACCTGCGCTAAGTGCTTACTCCCCTTAATTCACATATTAGATGGTTGACCACCAAACAAAGCCTACGCTCCAGGTATGCCCACCTCAGTAAAAGTCTCAGCCTCCTGGTTGGTCCCAAGTACATCCAGCTTCAGCTCCTTAAACCTGTCAAGTCAGGAACTGAAATTGGCTGCACTTTCTGTAAATACAGTTATCAGAAAGACCATTAGGTATCCTGCAATCCCACATCTTACAGGAGGAGCTTTCAATCCTGCCTACACTTATTATACCTTTAGCTCTAACTTCTTAAGCTTAAATTCTACAATCAACTAAATGACTCCAAAACCTCAGTGCCTTTAGCCTACGCCTGAACTCGCTGAAACCTGTTGAGCCAAAGCCTGCCTGCATCAACAATGGGCCGCTCAAATAATACTCAATCCTGACAAGGCTTGATGTTTTCAAATGGCTCCTACCTTGCAACATGTCAGTCTCTCACTTGCTACTTAAAGACATGACTTACTCCTGAATAGACTTGCCTTTATCAAATGGCTTCTACCCTACAAAATTTCACTCTTTCACTTGCTTCTTCAAACAATAACTCACTCCTGTCGAGATTTGTTGATTTCAAATGGCTCCCGCCCTGAGAAAAGTCACTCTTATTCACATCTTGTTATCAGGAACCAGCCCCAGTATTCTTTTATGCTGATCAATATTTAACAGTTGATGAAAATTAAATGGGACTAATCCGTAATGCTCTTTTATTGTCAAATATATTATCATCATGCACATTTTGGGTTTGCATGTTTACAAAAGTTATATTTCAATAAAGGCTGCCAGGTGTGGTTGGACATATTCTGGCAGTTCCATCACAATATGAATGGATGAAACTGTTTTAAAGCAGTAACAGAAAATATGAAATAGCAAATTAGCAACTTCCTCTGCGTCCACCAGAATTTTCTTTTACTTTGAAGTCAATGGGAGAGAAAATTAATTGGGGTAAAGCCCCTATCGTATAGTTATTTCTCATTTTACAAGAAGTTATGTAGAGCCGGCACAGAAAAAGACCAAATCAGTCCACTAATGACAGTGATGTTCAATTCAAGCTCTTTCCTGTTCTCCTTCAAGGACATAATCTTCAGTTGACTATTCTCCCAGCAAATGGTGCTATTGAAATGAGATACCAAAAGGCTTTATTGCCATGAAATCGTCATTGACTATAAATAATATGACCAGATAATAAAATAAGGATTAGAGAGAAAATAGGTCTAAAAAATTATCTGATAATATTGAAAATTTTGCTGGATTCCAACATAGCCATTGCTTAATGGAAAAGTTCTTAGAATTTGCCTTAAAGGGATGAAACAAAAAAATAGTAAATGCTTCTTTTTTCTCCAGATGTTGTTCCCTAAATGTCAATGTTGGAATCATTTCAAAATATATATAATAAATCTAATTTAGAATGTGTTGTTGCTAGACACAAAAAAAGTTACCATAAAATAATTTGGCTGAGACTTTAAAACTCCAGGGTGAACCTAAGGTTCTACAACATAACCCAAGGTTCTACCTCTGCCCTAACTTTGTATGTGGTAAATTATTGCATTCTTAGTCTAATAGAATGTGGAATTTATCATATACTAAATCAGGACAGAGGTGGAATTTTAGGCTGTGTTATTACCTTCCTTAAGTGGCTCGTAAATTAGCAGAACCATCTGCTATAGCGGTCACCAACCTTTTTAAGCCCAAGATTCCCTACCTCGGCCTTAGTGAAAGGCAAGATCAACCCCAGATCGATTAGTTATACGCGTGCGTACCGGGACAGAAAAGACCGGAAGTAAAACCCCGCAACCTGGAAGTAGAAATAATATATAAACACCAGGGGTACCCACCTTTTTTGCACTGCGGACCAGTTTAATATTGACAATATTCTTGCAGACCAGCCAATGGGGGGATGGGGGGGGGGAATGTTAAACATGACCGGAATACAGCGATACTCAAAGCAGGTTCCTTATGTCCAGTCTATTCTGCTATTTAGTTTTCGCGGCTCTCGGCACTTAGTTTCTGTCCCGTTTGCTCACTTTTTTTCTGCTGAAAAAACTCAATGGGTTTGTCTCTGAGTGCAGGGTGCTTGGACTCAAGGTACCAAAGCCATTTTGAGTGCTTCATTGCCTCATTAGACAGTCTGCCAGCCCGAACTGCAGCCTCCCGCCAGCCACCGGACGCCTTGGCCAGGTGTGGCTGGTCGTGGGTGGGGTGAGGACAAGGTCAGGGCCGGAGGTCTCCGTACCGGGGCCGCAGCGGCCGCAGTCTGGACAGAGCGAGGAGTGCGACAGGACGCGTGCCCGCCCCCCTTGTAGGATCTATTGGTCGACAAAAGTTTGTTTCAGTAGATCGCAGCATGGTAGCTGCTCTGCTACTTAGGTCATCTGTGAATATTTTAGCACTGGGTTCCCCACGAACATTTGGTGTGCTAAACAGGTTCAGAAGCAGTGCCCATCTGTCTGCGCTCCAGGCATTTCTTGCCGGCCGCACGAGGCCAACCAGTGATCCCTGGCGTGAGAGTATCACTGCGTTTAGGCGACTGATGACCTTGCGTGCATTCAAGTTCAACAGTGGGCGTGACAGGGAATGAGGAAAGGTGCAGTTGACTCATAACATTTCCTCGTGGCCCAGTGGGTTGGGGACCACTGAATTACACTGTGTGTGCGGGGGAGCTACACGCATGTGCACTGGGCAGAAAGAACAGAACTAAAACTCCGCAACCCGGAAACAATCTCTCAACAGTATTTGTGCATTTATTTTTCATTTTTTTGGGATCTACTGGGAAAATCTCAAAGATCGACCAGTCCATCGTGATCGACGGGTTGGCAACCACTTACAGTACATGGGACAGAAACACCTTGAATGCACTCCACTCTAAATTGTATCACAGATTATTGACCTTTTTAGGGATTATTATATCATAATGAATGAGTCTGTTTTAGAACTACAGGTCATGTGAATAACTAGCTTAGATTTTTTTGTAACATTACACTTTTTTTCTGTTTCATCAATTACAATATTAATAATACCAGTAATATGTTTATTACATCTGAAAAAAACATCAAAATAATTATTTTGGACAATATTCATAGAACTGGTATGTAAGCTGATGAATAAATTATCTACAAAGCAGATGACAGAAAAAATAAATTAGTTTACCTTCAGGAAGGTATTCAGGTAAGTGGCGTACCAATAATTTCCTACATAAACTTTCACAATCTGAAGAAGTGTATGGCTGTCGACATCAGCAATCCAACTGTCATTTGAGGTACCTTAAAACAATTGAAAAATTTAAAGTTGAAAATTACTGCAGTTAGAAAATGATACATGCAAATAAAATTTTAAAGTCTTGGTTTCATTAAAAGTACACAAAATTAAAACATCACAGAAGGGAACCATTTAGTTCATATATTTTATCTTTCCCTCACAACAATCTGATCAGTTCCATTCCCCACCTTTTTCCCAGAAGTCTGCAAATTAATTTCCTTCAGCTACTTCCAATTAGCCCCAATTAGCTCTCTTTTCACCACCCTTACACAAAGTTCTAGGTCAGAACCACAGTGCATCATTCGACAATCACTTTGAATTTGTGTGTTCAAGATTTTCAACCATCTACTTATAGTAACAGATTTTTTCCCCCTGTATAGTCTATCTAAAGTCTTCCTGTCCATGTCAAATCTCTTCTTACCCTTATTTAATCTAAGAATTCTTTTTTCATTTGAACCTTATAGCTGAAATTCCTCACTATTTGAGCTGTTCCTGTATGTGTTTTCTGCGCTCTTTGTAAATTGACATTCTTCCTGAAATACAGCAATATGAATTGACCACAAAACTCCAGTTGTGGCATAATGAGTGCCTTGTAAAAGTAACTTCTGCATTATGATCTGCGCTTCTACTTATGAAACCCTCAAACTCATTTGCTTTACTAATAGCTCTTTCAACATTGCCTGCCACTTTCAAATTTGCTGCATTTTAGATTAACATACTTATCTGCAATCTTGATTCAAGTGACTCCTTTCTTCTTTTCTGGAGATAAAGTTGCATGGCATCCTTAATTGGCTGATACAGGCTGTCATGTTGGTCCAGATAAACACAAACTGCGCACATTTGAGACATATCTTCAGTGAAAGGTAAACGACATGTCCCTAACCAGCTCCTGGAGACACAAATAATGTCAATCTTTTGCAGTTACAATACAAAAAGTAAAAGCAGGAATGAAAGAAAACAGTGACAATTTATGGACACAACACAGCAAATTAGAACAAACTATGAATTAATCATCATTAACTTTAACTTGCCATCAGCTTTATTACAGAATCAAAGAACATTGCCAAATAGTCTAAAGTCATGCTCTTTATTTTCTGAAAACATACCAACTATCAAAAAATTACAGTGACATGAGATTATGAACTTTCCACTTAATAAATTGATTTTATTATCGCCAAGTGCTCCACGGTACAGTGAAAATTTTGCTTGCATACTGTTCAAACAGATCAACTCATTATAGCATTGTACCCAGGTAGTCCAAGAGAGAATAAAAAACAATCACAAAATACAGAATAAGGTGCTACCGTTACAGTAAAAGTGCAGGTCAGGTTAACAAGGTGTAAGGTCATAACAAGGTGAATTGTGAGGTCAAGAGTCCCTCTTATTGGACAAGGTAACAGTCCAATAGTCTTATAGCAGGAGAATAGAAGCCTTCCTTGAGCCTGGTGGCATGTGCTTTCAAGCTTTTGTTTTTTTCTGCCCATTGTTGAAGGGGTTGGGGTGGGGGGGGGGGGAAGAGAGGTAGATGGCATCTTTGATCACTTTAGGATCTTCACTGAGGCAATGGTAAATATAGACAGACTACATGGAGGAAAACTGCTTTTGGTTATGTGCTGTGTCCACAACTCTTCGCAATTCTTTGGCAGTCAAAAGCAGAGCAATTGCCATACTAAACTGCAATGCATCCAGATGGAATCAAAAGGGATATGCCAAATTTCTTTATCTTCCTGAGAATGCAGAGGCAATGGTAAGCTTTCTTGGCCATAGTGTCAATGAGCTTGGACCTAGTGATGTTTACTGCTATAAACTTGAAGCTTCAGCATTGTTGATGTAGACAGGAGCAGGTGCACTGCCTCTGCCCCTTTTGAAAGTCAATAACCAAGCTCTTTAATTTCACTGATGATGAGGGAAAGGCTGTGGTCATAACACCATTCCAGTAGGCTCTCTACCTCCTTCCTATACTCCAATTCTTCACTATTTGAAATTCAGCCCACTACAGTGGTATCAGCTGCAAACTTTTGGATGGAATTAAAGCAAAATATGGCCAAGTAGTCATTAGAGTTTGGGGAGCAGAGTAGGGGTTGAGGATGTAGCCTTTTGGGGCAGCAGGGTTGACGATAATCACAGATGAAGTGTTGCTGCATGTTGGTCAGGAAGTCAAGGATCCAGTTGTAAAGACAGGTGTTGAGTTACAGGTCTGAGTTTAGAAATGAGTTTGCTTGGAATTAGAGTACTAAAGGTGGAGCTGTAGTTTAATACAGGTGTCTTTACTATCAATGATAAATCAAGAATGATTAACAAAACAAGCTCCAAAAACGCTACTATCCAGAGTGATGTAGGAACCAGCATGAGAGTGTTAAAACAGCATGATGAAGCAAATGCAACACCAATCAGTGAGAAATGTTCAGTGGACAATCCATTTCAATTTCCTCCTGGGACTGGTGACAATCTTCAGTCCATTTAATTAAACTCCCAGCTAAGATCACTGGATACAAGAAAGAACATGGGGGTGAGACAACATCCTGGTTGAAGAGCTGAAAACCTATGGTCCAGAAGTATCTATACAAATATCCAAGTTTTTCTAACAGTCACAATACTGCAGAATACAGAATATTGCTAGATGTGCTTGTTGCAATTGGCAACATTGAAGTGGTTCAAGATGGCTGTTCACAACCACTTCAAAGGCAACAAAAGATGGACAACAACTTAAGAACTTTCAAGCAACATTCAAAATGTGAAAAATTAAGAAAATAAAATAAATCATAGCACTGAGTTCAGTAGTGTTAATAACTACAAACAGGGAAATATACAACTATAAATGCTATAGGGCCACTATTATTTTATTTTCTATTGCAAGAATGCATTTAATTACTTTGAGAAATGAAATATTCAATATTATGTGAGTTATGAAAACAAAATTATATAAATTATACTTGATATCAATCAACAATTAGAATCAATCATATTTAATATCAAATTTAATATAAAGTACCTGACATGTTTAAAAAGAACTCCATTGCCAAAAATATATAGTTTCATCCCATTAAGGCTGCTTTCAATGCAAAGCTGTCCTAGTGCTGAATCTGGATACTTCACTAATAATTCCAGGACAAGGACATATAATGGCTTGCTTGCCATAGCGCCTACAGCATCACATCCCACTTCAGAATGATGCACAGAATTGCCAGGGATAGAGACATCTTTGGAATTACCTGCTATAATAAAATGAGAAGTAAGTTACTCAAAATTGCAATTGTTAATAAAGTGTAATAACATTGATTTTCAACTTACTGTTAGGGTGGAAAATTATCATTGTGGACTAGTGATTAAGTTTCAAACCTATTTTAATCTTTAAAGAATATTTTTATAGCTGACTAGTCAATTCAAAATCTACCCATCTTACTTTGTAAAGAGATTTGCATTGAATGATTCCTATAAAGCTGCTGCAAACATTATACAATAACCTTTCTTATATTTTAATATTGAATTACTGTTCTACCCAGTAAAAAACTGATAATTCAGCACCCAAGTTTCAGAACTCTTGATAATTTAAGCATTTGGATCACTCATTGATACATCAAGTTTTCTCTATCTGTGGAACTATCAGCCATGCATAACAAGCTGTAACTGACTTATTTCTGTTTTCCATGCTCCCTATATGTGTGTTACGTGTAAAGAAAATGGAAGTTTTGGGAATAGTGCAAGTAACATCTGATAGTCCAGAAAATCTGACACATTGGCAAAATTAAAATCCCAAGAGTGCCAAATTATCAGACTTTTATTGTATTTAGTTGGCTGCAGCGAATCTTTGGGACATTCAAATATGATGAAAGACACCTTATCAACATCTTTGTTTTGCTATCCAATCTGACAGCAGCTTATATACTCTATGGGTGTTACTTGCAAAAAAAGTAGCATTACCCTTTCAAAAAAATGTGAGTCTAGGAAGTATAAACAATTATGGGCACAATCACCCAAAATAAATTTTGAGTTCAGATGTAAGAAGCAAAGTAGTCTGAAATAAAATTAATGTTGTTACAAATCTTTAAAATCGTATTTTTAAGCTTTTATATTTTCCATTCCAGATATTAAGGTAGACATGTAATTAGTTCTGTCTCAGCTAATTATGCTTAAAAGTTTCCATGACATTTGTAAACTAATTCAAGAAAAACTGTGCACAAGTAATCTTCCCAATAGGCAGTTACTGTTAAATGTTCATTAATTGTCTAAAACAAAAAGACCACTGAAATCAACATTTCTTTTTTTCCATCTATAAAGATATTACCAAATAACTCACAAAAAATGCTGGAGGAACTCAGCAGGCCAGCCAGTGTCTATGGAAATGAGTACTGTCGTTTTCTTGGGCTGAGACACGTGTGTTGTGTGTGCTGCTCGGATTTCCAGCATCTGCAGATTTTCTTTTGTTTGAGATTGCCAAATAACGCAATAGTTTTTAATTTGTTATCTTATACAGCTTTGTCATGTTTTCATCTTAAAAGTAGGACATTTTACTTAAAAAGATCCTTCAGGAACACAAAGACTTACCCCTGTCTCTCCTGTATGATTTCACAGCTTTGATGAGCTCTGGAATTTGAAGCATCTCCATTTCATTCAGAAGAATTTCAGTTTCTGAAGGTTTGTCAGGAAGAATAAGTTTGCCAGTCAGAAGGAAATTTGCTGCAAAATTAGAATGATCATGTTGACTTCAATGTTCAACATAATTGATTCAAATTCCATCAACATTGCCCAATAAATAATAAATGTTTTTCTAATTTGTTTTTGCATTGCATGCTTAGGATAGAAAAAAAGAGAAGGAAAAGATAGTCAAAACAGCTTCATGGCAGGAACAGAAAATGCTCTCTGTACTAAACTGAAAGAAGAGATACTTAACAATGTAACAACACAAAAGCTTGTTTATAGAATTGCATTGACATATAGATTATGATTGGCTTGTAGGTCATTTCACTAAGGAACTGTGTGCAGGAGTAAGGAGGAAAATGGACCCAATAATGGATTTCTGGGAATCACTAGGTGTATATGCATTAGATAAAAATAGTTGTCAGATATTGGCTGATAGCATTCACACAAAATTTGTTGTAGAAAACTGTAGGTAGGATGTTCTCTAACTACATGCTGTAAAATGGTTGTAAAGAACCAGAACTAGGTGTAGCTTATTTCTGGTTCTCCAGAAAGATCAGAGAAATGTGTGTACAGTTTTTACTAAGATGAAGGAATCACAAAGAAGTCATGGAATATCCATCTGATAAGGGTTTACCGGGGATGGTCAGGGAGATGGAACTAATTTGAAAGCTTTATGAAAGTACAATAAATAATTGAAGACTGTTGCATAATTCTGGTTAGGAAACAGAAAATAGGCTAGATACTTTTGTGTAGCGTTCTTATCTGAAATACAGTTCTTTGATGTTGATTCCAATAAAACATTTTCTTTTACATATCTTAATTCTGGGAACATTTTATAAAACTATTGAATTTGATGTACGTATTTTGAGAAATAAAATTACTTATACATTTACATTTTAAATTCATTTAAAATCATAATTTGCTTCCTTATTCCAAAGACCAAAAATCCTCATTTAATTGAAAAGAGTCTGCAATTTGACACCAGATTAGACCTGGAGGTCTGAAACAGAATATCAGCCTGCTAATACCATGCTCATCAAATAAAACCAAAGGTCTGACATGCAATCTTCATCTTGGAGACAGCAGTATAAAACTTACTATTTTGTTTACTGCAACTTTTTTAGACAAGCTGTTTTATAATGATATAATATTTTACACAAGATTATGGTTTATATTTCAGAATGTCTGTTATCTTCAATGAAGTAAATCACACAAGGACACATAACCTAAGGTGTACATAACTAATAAACCAGATTTTCTGCAGATGCTGGAAATCCAAAGCAACACACACAAAATGCTCTAGGAACTCAACAACTATGAAAGTCAACATTTGGGCCAAGAATCTTCATTAAGACAGGAAAGGAAGGTGGAAGGTACCAGAATAAAAAGGGGGTTGGGGGGAGAGGAGGACAAGCTTGAAGCTGATAGGTGAAGCCAGATGGGTTGGAAAGGTAAAAGGCTGGAGAAGGAATCTAATTGGTGAGGAGAGCGGACCATGGGAGAAAGTGAAGAAGGGATGCCAGTGGGAGGTAATAGACAGTTGAGAAGATGTAAGAGGCCAGAGTAGGGAATGGTAAAAGAGGGAAGGGGATGGAGAAAAGAAAAAGAGAAAAAAAGTTACCCAAAGGAGAAATCAATGTTCAATGCCATCGTCTGAAGATAATCTAGATGGAATATGAGGGAGCTCCTCCACCCTGAGAGTGGCCTCATAGCAGAAGAATAGTCCATGCTGAATAGACTGACATGCTGGAACAGGAATGGGGATAGGAATTAAAATAGTTGGCCACTGGGAAATTTTGCTTTTGACAGACAGAGTGGAGGTGCTCAACAAAGCAGTCCCCCAACTTACACTGGGTCTCACCAATGTAAAGGAGACTGCATCGGGATCTGCATACAATAGACAACTCCAGATTTGCAGGTGAAATGTTGTCTCTGCTGTAAAGATTGTTTGTGGTCCTGTATGGAGGTGAGGGAGGAGGTGAATGGGTAAGCATAGCACCTCTTGCTTGCTGATATACATGTAAGGAGGGAGATCAGTGGAAAGGATGAATGGACAAGTGAATCCCAGAGGGAGAGATCACTGGAAAGCAGAGAGTGTGGGGGGGGGGAGGAGTTGGAAGTAAAGATATATTTTTGAACAACCACTCCCCTACTCCCTTTCTAAAGGTGGAAACAATCACTTCCATTTTTTCATATTTTTCTTTAAATAAATGATTCAGTCATTGTACAGAAAACACCAAGGTCAATGACCAATTGATAATTGTGATGCAAGGTAACACTGCAGGAAGTGTAACTTATTTCTGGTTCTCCAGTAAAAAGATGCTCATGATATGCTGGGAATCCCAGCACAAATAGAGTACAGATAGCATATTAATACTTGTGCAACCATCAGGTTTAGCCAGCATGCATTTGTCTAGGGAAAGACAGCCTCTGGCTCAACCAAACTGAGAAATCTCATTTGTGTGAATGCTATGTGATGTGTTGCCTGGTTACAAATCTGTACCACAAAATATTAGACAGTACACTATATGCAAAGAGACAATTGAGCTTTATAAATTTTAATCTGATTATAGGGTCAGTAAAGAAATTAAAAAGAAAAAGGGCCCATTTTAATGAAACAGTCTAATGTGCACGTTGGAGCTCACGGTTCCGTCCACTCGTTCCCCATCAACCTCCTCTGAGCATCAACTCCTGGACCCTTGCTCCAAGTCCACTCCGTCCTGCGGTTTGCCAACTCTCTCTACTCTTTGTCTCTCACCAACAAAAGACTACGAATACTTTCTCTCAGACCCACAAGAAAGAAACAAAAGACCTCTCACGGGATATCGCACATTCCAAAGCCCATTATCTCTAGTCATAACCCAAACATTGCTGCTAAAGAGAAACCATTATATTAGCAGTGAAACATTACAGAGGCCATTATGTTAGCAGTGAATCCTTACAGAGTGTTTACATTTGTGTAACTTAATTTTAGCAACAAAACTTAAATGACTGTGAGAAAGTTAACAGGATTTATATTTGTAATGTAGTATCAATATATTTGCAGGTTAATTACCTATATATCGAAAATTACTCCAGTCAATTCCTATTAGGACAACTCCCTCACACAACCACAGCAAATTATCTTCATTGATTAAAGTAGGGTATTTCTTCACAAGATCTAAAGGAAGAAAATACCAGTGCACCTCTTCTTCAGTATCCAACAGGGGCGTATCTATCAATCCTAATGGAGCTTTATCAGTTAAACCTAAAGCAAAACAAAAAAAATCTCATTTGCCTTCAAAAACATTTCCCCTCAACAGTTATCACATTTCAACATATAACATTTAGAAGTCAATTTCTCCAAGGACTTAATAGTTAATTTGATATTGAACAACAGAGGGCAGCAAAGTCTCATATTGGAGCTCATGTTTTGCTGTTTGTATCTCACCTTTGATTTGCTTTCCTTATAAGATCACCAAAATATTTCTAACTGATGAATTAGTGAATGCAGACTATCAGCAAACACACAAGATTAATGAAATACCAATGTGAACTATTACAGCATTTTAAATGCTTAGTCAAAATGATCCTTATGCTTGTGTTGTTTCATGTCATGGAACTGATGTTGCAAATTACAGCAATTATGTTTGAACTCAAGAAGAAACATGTTAATATTAAGTAAAGTGCTAATTTGCTAAGTAGTTTAGCATCCTCTGTCCTCCTTTTCAGATTGAGAGATAGAGTTTGACAAAGTTTAATGATTATTTTTGTACTAATAAACAGAGCTCAGGTGAAAACTAATTAACATCAAGTTCTCAAACTCATCCAAGTAATTTCAGAATTTTGCTATTATTTCAGATTTTCAACACTTATCACTTTCCCCACACAAAACATTCAACAATGTTTTGATTTTCAAATTCAGTTGGATACATTGTTATCAGAAGATCTGACTGGCATGATCCACTGAAAGATAAATATTGATTGAAGATCCCTTCTAAAATATTTCTACTGAAAGGAGAAGGGGCAAAGGCAGGTTAGTGGTGCCTTCCTTTAGGTTCATCAGATGGTGGAGAGGCAAGGGATCTTGCTACATGGGCAACAGCTTAATCTCCATATTTTACTGCCTTGGGGTGCTTATCTGGACAGTAGAACTCAATATCCATAGTTAACTGACTGTTGGAGGCCTCATCAGGGAAATGGTAGGATGTTTTAGCTTCTCAACTTGGCCCATATTCCCTTTGAAAACTGATGACCAAATGGCACCTATACAAGGATAGTTTTGCTGGACTGCTGACAATTCCACAGGACTTAAGGCAGGCAACTGCTTTGTATTCAGAACAGTCAAATTGCAATATGCTTGAGGAATGGCATGACCTGAAGCCCCCAAATGATCCACAGCTCTATCAGGCCGTAGCCTTGCCTCTGATTCCCGCACTGTGGAAAACTGGCACGTTGCTAAAACACCAGAGGCAGGAATGCTCTCCCACTCTCCATCCATTTCCAGCACCTCATGCAAACACTGGAACAACGCAACCACATCGATGTTCCAACTCCTCAGCCGATATTTGTTGAAATCATACACAGACAATGCCACCAACCAGCAACAACCTGTGGCATCCAATTTCACCAAGGTCAGGATACAAGTCAGTAGATTGTTGTTGATCCTTGCCTGAAAATTGGCAGCGTATATCCATTACTGCCCATTTCATTGCCAGAAACTCCAATCTGTGCATAGGACAGCTTCAATCAGATAGTGACAGACTCCAGCAAACAAAAGCAAAAGTCTTGATATAGAACACTGCTTAAACCCTCATGCCTGGTGTCTGTATGCAGTATATACGGCAACTGAGGGTTTGCAAAGGCCAGTACATGCTTTAGTCAGCAATTCTTTCAGCAGCTGAAAGGCCTCTTCACACTTGGCATCTCATCTTTCCCCAAAAGGCTCCAAAGGTCTAAGATAAACCTCACCTTCTTCTCCCTTTCTTCCCCAAGGGAGAGTAACCACACAGAAGCTGATTCAAAGGGTGGTTTACTCTGAAGTAGTTCTTCCCAAATCTCAGGTAGTACACACAGAGGAAATGAACCTAGCACACTCACATTCTTGGGCCTTGGCCATGTGGTTACCGTCTCTATCTTGAACAGATCCATAGCCACTCCTTCCTAAGAGACTATGTCTCTGACATAGCTGACGTCTTACAGAACTGGCACTTGTCCAATGACAGATTTAAACCTTCAGCTTTCAGATGGTCTAATACCTTAAGTAGCTTCATTTCATGCTTTTCGAGTGTGATCCTGAACACTATGAGATCATCCAAGTACATGACTACCTTAAACAGGTTCATATCTCCAACAGTCTTCTCAATAACACATTGAAAAGTAGCTGGTGCTCCTGATATGCCCTGGGGCATTCTTTCAAGTGGACATACGAATGCAGTCTTCTCTTTATCAGCTTCACTCATGGACATCTGATAATACCCACTCCTTAGATCCAACACACTCAGGCAGGCAAGAGCATCCTCGATCAGTAGAACAGTATATTGGTCAAGGACTGTACATCTGTTCAGTGTCCGATAGTCAACACACATTCGTTC
The DNA here is from genome assembly GCF_048418815.1 of Hemitrygon akajei. Lineage (NCBI taxonomy): Eukaryota > Metazoa > Chordata > Chondrichthyes > Myliobatiformes > Dasyatidae > Hemitrygon > Hemitrygon akajei. The sequence continues at coordinate 30,681,062 of NC_133140.1, forward strand.
CTTCCCATTCTTCTTCCTCACCACCATGGGCGACCAACAGGGACTTCTGAACTCAGTGATAATGCCAGCTTCCTTCAGTTTCAGCAGGTGCTGTTGAGCAGCTTCAATCTCCACTGGTAATAACCATCGAGACATTTCTCTGAAAGGGGAGTGCTCTGTCACTAATAATGTGACAAGTACTCTTGGAGCAACCACCATAAAACTCATCAGTAAAAAAGTCATCTTCGCGCTTCAGCATCTTCTCAGTCAGTCTCCTTTTCCATTCCTTGCTACTAGGGAGACACCAAAGTTGAATAACTTTACTATTAACTTTCCCAATCTAAAACACTGTCTCTCTCCGTTTTCTCACTGGAAAACAAAACATTACCATTACAGGGAAAAGATCTACCATTAGCATCTTCTGTCTGAGGGAAAATTCTCTCTCCCAGGTATTCCTGACAATCACCGTCATCCTGTTTTAATGGACAGTTGAAGGTTTCTGCAGTTCAGGTCTAACCAGCACTCTAGCAGGTGAATACAACTCTTCTCCATGATCCTCTGGAGCATTCACGAGGAGGGCCTCAGTGTTGGGCATTCCAGGGAACTTGGGGTTTCCCATCATTCTAGCTACTTCCCCTGGACATAACATGACGGGTTTGGACTGGGTGAACCACACAGTTCCTCGTCTATGCTCATCATCCTGCTTAAGAGGAACTTGCATCTTCTCAAAAACAGCTCATCGAGTGAATGGCCATGGTTTTCAAAACCTTTCCTCCCTCTCTCTTTTTGCATGCTCACAAAAGCGTTCTCACGATGGAAGCATTTGTTCCCACAAGAATGGAAGATTCCCCTTTTTCAACCAGATCCAGACAGACCAACACTAGTGTATCAAGGGTCTCAGCTAATCCAACATCTGCTTCCAAAAATTCCAGTTTCAACTACAAGTCACCTTTATATGGATAATCATCAGTACCAAGGCCCCAAATTTCTAGGGCACTGAGTGGAGTCAATGGTAAACACGTCAAATACCAGTTGTAAAAGGATTTGTAAAGTATCTTGAGAACCTGTGTCAAATATAGCTCTGTGACCATCCTCTCCACGGTTGTAACAGAAAATACTGGTCGTTTCCCTCATCAAAAGACTCCTTTCAGCACCATTCCTTTGCTTTGCACGTCCTACAGTTGGGTTAGGTTTCCTATCGGACTTGTCAAACTTGGTTGCAGCACTAGCTGACGTCAACTGAGATGCCTTGACTTGCAGGCTTTTCCAATTCATCTTGCAAAATCTCCACTTGTGTGGCATCAAGAGTTGCTTCAGCAACAGGGGCTACCACTGAGTACATTACCTGACTAGTGGAGGCCCCCCACTCCTCCAACATATTTTCTTGCTCTTTTACTTTTCTGAGCAATTCAGCAAACAAGGGAGGGGGGTGCATCTTATGAGATATTTGAATACTTAAAGCGATCACCTCATGTGACTGTGCACCCTTCACAACTTGCTTCATCCTTAATTGATTTATCTCAGCCAGTTGCATGGCCCCCTTTACAGCACATGCAATGCAGCTGAATCTCTAACCTGAAAAGATTGGTAGAAAGTTTCTCCCCTTTCTCCTGGAACATGTGCCTAAACCTCGTCATAAGATCGGTTGGGTTGTCCATCATGCCAAAAACGTTTTCTAATGCATGCATGTAGTCTACGGACGTGGCCGAGTTTTCTGTTTTAAGGACCTCACCTCCTCAGCAGCCTAACTTTTTAAACTTTCTACCAGTCACTGTTTTTTCATATTATCTGAGAACCATCACTCATTCAGTAACTGAGATGTCTGCTCCGCCAAAGCCTCATATACAGAACACTCTCAGGCTTCAGTAAGTTTGGCTCTCCGCAGATACACTTTGGCATTTATCAACTAGTGATATAATAGCTGAAACCAGCTCAGAATTTAAATCAACTGCTGAAGGACTCATTAGATCTTTCATATCAGACAATTCTTTTCCCTGACTTCACAGAAAGAAGAACACTTCACTTTAAATTCTTCACCCTCAGCTATCCCCCCCCTTAAAAAATATGGACTGCCCATGGCCCTGCCCATCTATCAGACAGCATAACTTCAGTCACGTCATGGATAGCCTGGACTAACATGACATTTTCACCAGCTGATTGGTCAAAACATTGTTCAACAAGTGTAATTTTCCCCAATACTTTTACAGAATTCACCACTCTAAGTAGCACTTCGTCGGGAGTTCAAATACCCACCCTGCTCACAACACAGTCATTACTTGTGCATAACCTCTTTGAATCGCACCAAACCTTAATCCCTGCAGCATTCATAATAAACTACCTTAATTACAACATACCTTACCTTCCATAAACACTAGTTTAAACATTGACTTAAATAAACACACAAATAAATTACTTAATCAATCTTTATAAAGCATTCACACAGCATCCAAAACCTGAACGAGCACCCCACAAATGCAACCTTCTCACTGGATTCATATATAAACTTGGCTCATTAACTTATTCTGCTAACAGCCACGTGACTCACTGGTGAGAAGGCCACCTTTCATAAGCAATATATGTCTAGGGTTGGTATGATTTGGGGTTCAACCAAACAGGAAAGTTAAGATGTTCTGACCAAGGAACACTGATTGTAGCAAATACTGTTCACACACAATTATCAGTTGCCAAATAATGAAAGATTGTACAGCAGTATAAAATTATGAATAAAGTATATTTACCATTTTTTCAACTTTCATAGGAAAACTTTAACAGGAAATGAAAAGCAAGATAAAAAGGCCCATGACAGTTGAACCAGTCTAAATGTGCACATAAACATTGGAGCTCATTTCCATAGAAGAGATGTGTATCGCTTTACTTATGGCACTATAGTGTCCCCTTTAGATGGGATCCTCCAGGCGTCTTCCCTGGTACTCTCTGCATCTCCCACCAAAAACACACAAACCAGACTACTGTCCTTCAGAAATCTCATCCTGCTCAGTTCTCTAGAATCTTCTCTCACATCCCACCGGGCAGAAAGTTACAACATGTACACAGACAGTCCTGATCGGCTGACACAACATTAAGTTGAGCAACATGGCTCCTTATCCTTAGCCGAAAGCAAAACACACTATTAAAGCAGGACACACTGCTTTTACAGAAAACTGCTGAAATAAAAATACTTCACAGCATAGCAGTAGAAATCATACCCAGGGCATTACAAATAATTTTCTTTACAATTATCAAAAATCACCAATGATCTAACTTTTGACAACAAATAGCTTGAAAAATTTACTGGTTTTATCTACCTGTGAATGCTGGACTTTTAATTTGAAAGTCTGAAGGTTTACTGTTACATCTTGTTCTCCAGTAATTCCTATAGGCTCTTTGAGTGACTGGTACATCTTCATGTCGTACACGCAAATGATGTTTATTTTCTTTCAAATTATCCAAAGCCTATTAACATATTTGCAAATCAGTACATCTTGCACAAGTTGCTATTTGTAAGAAATAGTTCTATACATTCTCAGAACACTTTTCCCTGCAACAAAACCTTACAAATTAAGTTAATATCTTTCCTTCTACAAAGAGGAGAAAATCTGCAGATGCTGGGAATCCCAGCAACATACACAAAATGCTGGAGGAACTCAGCAGGTCAGGCAGCATCTATGGAAAAGATTACAGTTGACATTTCAGGCTGAGACTGTCCTGCTGAAAGGTCTCAGCCCGAAACATCAACTGTACTCTTTTCCAGAGATGCTGCCTAACATGCTGAGTTCCTCCAGCATTTTGTGTGAACATTTTTCCTTCTTTGGCTTTTCAACCAATTACATCATTTTTGAGCCAAGAAATCAAGCAAGTGATTGATTCTAGTAACACCATGCAGTGCTTGCTGCTTAGTAATCAAACTATAATTATGCAAGTAGCACAAATTCTAATCTTCAATTTTTAGTGATGAAAGAAAGAGCTAATCTTTCTTTCATCACTAAAAATTGAAGATTAGAATTTTTGCTAGCTAGGTGTCCCTCTATGACTTGATGTTTTAATATTATTGAAAGTAATGGATTGCAAAATTCCTTTATCTGCAAAACAGTCAGCCTGGTGAGGATGTGTACCACTGAGGTATTTCTGAGTATTTGCTGGTCACTAGGCAGCTTACTCATACATAAATACAAGATAAGTAAACTGTGGGCAGTATGCTCAGTTTTCCAATATATGCTACTAGTATATGAAGCCACTACACTGCATTGCCAGATCCCTCTGGAAATGCTAAGGCATATTTAAACACTAGTATTAGAAGCATGAGGGTGGCGGGGTGAAGATACATCTTAAAAGAGGTGCAAGGTGCTCCTTCCATCCACTAGCCTGCAGGTCACCCTTGGGCAAAGTGCATCAGCTGTTTTGACCCTCCCCCCCCCCCCCCCCCAATCAGTGTCATATGAAGCTATGGGAACAGATTTTGGCTGGTTGCATGAGCAGCTGGTGCATACCACAAGTCCCAGTTATGCAACAACTGATACGAAACAGACAATCTCTGAAGACTATTGATAATGGCTGGGTTACTTTGTCTTGTAAACAGTAAAGCTACCTCTACATAGCTAATTTTATAGCTTTTGCTGCTTGTTGTATAGTTTTCTGCTTGTCAAAATATGCCATCAAAAATACACTCCTAGTGGTTGAGAAAATAGGAAAAATTAAAATATAGTTTGGAAAACAATTTCTAAATGTCGAATGTAAATTTCATTTTTCTCATTCACATTATTTCAAAGTTAATTTTATTATCAAAGTACATAGATATCACTATAAACAACCCTGAGATTCAGTTTTTGTGGGCATATTCAACAATCTATAGAATATTAACTATAACAGGATCAACAAAAGATCAAGCAGAGTGCAAAAGACAACAAACTCTGCAAATGTAAATATAAATAAATAGCAAAAAATAATGAGAACACGAGTTGAACAGTCCTTGAAAGTGAGTTCATTGGCTGTGGGAACATTTCAATGTTCCGGCAAGTGAAGTTGAATGTCATTATCTCCTTTTGTTCAAGAGCCTGATGATTGAGGGGTAGTAACTGTTCTTGAACCTGTTGGTGTTAAGTCATGAGGCTCTTGTACCTTCTTCCTGTTGGCAGCAGTTCAAAGAGAGCTTGACCTGGGTGGTGGGGATCTCTGATGATGAATGCTGCTTTCCTATGACAGCATTTCAAGTCAATATGCTCAATAGTTTGGAAGGCTTTACAATGCATTGGGCCGAATTCACGACTTTTGGTAGGATCTTCTGCTCAAAGGCACTGTTGTTTCCATACCAGGCTGTGATGCACCCAATCAATATACTCACCACTACACAGACACAGAAGTTTGTCAAAGTTTTAAATGTCAGCCCAAAATCTTTGCAAAATCCTAAGGAAGTAGTGGCACTGATGTGCTTTCTTCACAATTGCACTTATGTGCTGGGTCCAGGATAGGTCCTCTGAAATAGTAACACCCAGGAATTTAAAGTTGTTAACCCTCTCTACTTCTGATTCTCTGATGAGGACTGGTTCATGGACTTCTGGTTTTGCTCTCCTGAAGTCTATAATCAGTTCCTTGGTCTTGCTGACATTGAGTGAGAGGTTGCTGTAATGATACCACTCAGCCAGATTTTCAATCTCCCTTCTATATGCTTATTCATCGCCACTTTTGATTTAACCAACAACAGTGGTGTTCTCAGCAAATTTGGAATATGGCATCGGAGCTGTACTTGGCCAGACTGTCATACGTATAAATCCAGTAGAGTAGGGGGCTAAGCAAACAGCCTTAGGCATACATGTGCTGGTGGAGAATATAGAGGCTATGTCATTGACAATCCAAAGAGACTGGGATCTACAGGTGAGGAGATCCAGGATCCAATTGCTCAAGGAGGTATTGAGGTCAAGACTTGCAGCTTATTGATTCATTTTGAGGATAATGGCATAGAATGCTGAGCTGTAGTCAATAAAGAGCATCTTGATGTATGCATCTTTGCTGACCACTTGTTCCAGGATTCAGTGAAGAGCCAATGAGATGGCATCTTATGTGGACCTGTTACTCTGGTAGACAAATTGGAGCAGATCTAAGTTGCCTCTCAGGCAAAACACATCATCACCGTGTATGTAAGCGCAATTGGGTGATTGTCATTAAGGCAGGTCACAACATTTTCTTGGGCACCAGTATAATTGAAGCTTGCTTGAAGCAGGTGGGTATCACACACTGATAAAATGCGAAGTTAAATATCTCAGTGAATACACCAGTCAGTTGATCAGTACATGTCTGTATTACGTGGCCAGCTACTCCATCCAGCCTGGATGCTTTTTGTGGACAGACCTTCCTGAAGGCAGTTCGCACATCAGCTTCAACACTGAAATCATGAGATCATCAGGGGATGTGGGAGATTGTGACGGTTCTTCCATGTTCTGACAGTCAGAGTGTTATTTCTACAAGGATGGCATATTCTATATTAGGCAACAACATATCCAGAGTTCAGGCACAAGTAAACATTTCTGTTGATTTTCAAGGTGAGGTAAATTAGACCTGTTTAATTGAAAAATATTACAACTATGAATCAGGAACTCTTTATGAATTTCAGAGGCTTACATACTTTGAATATGTAATGAACAGGATTTGATAAGCGATCTTGCAGTAAAGGAGCCATTAGGAGGTAGTGATCACAATATGATAAGCTTTTATCTGCAATTTGAGAAGGATAAGGGCAGCTCGGAGGTGTCAGTGTTGCAGATGAACAGGGGAAACTATGGAGCCATGAGGGAGGAGCTGGCCAAAGTTGACTGGACGGATAGCCTAGCAGAAAAGACAGTGGAACAGCAATGGCAGGTATTCTTGGGAATAATGCACAAGGTGCAAAATCAGTTCATCCCCCAGAGAAGGAAGGATTCAAAGGGGGGAAAGGGGCCACAGTGGTTGACAAAGGAAGTCAGAGATTGCATAGCATTAAAAAAAAGGAAATATGACAGAGCTAAGGTGAGTGGGAGGACAGATGATTGGGAAGTTTTTAAGGAACAACAGAACTTAACTAAAAAGACAATACGGGCAGAAAAAATGAGGTACGAATGCAAGTTAGCCAGGAATATAAAGGAAGATAGCAAAAGCTTTTTTTAGGTATGTGAAGAGAAAGAAGATAGTTAAGAACAACGTTGGGCCCTTGAAGAATGAATTGGGTGAAATTGTTATGGGAAACAGAGAAATGGCAGAAGAATTTAATGAGTACTTTAGATCTGTTTTCAATAAGGAAGACACAAGCAATCTCCCAGATGTATGGATGGGCCAAGGACATAGGGTAACAGAGGAAATGAAACAGATTGACATTCGGAAGGAAACGGTGATGAGAAGACTGATGGGACTGAAGGCTGACAAATCCCCAGGTCCAGATGGTCTGCACCCTAGGGTACTAAAGGAGGTGGCCCTGGAAATTGCGGATGCATTGGTAATCATTTTCCAATGTTCCTTAGATTCAAGATCAGTCCCTGAGGATTGGAGAATGGCTAATGTTATCCCACTTTTTAAGAAAGGAGGGAGGGAGAAAACAGAGAACTATCGACCTGTCAGCCTGACATCGGTGGTGGGAAAGATGCTAGAGTCCATTATTAAGGATGAAATAGTGGCATATCTAGATAGCAGTGATAGGATTGGGCCGAGCCAACATGGATTTACCAAGGGTAAATCATGCTTGACTAATCTGTTGGAGTTTTTCGAGGATGTAACCAGGTAGTTTAGACGAGGGAGATCCAGTCGATGTAGTGTACCTCGATTTTCAGAAGGCATTTGATAAGGTCCCACATAGAAGATTGGTGGGTAAAATCAAAGCTCAGGGCATCGGGGGGAAGGCATTGACATGGATAGAAAACTGGTTGGCAGATAGAAAGCAAAGGGTAGCGGTGAATGGGTGTTTCTCGGAATGGCAGGTGGTGACTAGTGGGGTGCCACAGGGCTCGGTATTGGGATCACAACTGTTTACCATTTACGTTAACGATTTGGATGAAGGCATAGAAAATAACATCAGCAAATTTGCTGATGATACTAAGCAGGGTGGCAATGTGACATGTGATGAGGATGTTAGGAGACTTCAGGGTGACTTGGATAGGCTGGGTGAGTGGGCAGATGGCGTTTAATGTGAATAAGTGTGAGGTTATCCACTTTGGGAGTAAGAACAGGAAGGCAGATTATTATCTGAACGGTGTAGAGTTGGGTAAGGGAGAAATTCAAAGAGATCTCGGAGTCCTTGTTCATCAGTCACTGAAGGTGAATGAGCAAGTGCAGCAGGCAGTGAAGAAGGCTAATGAAATGTCGGCCTTTATTACAAAGGGAATTGAATACAAGAGCAAGGAAATCCTCTTGCATTTGTACAGAGCCCTGGTGAGACCACACCTGGAGTATTGTGTACAGTTTTGGTCTCCAGGGTTAAGGAAGGACATCCTGGCTGTAGAGGAAGTGCAGTGTAGATTCACGAGGTTAATACCTGGGACGTCTGGACTGTCTTATGCAGAGAGGTTAGAGAGACTGGGCTTGTACACGCTGGAATTAAGGAGATTGAGAGGGGATCTGATTGAAACATGTAAGATTATTAAGGGATTGGACAAGATAGAGGCAGGAAATATGTTCCAGATGCTGGGAGAGTCCAGTACCAGAGGGCATGGTTTGAGAATAAGGGGTAGGTCATTTAGGACAGAGTTAAGGAAAAACTTCTTCTCCCAGAGAGTTGTGGGGGTCTGGAATGCACTGCCTTGGAAGGTAGTGGAGGCCAATTCTCTGGATGCTTTCAAGAAGGAGCTAGATAGGTATCTTATGGGTAGGGGAATCAAGGGATATGGGGACAAGGCAGGAACTGGATATTGATAGTAATTGATCAGCCATGATCTCAAAATGGCGGTGCAGGCTCGAAGGGCCGAATGGTCTACTTCTGCACCTATTGTCTATTGTCTATTGAATATACAATTTGCAGTTGCCCATTAGAATACTTGAAAGTTTTTTGGACTAAGGTTTCTTTCTTGCCATTCACCTCCAATCCACATTAATCAGAGTGCCATTTTAATTATTGCAAAGGGATCACCAGAGATCCAACAAGAGAACACTATCAGCACCCTCAGAATGAAATTCTGTGAGCTGCACAAACCTGTGGTACTTTATGAAAACAATGATATTCACAATTCTCTCAATCTCACTACTGACAAAGCCAGGGAAGTTATAATTCTGTGACCCAGATCTACAGTACAACAGATTCTGCAGTTGGACAGCCATTATTAGGCAGGCATCAAGTATTAATTCATGCAGTGAGACTCATGAGGAATTTAAAAACCAAAATGCAGATATTTGCAAAATATAAAAAATGCAGAAAGCATGTAGCATGTCAGGATGCCTGCTACAGAAGTACGAGAATGTACTAATTAGTAAACTTGAAAAATATTTCTGCATGCAATGTTGCTGTAAAAACATCAAGGAGAGCTTAACCCTTGACTTTACAAATGCAGGATATTGACTGCCAGAGAAGAAAGATAGCATGCCATACAAAATTTGAGTTTGCCACTGGTTATCATAGTGTTGGATGCAGAGAAACAGACACAACTCATCTGTGCAGACAAGTTGCCAAACTGAACTAATCCGACCTGCCTGCCTTTGGCTTTTATCCCTCTTAAGCCTTTCCAAACTGCGCACCTGTCTAAATGCTTTTTAAGTGCTGTAATTGTACCCACCTCTATCATTTTCTCTGGCAACTTATTTCACACAACACCCTCTATGTGGGAAAAAGTTACTCTTCAGGTCCCTTCAAAATCTCATCCCTCTTAACTTAAAACAGAAGTTTTATGCAAAAGCCTTGTGTACACATTTATAGCTAGGGTGCTTAAGACTTTTGCCCAGTACTGTATTTGTCAACATGGAGCAGATAGCAAGTTTGCACAGGTAAATCGCGCGAGAGCAAAGGACTTTGGGAATGGTGAGGATGAAGCACTGCAGAAGGGGTACAGGACAAGGTGATAGAGGAATGCCATGTCAGGGGGTGGTACAGGTGCAGATACACCCAGCCTTGAGACACCAGGCCAAACAATTGGTTTATTGATCATTACAGAATGTCTCTCTGGTGCCTCCCACTCACTCCCCACTCCCTTCCCCTTTTCCCAACTATAATTCTCCTCTCCCTGCTCATTTCCCACTCTCAGTCCACAAAAAGAGATCTGTATCAGAATCAGATTTATCGTCACTCACACGCCATGACATTTGCTTCTTTTTCTGACAGCAGTACATTGAAATACATAAAATTACTGCAGTACCATGCAGAGTCTTACCTATAGTTAGACATCCCAACTATACAAATGTGCCTAAGACTTTTATACAGTACGGTATACCCTCTCTTACTCCAGGGAAAAGATTTTGGCTATTCACCTTACCAACACCCTGAATGACTTTATGAACCTCTTTTTGGTCACCCCACAGCCTCCCACGCTCGAGGAAACTGCCTGAGCCTATGCAAACTCTTCTTATAAACCCAAGCCCTCCAGTCCCAGAAACATCCTGTTCACATCCTCTCCAGTTTAATGACATCCTTCCTATAACAGGGTGACCAAAAATGCAGACAGTACTCCAAATGTGGCCTTACCAATGTCTTGTACAGCTTCAACATGATGTCCCAATTCCTGTACTCAATATCCTGACTCATTTGTTATATACTATCTTGTATGACATAGGTGATCATGGTCTTTTCACGATCATGATTGTTCTTGTCAAATTTTTGCAAAGGAATTTTTTGAGCATCTTCTTCTGGGCAGTGCTTTTACAAGACAGGTGGTCCAGCTATTATCAATACACTTCAGAGATCACTTGGCATCAGTTGGTCACATAGACTTCTGATATGCACCAGCTACTCATATAACCATCCACCACCTGCTCCCATGGCTTTACATGAACATGATCAGGTGGCTAAGCAGCTGATGCATCTGCCCAAAGGTGACCTGCAGGCTAGCAGAGGGAATGAGCACCTTACACCTCCTTTGATAGAGATGAATCTCCACTTTGCCACCCCAATATTCTCACTGGTAAAAACAAACCTTCATCCCTCGGTCCAGCTGTGTTGCAACTTTCAAGTAACTATGTACTGTGCTCAGTTCTGGTCACCACACTACAGGAAGGTTATGGAAACTATAGAAAGGGTGCAGAGGAAATTTACATGGATGTAGCCTGGATTGGGCAGCATGTCTTATGAGAATAGGTTGAGTGAACTTGGCCTTATCTCTTTGGAGCAATGGAGGATTAGAGGTGACCTGATAGAGGTGTACAAGATGATGAGAGGCATTGACTGTGTGAATAGCCAGAGGCTTTTCCCAGGGCTGAGATGGCTAACACAAGAGGGCACAGTTTTACGGGACTTGGAAGTAGGTACAGAGGAGATATCAGGGTTAAGTTTGTTTTTAAATGCAGAGAGTGGTGAGTGCGTGGAATGGGCTGCCGGCAACGGTGGTAGAGGCAGATACAATAGGGTCTTTTAAGAGGCTCTTGGATAGTTACATGGAGATTAGAAAAATAGAGGGCTCTGGGTAACCATAGGTAATTTCTAAAGTAAGTACATGTTCAGCACAGTATTGTGGGCCAAAGGGCCTGTATTGTGCTGCAGGTTTTCTATGTTTCTATGTAACCGTATTGTATTTGAAATCAGTACAAATATGGTGCAGTTCAAAGTGTTGTAGCACTTAACTTGGCATATCTTGGAAAATCATGGAATTTCTTGAGCCATTACTCTAAAATTCCAGAGGGCACTTCAGTAGAAACTCTCTGCCACCTTCTTTTCAATTCTGTTTTGGTAAAGAGGATAAATAATTTGTGCTCCAACACATCCCTGTTAAGGAGATCCATGTCAAAGAAAGAGTGTATATTCTCTTCCCTGTAAGTATTCTCACCACTGTTGTATTGTCTTAGTAGAATATTGATTTTGAGGGCTGGAGCTCCAACGACAAGTAACTGAGCGAAGTGCTAGCAGCTGTACTAAATTACAATACAAATTATCAAGGCCTGTGCAGGTTTCCTTTTAGGGTACCACCAAACACTGCAAATACCCGTCCTTTTACAAAGGATCTCAGGCAGTTTTTTTCCAACCAGGTGCACTGGTATGATTTGATGCACCAAACCACAATGTGCAAGTATACCTCTTATTTAGGATGTGTCTTATCACAAACTGATTGAATCTTCTTTTTTTAAAAAAAAAATCGAAGTTGTACTATGCACCATTTATTTCAGGAAACTAGGCATGGCAATAAACTCAATGTCCCTGTTAATAATTGTGAGAATGTTATTTTAAAAACAAATAAAATGGTGCCGAGTAATATGAACTATTAATGAATGTGAAAATTACACCATTCAACCCTATCACTTTTAGTTGTACGTGGAACATATAAACAACTGATTTTTAATGTTGATTTGAATAATAAAATCTAAACATCTGAAATTTGTGGAGTTCACATGTTTGTAGGGCCATGTTGTTTATTATAAAATACCAGGTGCACTGGTATGATTTGATACAGCCAAACCACAATGTGCAGGACTACCTCTTATTTAGGAAGTATCCAGGCTCCCAAGCAAATCCAAAGAAACTAAACCAGCCTCTCCATTTCTAACAACACACACAAAATGCTGGTGGAACACAGCAGGCCAGGCAGCATCTATAGGGAGAAGCACTGTCGACGTTTCAGGCCGAGACCCTTCGTCAGGACACATTTCTAAGGCATTTTTAGTAATTAAATCCAAATTCAGACTGAACACATTTTCTATGACAAATCAATTAATATCGCTTTAAATCTTGCTAAATTTTTGGACCATCTTTGCTTGCTCAAATCCAATTTTTGTACCACATCTACAGATTTGTATACGAATGATTTCATAATTACCATATTTTAGTTGCTCACCATATCAATGGGAATATTAGATGTCTGATGAACACACTTAACTATTTTTGACCATGCCTTCTGCAACAAAGCACAATGCAAAACGTCCCCAGGTAACAAACAGGTTCCATTTTTTACCGATTTTGTTCATAAGTCAGAAAATGCACAAAAAAATTCATTCACTATAACCATATCTCTACAGTATTGTAATGAATAGCATGAAAAGCACATGACTGTTGAGAGTGGAAAGAAATGGGAAATAACAGTAGTTTTGGCTCTCATAGGAACAACCATACATATGCAAGTCAGACTTTTGAATTTAATATCATTGGATCTGACTTGAGAACAAGGGAACCTGTTAAGTTGGGAGTTCTTAACCTGGGAACGACCTTTACAGGGTAGAGATATTACTGTCCACAAGGATACAAACATTATTCTATTGGACTTGCAATCATGCGCTGTTCTACATATTATCCATTATTAATACCTGTTGCAGAGGTGTTAGACACATTGATGTAGCTTGCTCATACAACAAACTAATTTCAGAAAGGCAAGAAAAAGACAGCTTTGATGTATGCAAATAATAGTGAACATGGCGGAAAGTATATCCATCTCGGTCAATAAAAAGTCTGGCATCATCAGAATGAAGAAGGCTGGAAGCTTCTTGCCACAATACTGAGTCACGGAACTGTAAAAGTTTTGACTTTGGAATTGAAAAGAACCAGCCTCCTACATTGAAATAGACAGAATCTTCTTCCTGATAGTCTCCTGGTGCCATTATATTTCTTCCCTTTTGTGGAACTGCTTTAAAATTAAACAGAAAATAATGTTTAGTTATTCTTCTGAAGCACATTACAGTTAGCTCCTGTATCAAATTATTTAAGTACTTTGTACCACATATACTCTAGATTAAACAAACAGAACTTAGAAACAATTTACTCATGGTAGACAGATGAATATTTGTTTAGAATTGGAACTGGTTTATTATCATCACGTACTGAGGTACAGTGCAAAACTTGTCCTGCATACGATTCATAGAGATCAATTATACAGTGCATTGAGATAATACAAGATAAATACAAGAGAAATACAACTACAGAATGCAGAATAAAGTGCAACAGCTACAGAGAAAGTGCAGTGCAGATAGACAATAAGATGCAAGATCATAATTAGGTAGATTATAAGGTCAAGAATTCATCTTATTTCACTAAGAACCATTCAAATGTCTTATAGCCCCTTGTCCCTTCAGAGCAAAATACCCAAACATAATCAAGACTGCTCCCACATAATGCAGAGATGTTAATGCTAAATCTCCAGTAGCAGTTATTTAAAATCAAATCAAAACTACTCAGAGACTAAGCATGGGGTGGGGGGGGGGGGGGGGGAGAGGGGTTGACACTGTATGATGCGCTCCAATAACGAAATTCTAACTTGAAGTAGGCTAATTTCTTTAATAAAAAACCAGCAAAAACAAATTGTCTTGTAATGAGAACACTAACGATATAATAAAATAAATATTCTAAGTACATTCAAATGTACTTAAGCATTCTTAAACATACTTAAGTGATAAGCAGTCAATAAAAAAAATAATTCCCCCAACTTACTCCCTACCCTAACCTACTCTAACCACACTAAAACTGAAAGACAAAGCATGAATATGTAACTATACTCTTCACTTAAAAAATGTGCAATACAAAATACAATACGGACAGACAGAAAACAGATACATGGCTCCTGTACCCTAGTCCTTAATTACACAGGGCAACAAATATTTTTGAAAGTGTTGCTACCTCAGATTTTTGTGTTTTTTGTTTATGATAGACTTCTTGGAGCTAAACACAAATATAATTTCAGACTACTTATATCATATAGAAATTTGGAAAAAGAATAAATCAACTTTTAATGAATATAATGTGTTTAATTGCATAACGCTGCTGATGCTTTGCAATGTTCAACTAAACTAAAAATGTTTTGTTGATAATTTTTATTTGTATTCAGTGTTTGAGGCTTCTCACTTGTGTCCAACAATAATCTGCCAGCACTCTTGGATTCCAGATGCCCTGATACTGCTTCTACATGATTGCAATGTCCTGGTGAAACCTTTCACCACGCTCGTCACTGACAGCATCAAGATTTGCAGGGAAGAAGTCTAAATGGGAATACAGAAAATTAGTTTTTAGTGGCATGTTGCACTTCATGGTTTTGTATGTTTGAAGCATATTGTCAACCAGCTGCACGTAGTTTGGTGCTCTGTCATTGTCAAGGAAATTTTCAACAGCATCCTTGAATGCCTTCCATACAATTTTTTCCAGTCCTACTAGAAGTTCTTTGAGTTGCCTGTCATTGATGACCTGTTTGATTTGTGGACCAACAAAAAATCCTTCCTTAATCTTAGCATTAGTTATTCTAGGATACATCAGTCATAAATAAAATCCTTCATGGAGATTTTTGTGCCTGGTGACAGTAGATTCCATCCCTCCAACCTTGAACCCAGTAATTCTGCTTTTGCCATTGAAAAACTCAAGTCTCTGACCAGGTCATTTAACTCAGATTAAGTTATCTGAGGCCCACTCGACATTCAAAATCTGTGTATCAGTGTCAGTTTCCATTCCTTGTTCATCTTCATTCCTCATGGCATTTTCGTCTGCCTTCTCTTGACTCCATGTCCTATTTTTTAAAACCTGTCCTAACATGCAGCATACATCCTGCTTAAGTATGCCCAGGCAAGACAGAAAACTTTTCAGCTTACATTATAGGCAACAATTTAATTGATTTGAATTATGTATTGAAATAACATATATAGACAATTTCAAAACAGTGGTGTGCAAAAGGGAAATATGGTGATTTTCATGATCAGCAGCCCCAAATCAATAAGATACACCCAAAGGTATTCAGGAAGCAAAATACTTGTTGTTTAGTGTTATTAAACTATAAATTACAACTATTTCCTACTTAAAAATAGGAGACATGAAATGTTAACATTCATACAAATGTCCTCTTTCTTCTTCCAGATGAGTCATGCAACTGTCATCTAGGCCAGATGGTACCAGTACACTGTATAGCTCAGTACAGAGTGATCTTTACCACTCTGTCAAGTCAGTAAGTCAAATCAAAATTATGAAGCTTCCAGAACTGTAGCTCCTCAAACCTGTCTTCTGTAGAAGACATATCTTGTTACTCCTTGACCCACTGTTTCCAAAACAAATGTAACGTCCTGGGAAAGGTTTCAATGCTAATGTAAGGGTTGTTCTGTAGCAGCAGTGTTTGGGTTATGACTAGAGATAACAGGGGCTTTGAAATGTTCTGCCATCCAAAGAAGGGATTTTTTTTTCTTTTTGTGTGCCTGAGAGCAAGTTGGTCGAGATCTTTTGTTCGGCGGAAGATGGAGAGAGAAGATGCCAGAACTGAGAGGTCGTAGACAGCAAGATGGAGTAGACTTGGAATGGGGTCAGGAGTCAATGACGCTCAGAGAAAATCAATGGAGAACTAACGTACAGGAAAACCGTGAGCTCCAACATGCACATTAGACTGTGTCATTAAAATGGGCCCCTTTTCTCTTTGCTTTCTTTACTAACCATATAGTTAAATTAAGAATTATAAAGCTCAATTGTTTAATTGCATATGCTGTACCATCTGATATTTAGTGGTACTGATTTGTAACAGGGAAACACATCTTTCAGCATCCAAACAAATGAGGTTTCACAAGTTTGGCAGGGCCAGAGACTGTCTTCCCCTAGACTAACGGCGCTAAGTGAACCTGAGAGTTACACAAGTTTGACATATATTGGATTTGCTTTCATCTACAAAGAACATAAATGTTTTCCTTTTGGAACTCTCCTGGTGGTAAGGATGATAAAGCCTTCAGAAGCAACAGATGGTTGGGTATTAATGCTTCCTGATCACTAGGATAGAAGGACCATTGATAACAGCCTGCACTTCACAAAGATCTGTGTGGAAACTCTTTTTGTCAAAATTGTGTATATTCATGGAAGAACTGAGGACCTTTCTGTTTTTAATTATTATTTATTTAATAAATTTTTAGAAATTACAAAGAATAAATGTGATGATAAAATAGTAAGAAAAATAATATTGACCCTCCCCCCACTTAACCCTTATCTAAAGAAAGAAAAAAAGAGAAAGATTGCCTGGATATCGGAGGATCCCCACATGCTCCATGGAGTTCAAAATAATTTTAATATTTATTTTTACTTTCCCCAATTACTTTATAATTTTATCTTCAAAGGACCTATGTATTTAATCCTATCTTTTGTAAGTATGGGAGCCAAATTTCCAAAAATATATCATATTCATTTCTTAGATTGTATGTAATTTTTTCAAGTGGAATACAACTACGTATTTCATTATTCCATAGTTAAATATAAATCAGATTTCCAAGTAACTGCGATAACTTTTTTGGCTACTGACAATGCAATTTTTATAAATTTTTTCTGATACTTATTCAATTTAAGTTTTGGTATTGTCCCTTCAATGTCTCCTAATAAAAATAATACTGGACTATGTGGGAGTTGTACTCCAGTAATTTGTTCCAATAAAAGTCTTAGATTTATCCAAAATGGTTGAATTTTAAAACAAGACCATGTAGAATGTAAAAAAGTACCAATTTCTTGATTACATCGAAAACATTGGTCAGACATATTTGAATTTAATCTATTTATTTTCTGTGGTGTTATATATAATTGATGTAAAAAATTATATTGTATTAATCTAAGTCGAACATTTATTGTATTTCTCATACTATCAGAACATAATCTTGACCAGTTTTTTCCATCAATTTTAACATTCAAATCAGATACCCATTTTTGTCTTGATTTATGAATTCCTAATTTAATTGTCTGTTTTTGAATCAAATTATTCATACAAGATGTAAATTTTTAAATTTTTCCTTTTTGAATTAATATTTCTATTTCACTAGGTTTTGGCATCAACATCGTTTGTCCCAGCTTTTCTCGTAAATAAGCCTTTAATTGAAAATAACAGAAAAGAGTGTTATTTGATATTTTATATTTATTTTTTAATTGATCAAACGACATCAATATACCTCCTTCAAAACAATCACCTATATATTTAATCCCCGTTTGGAACCAATTATATAAAAGTTTATTATCCATTGTAAAAGGAATAAGCCTATTTTTAATTAAAGTTCTTTTTGCTAATAAAGATTTCTTTATCTCATCGTCCATATTTACCTTATTCCTTAAATCAATCAAGTGTCTTAATATAGGAGATTCTTTTTTTTCCCGTATCCATTTGGATTCCCATTTATATATAAAATCTTCTGGTATGTTTTCTCCTATCTTATCTAATTCTATTCTAATCCATGCCGGTTTTTCTTCATCAAAAAAAGACGCAATAAATCTAAGTCGATTTGCTTTATAATAATTCTTAAAATTTGGAAGTTGTAACCCTCCTAAATCAAATTTACATGTCAATTTTTCCAATGATATTCTTGACATCTTTCCTTTCCAAAGAAATTCCCTTACATATTTATTCAGTTCTTGAAAAAACTTCTGAGGTAATCGTATTGGTAAAGTTTGGAATAAATATTGCAATCTAGGAAATATATTCATTTTTACAGCATTAACTCTACCTATTAATGTTATTGGTAACATCATCCATTTATCAAGATCCTCTTTTATTTTTTTTAATAATGGCAAATAATTTTGTTTATATAAATTTTTTACATCATTATCAACTCTAATACCTAAATATTTTATCCCATTTATTGACCATCGAAATTGAGTTACTAATCGACATTGATTATAATTTCCTTTGGTAAGGGGTAAAATTTCACTTTTATCCCAATTTACTTTATACCCTGATACTTTCCCATATTCTTCCAATCTAAAAGATAATCTTTGCAAAGATTGCAATGGGTTTGTTAAATAAATCAAAACATCATCAGCAAATAAATTAATCTTATATTCTTCTTGATTAACTCTAAAGCCCCCAATGTCTGAAATCTGTTCTAATTAATTCAGCTAATGGTTCTATTGCCAATACAAATAAAGCAGGTGATAATGGGCAGCCTTGTCTAGTTGAAGTCGTTAAACAAAATGGTGTTGAAATCTGACCATTTGTAACTACTTTAGCTTGAGGATTAGTATTTAAAGTTTTAATCCATTGTATAAAAGATTTTCCTAACTCATATTTTTCCAATACCTTAAATAAAAAATCCCATTCCAATCTATCAAATGCTTTTTCTGCATCCAAAGCAACTGCCACACTCATTTCCTCTCTTTTTTGTGCCAAATGAATTATACTAAGTAACCGGGTTATATTATCCATTGATTGTCTGTTTTTAATAAAACCTGTTTGATCCATATGTATTAATTTTGGTAAATATTTAGATACTCTATTAGATAAAATTTTTGCTAGTATTTTATAATCTGTATTCAACAAAGAAATAGGCCTATATGATGTTGGTTTTAAAGGATCTCTCTTTTTTTGGCAATACAGTTATGATCGCTGTTAAAAAAGATTGTGGGAGTTTATGCATTCTTTCCACTTGGTATATTAATTCCATAAAAGGAGGAATTAATAAATCTTTAATTTTTTTTATAAAATTCAGGAGGAAAACCATCTTCTCCTAGGGATTTATTATTCTGAAGTGATCCTAAAGCTTCTTCAACCTCTTTTAATGTAAAGGGCATATCTAATCCTTTCTGTTCTTCCAAATTTAATTTTGGAAGGGTTATTTGTGATAAAAATTTATCTATCTCAACAATCTTATTTTGTGATTCTGATTGATATAGTTCAGTATAAATTTTTTTAAAAGTTTCATTAATTTCTAAAGGCTTATAAGTAACCTTATTTACACTTGTTCTAATTGCATTTATTGTTTTAGAAGCCTGTTCTGTTTTCAACTGCCAAGCAAGAATTTTATGTGATCTTTCACCTAGTTCGTAATATTTCTGTTTAGTTCTCATAATTACTTTTTCTGTACGATATGTCTGGAGTGTATTATATTGTAGTTTTTTATTAACAAGTTGTCTTCGTTTTTCTTCTGTCATATATCTTTGAGATTCTTTTTCTAACTTTATGATATCTTTTTCCAATTGATCTATTTCTGCTGCGTATTCCTTCTTAATTTTAGATGTATAATTTATAATCTGACCCTTAAATATGCTTTCATCGCTTCCCATAATACAATTTTATCCTCAACTGAATGTAGATTTGTATCCAAAAAAAATTGAATTTGTTTTTTCATAAAATCACAAAAATCTTGACGTTTTAATAAAATTGAATTACCGTAGATTTCGCACTACAGAGCGCACCTGATTAAAAGCCGCTGGCTCTAATTTTAGAAAGAAAATCAATTTTGTACTTGTACAAGCCGCACCGGATTTTAGGCCGCAGGTGTCCCACGTTGTAATATGAGATATTTACACAGAAAGATATTACACGTGAGGATTTTTTAACTTTTAATTAAATCCATATGGTAACATAAACAAATACATATTGCAAATGCTTTTTTTCGAACCGTGCCTGTAACGCGGCTACTTTTAAATATACATACGTATCGGTAACACACAAATTACGTTGCGTATACTTTTTTACTGAACAGTGCATAAACAACATTCCAATATCTCCTAACGACTGGTAAAAAATATATATACTGCAGCCTACCAGGAAAAGTTATTGATCGCCTTTAACTTAAAAGCAGCGTTTTGCTCGGGTCTAATGCCCCCACCTTCCCGTTTATCGCAAACCGGTATTTCCCACAAGACGCGGCGAAACCGGATGTGACGTCATAGCATCCCAGGATGTAGTACAGAAAACAAATATAGTTAAAACACTTCTAACTTTAACTAGAAATTACTAACAAATGAATTACTAAGCGAAAATATTATAAACTAAATAACTGCCATAAAGGCAGCACAATGCTTTTCTTCGAGTGTTTTCCATGTTGATGAGGGTGAGTACAAATGACTGATTTACAATAATTTAATTGTGAAAGTGCGCTTGATTTATCGTACAATTTCATTGGACCTCTGTGAACTACTCATCAATTTTATTGGTCTACTGTTATGAGGCAAAATGTTTTTGGCGGCATGAAAAAAAATCATGCATTAGCCGCACCGTAGTAAAGGCCGCAGTGTTCAAAGCTGTTCAAAATGTGGGAAAAAAGTAGCGGCTTATAATCTGACATCTACGGTAAATCTCCATCTATAGATCGATTCCTCCTTATCCATCATTATCATTGTCATTATCAAGGGTGAATGATCTGACAGTATTCTTGCTTTATATTCCACACTTTTCAATCTATCTTGAATATTTTTTGATAATAAAAAAAATCAATCCTTGAGTAAGTTTTATGTCTATTTGAATAAAATGAATAATCTCTTTCTCTTTCTCTTGGATTAATTTTTCTCCATATATCAATCAGGTTTAAATCTTTCATTAATGATAGTTAGTTTTGTTACTTTTGATTTTGTAGCAACTTTAGTTGACCTATCCAAAAATGGATCTAAACAAAAATTAAAATCTCCACCTATTAATATTTTATCATGTGCATCAGCCAAGTTCAAAAAAACTTCTTGTATGAATTTTGCATCATTTTCATTTGGTGCATAAATGTTCATAAAAGTCCATAATTCTGAAAAGATTTGACAATGTATAATCACATATCTCCCCACAGAATCAATTATTACATTTTGTATTTTAATTGGTAAAGATTTATTAACCAAACTTGCAACTCCTCTCGATTTTGAATTAAATGAAGCTGCAATGACATTTCCAACCCAATCTCTCTTTAATTTCTTATGTTCTGTTTCTGTTAAATGTGTTTCTTGTAAAAAAGCTATATCTCCTTTCATTTTCTTAATATATGTTAAAACTCTTTTTCTTTTCACAGGTCCATTAATTCCATTAACATTAAAACTTAAAATATTAAGTAAATTAATCATTCATAATACCTTGGGAACTCTTTAAAATTCTCCATGTTGCTATGAGTCTCTCCCCAACCATCCAGGCAAAAAAGAAGAAAAATAGAAGATAACTAATATATAAGGAAAAAAAACAAAATACCCCCCCCACTAATGTTGCGAATAAAAAGAACACAACATTACCCCTCCCCCCCATTTTACAGGTCATGGCAATCGCCATGATTGTACACGTGAAACTCGCAGCCATCGATCAGGGGCTCCTCCAGCTCCCCCGCAAAAAAAAAAGAAAATATATTAGTGAAGAAAAAAAAAAGAAAATAATTAATGTCTCTACTCCCAATTAATATTCCTCGACTATTTTTTTTTCCTTATAAATGTCCATCAAGTCCAACCTTGTTTCAGTCTTCATCATTAGTCCATTTCATTTCTATAATTCTTTACTCCTCTTCATGGACATCAGGTAATTCTTGTACAAATTTCTCCGCTTTCCGGTAGTCAACGAAAAAACTTCTTTCTTCATTATCCAGGAAAATTATCAATTTTGCTGGGTAGCTCAATAAAAATTTGTAGCCCTTTTCCCATAAAGATTTTTTCACTGGATTAAATTCCTTCCGCCTCTTCAAAAGATCGTAACTTATGTCTGGATAAAAAAAAACCCTTTTCCCTTCTATTATCAATGGCCCATTTCTCCTTTTAGCACCTTGAGTAGCTGCCTTCAAGATCATTTCTTTATCTTGGTACCTTAAGCATTTTATCAAAATTGATCTTGTTGAGGTCTTGGTCTGAAAGCTCTTGTGTGCTCTTTCAATTTCAATTACTTGACTTCCTTCTTTCATTTCCAAAATTTTCGGAATCCATTCTTGAAAGAATTTTATTGGATTTTTTCCCTCTGTAACTTCCATAAGACCAACAATTTTAATATTATTTTGTCTACTAGAGTTCTCAAGTGCATCCATTTTTTCCAACATCCGTTTTCTTTCTATTGTCCAGGCAAGATTATTGTCTTCTATCTTATCTATTCTTTCAGTGTTTTCTTCCATTTTTACTTCCATCTCTTTAACTTTGTTATCCATCTTCTTTTGTTTTTCCACCACATTATCGAGTGTATTCTGCATCCTTCTTATAGCTTTTAATTCATTCATAATATATATCAGGATATCTTTTATGTCTCCTTTAATCTCTTCCTTCTTTTCCTTTTCTTCTTCCTCTGAATTTCCCAAAGAGTCTGTTTCTGCTTCCAATCCACTTCCAATTTCACTTCCAGCCGTAGTTGGGATTTGTAGTTTTGTTAATATCTGTTCATGCATACTTTCGCGCATGCGTTGTTCTTGCCGTTTCTTCTTAGAGACCGCCGACATTGCTGCAACTTCCTGTCCCGCATCATCAGAAGTGCCATGCACTTCGCCGGGAGGAGATCCAACTTGAGTCCGAGGCTTCGCCGATACGGTTAGGCCTTTTTCCCCGCTGATTTGTGCAGTCTTCGAAGTAGTAGCTTTCTTCTGTTTCAGTTTAGGAGCCATATCAAAAGATAATCCTGAGTTGCTTATAAATAGTTTCTAGTAGATATTTGTTAACTCTTCTTCATTTAAACCCTATTTCATTATTTTTTACGAGGGAGCTGGATTCCCAACGTCTCGATCCTACGTCATCACGTGATGCCCCCTCACTGAGGACCTTTCTCACCCACTTACTCCCCTTTGTAAACTCAAGAATTCATCTGAAAATCTTTCTTAGCCAAAAATAAGTGACCTTCATTTCAGCTTTTCTGAGCTCCTATACTGAGAGACAATCTCAACCAATCTCTCTCCCTAAAGAATATCTTTGCTATTCTGCATCCAAGACAGACTGAGCAAGAATGATATTCAATTGCTTCCTCTTCTAAGAAACACGAGCAGGTTCTTAAATCAAAGAATCCAGGATACTGTCTTCCTCAAACAGGTCCAAGACAAGAAGTGATAGATTATATATGTTACAACATACACCTCCTCTTCAATCTGCATGACATTCATCATACAATCCTCTTGACTTTTGGATCATCTAGAAGTTCTCAAGAACAATCAGGATTTGCAGATCATTGGCATTCATGCTAAAGAGACTGAGGCCCTGATGCCCACATCATATTCTTCAGAAAAAACTTTTCCCTCAACCCTCTACAGGCCACATCTGTAGGGTTACTTGAAGTGTTTACATTCAGATGCTTGCTGTGAGACCTTAAGAACTTCATTCTTGAAATACTTCAGCACAGAAATACTATCAGTGCAAACAACTGAGTTCTGAAGCTGCATATGCATCTCCTTCTTCCACAATGTGTCCATACGACTTGCCATCATAGTACAGATGAGCTCCATGTGAGGCATAGAAACTGATTTCAATGGATCTACCTTAGATTTACCCATGATAAATCAGAGAATACATGTCATGCAACAATAGGTAGGTCACTTTTCCATAGCCATCTTCACTTGCACCTGTAAAGTGGTATAATTGTGCAGCAGTAACTTCTCCAAAATAAGTGTTTCAAACATTTAACAACCTTAAAGACTGGCAGAGTCCTTCCAGCCAGCTTGTCTACTCATGAGCAACTGATAGTGGTATAGATAATTCCAGCCAAATCCATTCTTGCATACATCTTGTAAGATCTTCCAAGCAGATAACACCACTGGACTCAAGATTCCTAATGGATCATAGATGGAACTAACTGGAGAGGTTACCCCTTTTAGTAAATGGTCTATCTTGGATCGTGATGTTAAACTTGAAGTTTCAGACTGAATGAACTATTGCACACCCAGTACTCTCTCAAAGTAACATCTTGCTCCAAATTCAAATCTTTCATGTCTTTCACTCTTTGCTCTTCTGGTATCACAGATAGCACACTATGTCTGCTGCTTATCGACTTTGAGTCAAAAACTACCTTTAGCAGAGATGGAAACAAGCTCATAATAGAGAGACACTGCTTCTTCCTCTGAGAACACTGACACAAAGCAGTCACCAACACAGGAGCAATGTAAAACCTCATCCACTGTCTCACAACTGAACTGTTCTTCATGGTCTTCTGCACATTCCCTAAGAGTGAAATTGGCACAACTTGGTGGTGAAGTTGCTCCAAAGAAATGTACCACTATTCTAAAGTCAATGTTTGTAGTGAGATGCTGAAGATGTTCTATAGGTCAGTTGTGGAGAGCGCCCTCTTCTTTGTGGTGGCGTGTTGGGGAGGCAGCATTAAGAAGAGGGACGCCTCACGTCTTAATAAGCTGGTAAGGAAGGCGGGCTCTGTCGTGGGCAAAGTACTGGAGAGTATAACATCGGTAGCAGAGCGAAGGGCGCTGAGTAGGCTACGGTCTATTATGGAAAACCCTGAACATCCTCTACATAGCACCATCCAGAGACAGAGAAGCAGTTTCAGCGACAGGTTGCTATCGATGCAATGCTCCTCAGACAGGATGAAGAGATCAATACTCCCCAATGCCATTTGGCTTTACAATTCAACCGCCAGGAGTAAGATATGTTAAAGTGCCGGGGTTAGGACTCAATGTATTTAAGTAAACTACTTAAGAACTTTTTAAAAGCTATTATTAATGCTTTTTGAGAGGGTGATTTTAGATGCATAACATATTTTTACTGAGTTAAGTATTGTATGTAATTAGTTTTGCTACAACAAGTGTATGGGACATTGGAAAAAATGTTGAATTTCCCCATGGGGATGAATAAAGTATCTATCTATATCTTGACTGGAGTCACCTTCAAGCCACCAAAGAAACCTCAGCAGATCTGTATCCTCTGCTGGTATTTTAACCTGATGAAACATTGATTCAATTATCTGCCATAATCACCACTGTTTCTTTTCTGAAACTCCAGTCAGTCAACTAATAAGATCTGGTTGCTCTAACAGCTGAACACTGTGATATTCCCTGAAAAGTCACTCCACAGTCGAACACAATATGGAGTTTCCCTTTTCTGAGATGACAAAGAACATGGGGGACGGCACGGTAGCATAATAGTTAACATAATGCTTTACCAATTCCCATCATGGCCTGTAAGGAGTTTGTATGTCATCTCTGTGACCACATGGATTTCCTCCAGGTGTTCGAGTTTCCTCTCACAGTCCAAAGACATACTAGTTGATAGGTCAATTGATCATTGTAAATGGTCTTATGATTAAGCTAGGGTAGGATTAAACTGGGGATTGTTGGATGGCCAGACTTGAAAGGCCTCCATGCTGTAGCTCAATAAATAAATTATGTGGAATATACCCGATTTTCCGAACACTGTGTTCTAGAGTCTCTGCTGCCACTCTTTTGGCATAACCCCTGGAAATGAAAGCTGTGTAGTCAGCATAAAATAACAAATGTTTCTTAAAATTTCTTCCTTAGATTTAGAGCATGCTATTCAACAATCTTCGTACTACTAGACGTGTTAATTTCTTCCTTTCTCACTCAAAGGTAAACCTATCTGGTAGTGTTCATCCACTAATTTCACAGAATTTGCAACCAGCTCCATGAATTTGTGGTCTTGTCTTAACAAACCAGGTTGTTCAACCTGACTGCATTCTGGGAAATCTGTCTTGAACTGATGCTGCCAATGCTCATTCAAGTTCAAAACTGAGATACTGTTAACTATCAGCCCTGGCTGAGCAGGCTCTTCCATCACCATGGTCGCCTTTCACGGTCCAGCCCAGCATTGTTCTGATTGCATAGGATCCATCATTAATACTGTGAAACACTTGTAACAGCTCCAATGCTTTAGGTACATCTGTCAGTCAGCAGCTCAGTATCTGAATCAATTTCTGGCAAATTGACATGCTTCAGGTGAGACCATTCCTGGAGATCCCTCTGATGAGGAAGATTCCCTATGTGCTTTCCTGCATATAGATGTTAGGTTGTTCACAATAGTTTTCACTATCTAAATAAGCCACTTCGAATCCTGAAACAATAACTACTTACAACCTTCTGTTAACCCACGCTGCAAAAAAGAATGCATGTCCTTTTTCCTGAGTGGTTGAGCTTGTTCATTAGGCCTATTGTGCAGAACACTGCTGTACTTCCATGATCTAGGAAAGCACAAGTAGCCACTGTCTTGTTACTATTCTTTGACTTCACTTGTACTGGAACTATAGGAAGTTTACAATCAAGATCAACAGCCCTCGAGAAGCCATTAGATACCAGGGTGTTACTTACTACTGTGTCTGATTCTTTCACAGCATGTTCTGAGTCTGCCCCCTTTTCATCAGAGTGAATATGAAGTATGCTGGGATGCTTGCCACTGCATACCTTGCATGAAAGATGCTTGTTGGAATCCTTATCAATGTGTCCTGTACACAAACAACCAAAGCAGACACCATTTTCCTTTAGGAAGCCAATCTTCTCATTATGATCTTTTTTTCTCTAGCTGATGGCACAAATCCAGTGTATGTTCACCCTCACAGAACATACAAATCCATCTGTTAGTTCCAGGTTTGGTTTTAGCTTTATTTCTCACAGTACCCACAGTGGTGTCAAAGCTGCTTCCTTTAGTCTTAGAATGAACTTGTGACTTAAGTTTTGTTGACACCTTTGCTTACTGCAGATGATGTAGCATCTTGTATATTTCCAAATACCAGTTGTGTAGTAATCTTAACTTATTTTTCAATAAAATCAACAAATGTCAGCAAAAGTAGCCTCACAGTTGTGCTTAGTTTGCAGTTTATAGAGTACTCCTCTCCATAGATCCTTCAGCATATAGGGGAACTTCTTTATATCAATTAACATATTGGTAGGCATATCCAGTTCTTACATGAACTGCACTTCTCCCAAAGCATTACAACTGCATCTAAGAAAAATATCACAGACTTGAAGAGCTTTCCCATCTTCAGATTTGATAGGTGCCTACAAGAGCCTTTCCCATTGTGGTGAACTACATATACCTGTCTGAACACGCCCCCCCACCCTCTCGCTGACTGCTCCTGTGGCTCCTCCCACAGACCCCAGTATAAAGGCGATTGGAGGCACTGCTCCTTCCTCAGTCTCCAGGATGTTGTGTGGTGGTCGCTTGCTGCTTGTGCTTTCTTCCAGCCAATAAAAGCCTACCATAACATGTCTCCGAGAGTTATTGATGGTGCATCACCCATGTAGGCTTATGCCATTTTCTGTTCATTACCAAAATGTTCTTGTAGTAAAGCGATGGTATTTAGATATCCTTCCTCAGGATATGCTGACAACTTCTGACAAGCTCTTTAGGGCAACCTCCAGTGTACTGTTCAAGGAATTACAGGCAATCACCATTGTTGTCAGTCTTGCCTTCAACACTATTCTTAAACAAGTCCTCATGAATGCATGATATTGCAATGTATTGTCATTGAAGATTTGAATCCCTCTTTTAGGCAGAGATGTAATGTGTTTTTTTTGTACCAATGAGGGTGTTATTTCATTTGGTGTCCATATGGCCTCCATAGTACTACTCAGACCTCTATAATCTAAAACAAGAGTGTTTCCATTCCATAGGTTAATGCCCGGAGTTGTCATCCAAATCATTGACGTATAACATAAAAAGCAGTCTCAACACAGACCTATCACCAGTAGCCAAACAGAAAAAGTTTGTTTCATTCCTACTTTCTGCCTCTGCCAATCAGTCAATGTCCTATCCATTCTTGGATCTTTTACGTAATACCAGGGGCTCTTACCTCATTAAGCAGCTTCATGTGAAGCATCTTGTCAAAGGCATTCTGAAAATCCAAGTATTTAGAATATAAGCAGTCAAAACAATATCATTCCCTTGACTTACTCTCTATTGCAACCAGACTAAAAGTGAACTAAAGACAGAATAAATATAAAACTATACTCTTCACTTCTACCTCCCTTCAACCCACATGACAAATTATCCTTAATAAACACACAACATAAAACACAATACAAACAAAATAGAAACATGGCTCCTACAACTTCTATTGTCATTTGATGATTCTACCTAACTTAAGACCCATTTAATAAGTTAAAAAAACAGATTTGAAAAAGCAAGCCTATAGCTTAGTACACCATTCCTGTCTCTGAATTAGTGGGTGTAGTGCTCAAATAAAGTAGTACCCAGCATTGATTGATTTGTTGTGGTGGGAAAAGCAGTGTAGCAGTTACAACACTTTTGATTGGGTCTTCTTTGTCTCAAGAATGTGTTGTTATCTTGAGTATTTAAGTGACAGCTTTTGCAAAAGTGCCATCTTTGTTTCTTTATATCATTTGATTATTCTTTCTCAGCTCTTCATTTAGTTTCACATGATCTGTATCTGCTCTTTTGCTTAAACTTTAAAATAAATGATTGTGAAGTAACAAGGTTTCCATTCTTGGACTCCTAAAATACCCTTCTGAAACAGAGGAACACATTGGCTATTCTTTACTCACTGGAACCTCACTAAGACTGAGAGCAGGAGGCACTTCTTTAGCGAGAGGATGGTGTATACAGGCAGTCCCTGAGTTACGAACTTCCAACTTACAGACAACTTGTGCTTACGAATGGAGGGAGGAGAACGTTGTCTGCCATTTTAAGTCGGATCACGGTGCTGTCCGCCATTTTAAGTTGTTGCCGTTTACACTGTGTTGAGTGTGTAACTTTGCATTTGGCTTAGATATTTCTTAGCAAAATTCACCCTGATCTTCCCCCCACCTTTCACAGTCAGCACTGCCTCCACTTGTCCCATTTAACCTATCTCACTGCAGGTGGCCTTTAGGACCCGGAGCAGAACAAGAACCGCGGCCTGCAGCTGCACTTTTTTTTTTATTAAGTGCGATCGTGAACAATAGCCAGATCAGAAATGCTGATCAAGTCAACTAGTTCCTAAAGAGAACTCTGATAGGCCAATCAGATGGTTCACTGCTCGCCAACGATAGAGCATAAAATCCGCAATTTACTATTTTGTTGATGGAAAACTATCATGATTGAAAATAAAGTGGAAATAATAAAGCAATTGGAGAGAGGTGCAACGCCATCGGTCACTGGAAAAGCTTTAGGTTACAGTCGGTCAACGATCGGACCAACTTTAAAGGATACAGGTAAAGGATAAAGTGAGAATAATGGAGCATGTGAAAGGCCCTGCCCCGATGAAAGCTACAATTATTACTAAGCAACCCAGTGGTTTAATTATTGAAATACATACGTTTCTTAAGTGTTTTATATACATAGAAAGGTAAAATATATACTATATACTAAGACAAACGTTTGATTAACTGACGCTAAATAATACCGGAAGTACCTGCTCCGACTTGCGTACAAATCCGACTTAAAGACAGACTCAGGAACGGAATTCATTCGTAACCCGGGGACTGCCTCTATGTCAATCTCGTTAACACAATGGGCAGTGGAAATCAAGTTATTGGGTGCTTTTAAGGCAGAGACTGATAGGTTTTTGATTGGTAAGGGGTTTAAGGATTACAAGTAGAAAATAGGAGACTGGGGTTGGAAACAAAAGTAGCAGGCAAAATTGAATAGAGCAGATTCAATGGGCTAAACGGACTAATCTTGCTCCTATTTCCGACGGATTACAACACTTTTAGTTTTTTTTAATGATTAGGCAAAAATTAAGCAACTGCATCAATTCTGGCCAGCATGATTGATAACAATTTCTCCAGCTTTAAGAAAGGCTACAAAAAAAGCAACAGTGGGATATATCAAATACAAGGTTTCACCTGAAAAGCTAGAGTTGTTCCCCTTGCATCAAAGATACTTGGGAAGGTAGAGGGAACATTCAATATCATAATAGCTTTATGTTTTGTAAACAGAAAGAAATTGTGACTAAAAAGCACAAAATGCTGGCAGAACTCAGCAGGCCAGACAGCATCTATGGGAGGAGGTAGTGATGACGTTTCGGGCCGAAACCTTTAATCAGGAGTGAAGTAACATGGGATGGTCGAGGGGGGATAAAAAGTGGGGGGAGGGATGAAGTAGAGAGCTGGGAAGTGATAGGCTGGGGGAAGGTGGAGAATTATGGGAAATAAAAGAGAAAGAAAGGTAGGGCTGGGGGGAGATTATAGTGGGGGGGGGGGAAAAGACAGAGAAAGAGAACCAGACTAAAATTATAGATAGGGATGGGGTAAGGGGGGGGGGGGGCAGGGGTATCAACAGAGGTCTGTGAGATGAATGTTCATGCCGGCAGGTAGGAGGCTACCTAGGCGGGAGATAAGGTATTACTCCATCGACCTGCGTGTGGCCTCATCTTGACGGTAGAGGAGGCCATGGACAGACATGTCGGAGTGGGAGTGGTCTGTGGAATTAAAGTGTGTGGCCACAGGGAGATCCCGCCACTGCTGGAGGACTGAGCGCCGGAGTTCGGCGAAACGGTCTCCCAGTCTGTGGCGGGTCTCCCCAATGTATAAATGGCCACATCAGGAGCACCGGATACAGTAGTTTGATTGAAGTGGTGCCTCACCTGAAAGGACTGCCTGGGGCCTGGGATGTTGGTGAGGGAAGAAGTGTGGGGGCAGGTGTAGCACTTCTTCCGTTTGCAGGGATAAGTGCCTGGAGGAAGGTTGGTGGGGATGAATGGACAAGGGAGTTGCGTAGGGAGCGATCCCTGCGGAAAGCCGAGAGTGGGGGGGGAGGGGGAGATGTGGCTGGTGGTGGGATCCTGTGGGAGGTGGCGGAAGTTGCGGAGGATTATACATTGGATCTGTAGGCTGGTAGGGTGATAGGTGATGACCAGGGGGACTCTATCCCTGGTGGGCTGGTGGGGGGATGGGGTGAGGGCAGAGGTGCGTGAAATACGGGAGACGCGATGGAGGGCAGAGTTGATAGTGGACGAAGGGAAGCCCCTTTCATTAAAACAGGAAGACATCTCCTTTGTCCTAGAATGAAAAGCCTCATCCTGAGAACAAATGCGGCAGAGGCGGAGGAATTGAGAGAAAGGGATAGCATTTTTGCAGGAGACAGGGTGGGAGGAGGAATGGTCTAGGTAGCTGTGGGAGTCTGCAGGTTTGTAGTAGACATCAGTGGATAGGCTGTCTCCAGAGATAGAAACAGAAAGATCTAGAAAGGGGAGGGAGGTGTCGGAAATAGACCAGGTGAATTTGAGGGTGGGGTGAAAGTTGGAGGCGAAGTTAATGAAGTCGATGAGCTCAGCATGTGTGCAGGAAGCAGTGCCGCTGCAGTCGTCCACATAACGTAAGAAAAGAGGAGGACAGATACCGGTGTAGGCTTGGAACATAGATTGCTCCACATGGCCGACAAAAAGTCAGGCGTAGCTAGGACCCATGCGGGTGCCCATGGCTACACCTTTAGTTTGGAGGAAGTGGGAGGAGCCAAAGGAGAAATTGTTAAGGGTGAGGACTAATTCCGCAAGGTGGAGAAGAGTGGAGGTAGGGGGTGACGGGCTGGGACTGGAATCCAGGAAGAAACGGAGAGCTTGGAGACATTCCTGGTGGGGGATAGAGGTATATAGGGATTGGATGTCCGTGGTGAAAATGAGGCGGTGGGGGCCAGGGAACCTGCCGCAGACTGGGAGACCATTTCGCCGAACACCGGCTCTCAGTCCTCCAGCAGTGGCGGGATCTCCCTGTGGCCACACACTTCAATTCCACAGACCACTCCCACTCCAATATGTTTGTCCATGGCCTCCTCTACTGTCAAGGTGAGGCCACACACAGGTCGATGGAGCAATACCTTAACTCCTGCCTAGGTAGCCTCCTACCTGCCGGCATGAACAATCATCTCACAGACCTCCGTTGATACCCCTGCCCCCCCCTTACCCCATCCCTATCTATAATTTTAGTCTGGTTCTCTTTCTCTGTCTTTTTTCCCCCCTCATTATAATCTCCCCCCAGCCCTACCTTTCTTTCTCTTTTATTTCCCATAATTCTCCACCTTCCCCCAGCCCATTTCCCTCCAGCCTATCACTTCCCAGCTCTCTACTCCATCCCTCCCCCCACTTCTTATCCCCCCTCGACCATCCCATGTTACTTCACTCCTGATGAAGGGTTTCAGCCCGAAACGTCGTCACTACCTCCTCCCATAGATGCTGTCTGGCCTGGTGAGTTCTGCCAGCATTTTGTGCTTTTTATTTATTTCCAGCATCTGCAGATTCACTCATTTTGCCAAGAAATTGTGACCTTTGATTCAAGGAATAAGGCACACAGATTCAACCTCATGGGCGAGATACACAGAGGGGTTGGTTATGAGTGGGTTTTATAAAACAGGGGATGGATAGATTGGAAATTGACTTACACAGAAACCCTGAAAGCAGATTTCAAAGTTTACACTTTACTTTCAGTTAAATTTCCATAAATCCCTGTCTTCACTGAAGAGATCTGACAGAATACCTCTACCAGATGGATAGCTTCTACCCCACTGTTATAAAACTATTGAATGGCTCGCTTGTACTATACAATGGACTCTTGACATCATGAACTACCTCCTTATGAATTTGCACCTTATTGTTTATCTGGACTGCACTTTCTCTGTATCTGATGCACTTTATTCTGCATTCTGTTACTGCTTTTCCTTGTACTACTTTAA
The DNA here is from genome assembly GCF_048418815.1 of Hemitrygon akajei. Classification (NCBI taxonomy): domain Eukaryota; kingdom Metazoa; phylum Chordata; class Chondrichthyes; order Myliobatiformes; family Dasyatidae; genus Hemitrygon; species Hemitrygon akajei. The sequence continues at coordinate 30,714,312 of NC_133140.1, forward strand.
TGTTGGAATGATAACATGAGACGTTTTCACTGTACCTCAGAACCTATGACAATAAATCGAGTTACCAGATCGCCTGCTCCTCGCTCGCCTTGTTGGCACTGTTTAAGCCCGGGTTGGAATGGACAAAAGTAGTTTTGTAGTATCATTCACTAACAAACAAGGCGTTAGTCAGCAGTGCCTACAACAAAATAAAACCAACACCTATATTTCATGTTTAAATCGCACTTGGTCCGCTATTTTACCTCAGTCTCCAGTTCCTTCAGCATCGCAGCCCGAGTCAATTCAGGTCCCATGTCCGTTTGATTTTCCCTCTCGCGACCCCTCGAACATTTTGAACAAAACCGTCCTGAAGACACGCGCACCCTTGACCCACCGAGCACCCGCCCTGCGCGCGCACCCTCGACCCACCGGGCTCCCGCCCTGCGCGCGCACCCTCGACCCACCGGGCTCCCGCCCTGCGCGCGCACCCTCGACCCACCGGGCTCCCGCCCTGCGCGCGCACCCTCGACCCACCGGGCTCCCGCCCTGCGCGCGCACCCTCGACCCACCGGGCTCCCGCCCTGCGCGCGCACCCTCGACCCACCGGGCTCCCGCCCTGCGCGCGCACCCTCGACCCACCGGCCTCCCGCCCTGCGCGCGCACCCTCGACCCACCGGCCTCCCGCCCTGCGCGCGCACCCTCGACCCACCGTGCTCCCGCCCTGCGCGCGCACCCTCGACCCACCGGGCTCCCGCCCTGCGCGCGCACCCTCGACCCACCGGGCTCCCGCCCTGCGCGCGCACCCTCGACCCACCGGGCTCCCGCCCTGCGCGCGCACCCTCGACCTACCGGCCTCCCGCCCTGCGCGCGCACCCTCGACCCACCGTGCTCCCGCCCTGCGCGCGCACCCTCGACCCCCCCCCCCCGGGCTCCCGCCCTGCGCGCGCACCCTTGATCCACTGAGCCCCCGCCCTGTGCGCGCACCTCGGAACACCGGCCTCTCTCGCGCCGCGCGTGCATCTACGCAATGGCCGCCCCTGAATTGTGCGCGCCGTTCCTCACAACTACTTTCCACTTCTACCGCACGTGCAATTAGGAACGCCCTCACTCCCGGCCGCCTCTTCCCCTCCCTTACTAAATCGCCTCAAATTCATAATGAAATATAGCTGCTGCCTTGCCTTCTCTATAACTGCATCAATATGTTGGGATCAGGTTAAATCCTCAGAGATATTGAGACTCAAGAACTTGAAATTACTCACTCTCTCCACTTCTGATCCTTCTTTGGGGATTAGTTTGTGTTCCTTTGTCTTTGTCATAATTCACAAACACTGCCATTGAGTTGTGCTCATTTTTAAGAGAAGGTGTCTGACGTAATGATGTCAGTGTAAAGTAATTGCTTTTTGTTTGTAATGGCAGCTGTGGAGGTCAAGTCTTTATATATATTTAAGGCAGAGGTTGATAGATTCTTGATTGTTTAGGGCTTGATGGGATACACAGGGCGAAGACAAGAGATTGGGGTTAAGAGGGAAAATGGATGAAACATGATGAAATGGTGGAGTAAACTGAGTAGACCAAATAGCCTAATTCCACCCCTATGTTTTATGATCTTATACTACCCCCAACTCATTTCATCTGACTGTAACCCATCCCTTATCTGGTTCCATTTTCACCTTCAGTAACTACATCCTCTCCTGTTTCTAATGATCACCTTCCAGCCTCTGTCTCCATCTCCCCTTCTGATCCCTCCCCCCACCTAGCTCCATTCGCTCCTTTTTCTCACTTGTTTTGCACTATGACCCACCAGCTGCTGTCACTTAACCTCACACCTTTCCATCTCTACTTGGCTCCATTTAGCTATCATTACTACCTATTGGTTGGCGCGTGGCCTAGTGGGCAAGGCATCAGACTAGTAACCTGAAGTTCACCGGTTGGAGCCTCAGCTGAGGCAGCATGTTTGTGTCCTTGAGCAAGGCACTTAATAACACATTGCTCTGCGACGTCACCGGTGCCAAGCTGCATGGGTCCTAGTGCCCTTCCCTTGGGCAACTGCTGGTCTCCCATACAACCCTGCCCTGGAAACTCCAGGCGCAGATCCATGGTCTCTCAAGACCGACGGATGCCACCACCACTACCTATTGCCTGCCAAACTTTGCTATATTCCTCTCTCTCACCTCTTTATATGGCCATCTCCCCTCTTAACCTTCAGTCTTGATGCAAAATCTTGAGTAGAATAATGAACATCTCTAGGTTTGTTGAGAGCAAATTCAAATCTCCAGTCAAAACTTGATATAACTGCTACAGTTCATGTGCAAAATTAAAACAGGATTGAGGATAATCTACAGACGTGTAAATGATTAGCCTACAAAAAGCAAGGTTGGTACAAATGCATCTTCTTTCTTGGAAGCTGTCAGAGATTAGAGCTTGTGTCCCGGTTATTCACAGTGTACGTCAATGATTTGGAGCAAGAAATTAAATGTAACATTTCCAAGTTTTTGTTGTACACAAAGTTGAGGGGAGAGGTCAGGGCAGTTGGTGAATTGCTATGAAGTTGAAAAGAGGCTCCAATGACAATGAGTGGGCAAATGCATGGCAGATATTATTAGGTTATCCATTTTGGTTTTAAAACAAAGATCGATTCTAAATGGAAGGAGCATGTACATTGAGACCCATTTGACCTTTCACACTAGGTGCTGAAAAGTGCCAAATTCAACAAGCATTTAGGAATGCAAATGATTCATTTTTTAAATTGCTTCGATAAAGTATCAAACCTAGGATCTGTCAAAGTGGAAGATGGCAAACCAGCCAAAGATGTGTTTTTTCAGAAATCTCAGTTGTTACAACAAAGCGGCTCTTCAATGTTTACATTGCATGGACATACTTGCTTTTTGGACAAATACCATCTTCAAATTTTTGGAATGAGGCCCAATTTGAATATAAGGAGGTGATGCTATAAGGTTAAATATTGATAAACATCCCTTGGATTGATTAATATAATGTGGTCAGATTGTAAAACACAGATTATGAGTTTGCAACCTATAGTTATATCAGTAGAGATGTTTTGCACTGAATCTTGGAGTTACAGGATTTCAAAAACTGTTAACTAAGAAGATCAAACACATTAGATGGCCATTCAGGAATAGAAGTCTACTATTCCTCTTCACTCAGGCTCCAAATGTCTGGGTTTGGTCACTGCAACAAACTTCACTTTCAGTCATTTGATACAAAATAAAACCATGCAGAGAAATTCAAATTACAATTCTCTTCAGATTCAACTCTTTTGGAAATTATAACCTATTTTTGACTCTCTTTGAATGCTGGACTTTTAAATTGGAAAATTTATTTCCTACTTGCTGTTTTGTTTACTGTTAAATCTTTAAGTTGCATATGCAAATATCTCTCTTTTTAACCAATTCCTACTAAAGTAAATTGAATTAATCTTTTCAATCTGCCAACACTGGAGTTAAGTGATACATTATTTATAATTGTTCTAAAAGGAAGTTATCTTACACGTACATTCTTATCCAATAAATTGATTTTTGTTTCTATTCAGTATAGTTTCCAAAATCTAAGTGTAATTCAGGTTTCCAGGGCAAATATAATTTCTTCTGTGAAAATAAGATATTTTAAGTTTGAAAATAGTGGTTTACAAACTTAATTCAAATATGGCTTTGTTAAAATAATTAATATTGATATTTAAATGTAAAGTAATCACAAAATGAATGTAATATTCCACAAATCAATTTTTAGGTCATGAAGAATCCACATTTTATTGTATTCAATATAACACATAACAGATTATGCCATCATCTGTATAATATACAAGATCATTTTCTCAATATACCTTTCATCAATCTCATACAGGATTTGGAAAAAGTTCTCTGAACGAGACTGTTCACAATCACATGCAAGAGTTTCTGTTGATATGTTATTTTACCCATTTCTCGTTTCCTCAGATTACAATCACACCTTCAATCTCTCATCAGTCTTATTCCATAAGACAAGACAAAGGAGCAGAAGTCGGTCATTCGGCCCATCAAGTCTGCTCCACCATTTCATCATGAGCTGATCTAATCTCCCCTTTTGTCCCATTCCCCCATCTTATAATTTGAATATAAACATTGAACAAATGTTTCTTCCCTGCAAAATCTGTGGTGAACATGGTCATGGTTTGATCTGTAATAGATAAAGATTCACGCCACACCACACTAAGCTGCTAATTAAGGTTAGCTCATCACATTATTAGCCAAAAATATTCCCTTGTTGGTTCTAGAAGATATTCTTGAAAAGCATAATGCTTCATAAAAAGTAGATGAACCAGCAGTATCAATGTTGTAAGATATTACACTTATGTATTGTAATGGCAACACAAAGTATAAGTCAAATACAAAACTGAAAAATATCTTAAAGTAACAAATTTGATTTCATCAACTTGGCGATCTTAATTCTATTTACATTGTGCACAGAACTTGAAATATTCATATTTAGACATTCTAATATTTCATTTGTTCTGGTTTTGAAAGATCAAGTGAATCTGCTTTCATTTAACTTTCAGTCAATGCAATCTAGTTCACAATAAATTAGAACGTAATTATCCACTTATTACTTATGTGACTTTTTCCAATTATTAAATCTCGGGGTTTCATCATCAATGTACAGAGGGAATACTAATGGTCCCAAAATGAATCCTCTCAGATACGAACAAACACCATTGTAAAAGTACACCATCATATTTCAACATTTCCATTGTAGCTATGAAGATAAGGTAGATCGAAATGTAAATTTAAATTTGTAGCTATGTGCCACTATGTTTTGTGACAAGACAGATCCATAAATTAAATGTATATGTCAAATTGCATAATGATCAAAACACATTCTCTTAAACACCTTCCATTCCATTCCCTGAGTACAGAGTGGCAATTGAAACCATTAGGAACATGATCAACACTTAATCTTTCTAAATAGACAGTCAAAATAAAGGCTACAAAAACACAACAGAAACAGAAAATAGTGGAAATATTCAGCAGGTCAGTGCTGCCAAAAAGAGAACAGAAGGATCAGTTCCAGAACATTCTAAAAGTTTATGCAAACTCATCTACCTGAGCATCAACTCTGCTTCTCTCCCATAGATACTGCCTGTCCCTTGCTATACACTTCCACCGTTTTACTGTTTTGTTTTAAAGTGCTTCAACACTTGAAGATTAAAGGTTAGCTTTATTTGTCAGATGTACTTAGAGAACTGTGTCATTTGTGTCAAATCAGCAAGGGTTCTGCTGGTGGCAGCCCACAAGTGTCAGCATGCTTCTGGCCCCAACATAGCATGGCCACAACTTTCTCACCCTCACCATACATCTTAGGAATGTGGACAGAAAGTAGAGCATGCAGAGGAAACTCACACAATCACGGGGAGAACATGGTAGGAATCCAATCCCATCTGTATTCACTGATGCTGTAAATCCAGTGCCATTACTACTTAGTAAATTTTACATTTCCAACATCTATATTTTTATGTTTTTCTAAAGAACTTCAGATGCTGGAAAGCTAAAATGAAAAACGCTGAAGCACTCAGCGGGTTGGTAAACTAAAAGGAAGTGTTAATGATTCAGGTCGATGATCCTGGCGGCCCCGTTTAGTGATTCCACCAACACTGATTCTTATTTCGATTGCCATTCCTAGCTTATTCTCAACACTACTATTACAGTTTTATAACTCCCAAGACAATATTATTATGTGGAATACAATTTGGTATAAACTCCACTTCTGTGTATTGCAAGCTACATGTAATGATCGGAAACTAGATTACAAGTTTGTTCATGTGCATGAGAAATTGCCTATTTTAGCAAACCAGATAGAAACATTTATTACATTCCAGGAACGTATCGCCAATTCACTACACGTTACCAACAGTTTACACATAGAAATCAAACTAAGACTTCGCCTTGTAAGCATCATACATAATACTTTTGATTTTAAAAAGGTTAGGAACACACACAGACCAGTTAAGGTCTCTCTGCATGACAAACTGATTCCAATGTTAACCCTACCTATTCTCCAATACAATATATTTAGTTCCAGGTGGTCTAGCATTAACACAGCATATTTATTCCAGACCAACTGTTAATTTTGTCAAACTAAGGGTTTATCTGCACAAAAAATAATTTAGGCTTTGCTCGTGTACTATTTCCAACAAAAATTAATTTATTTAGAATTGGGTATTTTTGATGAAGTTACACTACTAAAATGAGTTCCTGTACTAAATGCACTTTCATTACACTATATCTCTATTACTATGATGGCTGTATTTGAATGATGAGGGTTGATCTGAGATTCCTGAAGCTGACAGCTTGCTCCATACTTCTGTGTGCCGAGAGCCAAGATTTGGCATGTCTGTCCCCCGGTGAGTTGCATTCAGCAGTTCTTGTAAGTAATTATAGGAGGATATGATGGCTCTAAAAAAAAATAGATAACAAATAAATGAACAGAATAACAAAGCAGAAATAGCACTGATATTAGAAACTTGCACCTGTACTTCCAAATATAAAGTTTACTTTAAACAGAAAAGTTCACAAAAGGGTAACAATACCAGCTGCTATTCGATTCGTCATGTTCAGTGGTGGTTCTACATAACAACGATCTGATGAATCCGAATCTCCCATCCTTTATTCCAGTCCTCTGGAATCGATGGGCCTAACCCTGTTGTCGATGTTCTTGAACAGCATCTTGTAGTCTACATTTAACAACAAGATACCTGATGCTATCACTCTCCCGTTTCTGCTTGTAAATGAGGGCAATGGAGTCTGATACGCTGCCAGTCAGACGCAGAACATTGTACACTTCCAGCAGGTCCAGAGTCATCCAGTGCCACTGAGCCCAACATAACTCAGCCAGTCAGCCATCGCTTCTGAGAGTTTTACTCAAGAGGTAGGATGAGATGACATCAGTCATTTCCTCCAGGATCAGTTACTAGTCCAGACTCTCCTATCTGCTGTCATCCAAGACCTCCAAGATAGAGGATGAAACACTCAAATATTCCACATATGACCATAAGGTTTTGGAGCAGATATAGGGAATTCGGCCCAAAGAATCTGCCCCACCATTTTATCGTGACTGAACCACTTCCCCCTCAGCCATGCTGGCTCTCCTGAACTAAGCATGGGTTTCCAAATACTCATATCCTATCACGAAGAATATTCTCCAGCAATTTCCCAACTGACCTGAGACTCAACAGTCTATAGTTCCCAGGATTTTCCCTTGTTTCCTTCTTAAATAGAGGTACAACATAAGCCACTCATCAGTCCTCCTGAACTTCTCCTGTGGCTACAGAGGACACGAAGATAGTGGTTAAGGCTCCAGCAATCTCATCCCTTGCCTCCTTCAAAAACCTGGTGAAAAACCCATCAGGCCCTGGGGACATTTCCACCTTTATATTCATTAGGAGGAACACTCCCTCCTCCTTGATCTCCAAACACCCTAACATACTGATACACTCAGTACTGATCTCCTGGTCCTCCATATCCTTTTCCTTGGCAAATACTGAAGCAAAGCACTCATTAAGTCTCTCACTTACATTCTCCACATCCAAGCAAATGTTCCCCACCTTTATCTTTGAGCCTCCTAGATTTTCCTCCAAGAGGACCACAACCTAAATTAACCTGAGAGCTACAAATTGTTGGCTGGAGTCAGGGGTTTATGCTTTGGCTTTTGGTAGGATCATCCATGCCAGACAGGTCAAAAGGCAGAGGCCAGACCAAGAAAGGTCTACCTGTCCTCCAGGTTGAGGAATTCCACTCAGATCTAACACCCCGACTGGTAAAACATAATTATTATGCAAACAACAATGAAGAATCCTCCATCTGAGTATGAAGGTATTCTTGAGTCTCCCCAGGGATGTGCATGACTGTCAGTAGTGAAAACTGAGAGGAAGCTCCTGATATGATGAAGGAAGCCGTGAGCACCCCAGAGATGTAATGGCAAATAAGAAGAAGCTAGGTTTCTGGGTTCCCCTTTAAGCTGGAATATTCTATTTGCTTGTTCTCCTGTTCCTGTCATATTTTCCTTTTCATTTCCACAGTTTTTTGTACTCAACCTGACCTTACAAATTACTCTGGTGGGACTGCAGGTTTCTGGAAAGTGAATGCTTTGAGGAGAAATGTGTTTCAAAATAGAACAGCACCTCTGATTAGAATTTATGTAACAGTGATGTCTTCACATTGTTGATTACAACTTTTTGAAAAAGCAAATTATACCATTTCAGGGCAATTTTCTGCTACAATATGAAAGTTTTAAATTATTTTTACAATACTGCAGATAACAAAAATATTACCAGGACATTTTGAAATATAGGAATTTGAATAGCTTTTAGGTGCAGTATTTTAAGTAGCAGAATGATTATAAAAACATAAAGTAATATATATTGAAATGCCATTACATTGCTTGCTAAATTTGATGCACTGGATTCTGAATGAAATATTAGATATTAATATATTTCCTGATTTTCAAATAAGACAGTTTTGCTGACATACCACAAATGTTTTCTTTGTTTTTATTACCTATGACTCTCTTGTAACATTGTGACAGTGTCCTTTAATTTGTTGCGTTGTTTAATTTGCTGATTCAAATATTCCACTTGCAAATTTACTCTCTCATTTTCTCTGTGAAGTTCCTCTAAGAAAACAGATAAACAGAAAATGGTTCATCATTTTATAAGAATTATTCAATATTTTGGTTTATATTCAGGTTAAATCTCTGTCAAGCAACTTTGATGTTTGGTTGGTAAACATTAAAATAACAAACAGCATCAAAGGTTTTGAAGTGGCAGGGTTATTATACATTAACATACTTACTGCAATAATTAGCTCCTAAATCCTTAATATTTTAAATTTTTCCCTGAATATTCAAATTCCTAAGTAGGTGGTTGACAAAACCAAATGGGATATCTGGATTTATACATCAGATCATCAAAATACAGGAATGTAATATGTAAGTTAGCAAACTTTTACAAGTGAAACATTGCTTAGCAATTTTCAGTTCCTGTCAAGATATGACACATAATTCTACATGCAGAAACCTGATACGCCAACATCCTCTGTGGAAATAGAAATTCTGCTATTAGAGAAGACTTGTAGAAACCCTTCTGAACATTCTATAACATTGCAACTGCTGGTTCTCCCTCATTTCTTCTATTGCCAATATACTCCAGTCAAACATGATTTCCTTTCATAAATCCATATTCCACAAATTCCACCACTGTACTTACAAATGATCCTGATGTTTTGGAACACTCAAATTACAATATGTCCCATAAAAGATTATAACTGTTAAAAAAACTGATTTATTATGAACACATTTATAAAATTACCAAAAATTCCACAAATTCAAATTATTTACAAAATATGAAATTCACCTTGAGCTTCCCTTTTATATTTGCAGCCAAAGACTTTCCATTTGATATCCTGTGCTAGTTTAACACTGGCACAGATCTGCAGGTAGGCTGCCCAGAATTTCTAGCAGTTCCTGTACCACTGTCTCATGGAAATTACTCAACATGTTTTGGACTTCCACATTTGTGAGTTGGCTTTTACGCTAGGAAGTGACAGTAAGGAACTGCCCTTATTTCTCAACAAATTCACCCAAGTAAATCACAAAAAATGAATTGATCGTATAGCAAGACTAGAGGCAGTCAGGTTTGATGGTCAAATATGAATCAAAGTTTCTCTTACCAGTTTTAATATTCGATGTAGCATCCCACTTGTACTTCATTGCTGGATTCATGGAATGCTGTTCATCTGTGTCGTAAGTGAAGTTCTTTATATATGGTGGTTGAAATTAATAGCAAGGCAGGAAACTAAATTAGCCTTATTATAATCTCAAACATAATAAACAATCTTACAGCAAGAACATGCAAAGGTTAGTACCCTGAAAGTCAAAAATAGATAACTCTGGAACTACATAGGGAAGACAGCATTTGCAGAGGATTGCTAGCTTCACATTCTAGTACAGATTCTGCATGATCATAATTAGGCCGTAATATGTAGGAGCAGAAGTATGCCATTCAGCCCATCGAGTCTCCCCTGCTATTCAATCATGGGCTGATTCAATTTTTCCAATCATCCCCACACCCTCCTGACTTTACCCCATACCCTTTGATTCCCTGGTTAATCAAGAACCTATCTATCTATGCCTTAAATACAACCAATGACTTGGTGTTCACAGCTGCTCGTGGCATCAAATTCCTTAGATTTACCACCCTCTGACTAAAGTAATTTCTCCACGTCTCTGTTATAAATGGATGTCCTTCAATCCTGAAGTTGTGCCTCTTGTCCTAGACTCCCCTACCATGGGAAATAACTGCCATATCTAATCTTTTCAGGCATTTTAACATTAGGAATGTTTCTATGAGATCTTCCCTCATTCTCCTGAACTCTGGGGAATTCAGCCCAAGAGCTGCCAGACATTCCACATACGGTAAACCTTTCATTTCTGGAATCATTCTTGTGAATCTTCTCTGAACCCTCTCCAATGTCAGTATATACTTTTTAAAATGAGCCCAAAACTGCATACAATACTCCAAGTGTGGTCTCACAAGTGCCTTGTAGAGCTCTTGTATTCTGTACCTCTAGAAATGAATACCAATGTTGTATTCGCCTTCTTGACCACTGACTCAACCTTCAGGTTAACCTTTAGGGTATCCTGCACAAGTCCCTTTGCATCTCTGCATTTTGAATTCTCTTCCCTATCTAAATAATAGTCTGCCTGTTTATTTCTTCCACCAAAGTGCATGACCATACACTTTCCAACATTGTATTTCATTTCCCACTTCTTTGCCCCTTCCCCTAAACTATCTAAGTCTCTCTACAGGCTCTGTTTCCTCAACACTACTCTTTTCTCCACCTATCTTTGTATCATCGGCAAATTTACCCACAAATCCATTAATCCCATAGTCCAAATCATAGACGTACATCATTAAAGGCAGCGGTCCCAACACCGATCCCTGTGAAATTCCACTGGTAACCGGCAGCTAGCCAGAATAGGATCCCTTTATTCCCACTTTATGTTATCTGCTGATAAGCCAACGTCCACCCATGCTTGTAACTTCCCTGTAATTCCAAGGGCGCTTATCTTGCTAACCAGCCTAGTGTGGCATCTTGTCAAAGGCCTTCTGAAAATCAAAGTACACCACATCTACTGCATCTCCTTTGTCTATCCTGCTTGTAATTTCCTCAAAAAAATTGCAATAGGTCAGTCGGGCAGGATTTCCCTTTCAGGAAACCATGCTGGCTTTGGCCTATCTTATCATGTGCCTCCAGGTACTCCATAAACTCATTCCTAACAATCAATCCTAACAACTTCCCAACCACTCACTGATGTCAGGCCATTAGGTCTGTAGTTTCATTTCTGCTGCTTCCCACCCTTAGTATTTACAATTTTCCAGTTATTCGGTACAATGCCAGAATCTATCTATTCTTGAAAGATCATTGTTAATGCCTCCGCAATCTCTCCAGCTACATCCTTCAGAACCTGAGGGTGCATTCCATCAGGTCCAGGAGATTTATCCAGCCTCAGACCATTAAGCTTCCTGAGCACCTTCTCAGTCGTAATTTTCACTGCATATACTTCACTTCCCTGACACTCTTGAATGTCCAGTATACTGCAAATGAGTAATTGATGAGTAATTCCAACAATTTTCTGTTTTTATTTTTAATAAAACAATTACTGCTTCAGCCTCAATGCTTTTCAGATTGTTTGATTCAGTTATCATCAAGCAGCTATCAGTTAATTGGAATATAGATTCTATAAGAAATAAAAGTTAAAATATGAAATAGAAACACTGAGGGCATTAATAAAATTACATTGTTGTCTAGTTACATTCTTCGATAAATGTCTTTTTCCTGACCTTGCCTCTCTTTTATATAGTTGCAGAAAGTACAGAGGTTGAAGACTCACATTCCAAAGTTCAGGAACAGCTACTTTCCTACAACCAACAGCTCCTTGAAGTGTCCTTCCTCACCAATTGAACAATCCTAATCCTACCTCACCAATTGAACAATTGACATTCTCTTGCACTACCATTGATTTGTGTTTGATTGAGCAAAATATGACATGTAAAAAAGAAAGCGCAGTCCTTTTCTTCACTGTTGTATAAATTGTACTCAGTGGCCACGTCATTAGGTACTCCTGTACCAAATAAACTGACCGCTGAATGTGTGTTTCTGGTCTTCTGCTGCTGTAGCACATCCACTTCAAGGTTCGACGTGTTGTGCATTGAAAGATGCTCTACTGCAGGGTTCCCCAATTAGTTTTCCACAAGGGCCAAATTATGTCAAGCATGCCAAGCCAAGGGCCAAAACGTCCAGGGTTTTTTTTCATTGCACCAGTAAGTTGTTTTATGGGCAGAATTGGTGTTGCTGCTATTACCATTATTATTATTATTAGTAGTAGTGGCAGTAGTGGTAATAATTTAGGCCTGGGATTCTCAAAGCCTGTGTTGTGGGTCACAGAACTAAAAAAAATGCACTCCACTCTTGAAACAAAACATGTCCAAAACCAACCATTTAGTTATGACTCTAGCTATCATGACTGTCTGCTGTCACATTGAGAACTCATCTGGGACTTAAAATAATACACACACATGCACAGTAAACATGGTAGTCTTCACCACTTCTCTTCCTCTCAAAGAACACTTCTCTTCCACACAGAGTTTTAGTAGTACTGCCTTTTCCACTGTTTGTGTACTCTCATTTAATCTATTTGTTCTTTTTAATTAAGCTATGTAGCATTTGAGGTATGAAGTGTAGCTATAAATTAAATTATCAGCATTATTGTTGTTGTAATATTATTATACAAGTGTCCCCCGCTTTACAAATGTTCACTTTACGCCACTTTGCTTTTACAAAAGACCTACATTAGTAAACTGTTTTCGCATTACAAAGAGGATTTTCACTTCCAAGAAAATTTTGCCCATATAAGTTAATGGTTCTTTGCTTTACGCCATTTTGGCTTAAGAAAGGTTTCATAGGAACGCTCTACCTTTGTAAAGGGGGGGACACCTGGACCACAATAAGATTGACAAATGGACAAAAATTGATTCACTCACCAATCAGTGAGAGAAGTGACAGCGACGGGATGAGGCAATCCTTCTGACATCAGGCCTGTATTCTGTTGTGGCAATCCTGAGGCACTGGCCAAGATGTGCATTGGAGAGTCTGTTTCTGTCCTGGTTCTTGATGGAGTTCATTGAAGAAAACGATGACTCACATGTAGATGGAGGGGAGCAGTGTGAGTAGGAGCATTGCAATAGCTCTCGTGTTTTTGAATTGAGCTTGGGGAACCACGTTGATCCAAAAGTCACTCACCCCAATGTCCTTGTGTTGTGCTTTGAGCAAATCAGATGTTCCCATTTCCAAGACCTCCATCTGAAGAGTTGCCTCATCTGTGGAAGGCACTAGCATTTTGGCCTCTGCAGTCCACTGGCCGTCAGCCGAAACGGAAAATGGCTGTCTCAGGAAGAGGAGGATGTCACCTGAGAGTTTAGGGGAGCTTTCAAATCGTTCCTTGAAGTTTTCTGCCAGGCTCATATTAAGTATGTTGGTTTAGCATTGGCATGGTCCGGTAAAATAAAACAAAACCGATCAGTCCAGTCAGATTTGAACTGATGGTTTTCCTGGTCGAATTTGAGCTTTTTCGCGCAAGCCATGTTATTCTTGGTTTCGGGTCCATGACTTACTGCTGGTGACAATTCGTTTAGATGACAGGCGGGTGGCTGGTGCATGCGGCTGTCTAGTCGAGGACCGTAGAGAGCGCGCAGTAGGTTGCGTGCTCTACGGGGGCATAGGTCAAGTGTACGGTGTGGGATAAGGTTAAAATAAATTAGAGCAGCGCACGCTTTATTTACATGTTATGACAGGTGCATTCACGTAAGTGCCAATGGGTCGGCGCGGTCCAGATATTTGGTTCTCGCGGTCTGGACCTGGCCTGCGGTCCGCCTGTTGGGGTTGTCTGCTCTACTGCGACCAATATTGTAATGTGAGTTTCTGTTGCCTTTCTGTCAGCTTGAACCAGTTTGGCTCCTATGACCTCTCTCATTAACAATGCATTTTAACCCGCAGAACTGCTAATCACTAGATAGTTTTATTTTTCACACCTTTTTCTGTAAACGCTAGAGCAGTGGGTCCCAACCTGGGATTCCCAGACTCCTTGCTTAATAGTATTGGTCGACGGCATTAAAAAGATTGGGAACCCCTGCTCGAGACTATTGTGCATGAAAATCCCAGATATAGCAATATCTGAGATATTCAAACCTACTGATCAAACACAACTATCAAAGCCAATAGAACCTTTTCACCATCACTGCCTGCTTTTCTGCACTGATTTGCTGGCGTGATTGGCTGTTTAGATAATTGCATTAACAAGCAGGTGCACATGTGGACCTAATAAATCAACTACTGAGTGTAAGATCTGTGTGTTGAGCTGCTGTTGTAATTTTTTCAATGTACCTGTACTTCATATCTGTACATGTGAAAGTAAACTTGACTAAATTAATAGCAGCATTTTTTAAAAATTCAGTTTTATGAACATATTGCACAGCATTATAAAGTTCTGGTAAACCTGGCAACCGCGGACCATATGAAATGGAAGCACGCATGGTTTAAGCAGAATGTGGGAAACAGGACTGAGGTGAATTGCATGGAAAGACAGGAACTCGACACCTAATAACAAAGGGAACTTGGCAAATGTTACCTGGTGGGCCAGATGTCAAATCATCAGGACTCTTCACTCAGATTATTGGAGTTTTACTGTAACTAAACTCGGGTCTTCTGGTTTCACACTGATCAATGCAAACACAATTTCTAACAGTTCGTACAGAAACATCTGCATGATGCTAAGGTAGGGCACATCATCAGTGATGTTACCGGGAGTCATCAGGTGTTTCAGGTCTTTCAACCTCATACACTCTCACCCAGGTTGATCAGACCCCGGCCTGTGCCCTAGCAGCAACCCACGGATCTGCCCTCTTTATCCAGAGCCATCTTGACGCTTTCTGTGCTGCATCTGTGGTGGTAGAAATGGCTCTCCTCCTTCTCTCTCCCATGATTCCAAGTGCAGTGTATACTTTGCAGAGCGACTGGCCTGTAAAGCCACGACACCCGACCTCCATGGGCCAACACTTTCCTCTCCAGCCTCTTCTTTGGCAGTTGTTCTTCATGTCTGTCTGTCTGTCTAGGTACTATATCCAATGCGGTGACCATGGTTTTCCATACAGATCTATCCCTTGTTCTTTGGATGACATCATTTCCTCGATGTGCAGCCACCTGGCCAGGCTTTTGATGTACATAATCCGAGGTCTTCCTCTGGGTTTGCTCCCCTCGATCTTTCCAAAGAGTATGAGTTTTTCTAGTTCATCTTTTCACATGTGTCCTAGGAATCCGAGTTGTCTTTCTCTTATTGTTGGTCTGAGTGATCTAACTGCTTGGGCTCTTCTGAGAACTTCTTCATCTGATGTGTGTGTAGTCCATGATATTTTTAACATTCTCCTGTAGAACCATAATTCAGCTGCTTCTAGTCTCGTTTCCATTTCTGGAGAAATGGTCCAGCATTCACTTCCATAAGTCAGGATAGAATAAATGTAGCACTGCAGTATTCTGTTTTTGGTGTACATGCTCATCTTTCTGTCTGTTAAATTGTTTTCATTCTCTGGAAAGCTTCTTGCGCCATTCCTATTCTGTATTTGATATCTGTGTCACTTGTTATTTGCCTGCCAGGATATCTGAATTTGTTGATTTGTTTGATGTTTGTATTTCCGATCTTGATCACACATTGTGGGATGTTGGTCATTCTGGAGATGACCATGCTTTCTGTCTTCTTGGTGTTGATTGAGAGGCCTCTGCGATTACTTCCCGCTGCCACTATAGGGAGTAGTTCTTGAAGTTTTGTTTCTGAGTCAGCTAGTAGTACGATGTCATCAGCATATCTGACGTTATTTATATTATGGCCTCCAATTGGGAGTCCTTTGATGTCTCTGATACTTCAAGATATTTTCACAATACAGGTTGAATAAGTCAGGTGAAAAGACACAGCCTGACTCCTCTCATGATATTCCCATACTCACGCACTTCTTCTATTCTGATGGATGCTGTCTGGTCCCAGTACAAGTTTCTTAAGAAACGTATATCTTTCCCACCTATGTCAAGATCTCGAAGCACTTTCAGGAGATCTTGGTGCCTGACAGTGTCAAAAGCTTTTCTATAGTTGATGAAACATAGGTAGATGTCTTTTTGTACCTGGATGGCTCATTCACAGATCATCCGTAGCATGAAAATTGCATTTCTGGTTCCAGTGTTTTCCACAAAGCTGTATTGTTCTTTACTGATTTCTGGTTTTATACAGCATCTTGCTCTCATCCTGATTACTCTGAGAATAATTTTTGCCACGTGGCTCATCAGGCTTATTGTACGATGTAACTCACATTCTGTGCTCCGTCTTTCTTTGGAAGTGTGAGGAACACTGACTTATTTAAATCATCAGGTATCTCACCATAATCATAGGTTTCCATTTGCTATTTCTGTTATTTTCTCTATTCCAAAATCTTATAAGGTCAGTATCATTTCAACAGCAATGTTGTCTGGACCAATTACTCTGTTACATTTTGTTTTATTTATGGCTGTTTGAATTTCTGATTTTAGAATGTTAGGTCCTTCAGGATTCTTCTTTGTGTTCGGTTTTTCTCCTCTTTGCTCTTCAAAAAATTCTTTTATATATTCTGTCCATCTGTTTAGGATTTCCTCTTTGCTCAAAATTAAGTTGCCATCTTTTGCCTTTATGCATCCACTTGCTGAGCAAGGTAATTTCCCCATTAGTTCTTTAATCTTACTGTGCATCATCTTTGTTCCAGAGTTATGGGTTTGTAGCATTTCTATCTCTGAGCATTTCTTATTTAGCCATGTGTCTTTAGCTTCTCTGCATTCTTTTTATTGTCTTATCAAGTTGTTTGTATTCTTCGCTGTCTCTTGGTTTGATAGTCTGTTTTTGTTGCATCAATTGTATTATATCTTCAGTTATCCATTTCTTCTTACTTTTCCGCCCTTTTCGTGGGATGGTTTCTTTTGCAGCTTCAACCATGGATTCCTTCAGTTTGTCCCAGGAAGATTTGCCTCCTTCATCCTGCAGCAATTGAAAACGGTTTTTTCATCTTGATTGTGTATTCTGTTTTCAGATGAGGGTTGTTTTGTTGTTGTTGATAATCCAGTGGCTTTGATCTTTTTGGTTTCTTTAATATTCTCATCTTTATTTTCATTTTGCAAATGACTGGTATGTGGTCACTCCCACAGTCTACTCCAGGGTAGCTTTTGGACTGAGTTATCGAATTTTTGAATCTGTTATTGATATGTAATCAATTTGATTTTTGTTGTTCCCATCTGGGCTTCTCCATGTCCATTTCCTTCTTGGATGTTGTTTAAACCAAGTGTTGGTGATTATCTGATTTTGTTTTACACCATGATATAAGCTTTTCTCCTCTTTCATTTCATTCTCCCAATTCCTGGTCTCCAACAATAAGGTCTTCTTTTCCCTCACCAACTTTTGCATTGAAGTCGCCCATGACTATGATGACTTTGTGTTGTTCTAGGGAGTGGTAGAAGGCGTCAGTTTCTTCCTCTGAGCCTGCCGTTGTGGGTGCATATACTTGAATGATAGAGATGTTGTTTTGTTGTCCTTTTAGTTTGATTAGCATCATTCTGTCTGAGATATCCCAATATCCTAGCAGGCTCTTGGATGTTTCTTTGTCTAAGATGATTGCAACACCCTTTTCATGTTTATCTCCTCTAGAGTATATCATCCTCCTCCATGCGTTCTTCCCATGGCACGGTAAGCTCAAGCACAAGAACGTGCTTCAATGAGTTGGACAACACAGTGTCGGGCTGCAATGTAGTCTCTGTGATGTGCAGAGGCAACTACAGCTGTTTCCCAGGTCTGCTTCTAGCTTCCAGTCCTGTGCAGTGAAGAGCAACCTGGTTGTTCTGCTGGTCTTTCCCCCCTTTGACAAAGCAGATGGTGGTCTTGACTGGATTTATTTTCTGGCAGATGTTAAGGGTGCTGCAGATAGTCTCAGCAATTTTCCAGAGGACCTGGTCATGTCGCCACTGATAACGGCCATCGGCAAGAGCTCTGGGGCAGCAGCTCAGAATATGCTCTAGCGTACCAGTCTTCTCACAGAAGGGGCAAACTGGTCATACTGCAAGGCCCTGGCAGTGCAGGTTGGATGGGCTAGGAAGGACATCATAAACAGCTTGGATAAGGAACGATGCAGTGTGGATCTACCTTGCAGAGATCGTTCCACATGATCTTTCGCTTGATCACTTGCTCCCATTTGATCCAGGCTCCTTGCTGTTTCATTGCCACTGCTCGGCTGGTCCTCTCCTCCTCCACAGCTGCCCTTACTTCAATCTGGACCAGTCTTTGTCGCTCTTTCCCCTTGTACTTTGTCAAAATGGGGGCCTTCAAGGCTTCCAGGTCCAACTCTTCCCTTGGCAGCTGCCCCCATCAGCACTTTGTGGCACAGTCGCGCCTCAGTGTCTTCCACTGCAGCCTCTGCTCTCCACTTTCTTCCAGTTCTCACTGCCACCCTTGCTCTGGCAACCTCTGGATCTGAAGATTCCCGGTACTTCAGCACCTCTCTTGCCAGCAAAACCTGGAACAACTCCTCGATGGATTTCAGGGGGAGCCTCAGTTTGGGTTAGGGTTAGGGTGCGAGTATGCGGGCAGTGGGCAAAATAACCCTCTAGTGTTTTTGGATCTCGTACTGGAGATGCTGTTCACTTTACCCTGCCACTTTGTTTTGGCCCACGTTGTCATCATCTCGGTCCCTGACTTGCCTTTATTGGGATCTTACTCCTCGTTAACCTCCATTCTGGAGTTCAAGTTAAAATGGCGGAGTTATTGTTTATGGACAGTGCTTTGGATTTACATTTGGGTTTTTCTTGTAGGGACTAGGTGCTGTGATTTGGGGGTTGTGCAGTAGCTAATTGTGGGGCAGGACAGGCCTGGGGGAAGGTTTGGGTAATGGGGGTTGAGGACCCCAGGCGAAGGTAGCTGGGGTAGGGTGGCCAGTGGTATTGTGGGTGGGGGTGGGTGCGATGGTCCCATTGCAGTAGGGGGGAAGAAGAACCAGACTAGGAGTCTAATTATTGGTAATATTGGGTGGACCTGGCTCCTTGATGGCTTGGGTTTATGGGGGTGTGTAGCAGGGTTGAAGATGTTAGGTTTAGGGATAGGGTAACGGTCCATTATGTAAGCCCCTTTTGTGTGGTGTGGTTAAGGATATTCGGGGTGCTGTCTGGTTTAGTTGGGGTGTGCAGTCCATTGGAAGTTAGGGTTAGGGTAAAGGGTAGGAGTGGGGATGTTTGTGTTGATGTGTGGTGAAATTGGATCCCTGGTGGGAAGAGGGTTCAGGTTTATGGGGGAGTGTAGGAGGGTTACAGGTGTTAGGATTAGGGGTATGGCTAGGAGGTGGGGCTGTCCTTTCTGGGGACTGGCTTGAGGTGCTACCTGATTTAATTGGGGTGCGTGTTCCGTAGGAAGTTAGGGTTAGGGTGAAGGCTGGGATTTGGGAACGTTTGTGGGGTGGCGTTGTACTGGTGATGTGAGGTGAACCTGGCTCCCTAGTGGGGAGAGGCGCAAGGTTTATGGGGGTGTATTAAAGGGTTGGAGGTGTTGGGCCATGGTGTCTGGGTGGGTAGTGGGGTCACGGGATCTACCAGTGTGGGGGGTTTTGGGCTGGACTACCCAAACCTATGGTGCAGTAGTTCTGTTTTGGGGCCTAGCTGTTAGGCTCTATTCCTAAAGCAAAAAGTACCTTTCCTAGTTAATGGCTCCCTGTCTTAATTCCGTTTCTGGGTGGGTGACTGAAAGGGATCCTCCTCTTCCTTCCTACTCTGATTTTCTCAATTAAAAAAAAAAGTAAATTTTTTTTTGTGTTGGCTGTCTAGTGGGTGTATCGTATTCAGTTGGCCTAGCTTTTTAGGCCTCGTTTAAGCCGTACGGGGAATAAGAGTGGTGTTTCAATCCATCTCCTCTCTGTTCTTTTTCTTTGGGTGTTTGACCAGTTTATGTTAGTTTCCAGGCCCAATATTTTTAAGGAGTGCGTTCTATGCTCCTGGAAGTGCCTGCTAACTGGTCTGTTTAGGTCTCCTCTTCTGATGTTACTGAGGTGTCCCGTGAGTTTGGTTCTTAAGCTGTTGCCCGTCTCCCCTATGTATATAATATGACATTGTGTGCACAGGATTGCATATACTACATTCCTTTGTTCACAAGTTATCCTCTGTTCTATCTCGGCCCACTTTCCTGTGGCTCTGTTGTGTATGCTTTTTGAAATTCTTAGGTATGTGCATGCTCTGCAGTTCCCCACCTCGCAGTTTGGTGCTGCCCGTACCTTAGTGCTGACTAGTATGTCTTTAAGATTTCTACCCCTTTTGGAGGCAGAGACAATGGTGTATTGTCCAAGTGTCCCCACTTCTGCTTTTAGTTCTTCAAAGTGTTTTGACCGCCCTGTGGATATTCACTGCCATCCCATCCTGTTATCAAGGGTAGTTTCCGTGTTGTGTTGTTCCGTGGTCGGGGATTTGTGATACTTTTCAGAAAGTCAGATTTGATGTGTCCAAGTCTCCTTCAGCTGTAGCCCGTGTCTAAGTGCAGAGAAGAGGATGGTTGTGGCCTGGTGGAAGTCCTCCACCCTGGTGCAAATGCGGTGAAACCGGGTCAGCTGTCCTTTTACAATGCCTCTGAAGGTGTGTTTGGGATGGTGGCTCCCTGTGTGTAGGAGGGTGTGTGTCCGTGGTTTTAAAGAATACCTTCGTAGCTAGATTTTGCTTGCCGTTTTCTGGTGCTAGTTTAAATACTGTAGTGTCCAGGAAGTCAATCTTCTCTCTATCTGTTGTGGCTATAACCTTTATGGATGGATGATGAGTGTTTAGGATTTGAATAAACTCCTCTAATTCCCCCTCTGAGTGTATCCACACCCCCCAAATGTCATCCAGGTATCTGTAGAGACACATGGGTTTTTTAGCGCACTTTGGATAGACTGTTTCCTCCCACTTTGCCATGTATATATTGGCATAGGCTGGAGCAAACTTCTTTCCCATTGCTGTGCCCTTGACTTGTAGGTAGAATTCACCATTGAATTCAAAGTCATTTTTAGTCAGGCTGAGGTGAGGGAGTTCTAGCAAGTCCTTGTCTGGTCTCCCTCGCTGAGGGTTTTTCCGTAGGATATCCCTCACTGCCTCCATACCCGTCTGTTTCGATATTGGTGTACAGACTTTCAATGTCCATGGTGAAGAGTATGGCCTCAGAGGGCATTGACATGGAATTGACTATTCGGACAAAGTGATATGTGTCCTCGATGTAGCTGGAGTGTTTCTGTGATAGTGGATTAAGGAAGGCATCAATGAACTCCGCTATCCTGTATGACTCACTGCCGCAGTCTGACACAATGGGCCTGCCGGGTGGTATTTCCCCCGGAACAGTCCATGCGTCCGGGTTCTTGTGTATTTTGGGGAGGATATAAAACTTTCTAGCTCGTGGCTGTACCCCTGTCAGGTACTCTATTTGCTTCCCTATGAGGTATCCAGTCCTTTCCAGTTCATGCAAAATGTTCTTGATTTCTGTGTGTTTCCCAGTATATGGGTTCCTTTAGTTTAGTGTAGTGTTCCGTGTTGTTTAGTTGTCTGTGTGCCTCAAATAGGTATTGCTGTTTGTCCATGATAACTATGCTGCTCCCTTTATCTGCTGGTTTGATAACAATGTCCATGTTTTCCCTCAGTTCTTTCAGGGCTGCTCTCTCCTTCCTAGTTAGATTGGGCTTATCCTGTACTTCTCTCTCCCTCTCTCTTATCTCATCTAGAGTGCTCTCAAATTCTAAATTAGCTTCAGATCTATACCTTCGCTTGGGCATCCACTCTGAGGGAGGGGTGAAAGGGGTCTTCCTACATTCTGATTCGCTGAAATAGTCGACGAGTACCAATCTCCTATAGAACTTATCTATATCCCTCACGATCTGTTCCTTGTGGAGTTTTGCAGTCGGTACAAAAGTGAGGCCCCTGTTCAGACCTTTTTGCTGGGTTTCTGTAGGGGTGAACGTACGGGAGAGGTTCACGATGGTCTCTCCCAGTCGTGGACCCTGCCTCTCTTGGCTTTGTCTCCACTCTTGTTTAAAGACTGCATCCACCTCTTGACTATTGTCTGGGCTGTACTCTCTGTCCAATGGACCTGGTCTGTGTCCACCTTGAACTGCCTCGCCGGGAATGCAGGGATATAATTCTTTGTTTTAATAAACTTGTTTAGTTGGCCCAGGGTTGCCTGTTCTACCTCTGTCAAACTGTGGCTAAAGTTTAATTCTGGCACCCAGATCCTAGCATGGGGAAATTTAATACTGGCCACTCTTAGTAGTTGCTGAAGCTGTTTAGTAGCTGTTGCTGGTTTATGGGACCTGTTGTTTATTCCAAAGGACAGGATAACCTTCTTAGTTTCTAGCTGTGGCTCTAACTTTTCCAGGATAGCAGTGGCATGGTTGAATTTGGCTCCAGGAAAGCTGTCCAATTGGATATCCTTATTAGGGCATCTTTTGATCCTGGAAATGTTAGAGTCCCCTATAATTAGTATAGGTTTAAGGGGCCTTAGTTCCCAAGTTACATTTTTCTGTTTAGAGTTAGGATGCCTAGTTATATGACCCCCCTGGCTGTTGCAAATGAGGCTTACCTGTCCTCCTATCTGTCTCCTGTCCTGCGGCTCTCGGGCTGGGGTGGAAGACTTGCATGACCCTTGTGCACTAGCCTTGTCTGTCTGCCCATTCGTCCGGGTGTGGGATGGTGCGATGATTCCCCGGAGTCCTGGGTGGGGGAAGTTGTGGGGGCGGCGGGCCGGGACTCCGGTGTTCCCAGGCTGGACTGCGTTTCCCCAGAGGGGCCTGTGGATGGGGAGGGGGGCACCCGGCGTCCACCATTCCCCTTGCGCAGTGGCAGTGGGGCCGCATCGGCGTCGAGTGTGTTAACGAGCTCCAGCGCCCCCGTGTGGTCGGAACCGGTACTTCCACTGCCCGTGTTGCTCTGCAGGCCCGCCGGTCCCACAACGTCTCGTAGTACCACCACGGGACACAGGTTCGCTCTACTCGGTGCCGACGGACGAGGTCTCTCCCCGCGACACGGGTCCGGTCATGGCTAACCCAGAAACCGTCTCTGGAGGTCGAGGGTCTGTTCACCTCCTCCCTCTGGGATGCAGCCTCAGTGGTCTGTGGGGAGGCTTGGGTTCGGTCCGTAGCGACCTGCTTTTCTGGCACAGGTTCTAAGAGCAGATCAAAAATGTTTCTGGGCCACCTCCAATTGATTTGAAATTTGTCCTTTAAATTTAGTTTATTCCAGATTACAGCTTTGGCGACCGCTTCTTGTAAGCGATCAGTCAAATTCGATTCAATAAGTAACTCTAACCCTACTGCAAGGCCCTGGCAGTGCAGGTTGGATGGGCTAGGAAGGACATCATAAACAGCTTGGATAAGGAACTTGATGCAGTGTGGATCTACCTTGCAGAGATCGTTCCACATGATCTTTCGCTTGATCACTTGCTCCCATTTGATCCAGGCTCCTTGCTGTTTCATTGCCACTGCTCGGCTGGTCCTCTCCTCCTCCACAGCTGCCCTTACTTCAATCTGGACCAGTCCTTGTCGCTCTTTCCCCTGTACTTTGTCAAAATGGGGGCCTTCAAGGCTTCCAGGTCCAACTCTTCCTTTGGCAGCTGCCCCCATCAGCACTTTGTGGCGCAGTCGCGCCTCAGTGTCTTCCACTGCAGCCTCTGCTCTCCACTTTCTTCCAGTTCTCACTGCCACTCTTGCTCTGGCAACCTTTGGATCTGAAGATTCCCGGTACTTCAGCACCTCTCTTGCCAGCAAAACCTGGAACAACTCCTCGATGGATTTCAGGGGGATCCTCAGTTTGCAGTTATTCCCGTTCAAAGCGATGCTGCTGATGTTCCTTGGTAAACCCAGCCATCTTCGCTGGAACCGGCTGACTGCCCTCTCTAATTCAGCAACAGTGGAAACTGGAAACTCGTAGAGAAGCAGTGGTCAGTGGATTTACCATGCTGGTAAATCCATGCCTTAAACCACCCTGGAAGGCCAGTCCTGTCAATCTCTTTGTGAAGGACCAGGGTAAGCATAAAACTGGGAGAGCAGGGTAAGGTTGAATCAGCTAAACAAAACAGAACTTAATTACAACATAGTAAACACTCCTCAAACCCCCATCTCCTGACTGCGGGTTTATATTCAATGCTGGCCAGTCCATAGATTGGCCCCGTTGAGACTCTCAGGTAGAACTCGTTGTCATAGTCCATAAGGAGGCCTCTGATTCCTTCAGGAACATGGTGCCTCTTCAGAGCGTCTTCAATAACCTTGTGGGGGATTGATCCATAGGCACTGGCCAAATCCAACCACAAAACCACTAAGTCACCCTTATTCTCTCTGGCCTCTCTCAGGAGCTGTGTGATGACTCCAGTGTGCTCCAAGCAGCCTGGTACCCTTGGAACACCACCCTTCTGAACGAAGGTGTCAATGTAATTGTTCCTCAGGAAGTACTCTGTTAGGCGCTTTGCCACCACGCTGAAGAAGATCTTCCCTTCAACACTCTGCAAGGATATTATTCCAAACTGGCTGAAGTTCTCGGATTTCTCTTCTTTTGGAATCCACACTCCGTTTGCATACTTCCATTGCTTGGGCACTTTGCCTCTCTTACAGACCACCTTGAGGATTCTCCACAGCCGCTGGAGAAGCCCGGGGCAGCATTCGTAGATGTCGTGGTTGGTGCCACTTGGACCAGATGCTGAGCCAGCTCTGGCTTTCTTGGTGACTTGCTGAATCTCCTTGAAGAGAGGTTCTCGAAGGTCGAAAGTCTCTGTTGGTTCTGCTGAGGCAGTGAGGGCATCGCAGTCTCCCAGTTCAACTTCTCTGACTGGTTTACTGAAGGTGCTTTGAAGATGGTGGTCCACCTGTTCCTTCATGCAGGACAGCTTCCCGCTTCTCTTCTGACCCAGCAGCTGTTCGGTGAACTGAAATGGGTTACTGGTAAATGC
Organism: Hemitrygon akajei; assembly: GCF_048418815.1. Lineage (NCBI taxonomy): Eukaryota > Metazoa > Chordata > Chondrichthyes > Myliobatiformes > Dasyatidae > Hemitrygon > Hemitrygon akajei. Next base: position 30,739,389 of record NC_133140.1, read on the forward strand.
AGATCTTTTCTGTGCTCTTTCTCTCCTGTGTCTCCGATGTTGCTCCACTCTTCTCGGAGTTATGAGCCTTTTCCTCAGCATCACACGCAGTTCTTCCAGTGGTGCCCTTTCCTCATGGTTTGCCAATTTATGTTGTTGTTTGAGCACATTGAGTTCTTTCCGGGTGTTTGGATTTTAGTGGCTCTGTTGTTTTTAACATATGGCTGATTGGCCCACTTCTCTTTCTCAATACCAAATCTTTCTGCTGCCACAGTTATGATCACTGTTGTCATTATCTGCAGTCTTCTTCTCCACACCTCCTTTGGCCACTGTTTCCAACACTAGATCTACGTCCTCATCAAATCTTTGCCGCTCTGCGGTCTGGCAGGCTTTGGGCCATCTGATCCGCATGGTCTGAGATGTGATGATGGGTTGCACAGCATGCACCACACGGAGGCTCTGGGTACTGTGGGGTGCTTCCTGACCCCGCCGCTCCTCTGTCTCACCAGATTGGGTATCTGCGTATCTCTTGTTGCTTTTTACACTTCATCCTTGAGCGGTGGATTTTCAAGCCTCTCTGGTTCTACAGATTTTGCCACAGATGCACTGTATACTTGTTGTCATTTGTTCATTGCACTGGGTCAGTAGCCTTGTATCCGTCCAGCTGGGAAGCTCTTTCCCCCCCACCCCCTGGGCTTCCCTGGGGGTACCTTTCCATTCTTTGATCCGTAGTCTTCTTGGGTACTCCTTTACTGGTCTTCTGGTTTCACACCGATCAATGCAAACACAATTTCTAGCAATAATTACTGAAGAACACGCACATTGTGTTATATGTTCACATCTTTTATCAGACAACTCGATGTTAAGTAACTCATGCTTATCCAATTTCATCAAATTTGGTAAGAGGCGAGTTGCATACTGTCTAATTCTACTCACTCCTGGTAACTGGATTTAGCCATAAATCCAGCTCTATTAAACTGATCAGATGGCGCAAACTAGAAATTCCTTTCAAAGATGAAATGTTGTTAAAATACAAGCTTAATTTTAACAATGACTGCAAACACTCCAAACCCTACACGAGGGAAGACACAAATGGTCATTCATGAAACAATTGACACTTCTGAATTTAATATTGCCCTTGGATATTTTTGCAAGAAATGATGTGAGCATTTTAAAATCAACTGATTTATTCTATGGTATCTACATGATTCATATCAGCTTGGGAAAATTCTGGGTAATAGATGCCTTCAAGTTCAGACACTTTCATGAGAAATGATGGCAGTTCAGCTTCAACCTGTTTGCATTTCCCATTAAGTTCGGGCAGTTAGATCCAATGGTCAAGCTGAAATCGGCTTGTGAGTTGGAGTATTTGCAAAGTCACTGGTCAGATTTAACACAAATGTTTGCCACCTAGTTCCAATCGCCATGCTGGATCTTTACAAATTACTTCTGTTAAAATAGTGATGATGCTGATGGATTCTGGAGTATACCCAAAATAAACTGCAATAAAAACAAATGGATGGAATTTTTACACAAGGGGTTTCTCTCCAAACACAAAATGCAAAATATAGAAACCAACAAAACATATCGATAGATACCAAAAAGATGTATCACTAATGCATTTAATAATGATTGACAACCTTATTTAGTTAAATGCGGAACAATGGCTACACCAGTTGGGGTAACTGGCTTCTCAGCTTTGTACCTACCATCCCTGGACTCAATGTGTGGAAGCCCGCAACCTGCTGAAGTGTGGTTCTCTTATGGAACTTCTGGTTAGCTATTAACATGATACAGACCATCAAAGATTTAGAGATTTCAGTGGAAATAACTTCATATTATTTTCTGCATGTTTTGGGCATTAATGTGATGCCATTAAGCATAAATAACGGCAGATCCATGAAAAATTGCACCTCAACCCCATTTCTATCCGAGCACCATTAACCATTTAAATTAAGATTATAAATACTGAAGAACCCATGTTCAGACACAAAGTTGAAAGATGTTACTAACCAAGGAGAATAGTAGACTTACATCCAAACTGACAATGGAATTTCTGGACAAGTTCAAAGACTTCAGTCTTTTCAAATTCAGAAAAGCATTGCCTAGAGGTAAAATTTTCTCACGGTAAGATCCCTGCAATGATAGAGTTCACTTCACCTACCCAGAGAGCAAATAACTTCAATTCCTATTTCCTTTACTAAATACAATGTATTGTTCCTTCCATGATTGTGTAAACATTGCAATTTCAATTTGTTTTATTAAAACATTGAAGAAGATCATTACATGTATTCTCAAATATTGCCTTGAGAAAATATAACATGTAGAATTTTGTCAGAAAAATAAAAAGCATCTATGAACAATGTACATGTTGTTAATTTGCCAATTAATTACCAATCAACTGTCAGGGAAAAGATATCTGTATACGGAAAATGATGGCAGGTCATGCAATGATTTGCTACACTCCATTGTCAGAATTTTTAAACAGAAAGTCATGAAAGGAATCAAGGGGCATGTTATCTGACTTCTTCATGCATAAACGTAAGTCATCAGAATACTTCATCAGGAAAATAAATGTAATTTTGAGAAGTGAGAAGTGAGAAGTGCCAAAGGTAGTATTTTTTTCCTTTCCAGCATCGAGGTAATACACTGCAGCAAATATCAGGAGTAGAGGTATACACACCAAGAGACTTCAAACTTTGGAAGTTATATTATTGTCATATGCACCAAGGGGCAATGAAATTCCTGGTTCACTTAAACCTCACAGACTAAACAAGACACTGAATAAGATTGTGATGTAAAAATTCGAAAACTACTGATGCTGGTCAGAAGTAAGATTGGAAACTGCCCTAATCACATAAAAGCTCAGGTCAGACAGTATCAGTGGGAGAAGAAAGAGTTAATACCTAAAATTCTCAATCCTCCATCAGGTCACTGTCCTGAAACTCCATCTCTGCTTCTCTTTCCAGAGATGCTGCCCGACCTGCTGAGTGTTTCCTGAAATCTCTGTTTCTAATCCGCAATCTGCCACATGGTGCTGCATACAGTTCAATATTCCTTCTACTTTTTTTTACCGTTGTGCGGATCAACCATTGCTCTGGGCAGGAAATTTTTACACGTCCTGAAAGCTGTGTGGTATTTTAAATGTTAAGAAAATTTTAGCTGTACAGCAACAAGGACTGCAGGGGAGTATTTCAGTTACTGCTCGGCTGCGCGTCCTCGATGGAACAGAACTCCCGATTTAGAATCAAGTCAAAGATCCAACCCAGTTACCGAACATTCCCTGCTGCTTTATAAAATGTCACCTGCCCCTTGAAGACACAAAAGGGCATCAGTTGGAGGTCATGGTGGAATATGGCTACAGTGAGGTAACACTGGCTGCTCATGAAGATGTGACAGCCGCTACTTTATCTCGGCCAATATCCAACCCAGTCATTGGAGCCCAGGTGCAGACCTGCACCCACATCCCCAGACTCATACCTGCTCTGATATTGCTCAGCTGTGCCTTGTCTCTGATCCATTCTTCAGTCGCTACCAATGCCAATGCCTTTACTTTCCTCTCTCTGAACAGCCTTCCTCTCTTCCTTATGATCATTCTTCCTCCTTGTCTCTAAACATCCTTCCTCTCTCTCTTATCGTCTTTCATGCTCCTTGTCTCTAAACACCTTCTCCTCTCACTTATCATTTTCCTTCCTCCTTGTCAAAGCCCTTCACTGACAACGGCTGAGAGTGAACCACAAAACCACCGTGTGAACTCACTGGGCAAATCGTGGAGAATAAGCTCTGTGAGGTCTTCCTTTGGCAAAGGACGGTGCACACAGTGGCTTGAGCTTTTGCAAATTTGCTAAATCAGTGTTAAAATTTCAGCGCTAATGATGCAAAAAAAGGTATGTGCGGCAAAACTATTGTAACCCCCTGGGTTGCCTCAGGCTTGCTCAGCTCGTTCTCGTCTAGGGGGAGCAGCCTTCGGCCCCACCAACTGGGTAATCAGCTGGTGTGGATGCTGCGTGATGTCCCCACCTCGCCCAAAAACAGACAGTACACCATATGCGATTAAATGAGTACAATTTATAAAGGTTACTATAACTAAGTGATTAATAACGATACAGTATATATGAAGGAAAAAAAATAAAGAAAAGGCGCCAAACTTATCAAAGTCCAAACCACTTCGTGCACAACCGTTGGAGCTCAATTATTGAAGTCTTCTGGCCACCATTCGATCCCCTCCGAACTCCTCGACTCACAGCTCAGGACCACCCGAAGTGGTCAACCAAGCACATCTATCGTCGTCTCCTCAGGGTACCTCCTGGCCTTGGACCCCCGCTTGGGGTCCATCCCTCACCCAGTTTACAGCATCGCGTCCTCTCTCTCTCACCCCCTCGCGCCGATCTCCCCAAAAGCCCGCCAACAATAGCTTACAGACTCAGAAGAAAGAACAACATTAATCCTAATTGGTTTACAAAGGGATACAATTCTCGTTATCAGTAAATTTTAACCCAAGCAAGCTTCCAGCACTCTCTCTCAACAAAGAAGCATTCCTACTTTTAACAAAACACAGAAGCCATTTTCGATTAACATATACAGTAACAAAGAAAAAGAAGATACCCCCTTTACACTATGTTTTCACAGGGACAGCCCTATGTTAAAGAAAGACCAGTGGGAGCATGTATTAATACAAATATTTATATTTCAAATTAACTCTATTGTCTATGAGCAGGAATATTCCCGTAATTTTTTTTTGCCATTTTTGGCTGGATGAAAATAATTATCTTAATCAGCAGCAGTGATAATTGACATTGAATCTCAACCATCCACCTGTGACCTCCAACGTCCACAATTTCAAAAGCCAAAGTATCCTTGAACTTCTGGTCCAATGTCTCCAGCAATTGAAGATCATTCTGCAGCTCTTTGCTACCCCCAGCCAGGCAGAAAATTGTGCTTTGTTTGGACACTTTCAATTTTGATGAATTGAATATTTGAGAGTCAATCATCCAAAAAATAACATAGAGTCTCTTTCCTTTGTCATTATTGTGGGAATGTGGAGACTGGATTACTGTCTAGGATGGAGTCTCCAATGTATCGGATACAAGGGGCTCTCGAGAGTTTTAGATTCAGCCTGTTCCAGCATGGCCACAGTCTCCTCACCAACAAGGATATCTTCAAGAGATGCTGCCTCAAGAAGACTCATCCAGAACAACTACGTTACATTTCTATCATTGGTAAGGGGGTACAGGAGCCTGAAGACCAACGCTCAACGGTTTAGAAACAGAGTTATCCCCTCTACCATGATTTCTGATTGAGAAAAATGCTGGCACCATCAGAATCTAGGAATGTGTCTGACCAGAGTTCACATCGCTAATTTCATCTCTGTACAAATTTGCTTTGTTCCACCCATTTCAATCACCCTGCCCACAGATCCACACTGGCTTCAGAAACTCTAACTTGACATTTAAATTTTTTAAATATCTGTTATCAAATTTTCCCACACTATCACTGGCCATTAGATTCAGCATTCAATCTAAAGGCTACACGGGCCCCCACCCACACTTCATTTCATCTGCGACACACACACGTCCTTTCCACAACCTTTCATGCCAGTACCTTCTGCCTCTGGGCAGAGTTCCCAAACTCCCTTCCTGTATATATAAAGAGAGGAGCAGGGATCTCTTTGATTATTCATTGAGACCATTGTTGATCTATGACTTGCCCATCATGACCTCATACCCTTTAATACTTAGCAATCTGAGGTTGAACTTGACACTTGTGGAAAACTTCTACCATACTTTTGTTTGTGGAAGTGTTTTCTAGCTATTCCACAGCAAGACCAGGATCTATTTTTTGAGATCCTCATCATTGCTGGACTCCTCTATCCTGATGGAGAGATTATCTTTAAACCTACGCTCTCAGCTTCCCATAATATATTCAATGTTTTGATTGTCCTCTTTAATGTAGTTGTTACGAATGTGCCACAACTCTGAGGGGCTGAAGGGTACAAAGTAGCCCCCTCCTTTTTGAGAATCGCAAGATCGCTATTAATTCGGGTCTGGGACCCAGGAAATGAGACAGAGACACCCAGAATACACAGGGTTTGGAATGTGTCCTGGCCTCAGCAAGACGGAGCCACTGATAACGGCCATTGTCTCTTGGAGACGGAATTGTGTATTGAGTACTGTACTATTCATTGAAGCCCCTCAGGGGAGAACCAGAGTGGGCTGGTTGAGGGATTGCATCATCCCAACCTGATTGACATCTGAGACCCCGTGAGTAAGGATAAAAGAGGGTCTGGGGAACAACCCCTTCAGACGCACCAGGAGAAATGCTAGAAATCCCGTGACAGCGTTTAATAGCGACAGCCGGTGGGGCTCGCGTGCGTCCTTTTCCCTTGCCTGGGAATTGGCGGGCTCACCACGGAAGAACGGCTTTAGCTAAAGAAGAGGCCACTAGTGAACGGCCTCGCTAAAGGATGAATACGGATCAAGATCGGATAAAGGAAAGCCGGCAAGTTTCTAAAATCTCTCTCTCTCCAACCAAAAGGCTGCAGCCTGAATGAACTGAGTGACTTTTATATTTCCATCGGACAATACATTATCCCCTAGACAACGATAGAGTTATTTCTTATTGATTAGTATTATACCTGCACTTTTAGATTTAGTATTGACGACGTATATTATCTGTATGTTTGCATTGATATTATTTTTGTGTATTTTTACTAATAAATACTGTTAAAAATAGTACCATCAGACTTCAACGGACCTCTCTATCTTTGCTGGTAAGTGACCCAGTTACGGGGTTCATAACATAGTAATCAAAACCCCTTTTTGTGTAACTGGAAACCTATTAAAAGAAATATATTTGAAGTATTGGTGAGCCAGCATCAACTGAAAATTGACTATAAATTCAGTTCCAGAAGGTCACAAAGGACTTTCAAAGTGACTTCTGAAATAGACTACAAAGTGAGGAAACTGAAAAATAACTCATAGTAATGTTAATAACTCATCTCCTTCTACCTTAGGCCACAAACTTATCAATTACCCCTTCTGTGGACACTTTCTGGAGGTTCAAGATCCGTATGCTCCATGACCGCTGGACTAAGTGTGTAAATGTAGGAGGGGACTATGTTGAAAAATAAATGTGCTAGGTTTTCTAAAATTGACTCCTTCTACCTTAGGCCACAAACTTATCAATCACCCTTCGTACATAAGTCTACACGAGGAGAAGCTGTACTTGATCTGGTATTGGGAAATGAACCTGGTCAGGTGTCAGATCTCTCAGTGGGAGAACATTTTGGAGATAGTGATCACAATTCTATCTCCTTTACCAGAGCATTGGAGAGGGATAGGAACAGACAAGTTAGGGAAATGTTTAATTGGAATAAAGGAAAATATGAGGCTATCAGGCAGGAACTTGGAAGCATAAATTGGGAACAGATGTTCTCAGGGAAATGTACGGAACAAATGTGGCAAATGTTCAGGGGATATTTGTAGGGGGGTTCTGCATAGGTACGTTCCAATGAGACAGGTAAAGGATGGTGGAGTACAGGATCCATTGTGTACAGAGGTTGTTGTGAATTTAGTCAAGAAAAAAAGAGCTTATGAAAGGTTCAAAAAACTAGGTAATGATGGAGGTCTAGAAGATTATAAGGCTAGCTAGAGGGAGCTTAAGAAAGAAATTCAGAGAGCCAGAAAGGGCCATGAGAAGGCCTTGGCAGACAGAATTAAGGAAAACCCGAAGGCATTCTACAAGTATGTGAAGGGCAAGAGGATAAGATGTGAAAGAATAGGACCAATCAAGTGTGACAGTGGAAAAGTGTGTATGGAACCAGAAGAGAGAGCAGAGGTACTTAATGAGTACTTTGCTTCAGTATTCACTACGGAAAAGGATCTTGGCCATTGTAGGGATGACTTACAGTGGACTGAAAAGCTTGAGCATGTAAATATTAAGAAAGAGAATGTGCAGGAGCTTTTGCAAAGCTCTAAGTTGGATAAGTCACCGGGACCGGAGGACATGTTCCCCAGGCCACTGTGGGAGGTGAGGGAGGAGATTACTGAGCCTCTGGCGATGATCTTTGCATCATCAATGGGGACGGGAGAGGTTCCAGAGGATCGGAGGGTTGCGGGTGTTGTTTCCTTATTCAAGTAAAGGAGTGGAGATAGCCCAGCAAATTATAGACCAGTGAGTCTTACTTCAGTGGTTGGTAAGTTGACGGAGAAGATCCTGATTGGCAGGATTTATCAACATTTGGAGAGGCATAATAGATAGATAGATAGATAGATAGATAGATAGATAGATAGATAGATAGATACTTTATTCATCCCCATGGGGAAATTCAACATTTTTTCCAATGTCCCATACACTTGTTGTAGCAAAACTAATTACATACAATACTTAACTCAGTAAAAATATGATATGCATCTAAATCACTCTCTCAAAAAGCATTAATAATAGCTTTTAAAAAAAAGTTCTTACGTAGTTTAAATACATTAAATACAATCAACCCCGGCACTTTAACATATCTTACTCCTGGCGGTTGAATTGTAAAGCCTAATGGCATTGGGGAGTATTGACCTCTTCATCCTGTCTGAGGAGCATTGCATCGATAGGAATAGGAATATGATTAGGAATAGTTAGCATGGCTTTGTGAAAATCAGGTCGTGCCTTATGAGCCTGATTGAAGTTTTTGAGGAACACATTGATGAAGGTAGAGCTACCTTCATATGAATTTCAGCCTGGCATTTGACATGGTACCCCATTTGTATTATAAATAGAGATGTTTGGGGGGCAATACCTGAGCTACTTACAAAGGACTCCATTCAGGTTTGGTGACCTGTGCAGACAGAAGGATCCACCCCTTTGATGGATCACCAGGCTGAATTGTCTCCTGAACCAGAGTTGTCTTTAACCAGCATTGGATCTGAAGTTGCAGATCAGTTAAATTTTGTAATCTGTCTGAGATTGTCAGAGTGCAGAGACTGTATCAGTGTTCAGCATTTACTGCTGAAAGTTGTTGTATTTCTTATTGTATGATCTTATATGATGCAATCCTACTTTGATTTCTTATAATGGCTTTGCTATATTAATTACATTGCTTTATATTAGTTGTAGTGTCACTTGATTTTACTAAGCTTTTAAAGAGTGCTGGAATGTGCTGTTCCAAAAGTTAGCTTATTTCTCTTTTCCTGGATGGGTCAAGGTCAACACATGCAGGGACAAGGCTAACTGTTTATTTTGGATGACCTTGTCTCATAATGCTGTGCACATGGTCACCAAAGAGATGGGTAGAAAGTTTGACGGGGGGATGGAAACCAGAGCGACAGGCGTCTAAATAGTAAAATTGAGAGGAAGATACTGTTAGTGTCATAACCAGCTAGGAAGAACAGTCAAAAGCAAGGCAACAGACACAATGGGACAGATGGGTTCATGTGGGTGTATTTTAATATTAGGTACATTCAGGATAAGAGCGATGAATTTAGAGCATGGACCAGAACATTATCCTATGATGATTTGGCCATTCTAGATACTTGGTGGAGGAAGGGACATGACTGGATGCTTAATGTTCCAGGGTTTCAATGTTTTATGAAAGACACAGAGGGAGGTAAAAGGGGGTAGGGTTAAATTCCATTTTAAACAGGGAAAATATCACAGCTGTACCCAGAGTCAACACAATGAAGGGCACATTTACTGGGTCTATATGGTGGAACTCAACAAATAAGAAAGATGCAACCACTATGATGGTATTATATTACAGACTCCACAATTGTTGAGGAATAGATATGCAGGCTGATTAGGGAAAGGTGCAAAAACAACAAAGTTGTTTCAGTTGACTTCAAATTCCCTAATACTGACTGGGATCTCTTTGGTGAAAGAGGTTTAGATAAGGCAGAATTTGTTCGGTACATCTAGGAGGGTTCTCAAAATACAATGCAGATATTCAAATGAGAAGAATGGACCTGCTGTTGCTTAATGAGCCTGGCCAGGTGACTGGTCTTTCGGTGGGAGAAACAATATATCAAGTTTCAAGATAGCTACAGAAATGAACAAGTGTGAAAATTGAGAGAGAGAGTTCTAAATTAGAGCAGGGTAGATTACAAATTGGAAGGAACCAGGAAGAGTTAAAAAGGAAGATCTGCTTTTGGAGAAGGGCACAAATTTATATTCCTCGGTGGGTGTTAGCATTTCACAGAGGAATCTCACACAAGTGCAAATGCTAAGAAAGCATAGCAGCACATCCACATCCTGCAAAGATTCGACATGACATCTAAAACCCTGACAAACTTCGATAGATCTGTGATGGAGAGAACGTTGACTGGTTGCATCATGGCCTGGTATAGAAACTCCTGTGCTCTTGAACAGGAAATTCTACAAAAAGTGGTGAATATGCCCAGTCCATCACAAGTGAAGCACAAGAGGAACCCTATCCCTAGTAGGGTGGTGGGAAGATGGGGTAATAGCAGACATGCACGAAATAAAAGAGATGTGGTCGAGGGCAGCATTGATAGTGGAGGAAGGGAAGCCCCTTTCTTTGAAAAAGGAGGACATCTCCCTCGTTCTAGAATGAAAACCTCATCCTGAGAGCAGATGTTGTGGAGATGGAGGAATTGAGAGAAGGGGATGGCATTTTTACAAGTAACAGGGTGGGAAGAGCTATGGTCCATATAGCTGTGGGAATCCATGGGTTTATAATAGACATCAGTGGATAAGTTGTCTCCCGAGATAGAGACAGTGAGATTGAGAAAGGGGAGGGAGGTGCTGGAAATGGACCGGGCAAATTTGAGGGCTGGGTGGAAGCTGGAGGCAAATTCATTCACTTTGCCTCCAACTTCCACCCTGCTCTAAAATTCCACACTTTTCCCATGCTACATCGACGACTGCATTGGTCCTGCCTCCTGCACTCCATGCTGAACTTGTCGACTTCATCCACTTTGCTTCCAACCTCTTACTGCTTATTTCTCAGCAGCTATCAGTGAAAAAAGTCATTGTAGTTTGAACACAAGCACACACAACTGATGGTATTTCACACCTGTTCATTTAAGCATGGTATAATGTGTAATGGCCACACAAGTGTACATGACTGATGCTCTTGCTCCAATTAAGCAGCATAGTGTCCCAATAATCAAACGGAATCCTGGCAATTTTCTCACTTTAGTTCAGTTCTTTAAGAGTTGTCCCAAATAAGCAGTTGCCCTGATTACTGATGGCCCAATTAACCAGAATCCACTGTACATTCCATCCCCTACTGATCATAATGAATAAACCATGAACATAGAAAGACATTCTGGGATCTTGTGGTCAAAGCAATTAATGGACACCAGTTTATGCACGCGCAACATAAATATCAACAGGTAGCTGCCCATCTTTAACTTCTGACCGGCAAATAGTAATATTCCTTTAAATAAATTGATTTCTTGGTGAAGAAACAGATTCTCCTCTCTGGCTATGGAAGAGGCTAGTTTGTCCTTTCCAAAGGGTTCATTGTTCTACTGTATGTGTGATAACAATGTACATGAATATATACATCCAAATAAACGTTAAAGTTCAGTTTCATGGATTTTTGGGCTTATTTCCTTTTAAGAGGAAATCAGTGTAGTGTATACAGATGCAATATACTCCCAGGGACTGACCTTGGTACCTGGTATGATTCTGATACATTAACTGTAATTTTTAATAATAATAATAACCTTAATAATTCTGTTCTGAATTACTGGTTTCAATATAAGATGTTTTGTTTACGTTCTCTCTCAGCCTGATTGCCTATGTTTGCACCAACACAAATGACATCGAAAGTCATTGAAGAAATCAGTTGTCATGTTAAGTGACTTCTTCAGACAATAAACATGAGTAAAGTCATATTTCGTCAGCAAAATAAAAGCATTTTTGAGAAGTGAAAAGAGCCTGGAATCCAAAGGTAGTATTTTGAGATGCTCAGAACTTTTTTTTCCTTTCCAGCATCGAGGTAATACACTGCAGCAAATATCAGGAGTAGAGGTATACACACCAAGAGACTTCAAACTTTGGAAGTTATATTATTGTCATATGCACCAAGGGGCAATGAAATTCCTGGTTCACTTAAACCTCACAGACTAAACAAGACACTGAATAAGTTTATGATGTGAAAATTCAAAATCTACAGATGCTGGTCAGAAGTAAAATCAGAAACTGCCCTAATCACATAAAAGCTCAGGTCAGACAGTATCAGTGGGAGCAGAAAGAGTTAATAGTTAAAATTCTCAATCCTCCATCAGGTCACTGTCCTGAAACACCATCCCTGCTTCTCTTTCCAGAGATGCTGCCCGACCTGCTGAGTGTTTCCTGAAATCTCTGTTTCTAATCCACAATCTGCCACATGGTGCAGCATACAGTTCAATATTCCTTCTATTTTTTTTAACAGCTCTGCGGACCAACCATTGCTCTGGGCAGGAAATTTTTACACGTCCTGAAAACTGGGTAGCACTTTAAATATGAAGAAAATTCCAGCTGCACAGCAACAAGGTCTGTGCAGGGGAGCATTTCAACCATCAGGCTCTTGAACCAGAGGGGATAACTTCACTCAAATTCACTCAGCCCATCACTGAACTGTTACCACGACCTATAGACTCAGTTTCAAGGACTTTTCACCTTACGTTCTGATATTAAATTATTGCTTGCTTATTTATCTATCTGTCTGTCCATTTTTATTTTATTTATTTCAGTAATTAATTAATAATCCCTCTGTTTGCATTTGCAGTTTGTTGTCCTTCACACATTGGTTGATACTCCGTCCTGTTGGTATGGCCTTTTATTGATTCCATTGTGTTTCTTGTATTTACTGTGATTGCCCACAAGAAAATGAATCTCAGGGTTGTATATATGTACTTTGATAATAATAATTACTTCCAAGTTTGAATTTTGAACTTTGAACTTTGGATCTTTAAAATTTCATTCCCCAATCATGTCAAGCCTGGAGGTTTACTGCCAGGAAGCTGTTTGTATTTCCGTGTTACTTAAGCTGGAGTAATTTTATTTTTTCCCTGTGAGAAAGAAACCAATTAAACTCCAAAAATCTGGCATGCTCAGGATTTCGATGGTGCTGAACTGGTAGGATTTCAATATTATTGAATGTTATTTCTAGTAATATTATTCCAACATACTTTCAAGCATTTTATTTGGTGAAACACAGGAATATAATAAATATTTCAGGAAAAATTAAAGTGGAACATGCAAAGCCGTTGGGTCAGGGAGTGGAAAAGAAAATGTGGCAATATCACTTGGTGAGCCAGATGTCAAACAGTGGGGACTTCTGAATCGTTGCATGGTAGATGATCCGATATTTGACAGTTTCCTGGTGGTTTTGCATCATTTGGAAAATTTGAGCAGACCCTTCCTGTCACTGAATAGCCACTGCTTGAGAAATAGAAGTAACTTTTGTTGTATTTAGTTTAAATTGCAAATGTGTAATTTTGTCCAGAATCTCTTTGAATTATTACTAACATATTTTTTCTTTCAATGTGGTTGCTATGAAACTGAGACTTTGTGAATAACCTCTCTCCCAAGCCTGTTCTTCAACTACTAAATTGGAAGAGTATATCCAGAGAATATTAAGTACGAAATATGTTAATGATGGTTAAATAATATGAGAAGGGAATGATCCTAATTCAACAAGGAGCATGATTTCCCTTGTCTTCAACAATCATTCATTATGAAATCTTTTGGATATCTGCACTATCAAGCTGTTCTGGGTTTTCTTTTATATCATTTTTGTGTGAGTTTTCTAGCTTTTATTTAATTGTGAATACTAATTCTAATTACCTAAAGGTTAAAAAGTATTTTTCTGTTATTTTTAACTCTTACCATTTTCTATTATTAATTTTTATCATATTGTCTTGATTAAAATTGAATTATTTAAATATAATTGATAACTAAAATTAATACATGTAAAATGTATACTAAACAAACTAGTTTGCTGAACAAAAAACTTGTATAAAGTTGTAAACTTCTAAGAATTTTCTATAAAGTAGATGATATTTTTGAGGTATCCTCTGCACAGGTTATAAAGTTAGTAAAATACTACAAATGTAGCGGTGTGCTACACGCAGCGCTGAAATAACGACACGTAGTCGGTGAGCTGCAGTTGCGAAAGAGGTTTATTCAAACTTCGTGGCCTCGCTTTAAAGCCTTCCTGTTCCCGCCCTCCCCGGGATGGAATGCTGCAGGGGGTGCGTATTCACAGTCCCGTCCCGCACGCGGGCTTTTCCCCTTGCTGGTGACGCAGGCTTGGTGCCCTCTTTGGGACCTGCCTCAATGCTGGCCTGCGCCACTTTGTGAGCCGGTTTGAGTGCGCTGGGAAGTGGGTCGCCACATAACCCCCCCCCCCCCCCCCAGAACCGGCGATACACCCCCCCCCCCAATGTCCTCAGTCTGGGTCGGGCTCTGTTTGGGAGGTCTGCCTCTGCGCCGCGGTGCCTGAATCTCAACCAGCTGTGCCAAGTCCACGTGGGCTGGTTTGAGTCGGTCCACTGCGAAAACTTCCTCTTTCCCCCCAATGTCCAGCACGAATGTGGACCCATTGTTTCTGATCACCGTAAACAGCCCCTCGTAGGGCTGCTATAGCGGTGCCTGATGTCTGCCCCGTCGTACAAAAACAAACTTACAGTTTTGCAGGTCTTTGGGTACAGAGGTCGGGTTCTGCCCATGGTGTGAAGTGGGTATGGGGGCCAGGTTACCGAGTCTCTCGCGTAGTCTGCCCAGGACTGCTGCGGGTTCTTCCTCTTGCCCCCTTGGGGTTGGTGTGAACTCTCCTGGGACGACCAGGGGTGCGCCTTACACCAATTCGGCCGACGAGGTATGCAGATCGTCTTTGGGCACCGTGCGGATTCTGAGCAGGACCCAGGGAAGCTCGTCCACCCAGTTAGGTCCTCTCAGGCGGGCCATGAGAGCCGACTTCAGGTGACGGTGGAAACGTTCCACTAGTTGTTCGACTGTGGGTGGTAAGCAGTTGTGTAGTGCAGTTGTGTCCCCAAAAGGCTGGCCATAGCAGACCACAGGCTGGAGGTGAACTGGGCGCCTCTGTCGGAGGTAATGTGGGCCGGTACACCAAAGCGAGATACCCAGGTTGCAATCAGTGCCCGGGCGCAAAATTCGGAGATGGTGTCAGTGAGCTGGACCGCCTCTGGCCATCTTGTGAACCAGTCCACGATAGTCAGGAGGTGTTGCGCTCCTCGCGACACTGGCAGGGGGCCCACGATATCCACATGAATGTGGTCGAAACGCCGGCGGGTGGGGTGGAACTGCTGCGGCAGGGCTTTGGTGTGCCGCTGCACCTTGGCTGTTTGGCACTGCACGCACGTTTTGGCCCATTCACTGACCTGCTTGCAGAGTCCGTGCCAAACGAACCTGTTGGCTACCATCCGGACGGTTGACCTGATGGAGGGGTGCGCTAAGTTGTGAATGGAGTTGAAAATGCGCCGCTGCCAGGCTGCCAGAACGATGGGGCGGTGTTGGCCGGTGGTGACATCACAGAGTAGGGTCCCCTCACCTGGGCCTACGGGGAGGTCCTGGAGCTGCAAACCGGAGACTGCGGTTCTGTAACTAGGGATCTCCTCGTCTGCCTGCTGCACCTCCGCCAGTGCTTCATAGTCTACCCCCGGGACAGGGCTTGGATGTTAGGGCGAGAGTGGGCGTCTGCCATGACATTGTCCTTTCCTGAGACGTGCCGGACATCCGTCGTGTATTCGGAGACGTAGGACAGATGTCGCTGCTGGCAGGACGACCAGGGGTTGGATGTTTTCGTGAACACAAAGGTAAGCGGTTTGTGGTCCGTGAACGCGGTGAAGGGCCTACCTTCTAAGAAGTACCTGAAATGCTGGATTACCAGGTATAGCGCCAACAGTTCCCGGTCGAAAGCACTGTATTTGGGCTCAGGTGGTCATAGGTCTTTGCTGAAAATCGCCAGGGGTTATCAGCGACCCTCGATGAGTTGTTCCTGCACTCCACCAACTGCCGTGTTAGATGCGTCCATTGTGAGGGCGGGAGGGACGTCCGTTCTGGGGTGCACTAGCACCGCGGCGTTTGCCAAGGCTTCTTTGGTTTTAATGAAAGCGGCGGCGGACTCCTCGTCCCAGGTAATGTCGTTGCCCTTACCTGACATCAGGGCGAACAGGGAGCGCATGATTCGGGCCACTGAAGGGAGGAAGCGCTGGTAGAAATTTACCATACCCACGAATTCCTGAAGGCCTTTGATTGTGTTGCGTCGGGGGAAATGGCGGACCGCGTCTACCTTGGCGGGCGCAGGGGTTGCCCCGTCTTTAGTAATCCTGTGGCCCAGGAAGTCGATGGTGTCGAACCCGAACTGGCATTTGGCTGGGTTGATTGTTAGGCCGTATTCACTTAGTCGGGCGTAGAGTTGACAGAGGTGGGACAGATGCTCCTGACCACTGCTGCTGGCTATGAGGATGTCGTCCAAATAGATGAAAGCGAAGTCCAGGTCGCGTCCCACCGCGTCCATTAACCGCTGAAACGTCTATGCGGAGGAACTCGAAAAGGTCGAACGGGGTGATGAGTGCCGTTTTGGGGACGTCGTCCGGATGCATCGGGATTTGATGGTATCCCCTGACGAGGTCTACCCTGGGGAAGATCCGTGCGCCGTGCAGGTTTGCTACAAAGTCCTGAATGTGCGGCACAGGGTAGCGGTCCGGTGTTGTAGCCTCGTTCAGCCTGCGGTAGTCACCGCATGGTCTCCAGCCCCCTGTCGCTTTGGGCACCATGTGCAGGGCGGAGGCCCATGGGCTGTCGGACCGCCGTATGATCCCCAATTCCTCCATCCTCTTGAACTCCTCCTTCGCCTGTCGGAGCTTGTCCGGGGGGAAGCCTTCGAGCACAGGCGTGGAGGGGTGGTCCCTGGGTCGGGATGTGGTGCTGTACGCCGTGTCTGGGCATGGCTGCCGTGAACTGAGGTGCCAGAACCGATGGGAAATCCGCCAGGACTCTGGTGTAGTCGTTGTCGGGCAGCGTGATGCAGTCTAGGTGTGGGGCCGGCAACTGGGCTTCACCCAGGGAGACCGTTTGAAAGGTCTTGGCGTGGACCAGCCTCTTCCTTGGCAGGTCGACCAGTAGGCTGTGAGCTCGCAAAAAATCCGCTCCCAGGAGCGGTTGAGCTACGGCGGCCAGTGTGAAGTCCCACGTGAACCAGCTGGAGCCGAACTGTAGCCGCACCGTACGGGTGCCGTAGGTCCTTACTGTGCTGCTGTTCGCGGCCCTCAGGGTGGGACCCGGTTCTCTGTTGCGGGTGTCGTAACTCGTCAGAGGTAAGACGCTGATCTCGGCTCTGGTGTCGACCAAAAAGCGGCATCCCGACCGCTTGTCCCACACATACAGGAGGCTATCCCGATGGCCAGCCGCCATAGCCATCAGCGGCAGCTGGCCCTGGCGTTTCCTGGGAACTTGCAGGGCGGGCTACAGTGGCGGGCTTCTGCGCCCCACTGCTGGTGGTAGAAGCACCATTGTTCGTTGGGCTCCCCACCCCTGCCTCTGGGGCTAGTGGGCTCTGCTGCCGGGCCTGGTCTGGTCTGCAGCTGGGAGCGTGGCCTGGTGATCTGTGCGACGGATGCCCCACTCTCCTTCTTGGCTTTCCACAGCACATCTGCCTGGGCCGCCACCTTCTGGGGGTCACTGAAATCCGCGTCGGACAGCAGCAGGCGTATGTCCTCTGGCAGCTGCTCCAGGAACGCCTGCTCAAACATGAGGCAGGGCTTGTGTCCTTCAGCCAGGGACAGCATCTCGTTCATCAAAGCCGACGGTGGTCTGTCCCCCAAACCATCCAAGTGCAGTAAGCGGGCAGCTCGCTCGTGCGTGAGAGTCCAAAAGTCCCTATGAGCAGTGCTTTGAATTCTGTGTATTTGCCGTCCGCTGGGGGAGACTGTATGAGCTCCTCAACCTGAGCGGCTGTCTCCTGGTCAAGGGAGCTCACCACGTAGTAGTAACGCGTGTCCTCCGGGGTTATCTGCTGAATGTGGAATTAGGCTTCTGCTCGCTGGAACCCATAGATGAGGTCACAGCGTCCAGAAGCTTGGCAGTTTTAACGAAACTGCATGAACAGATGCGGCATCATTCATCTCGGTCCAAATATCATTTGGGCCGTCGGGGTCACCAATTGTAGCGGTGTGCTACACGCAGTGCTGAAATAACGACACGGAGTCGGTGATCTGCAGTTGCGAAAGAGGTTTATTCAACCTTCGCGGCCTTGCTTTAAAGCCTTCCTGTTCCCGCCCTCCCCGGGCGGGAATGCTGTAGGGGGCGCATATTCACAGTCCCGTCCTGCGTGCGGGCTTTTCCCCTTGCTGGTGAAGAAGGCCTGGCGCCCTCTTTGGGACCGGCCCCAATGCCGGCGCGCGCCACTTTGTGAGCCGGTTCGAGTGCGCTGGGAAGTGGGTCGCCACACAAAGTTATTTTTGTAAAGTATTGAAAGTAATCAGTGAAACAATTAATAATTTATATTGTTTTAACTGGATTTTTAACACAAGATGAATAGAAACAAAAGTTTTATTTGCTCTACTTCTGATTTTTAACACTAGTTTAAAGGAAAAGCTGACGTTTCTTTCTGAAGTTAGTAGTATCATGAAATATTGACCAAAGCTGTAAAGGTACAAAGCCTTTAGAGAAAAATGTAAAATAATGTCTGAATATTTTTCTACTCAGTAGAACCTTTAGTTTATATTTAATTAAATCACTTGGTCAGATAACATATAAAATGTTTTCCACTGATAAATGTCTTGTTTTCCCTCACTGAGCACATATCTAATTGCTTTTATTCATTAAGCAATGCCGTGGTAGAAAAGAATCTCAGAGAAAGGAGTGAACTGGAATAAGGAAAGCGTTTTCTTAACAAGCACACTGAGGAAAGTTCACCACAGCTTCTCTCAGAAAGTTCATGACATTAGTAATGTAAATGATCAAGAGTTGAACTGCACTGCCAGAGCAAACACATATTCATTTCTAGAGGTAGAGAATATAAGAGCAGGGATGTGATGTTGAGGCTCTAGAAGGCATTCATGAAACCACATTTGGAGTGTTGTGTGCAGTTTGGGCTCCTTATTTTAGAAAGGATATACTGACATTAGAGAGGGTTCAGAGAAGATTCACGAGAATGATTCCAGGAATGAAATGGTTACCGTATAAGGAACGTCTGGCAGCTCTTGGGCTGTATTCCCTGGAGTTCATTTTGGCCCATCGAGTCTCCTCTGCCATTCCATCATGACTGATTTATTATCCCCCTCATCCCAGTCCCCTACCTTCTCTCTGTAACCTTTACACCCTGACTAATCAAGAACTTATCAGGCTCCGCTTTCAATATGCTCAATAACATGGCCTCCACAGCTATCCATGACAATGAATTCCATTGGGTCGTCATCCTCTGGCTAAAGAAATTCCTCCGCATCTCTGTTCTAAATAGACGTCCCTCTATTCTGAGACTGTGCCCTCTTCTAAACTCCAGTGAGTACAGGGAAGAGCCATCAAATGCTCCTCATACATTAACCCTTCCATTTCTGGGATCATTCTCGTGAACCTCCTCTAGACCCTCTCCAGTGCCAGCATGCGCTTTCTTACATAAGGAGCCCAAAACTGCTCCCAATACTCCAAGTGTAATTACCCAATGCCTTATAAAGCCTCAGCATTATATCTTTGCTCTTATATTCTAGTCCTCGCAAAATGAATGCTAACATTGTATTTGCCTTCCTCACCACTGACTCAACCTTCAAGTTAACCTGCAGGGAATACTGCACAGGGATACCTACGTCCCTCTGTACCTCTGATTTTTGAACTTACTCCCCATTTAGAAAACAGTGTCAGCCTTTAGCCCTTCTACCAAAATGCATGACCATACACATCCCTGCATTGTGTTCTATCTGCCACTTCTTTACCCATTCTTCTAATCTGTCAGACTCTTCTGCAGACTCCCTACTTACTCAACACTACCAGCACTTCCACCTTCCTTCGTATCATCCACAATCTTGGCTACAAAACCATCAATTTCATTATCCAAATCATTGACTTATAACATGTAAAGAAGCAGTCATTATACTGAAACCTGCGAAACACCACTAGTTACTGCCAATAAAGTTCCCCTCATTCCAACTGTTTGCTTTCTGCCAATCAGCAAATCTTCGATCCATGCTCATATCTTTCCTGTAATACCATGGGCTCTTCTTAAGCAGCCTCACGTGTGTCCCTTTGTTAAAGACCTTCTGAAAATCCAAGTAAATAACACCCACTGATTCTCGTCTGTCTATCCAAAGTTTAAAGTAAAATTTATTATCAGCGAATACACACACACGCACGTACGCACGCACCCACGCACCCACGCACACACGCACACACGCACACACACACACACACACACACACACACCCCCGAGATTTTTTTCTTGCGGGCATACTCAGCAAATCTGCTTGATGTTTGAAGGATCAGTATAATCTCTCTCTCTTTCTCCCTCCTCCCTCCCCTCTCCCTCCTCTCTCTCCCCTCTCCCCTCCCTCTCCTGTCTCTTTCCTCTCTCTTATCTCCTGGAAGAAGGTGCCTGTATTTGACTGGTCTCTCCCTCCCCCTTGCTAGATGGTGATGGAGGTTTGGGTCTTGGGTAAGGTGTAATTGACAGGGTTTGTGAATTGGATTCTGTAATTTATGTGATGATGTTTCTGGTATCTGGTTACTCCTTTTTTTAAATTGCTATTTTGTGTGATTTTGATCGATCTGGACTCCATGAGTCCATGAGTGACTCCATGAGTGACTCAGCACTAAATTGAACCGAACTGAACTGAACTAAACTGAACCCTCCGAGACTGTTTCAATAACTTTATAGTTTGATGTTTTATCTTCTGTGTCTTTCACTCGATTTTTGTCATTTCTGCGATGTGTTCTTTTTTTGCACGTTGGGTGTTTGATGTTTTTTTTTAAACAGGTTCCATGGCGTTTCTTTGTTTCGTGAATGTCTGTGGGAAGATGAATCTCAGGGTTGTATTCTACATACGTAATTTGATAATAAATCTACTTTTATCTTTGAATTCTTCATAATGGATTTCAACATTTTCCCAACCACTGAAGTCAGGCTAATTGGCCTATACTTTCCTTCTTTGGCCTCCTTCTCTGCTTAAAGAGTGGAGTGACGTTTGCCATTTTCAGTCCTCCGGGCACTTTACAGAACCTAGTGATTCTTGAAAGATCAGTACTAATGCCCCCTCAATCTCTTCAGCTACCTCTTGCTGAACCATGGGGTGTTATCCATCTGGTCCTGTTTATGTCTTTTAACTCCAAAACATAAAAACAAATTAAAAGCCAAAACACCGAGCTGGGAGTGCATTTCTTATTTTTGTTTTTACTTTCAGTGAGGCACGCATGTGACGTGGTGGCTGGATGGTGGCTATTCACGTACTATTACATATAACCCCTAATGAACTGTTCTAAACAAACAGGATGCTTAATCAAAGTATATTTACAATATTACTGAAATATTAAATAGACAACACTTATCCCTGCTTATCTATAAACATTGCTGAATACATCACAACTATATACACAGTTCACTATATAATACAGCTCCTACATCCAGGCAAACTGAGCATAGTGAATTGTAAAGTGTCCCATTCAGGCCTAACGATTTAATCACTGAGGAGGCTTACTTACTCTTGTGGGATAGTTTCTTTCCTGACAAGGGGGACCACTCTGCTTGGCAGGTGAGGCTTGTGGCTGTGAAACAATCTCAGGTTCTAGGGCCTCCTCCATGGTGGTTGTAGAGTTGATTCTGGGACTGCAGGAAGTGGTTCTGATAGCAGTAGTGAACTTGCCTCTCTAACAATTGACTCTGCTCTCCTCAACTGACCGATGTATCCTCTCCAGATGGAATCAGACAAAACCTCCACCGTACAGGACAGCAGTCCAATTCTGGCCTTAATATTTCTGAGTACCCACCCCTGATCACCTCTACAGTCCCTCGCCGGAATCACTCGTCCAGGACTGAAACATTAAACCTCCTTGTTTGAGGGCCTTCAATTTGACTCGGCTACTTGTCCTGTATACTCCTCAGATGATGTTTGAGGAGACCCAAGTGTGAGTGCAAGCGACAACCCAGGAGCAGCATAGCTGGTGAGTTGTTGGCTGTGCAGAGGGCTGCATTACATCGATGGGGATGGGAGAGGTTCCGGAGGATTGGAGCGTTGCGGATGTTGTTCCTTTATTCAAGAAAGGGAATAGGGATAGCCCAGGAAATTATAGACCAGTGAGTCTTACCTCAGTGGTTGGTGAGTTGATGGACAAGTTCCTGAGAGGCAGGATTTATGAACATTTGGAGAGGTATACAGTAATATGATTAGGAATAGACAGCATGGCTTTGTCAAGGGCAGGTCGTGCCTTACAAGCCTGATTGAATTTTTTGAGGATGTGACTAAACACATTGATGAAGGTAGAGCAGTAGATGTAGTGTATATGGATTTCAGCAAGGCATTTGATAAGGTACCACATGCAAGGCTTATTGAGAAAGTAAGGAGGCATGGGATCCAAGGGGACATTGCTTTGTGGATCCAGAACTGGCTTGCCCACAGAAGGCAAAGAGTGGTTGTAGATGGGTCATATTCTGCATGGAGGCCGGTCACCAGTGGAGTGTCTCAGGGATCTGTTCTGGGACACTTACTCTTCATGATTTTTATAAATGACCTGGATGAGGAAGTGGAGGGATGGGTTAGTAAGTTTGCTAATGACACAAAGGTTGGGGGTATTGTGGTTAGTGTGGAGGACTATCAGAGGTTACAGTGGGATATTGATAGGATGCAAAACTGGGCTGAGAAGTGGCAGTTGGAGTTCAATCCAGATAAGTGTGAAGTGGTTCATTTTGGTAGGTCAAATGTGATGGCAGAATATAGTATTAATGGTAAGATTCTTGACAGTGTGGAGGATCAGAGGGATCTTGGGGTCCGAGTCCACAGGACGCTCAAAGCAGCTGCACAGGTTGATTCTCTGGTTAGGAAGGCGTATGGTATATTGGGCTTCATCAATAATGGAATTGGATTTAGGAGCTGAGAGGTAATGTTGCAGCTATATAGGACCCTGGTCAGACCCCACTTGGAGTACTGTGCTCAGTTCTGGTCGCCTCACTGCAGGAAGGATGTGGAAGCCATAGTCAAGTCCAGTCAAGTCAAGTCAAGTCAAGTCACTTTTTATTGTCATTTCTACCATAACTGCTGGTACAGTACATGGTAAAAATGAGACAACATTTTTCAGGACCATGGTGCTACATGAAACAGTACAAAAACTACACTGGACTACATAAAAACAACACAGAAAAAAACTACACAAGACTACAGACCTACCCAGGACTGCATAAAGTGCACAAAACAGTGCAGGCATTACAATAAGTAATAAACAAGACAATAGGCACAGTAGAGGGCAGTAAGTTGGTGTCAATCCAGGCTCTGGGTATTGAGGAGTCTGATGGCTTGGGGGAAGAAACTGTTACGTAGTCTGGTCGTGAGAGCCCGAATTCTTCGGTGCCTATTCCCAGATGGCAGGAGGGAGAAGAGTTTGTATGAGGGGTGCGTGGGGTCCTTCATAATGCTGTTTGCATTGCGGATGCAGTGTGTGGCGTAAATGTCCGTAATGGTGGGAAGAGAGACCCCGATGATCTTCTCAGCTGACCTCACTATCCGCTGCAGGGTCTTGCGATCCGAGGTGGTGCAATTTCTGAACCAGGCAGTGATGCAGCTGCTCAGGATGCTCTCAATACAACCCCTGTAGAATATGATGAGGATGGGGGGGGGGGTGGGAGATGGACTTTCCTCAGCCTTCACAGAAAGTAGAGACACTGCTGGGCTTTCTTTGTGATGGAGCTGGTGTTGAGGGACCAGATGAGATTCTCCGCCAGGTGAACACCAAAAAATCTGGTGCTCTTAACGATCTCTATCGAGGACCCGTCAATGTTTAGCGGAGAGTGGTCGCTCCATGCCTTCCTGAAGTCAACAACCATCTCTTTTGTTTTGTTTACATTCAGAGACAGGTTGTTGGCTCTGCACCTCTCTGTATGCTGACTCATCGTTCTTGCTGATGAGACCCACCATGGTCGTGTCATCGGCGAATATGATGATTTGGTTCGAGCTGTGTGTTGCAGCAGTCGTGGGTCAGCAGAGCGAACAGCAGTGGACTGAGCACACAGCCCTGGGGAGCCCCTGTGCTCAGTGTGATGGTGTTGGAGATGCTGCTCCCGATCCAGACTGACTGAGGTCTCCCAGTCAGGAAGTCTAGGATTCAGTTGCAGAGGGAGGTGTTCAGGCTCAGTAGGCTCAGCTTTCCAATCAGAAAGGGTGCAGAGGAGATTTACGAGGATATTGCCTGGATTGGGGAGCATGCGTTATGAGAATAGTTTGAGTGAACTTGGCCTTTTCTCCCTGGAGCAACGGAGGATGAGAGGTGACCTGATAGCGTGTACAAGCTGATGAGAGGCATTGATTGTGTGGATCGTCAGAGGCTTTTTCCCAGGGCTGAAATGGTTGCCACAAGAGGACACAGGTTTAAGGTGCTGGGGAGTAGGTACAGAGGAGATGTCAGGGGTAAGATTTTTACTCAGAGAGAGTGGTGAGTGCGTGGAATGGGCTGCCAGCAATGGTGGTGGAGGTAGATATAATAGGGTCTTTTAGGAGGCTTTTAGATAGGTACATGGAGCTTAGTAAAATAGAGGGCTATAGGGAAGCCTAGTAATTTCTGAGGTGGGGACATGTTCAACACAGCTTTGTGGGCCGAAGGGCCTGTATTGTGCTGTAGGTTTTCTATGTTTCTAACGTGCGAGGAGAAGTTGGAAAGTTTCTGATTCAGTGTTGGTGTAGCGTGTTCTGCTGACATTGCTTGCAGTGTGTTCTTTAAACTGTGAACAAAGCTTTCTGCCAAGCCAATTGTAGTTGGGTGGTATGGTGCGAATTTAATATGTCTTATTCCATTCATTTTCAGAAATGACTGAAACTGTTCTGCAACAAACTCTGGTCCATTGTCACTTACAAAATGTTCTGGAAGACCAGTCCTTGAGACGAGGTGTCTCAACACATCAGCAGTGTGCCAGCCTGCAGTGGAGGTGATTGGGAACACTTCTGGCCACTTTGTAGCTGCCTCCACCTCGTCCAAGAAATTAGTGCCCATGAATGGTCCAGTAAAATCCAGATGGATCTTCTGCCAGGGCAGTGCAGGCCATTCCCAGGCTGGGAGAGGGGCTGCTCTTGGCATCTTCTGGACGTGTTGGCATCCCAAATGTTGCATGACAAACCATGCAATCTGCCAGCAACACTTTCATTTTGACCACACCTAGACAGAGTCATAGAAAAGTACAGCACAGAAACAGGCCCTTTGGCCCATCTAGTCAGTGCTCAAACATTTAAACTGCACTGGGACCAGAGCCATCCATCCCTCTACCATCCATATACCTGTCCAAACTTCTCTTAGGTAGAGAAATCGATCATGTATGCTCCACTTGTGCTGGCAGCTCATTCTACAAAAGTTCCCCTTCATGTTCCCCTTAAACTTTTCACCTTTCACCCTTAACCCATGACCCATAGTTGTGGTCCCACCTAACTTCAGTGGAAAAAGCCTGCTTGCATTTAACCTACCCATATCCCTCATAATTTTGTGTATTTAATCTCCCCTCAATCACCTACATTCCAAGGAATAAAGTCCTAACTTAATTAATCTTTCCTTATAACTCAGATCCGCCAGTCCCGGCAACATCCTTATAAATTTTCTCTGCAGTCTTTCAACCTAATTTAGATATTTCCTGTAGGTAGGTGACCAAAACAACTCACAATACTCCAAATTAGACCTCGCCAATGTCTTACACAAACTCAACATTCTATCTCCTGTACTCAGTACTTTGATCGGTGAAGGCCAAAGTGCTGAAAGTTTTCTTCATGACCCTATCAAGCTTTGATGCCGCTTTCAGTGAGTTATGCACCTGTATTCCCAGATCCCTTTGTCCCACAACATTCCTCAGTGCCCGTCTGTTCACTGTGTAACTCTGGTTTGTTCTACCAAAGTGCAACACCTCACATTGTCCATTCAATTCCTCCTACCATTTCTCAGCCTAGTTTTTCAGATTTTCTGGCAAGCTCTGATGGTCTTCCTTGCTCTCCACTACAGCCCCAATCTTGGTGTCATAGAACATAGAGTAATACAGCACAGTCCAGGCTCTTCGGCCCACAATGTTGTGCCGACACTTAAACCCTGCCTCCCATATAACCCCCCATCTTAAATTCCTCCATATACCTGTCCAGTAGTCTCTTAAATTTCACTAGTATATCTGCCTCCACCATTGACTCAGGCAGTGCATTCCACGCACCAACCACTCTCTGAGTGAAAAACCTTCCTTTAATATCCTCCTTGAACTTTCCTCCCCTTACCACACAAACTTCTGTCACCTTCCCTGTCTCATTCCTTAATAGCAGATCAAGTATTGCACGTTCTCTCATTGGGACTTCTATGTACTGATTAAGGAAAGTTTCCTGAAGACAGCTGACAAACTATCCCATCTAGTTCTTTTACAATATGGGATTTCCAGTCAGTATGTGGAAAGTTAAAATCAACTACTTGTCATAAGGGGGGTGTTAGGAATGGACCCACTTGCAGGACACAGACACTGAAGTACTAGGAACAGGATGGGACAAAACTAAAGGACGGGACAGGTCGCAGACTAGGCTAGGGAAGCAGGACCAGGACAAGGGATTGGGAACAAGGAGCCTGGGGTGGACTCTGGGCCCGAGACTGGACAAGGAACCAGAACCTGGGTCTTGACTCAGGCTTGGACCCCAAACCAGGTGAAGACATGACAAGGCCTGGGTTCTTGGGTCTTGAGGCTCAGGGGCTTGAGACTTGCATAACTCGGAGGCTGGAGCTTGGAGGCCGACTAGGAACTGTACATCAACATAGAGCTGGGACTTACCCTTCGACAAGCCGGGACTCCTCTTTAACAAGACACTAACATGAGACTGGACAGTACATAGACATAGAGCCTTGACTTATCCTTCGACAAGCCGGGACTCAACTTTCACACCACACCAAGGTGGGGCAGGTCCATCCATCAGGTAACAGCAGAATGGCCTGATTTACCCAATAGAGGCAAAGACAAGACAGATTCCTCCCATAGGGCAACAGCAGAACAGCCTGACTTACCCCACGGGGCGAGGACACGAGAGATCATCCCACAGGACAACAGCAGAACAGCCTGACTTACCCCACGGGGTGAGGACAGGAAGAGACAAACACTGAAGAACAACAGACAGTTCCATCCCTGCATCGGGGTTGCTCCAAGTCACAGTTATAGCCAGCAACCTTGGCTGGCTACAGAAACAACCAGATCCCTACCTAGCTCAGAGTGGCTGACAGCCACCCAGCTGGCCCAGGGAAAAGCCAAATCCATACCACAGTGACAGCTCCGACTACTGACAGTAAGGCTCCAAGAAGCAATGGTCCTCCAACACAGCCTAAAGATGGCAAGTGGCCATTCTAGTCTTCCACCAGCCATTTGCTCCCAGGGAATCTTGACAAGACAACCACCCAACCACACTCAATCCCAGGGCCACTTATATTCCCAGCCACAAGATGAGCATCAGGCGCTTATGATTAAAGACCAATCGAAACAAGAGACAGCTGGAGGACACGGAGTCTGCGGACCAGACCGTGAACCGGAATGCAGACTTCGGACCCAACCATGACACTACTATAACAATTTCATGTTTCCTTCAACAGTCTGTGACCTCTCTACAAATTTGTTCCTCTAAATCCCTGGGACGGTTGGGTGGTCTGTAATATAGACACATTAATGTGGTCATACCTTTCTTATTTCTCAGTTTCACCCATAACACCTCACTAGTCGAGTTCTCCAATCTGCCCTGAGCTTATCTGCCTTTCCTACAATATTCATTGCATTGAAATATACACAGCCCAGGACATTAATCACAGTATGTTCAAGATTTTGATTCCTGATTGTGTCTGAGGTCTTAACAACATCTGTCTCCACAACCCCTCCTCTATCTGACCTCTAGCCATTCACCCTCCCATTTAAGAAAGCTGAGGGTTTGATCCGAGACGTCCTGAATCTTGTTCTCATTCACAGAAGCTCCTTTTTATTCCCCTAACTAATGATTCCCCTATCCTACAGCTCACCGCTCTCCCCTCCTCCTTCCCTTCTGAGTCACAGAGCCAGGGACCTGATGGCTGGGACTTTCCTCTGTTATGTTATCTCCACCAACAGTATCCAGAGTGATATACCTGTGGTTGAGGCAGATGGCCACAGGGGTACCTGCACTGGTTGTTGAATCCCTTTCCCCTTCCCGATTGTCACCCATCTTCCTGTGTTCTGCACCTTGGGTATAACTACCTCTCTATACATGCTATATATCACCCCTTCAGCATCCTGAATGATCCAGAGTTCATCCAGTTCCAGCTCCAACTGCTTAACACAGAGTGTTAGAAGCTGCAGCTGGATGCACTTCCTGCAGGTAAAGTCATCGGAGACACTGGGGGTCTCTCTGCCTTCCCACATCCCACAAGATGCACTTTCGACTATCCGGCCTTGTATCCCTACTGTTCTAACTGATCAAGCAGGAAGAAAGAGAATCAATAAATAGACTGTGGGGGAAAAAAATCTACATACAGCTTTTTCACCTTCTCTCACTCAAGCCTCTGGTTGTTGAAGCCTCAAAGAACTATTGCCTAAAAACCCCACTCTAACCCTATCCACTCCAACGATGGCCACTCCACTTGCTCTTGCCTTATTTTAATTTGTTCTTGCCAATCAATCTGGCATGTAGTTCCTTCAACACTTCTACTCTCAGCTCGGATGGTGCAATAACTCTCAATCCCCATACAAGGCAACACCGGTGCAGGTAAAAATGTGGAACTGGGATTTCTGCTGCACATTTCTGCCATTTTGGGTGGCCACGTAGACCTGAGACAGCATCGGGTCTTTTCTGGTTTCTCTGTGTATCATCTCTGCCTCAATAAGCAGACTTTCAATTTGCTTCAGGGAGAATACGTCAAGAGGTGTGTCTCTGTAAATGGGGCAATCTGTCAGAATTTCCACGCTTAGCCACCATCTTGAATTTAATCTTGTAATTGTGTCCTCCAAGAGACAGAGTCCATCTCTGCGATCGTGCTGCTGCTGTCAGTAAAACACCCTTCTACAGATTGAAAATGGACACTGGTGGTTGATGATTGGTAATAAAGGTAAACTCTTTCCCTTACACGTACTGATTGAAACATTTTACATCCCAAACAGGACTCAAGGTCTCTCTGTCAATCTGTGCATAATTTTTCTCTGCAGTGGTAGGGGAACATGATGTAAAGTAGGGGTGTCAAACTACTGGCCTGCGTGCCGCATCTGGCCCGCGAAGGTGTCCAATCCGGCCCGCAGGATGATTGGGGGGAAAAGTATATTCGCGATAATTTATTAGGTATCTGTACAGCAGCCGTACAATAGGTGGCAGTTAACCAGCCACTGTGCATAAGCACTTACCACCCTGCACTGAAGATCACTAGGGCCCCACTTACGTCGTCAGACACAGTATAAACACACAGAGTACTCGGGTAAGTAACACCTGCAGCAAGGCGACTGTTTGCTGCTGTGGTTCAAAATGCTTTCCAAGAAAAGAAAAGTTGACATCGAAGGTTGGATATTCAACAATAGTTGGAAAGATCGTTTTTTCTTCTGTGAGGTCAACGGCAAACCTGTGTGTCTGATATGCTCGCAACACGTGGCTGTGGCAAAAGAGTACAATATCAAACGACACTGAGATGTCACACGGAGAAAAATATGACAAGTACGCAGGATGACTCAGAACGCAAAACGTACCCGAGCTTGAAGCAGCTCTGGAAAAACAGCAATCAGTGCTCACCAAAAGTCGAGAGACTCATGATGGAGCTGTCAGGGCCAGCTATATTATTGCCAACAAAATAGCTGCTGCGTCGAAGCCATACTCAGAGGGGGAGTTCATCAAAGCATGCAGGCCGACGGCGGCTGAGCTGGTGTGCCCTGAGAAGAGACAGGCTTTTGGTAATATCAGCTTGTCAAGAAATACTGTGGCAGAGAGAATCGGGGACCTTGATGAGATGTGAGCACTGACGTGACTGATGTAGCTCAGTTGGGAATATTTATTCATGGTGTTGATGCATCTTTGATTGTCACCGAGGAGTTTGTGGAGATGGTGCCCATGACAAACATCACATCGGCGAATGACATTTTCTGCAGCCTCATCGAGGCCTTGGACAGACCTGGGGTTGACTGGAGTCACGCTGTCAGTGTGGCAACAGATGGCGCACCATCCATGGTCAGGAAAAAGGCAGGTGTTGCTGTGAAACTCAGAGAGAAAGTTCAGAGAGAGAATCCAGAGCAGGAATTCTGGAATTTTCATTGTATTATACACCAAGAGGCGTTATGTAGCAGGAGCCTGAAAATGGACAATGTCATGGATGTAGTAACCAAAACGGTTAATTTTATTAGAGCCAAGGGACTCAACCATCAGCAATTTGACACTCTTTTGTCTGAAAGTAATATTGGACACGGCCTACCCTACCACACTGAAGTCCGTTGGCTAAGCAGAGGGGCTGTGCTCAAACAACACACACAAAATGCTGGTGGAACACAGCAGGCCAGGCATCATCTATAAGGAGAAGCACTGTCGACGTTTCGGGCCAGACCCTTCGTCAGGACTAACTGAAAGGAAAGATACTAAGGGGTTTAAAAGTAGTAGGGGGAGGGGGAAATGCAAAATGATAGGAGAAGACCGGAGGGGGTGGGATGAAGCTAAGAGCTGGAAAAGTGATTGGCGAAAGTGATACAGAGTTGGAGAAGGGAAAGGATCATGGGACGGGAGGCCTCGGGAGAAAGAAAGGGGGAGGGGAGCACCAACTTCCGTTAATGCCCCTCCTCCCCTTCTTACCCCATCCTTGACATATTTAGTTGTTTGTTTTTTTCTCTCTCTCTGCCCATCACCCTGCCTGTTCTCCATCTCCCTCTGGTGCTCCCCTCCCCCTTTTGATTGCATGGTGACATTCTCTATTGCCCTCAACCTCCATATTTGCCAGCATTCAAGATTGTTGCCATTGTGGGTGAAAGTGCATCCTTGAAATATCTCATCCTTGGAGAGAATCAGAGCAACAGAGCACAGCTGCCTTAGGACAGGAGCAGTGAGTCACACTTTCTACCAATAAAGAAGGCACTTAAAAGTAAAAATAGAAATGTAATTTAATTCTTTAATGTAAACGCTAGAGAACTTAAGCAGCTGAACATGGTACAGAGAGTACAGGTGCTCTTCTGTCCTTTAGTGGAAGCATCTAAACTACTTCTACTTCTTCACTTTCTGGTCATACGTTCCCGCACCCTGGTAATTTGCGACGTAACCTGTATTTTCTGCTGTGTACTCCCTGCCACTGATCCCTTTGCCTTTTCCACTTTCATCAAAGCGTTCCTTGTGGGAACCCGTGTACTTAGAGGTGTCTGTCAATCTTTCAACGGCACCTCCTTTAGTTGCAACCTAGAAGGAGAAACGACATTGAAAAGGTTAGATATTTCTTTAAAAATGTCTGTCGTTTTCACCATAAATTTGCATTGAGGTCACTGGTCCAATGGGTGAGATTACACTTTTATGTCCAAAACAGATAAGAGAGACTACAAACTGCTGCATTCATACAAGTTCCACAGGAGATTGTGATTACATTTGAGGAAAGGTTTGAAGAGAATGGAAGTATTAGGACCTTGTGCTTCACCAGGGTTATTAAAATGGGAATAAATGATGCAGGAGCCTCAGAAAGTTAAAGCAACTTATGAACAAGGGGAAGTTTTGGCCAATCAGCCAAATGTTTTGGTCATTGAATGCAGCCAATGAGTAAGGAGGTATTCAAACCCCACCTGCCATTGACAGTACTAGGGTGAGCCTTCAGTGTCCAGTGTCCGGATCAATATTGTGAGGAGAGATTGAGAGACTGAATGGAATATTTCATCCACTAGTCTTTCAGGAAGTGTAACGTGTGAAACGGAAAAAGAATATTTGGAATATGCTGCAAATGAAATGGTAGGAGTCAAACAGTGAGGTACTGTACTTAACGAAATTGACCGGAGCTAACTCGGAGTGATATCAGGAAGTTTTTATTCCCGTGCCAAGCCCAGTCAGCATTTGGAAGAAAGAAACATTATGTGGCAATGAGTGAATTTAGGGTTTTGAATGAATAAATTAAAATGATCCATGACATTTTCAACCTCTCATTGCTACGGGTGGAAGTTCCCATTGCTTCAAAGAGACAACAATTATACCAGTGCCTAAGAAGAATAATGTGAGCTGCCTAAATGACTATCGCCTGGTAGCACTCACATCGACAGTGATGACTAGACTGAACTCCTGCCTGAGCAAGGACCTGGACCCATTCCAATTTGCCTATAGCAACAATAGGTCAATGGCAGATTCAATCTCAATGGCTCTTCACACAGTCTTAGACCACCTGGACAACACAAACACCTATGTCAGGATGCTGTTCATCGACTATAGCTCAGTATTAAAGAGAGTCATTCCCACAATCCTGAAAGAAAAGTTACATAACCTGGGTCTCTGTACCTGCCTCTGCAATTGGTCCTTGACTTGCTAACCACAACTTGAAGACCACAATCTGTATGGATTGGTGATAATATCTTCTTCTCATTGACAATCAACACTGGTGCACCTCAGGGGTGTGTGCTTAGCCCACTGCTCTACTCTCTATATACCCATGACTGTGTGGCTGGACATATTTCAAATACCATCTATAAATTTGCTGATGATACAATCATTGTTGGTAGAATCTCAGATGGTGACGAGAGGGCGGACAGGAGCGAGACATCCCAACTAGTGGAGTGGTGTCACGGCAACAACCTTGCACTCAACATCAGTAAGACAAAAGAGCTGATTGCGGAATTCAGAAAGGGTAAGATGAAGGAACACTTATCAATCCTCATAGAGGGATCAGAAGTGGAGGGAGTGAGCAGTTTCAAGTTCCTGGGTGTCAAGATCTCTGAGGACCTAACCTGGTCCCAACATATCAATGCAGTTATAAAGGAGGCAAGACAGCGACTATACTTCATTAGGAGTTTGGAGAGATTTGGTATGTCAACAAATACACTCAAAAACTTCTATAGATGTACTGTGGAGAGCATTCTGACAGGCTGCATCACTGTCTGGTATGCGGGGTGGGGGGAGAGACTACTGGACAGGACTGAAAGAAACTGCAGAGAATTGTAAATTTAGTCGCCTCCATCTTGAAGTACCCAGGATACTTTCAAGGAGCGGTGTCTCTGAAGGCAGCGTCCATTATTAAGGATCCCAGCACCCAGAGCATGCCCTTTTCTCACTGTTACCATCTGGTAGGAGGTACAGACGCCTGAAGGCACCACTCAGCAATTCAGGAACAGCTTCTTCCCCTCTGCCATCCGATTCCTAAATGGACATTGAATCCACGAACACTACCTCACTTTTTCAATATATATTATTTCTGTTTTTCATGTCTCCCTGTCCCGCAGATGAACACATTCCCATCTTCTTCATGTCTTTACACTGCCTGGGTGGAAGTTGCTTAAGGACCATGGCTCAGTTACTGGTCAACAGGTGAGGAAGAAATCAATAAAATCAGTCAACCTTCAGTTTGCCTGATGTACTATTTGTGGATAAACTACCGGCACCCCTAGTTGGTGAAAGAGCATGAAATGTTAATGCACTGCAATTTGTTACTTTGCAAATGTACTGATGGGCCTACATTTTGTCAGGGGACTCTCTACTGAAGCCATGTTTTGGACCATTGCCCATTACATATGGCGTCCTGAAGAATACTGAGCATGTATTCAAATCAAAACGTACAATTGCAGCAGATTCAGGGACTGACAGTGGTTCACTGCTAGGTGGCATTGCTGGGTCACACACTTGTGTTCCTCTATCAAACATGTATAGTTCCTAATGTTGATCCTCTGCAAGGATAATGCTGCAAGTAGCGGGGGATTCTTTCTGTCCAATATCCCTAGTTGATTCTCCAAATAGTGAGCTGACTAAGATACTGAGTCAGTGGTCGGTGGAAGTGGCTGAAAGAAGCAGTGAATCCCTAAGCTCATGCCAATCATTAGCCTTTTCTTTCTTCTAATATCTGACTTTCCACTTGTATTTTTTTTCTCTCTGACTTACGAGTCTGCAAATCTGCTGTTCAGCACCCTGGAGAATCTTCCCAAAGCTTCGCTACAGTGCCTGTTTACTTGGCTGCTTCCAGAAATATGCTTTTGACCATCTTGGTGCCAAGGATAGTTTGTCCTGAATGAAACATTTCATGGTAAAACATACGATGGCAAGAGCACAGTCCAGGGGATTCAGGGGCAGGATGAATTCAGCAGCACATGAACTTGGACGGACTCACGGAGGTGGAAAGGAAAGTTCTAACCTGCTTTCTGGAAGATATATTACAGGTACTCGTGAGCAAGCATTCCAATGGTCAGACTCGATCTTCAAGCAGCCACCTACCACACGTGTTGTTTTGTGAAACCACAGAACTGTAGCCTGGTGGAACCATGCAGTTACCAGAGTTACTAGCACTTGTTTGTGGGATATTATACACTATGGTCACGTGGAAGCTGAGCTTCTCTGGCATGGGAAATATTGTTGTTCCCGAGCGGGATATCATTTAGGTGGATCTCCACATTTCCACTCCCAGGCCCACACCCTTGAACGCAGCTGATTCCTTGACCACGTACACACAGCCAATGAAATCACTTGGTTTGGGAAGAGCCACCAGCATTGTAAAAGTGGTGTAGATGGCCGGTTTCCATGGCAAATGACCAACATTCTTGGCCTAACTATTCAATGCATCTGGCATTTTGTATGTTACAGCTGTCGACTTCTTACAGTGAGATTTTACAGATAATTCCTAACCTTTCCATGGACAGAAAATGTAACAGAGAAAAAAAGCACTGAACTGAAATGTCCTTGTACTCAAATTAGATTCAGAATCTGGATCTTGGAGGCTGTGCTGGTCTTAGATCCCATCCCATGTGTTGTTGCAGAGCCCACTGTCATCTTGGACTGTGTTCTCAAGAATTCAAGTATTCAGGGTGATTTCATTTAAAATGTATTCATTGAATGTCTGTCCTAAGGTTCATGTGCTTGTCCCACAAGACCTTATGTTCTGTTGGCTGAAACACTCAAGGTTACCATTGAATCTTTGACCAATTGCACCCAAAATGTTGGAGGAACTCAGCAGGTCAGACAGTATCTACAGAAGGGAATAATGAATTGACATTTCGGACTGAGACCCCGTCATCAGTTCATGAGTCCTGATGAAGATCTCAGCCTGAAATGTCGATACTTTATCTCTTTCAGTAGATGCTGCCTGACCTGCTGAGTCCTCCCACATTTTTGTGTGTTACTCTGGATTTCCAGCATCTGCAGAACCTCTTGTGTTTTTGTCTAATTGCAGTTGCTGGCAAATACTCCCAGGTGATTTGAGCTTTAAGAATTCCTTCAAAGTGAAGTCAAAGGATGGCAACAAGTACACTCAAAAAATCTTGGAACATTTAATCGCATATTGTACTGGGCAGACTTTTCAAGAAGGAGTACACAACATATTTTGAGTAATTACTGTTCAGATGCTTTGACTCCATCGAGGGTGGGAGAACACATCAGTCGTACAGAAGCTCAACACGGTAGCAACTTTCCTACAACTCAAAGAGCAGAGTACACTGGTGCAGTGGGTAGAGCTGCTGCCTTCCAACACTAGAGACTCCAGTTCAATCCTAGCATTGGGGTATTTGTCTACACTCCAGGTGCTCTGCTTTCCTCCCACATCCCAAAGTGGATCAGAAGATTAACTGGCCATCACTAATTGCCCCTAGTATGTGTGAGAGAGTGAATGAATCCAAGCAACACAGGGATAATAGGATTGATTAGGATTGGAATAACTGGGTAGTTTATGATTGAAGCTGACCTGATGGGCTAAAAGGCCTGTATTCCTGCTCTGAACCACTTTGTAACATGCTTGACTGTAGTGTGTCCTGGGTGTAAACCGGCTAAGTTACCAATCCACTTGGAGGGACTTCATCTGCCCACCATGAAAAGCCTGCCATAGCAGCAAGTTTGATGGTTTGACTTGAATGGAAAATAATGGCCCCAGATGTCTCTTGACAGAGGGATTGATTTAAGCATTTCATAAAAAATAAATTCCAAGTCTCATTTC
The DNA here is from genome assembly GCF_048418815.1 of Hemitrygon akajei. Taxonomy (NCBI): domain Eukaryota; kingdom Metazoa; phylum Chordata; class Chondrichthyes; order Myliobatiformes; family Dasyatidae; genus Hemitrygon; species Hemitrygon akajei. The sequence goes on from NC_133140.1 coordinate 30,775,590, forward strand.
AAGCTCTCTGCTAGAGAGTGCTCTCCAGTTGAACATTTCATCCATTAGAAATTAAGATCGCGGAACTGGTCTGCCCAGTATTTTGCTGCAAACACACACGGTTGCTTTGAACTGACACTATATGCAAACATATCTGTAACAGAAATATGTTTCTGTGAGCACATACAGATGTACGAATGTGTGTGATGTGATCTGTACTATCTCTGTGTTCTGAGTATAAGTACAGTAGATAATATGCTCAGGAAGTCTATGACATGGCTGACAATTTCTAACAGAAATGAACCAAAGTTTGCTTCATTCATATTGGTTCCAGTCAGAAGAAGAGAATGATTTCGGAATTTTAAGGGTTCAGTATCTCAATATAAAAGCCAGAAACTCGAGGGAAATTAATGGAATTTTACGGATACATTTGAAACCAAATGATTCAACTTCAGATCTGAGTTTGTAATTAAATGGGGTCAACACACTTACTGTTATTCCAAGGTTAGCTGGGTCTTTTCCAGCTATTAAAACATAAATTGACTGAAGTGCATCTTCTTGACTTTGTCCTTTGAACCTCTTTGGAGCCAGTTCTCTCAGAGCTGCTTTAAACTCTTCAAAGTTGATCACCCGAGCTGATTTGGCCCTGGAATTAAAACATAATTGTAGATTAACTTTCTCTAATTGTTTCCAGAATGGACTGGCATTAAAAATTGTAAATACAAAGCAGGAGATATTGAAACTACTGAGCAGGTCAAACAGTGTTTATGGAGAAAAAAACTGAAATATGATTATTGCTCAAGAATCTATAACGTTAAATATTTTTCTCTTTCATTTGATGCAACCTGATATATTGAATGTAACCAGTAGTTCTAGACTCATTTTTCTAACATCTACAATAGAATTATTGTTCAGCAACTGGACAAAACAGCAAGGCCAATATTTATTGTAAATCCCTGTAGGCCATTCAGAAGTTACCTTGTTGAAATGTTGCAGTTCTTCTGGCGATGATATTCCAGCTGTGCTGTTGGATAGGGAGAGCCGAGATCTAGCTGCACAAAAGAAAGGTCAATATGTTTCCAAAGCATGTTGCTGTGCAATTTGCCAGGGAACCTGGAGTTAGAGATGTTCCCATGTGACCAATACTCTTGTCTTTCATGGAGACAGAGGTAGCCTGTCTGAGAGGTGCAGTCAGAGTAAATTAGAGCAGTAACAACTGTACTTTCATGGAACTTTCAGTAACGACTGGTCTAATCTTCTCTGGACAGATTGTATCCTCTATGAGACTATTGTTATTCCTCTATGCACCTTGTGGCACATCGGGTGACAACCTTGCTGTTTTCTTGTCTATTTTGTCTATTTATATGAGACCGAGTCGCTAGCTTGATGCTCAACCCAGCATGGATGGAAAGCATGCAAGGAGCCGGCGGATTCGAACCTTGGACCATTCACCTCAAAGTCTGGTGCTGATGCCACTACACCACTGGCTAGCACATGATCCTGTGGCAGAGGGAATAAATATTTAAGGTGCTGATACAGAACTAATCCAGTGAGCTGCTTAGTGCTGAATGTTGTTGAAATTCTTAAGTGTTGTTGGATTTGCATAAACCTTGCTACTTTCTGGTAGATGATGGAAGGACCTTGGGGTATCAGAATGTGTTTTGATTGTTGGCTTCTGATGAAGGGACCTCTTGAAGTGTCTCAGCTCAAAACACAGACACTTTATTCCTCTCCACTGATGTGCCTGAACGGCTGAGTTCCTCCAGCATGTTATGATGTGTGTTTCTCTGGCTTTCTAGCAACTGCAGAATCTCCTGTGTTTATTAACTTTTTAGCCTGTTCACACAGTTCTAGTATTCATGTGGCTGGTCAAATTGAGTCTCTAATCGATGACGACCTCCAGGATATTGATGGTAAATGGGTTGCTGAAGATAATGCCTTTCAATGTCAAAGGTAGATGATTAGGCTCTGTATATGGGAGATATTCATTGCCAGGTGCTTCAGTAGCATAAATGTCACCTGCTACCTGTGCCTGAAGGTTATCTATATCTTGTTGTGTACAGACAAGGATTATTTTGTATGCTGAGGAGTTGTGAATGGAACCAAACATCGTGTGGTCAAATGGACCTCCAGACTTTATAAGGTATGTCTTCAAGGAAGCTGTTGAAGATGGTTGGACTGAGGACACTCTCCTGCAGAGATATCCTAGCACATCAAAATTTTCCTCAAGCTGCCCTGGTAATTTTTTGCCAATGCCTTAAATATTAAACCATCTGCTAATGGAAATAGCTTCCCCATATTTACCTTATCTAAACCAGATTAAATCTTGTACACTTTTAACAAATGTCCTCTCCACTGAGGGCAGCACCACCAATTTCTTCAGTAAAATCTTGAGGCCAAAAGTCCCTCATCCCTAGAACCATTCCAGTAAATCTCCTCTGTATTTTCTCCAGAATCTCCATATGTGTGGTTATCAGAACTAGATGCATGATCATAGTTGTGACCTAACTGGTGTTTTGTACTGTTGAACGTTGCTTTGTATTGCTCGAAGAATTCTGAATCACGGACGTTTACTGCTCTCAAAGATCGGCAGCCATGTACACTCATCCCTTTGAAACCTGGCTGGATTTATCCCTGTAGCCTATCATTACTCCCCAGACACAGTACTAAAATAAATGATGTTGCATAGTACAGGTGTATATGCTGACAAGTAAACACACTACAGCGTACATTAAAGGGAGTTTTTCTGATATTTCATAGTCTGCATCTTTGCTCACTGTCCCTATAGTTCAAACACTGAATATTCTATGTGACCGAATGTCCAAATCTCTAAAGCTTTCCTGTAGTCCACAAGGCACAATCAGATGATCAGTGAAGCAAGGAGGTTGGCACCATCCAAGACAAGGTGACTGACAATTTGCTCTCTCAACTCTACGCTGTCGTCATTGAACTTGATGCTCAGTTGATTGCTTTGCTGGGGTGGGGGTGGATTAAAATGATGGATGGGTAAACTTTGAGAAGTGAAGTAATTTTATTATTTACTTTCCTCATTTATTCCTTTCTGTTGGGTGTCCTTCAATTGTTCTGACTTTATGATTGTCTCAGGGCTCCTGGGAGTGGCAAACTACTGCGACTACAACATTTAGTCCAATCTGTGGGGATAGAATTGTAAGTGCTATCCTCGAGGATACACTGGATGATAGAGAATTATGTAATAACATTTAATTAGTATTTATTACTGTCACATGTACCGAGGTACGGTGAAAATTTTGTTCGGTGTACCATCCATACAGATCATGTCACTACAGCAGTACACTGAGCGAGTATAAGGAAAACAGAAGACAAATCATCACGTTGCCAGATCCAAGGTTTGCATTGTCAAACTGGCTTGTTGTACTTTCTATTGTGAGGAAAATTTAAGCAAATTTATGCAATAAAATGAGTACAAGCAGTTTTATTGAGCTTCACCCAGAGCATGCCCTTTTCTCACTGTTATCATCAGGTAGGAGGTACAGAAGCCTGAAGGCACACACTCAGCGATTCAGGAACAGCTTCTTCCCCTCTGCCATCCGATTCCTAAATGGACATTGAACCTGTGAACACTACCTCACTTTTTAATATACAGTATTTCTGTTTTTGAACGTTTAAAAAAAATCTATTCAATATACATAATTGATATACTTGTTTATTTATCATTATTATTTTTCTCTCTCTGCTAGATTATTTATTGCATTGAACAGCTGCTACTAAGTTAATAAATTTCACGTCACATGCCGGTGATAATAAACCTGATTCTGATTCTGGAAGTGGCTGCTACCTACTTTACTTTTGAAAATAGAATATCCACATCAGTTGGGGTGACTGTTTTACCATCGATTACATTGCAGTCTTTGCACAGTTTGGACCAGTTTTTCCCATTCATTTCATTCCCAGTCGACTTAGTATCCCCATGCATTGCAAATTTTTTGAAAGACTCATGCAGAGCTTGCATATTTGTTGATGTTCCCGCCATTCTTCAGTTTCTGTGATTTATTCAGTTGTCCTGTATAAAATAAAAAGAGGGATTTGAAAGAAAATTATCTAAAACTATTGGAAAAGAAATTGCATTCTACAACTGAAGATATGAGAAATATTTCCGATCTTTACACTGAAATTGCTTTACTGAGTAGGGAGTGCTTGATAAATGGGAAATACTATCCCCTCAGCCAACATGGCTGATTAAACGTTAGCAAAGTTTAAAAGGCATTTAACAGACACATGATCAGGTATTCCTTGAAGGGTAAGATGTGACATTAGAATGGCATTTCAAACTACTGAATAGATGTATGTTAATAGGAGGGATATGGGTCATATACAGATGAAAGCACTGTTTAAATTAGCATCGTGGTTGGCACAGATATTGTGGGCAAATGGCCTGTTTCTGCACTGTCGTGTTCAGTATTTCGTGTTCTGTGTTAACTGGTCAGACCTGTTAGAATGAGCAAGTACATGAGTGAGGAGCTTCCCTGCATTCCTTTGCTATTCAGCAGTGTTTGAAGAATTCTCAGACTCAGCCAAGCCAAAGAGAAACTACAGTATAACTTAATTCTTTAATTTTAAAACCGATAAACTTGAACTTTATTTTATACCTCTGAAATGGCTCACCTAATATCCTAAAGCGTCTACAGAAGGATCCTTCCTCTTGTTTGAATTTTTAAGGGCAGCATGCTTCTGCAGCCATGGCAACATCAAATCTGACATCAAAGCTGTGCAATAAGTCAACAATGCCAATTGTCATCACCTGAATCCTGAGATCTAATTGGTGGAAGGATATTTTTCTAAATATTATGATTTGATTTTCGCCAAATAATTTTCCAGATTTTATAATATTTAATAATGATAATGGTGATAAAGTCAAAGGTCACTCATAAACCTTCCATTGGCCCAGTATTGCTAGTAATCACTACAATGTTCAATCTCCTTACTTCACTGCCCAGAGAGGTTATTGTAAATCAAATTGAGGGTTTATGCACTTATTTGGTTTTTGTAAAAAAGATGCACCCTGTTTCTTAGTAGATAGTGCAGAATGTAAGCTAGGAAGCTAATGAGCTTCAAATCCCTCTAGATAATAAAGAAATCAACTCCATTGTCATAGAGTCATCTCTGTATACCCATGACTGTGTCATCACCCACAGCTCCAATCTGCTAGTTAAATTTGCTGATGACACTACACTGATTGGCCAAACCCTGACACGGTGGTGTCAAGAAAACAACCTCTCTATCGATGTCACAAAAACAAAGGAGCTGGTTGTGGACTACAGGAGGAATGGAGACAGGCTAACCCCTACTGACATCAATGGATTTGGGGTTGAGAGGGTGAACAGCTTTACATTCCTCGGCATAAACATCACTGAGGATCTCATGTGGTCTGTACATATGGGCTTTGTTTTGAAAAAGGCACCACACACCTCTTTCATCTCAGACGGTTGAAAAACTTTGTTATGGACCCCCAAATCCTATGAAATTTCTACAGGGGCACAATTGAGAGCATCCCGACTGGCTGGATCACTGCCTGGTATGGGAACTGTACTTCCCTCAATCGCAGGACTCTGCAGAGAGTGGTGTGGACAGCCCAGCACATCTGTAGATGTGAACTTCCCACTATTCAGGACATTTACAAAGACAGATGTGCAAAAATGGCCCGAAGGATCATTGGGACCAAGTCACCCCAACTACAATCTATTCCAGCTGCTACCATCCGGGAAGCGGTTCCACAGCATAAAAGCCAGGACCAACAGCTTCTTCCACCAGGCCATCAGACTGATTAATTCATGCTGATACAATTGTATTTCTATGCTATATTGACTATTTTTTTTTACTCCTCGTGTATTTGAAGGATGTAATTAATAAAGTCAATTCAATTCAGTAAACCATGTGTCAGATGACCATTTTTTCCCATCTGCACTAATCCTCATTTGCTGTACTGTAGGTCCAGGTGCCTCTGTGACCTGCTGTGTCTAAGTACCTCTGAAACAGGATTACTGCATCCAGATACACTGCTTTCCGTAACAGTGTGTTCCTGATATCAATCATTAACTATATATATAAAAAAACTTCCTCCTCAGATCTCCTTCAACATGCCTTCCTCTCACCTTAAACCTACGCCTTCTTTTTTTGATACCCTGTCGATGGGAAAAAGATTCTGAATATCTACTCTATCTATGCCTCATAATTTTATATTCTCCAGATACATACACTCAAGATTATTCAGAACTTGATCCCTGCATACAGAAGAAGCACTGAAATGGAGTAAATCAATTACATTTAGGAAAAATTACTTCACGCTTGATTAATCTATCAATAGTGTAATCATTTTTCAGTCAGCTTGTATTGAAATTCAAAGGTTCAAAGGTCAAGTTTAATGTCAGAGAAATGTATACAATGCACATCCTGAAATGCTTTTTCTTCGCAATTGGTCATTATAATAGCTATGACAGCCTGCAACATTTTAGTCAAATTGCCAGAAAGGAATCAAAAGGATAAATTTTTTACTTTCATGGTTTACAATGGCACAGAGAGCATTCACCCTTCTGACTTTCTATAGCAAACTCTTTACCCCTCTAACCTATCCTCCCCACTTTCCCATCCGTTCCCCACAGATTCCAACATTGTAGTCATGCACTAGGTGTGATTTACGGGGCCAGCTAACCTCCCAACGAGCCGTCTTTGGGACATGGGAGAAAACATGGGAGATGATGCAGACAACTGACCAGAGCGGAGGTCAGGACTGATTGTAGATCACTGGAACGGTGAAGCAGCAGTACTACAAGCCACTCCGCTCCTCAGCCCATGCTCATATTGAAAAAATTCCAAAAACTGAGCTTAGCTAAAGAATCATTTTTTTTCTCTCCAGTTCTGCCGAAGGGACTCGGCCTGAAACGTTGACTGTACAGGTGTTGCCTGGCCTGCTCAGTTCCTCCAGCACTTTGTGTGCGTCGATCAGAATCAGAATCAGGTTTATTATCATCGGCATATGTTGTGAAATTTGTTCACTTAGCGGCAGCAGTTCAATTCCATACACAATAATATAGAAAGAACAAAAAAGGAAATCAATTACAGTAAGTGTATATCGTATATTAAATATTTAGATTAAAAATACTGCAAAACAGAAATTATATATATTTTTAAAAAGTGAGCTGGTGTTCATGGGTTCAATGTCCATTTAGGAATTGGAGGGCAGAGGGGAAGAAGCTGTTCCTGAATCGCTGAGTGTGTGCCTTCAGGCTTCTGTACCTCCTCCCTGACAGTAACAACGAGACAAGGGCATGCCCTGGGTGGTGGGGGTCCCTAATGATAGTCACCGCTTTTCTGCGGCAACGCTGCTTGAAGATGTTCTGGATACTACAGAGGCTAGTACCCAACATGGAACTGACTAATTTTACAACTTCCTGTAGCTTCTTTCAGTCCTGTGTAATAGCCCACCCTGACACCAGACGGTGTGGCAGTCTGTCACAATGCTCTCGTAGAAGTTTCTGAGTGTTCTAGCTGACAGGTTTTGCTACAAGTTTTATATTAACACTCATCAGTTGCAGTTTTCTTCTTTTGGTTGATGATCACAGTAATCTTACATTACATTTGGCAGCAATTTTTACTGGTGGCATCTCACGTAGTCATCAAACACCCGGCACACAAGAGAAAAGAACAAATCGTGTTGTGGAGGAAGATATTGTGAACTAAAGATTTTGACGGACCAAGGGTTAATATTGGCTTTTTGAGTCTGGAAACCCGTTGGCAGTTTACTTTGTTACAGATATGGTCGAGCTTTCAGCAGAGATGATTTTTAGAATAAATACTTGCAGTTGCCTATCTTGTAAGAATTAGACTCTGGGATATGAAACAAACTGTTTGTTAATACAAAGTTGTACACAGGACTGAATGTTTAATTTTTGGCAAAACATCAATTTCTCCTTCAGATAAATAAATATGCACTCCCATTCCCCTCTCTGACCTTTTACCTCTTCTCACTTGCCTATTACTTTGCCCTGGGTCCCCTCCTCCTTCCCTTTCTCCAATGGTCCTCTCTCCTCTCCAATCAGATTCCTTCTTCTCCAGCCCTTGACCTCTCCCACCTACCTGGCTTCACTTATCACCTTCCAGCTTTGAACTCATCTGGAAACGAAGCCCTACTGTTCCCCTATGTCACTTGATTTAAGAGTTGACAACATTCAAGGCCTGCCACAGCTGTCGAGCATCTCTCATTGGTTCAATTTTGGTCACAAATTTCCACTTCACCTGTGAGATGGTTTTCTGCAGATCATATCTGTAATTTTTGTAACTTTTTTTGTCTTTAGATTCGAATCAGAATCAGAATAAGAATCAGGTTTATTATTACTGGCAAGTGTCGTGGAATTTGTTAACTTAGCAGCAGCAGTTTAATGCAATACATAATATAGAAGTAAATAAATAGATTACAGTATATGTATATTGGAAATTAAAAAATCATGCAAAAACAGAAATAACGGATATTGAAAAAATGAGGTAGTGTTCATGGGTTCAACGTCCATTTAGGAATTGGAGGGCAAAGGGGAAGAAGCTGTTCCTGAATCGCTGAGTGTGTGCCTTCAGGCTTCTGTATCTCCTACCGGATGGTAACAGTGAGCAAAGTGCTTGCCCTGGGTACTGGAGGTCCTTAATAATGGACGCTGCCTTCCTGAGACATTTCTCCTTGAAAGTGTCCTGGGTACTTTGTAGGCTGGTACCCAAGATGGAACCGACTAAATTTACAACCCTCTGCAGCTTCTTTCGGTCCTGTGCAGTAGTCACTCTTCTCCACCGCCCCCCCCCCCCATACCAGACGGTGATGCAGCCTGTCAGAATGCTCTCCACAGCACTTCTATAGAAATTTTAGAGTGTATTTGTTGACATACCAAATCTCTTCAAACTCCTAATAAAGTATAGCTGCTGCCTTGCCTTCTTTATAACTGCATTGATATGTTGGGACCAGGTTAGATCCTCAGAAATTTTGATACCCAGGAACCTGAAACTGCTCACTCTCTTCATGTCTGATCCATCTATGAGGATTGGTATGTGTTCCTTCATCTTACCCTTCCTAAAGTCCACAGTCAGCTCTTTTGTCTTACTGACGTTGAGTGCAAGGTTGTTGCTGCGACACCACTCTACTAGTTGGCATATCTCATTCCTGTACATCCTCTCGTCACCACCTGAGATTCTACCAACAATGGTTGTATCATTAGCAAATTTATAGATGTCATTTGAGCTATGCCTAGCCACACAGTCATGTGTATATAGAGAGTAGAGCAGAGGGCTCAGCACACACCCCTGAGGTGCGCCAGTGTTGATCATCAGCAAGGAGGAGATGTTATCACCAATCCGTACTGATTGTGGTCTTCTGGTTAGGAAGTTAAGGATCCAAGTGCAGAGGAGGTACAGAGGCCCAAGTTTTGTAACTTCTCAATCAGGATGGTGGGAATGATGGTATTAAATACTGGGCTATAGTCGACGAACAGCATCCTGACGTAGGTGTTTGTGTTGTCCAGGTGGTCTAAAGCCGTGTGAAGAGCCTTTGAGATTGCATCTGCCGTTGACCTATTGTGGCCATAGGAAAATTGGAATGGGTCCAGGTCCTTGCAGAGGCAGGTGTTCAGTCTGGTCATGACCAACCTCTCAAAGCATTTCATCACTGTCGATGTGACTTCCACAGGGCGACAGTCATTAAGGCAGCTCACATTATTCTTCTGAGGCACTGGTATAATCGTTGGCTTTTTGAAGCAGTGGGAACTTCTGCCTGTGGCTGTGAGAGATGGAAAATGTCCGTGAATACTCCTGCCAGTTGGTTGGCACAGGTTTTCAGAGCCTTACCAGGTACACTGTCGGGGCCTTTCGCCTTATGAGGGTTCACCCTCTTTAAAGGCAGCATAACATTGGCCTCAGAGACAGAGATCACAGGGTCAATGGGTGCAGCAGGGATCTTTACAGCTGTAGTTACATTCTCCCTTTGTAATAGCATGTTGTAATAGCCAGGAAGAGGCTATTGCATATTTCTTAAACACAGATAAGGTATTTCTGACCTGTTAAAACATAGAAATGTAGAAAACCTGTAGCACAATACAAAGTAGGTGATTGGAAATTTCAGTTCCAAATTTCACAGATGTTGCTGGGTAATTTCAGGGATACTTTGGCTAGAATTATTGCCTTACCACAGACTATATATAGAGGAGGAAGGAGCCTTCACAATTCCTTTTGTAAATGGTCTGTTGAATGTGTATTCAGAGCCTAAAGCAAAGACATAATGCTAAGAATTTATGAGGCATTGGGCAGACAGCATTTGGATTATCATAACCAGTTTTAGAAAGGATCTGCTGGCATTGGAAAGGGTCCAGAGTAGATTCACGAGAATGATCGCAGGAATGAGAACTGTTTGATAGCTCTTGGCCTGTGCTCACTGGAGTTTAGATCTCATTGAAACCTATCAACTATTGAAAGGCCTAGATAGAGTGAATGTGGAGAGGAGGTTTCCTATAGTAGGGGAGTCTAGGACCAGAGGGCACAGACTCGGAATTGAAGGACGTCCCTTTTGAAGAGACGAGGAAGAATTTCTTTAGCCAGTGGGTGAAGAATCTGTGGAATTCATTGCCACAAATGGGAGTGGAGGCCAGGTTATTGGATATATTTAAATTGGAGGTTGATGGGTTCTTGATTAACAGGGGTGTCAAAGTTTATGGGGAGAAGGCAGGAGAATGAAGCTGAGAGGGAAAGTAAATCAGCTGTGATGGAAAGGCAGAGCAAACTTGATGGGCTGAATTGCTTAATTCTTCTCTTTTGTTTTATGAATTACTAAACACTTATAGATATTTGCACCATTGTTATTGTTCTGATGAGAGGAAGGTACTTTCCTGAAGGAACTGCAGAGTCTATTAACCATCTATCCAGTCATTCACGAACTGGAAGCCAATTAATTCCTTTGTACACCATCAAAATAGCTTGTGTAAAGGGGTTAAGCAACATTTAGAAGTGAACACACTCCAACGTTATTCATGGTAGTTTTCTGTTTTCCACTTAGCCATTTATCTGAAATATTGTGAACTCTAGGGTGAGAAGAACAAACATCATTCCAGACTGGTCAGCAGACATCTTTTCAGATCCTTGAGGAGTTTAATGTTGTGAAATAATTGATTACTTTTCTTGTTCCCACCAAAAAAATTACAAGGTTAAAAATTGTACAGTTTGATGGTTTCATTAGCTGGTTATAATGGATGGATAAGAAAAGATATTGTTTGACTTGTGTATTGAATAAGTCCTTCCTCAAGTCAGTCTCTGTACTGATTGAAACACAGAAAACTTTATTCATCACGTTGGTGTAATTGTATAGTCCTAGGAAGCATTAGCCTGTTAAAGTCAATGTTGACGTTTATTATTGTACATCATAGCACAGCAATGACAGTCTGCAAACAACGGGTACTTTGAAACCATTCTTGGCTGTAGGCTAAACTTTATTAAAAGCAGCTGTTTTACTGTTTAGATGAATGTGCAGTTTCCATGGAGAAACGTGTTTACCAGAGTCATGCCCTGGACGTAGCTGAACTTTCATTTCCTTTGGGTGCTTCACCCATAAGTATCAAAGATGCCAAAGAATCTCATACACTTTATTGATTCTTCAAGTATCTTATCTTTGAAAAATTCTCCAAGAACAAGATATATTTAGCTTTAAGCTGACACTACAGTCACTGGGTTAAATTTTCCCATTCTGGATGCCATGATGAAATCACAAATGCACTGCCAAGGGTTTCCCGTAAGCTGCCTGCTGCCTGCAAGGAGGTGTTCATGCTGGATAACAACACCACAATGTAAATTTATCCTTCTGTCATGTGAACATTTCCAATCATTTGTAAACAACAAAGAAAACAATAATCATCAATCTAGGTTGTTAAAAACAGGGGAAGAACTCTTGGTAAATAGTACTGTGGTTTATTAGCATCATAGTAATTTTTGAGCATGTCATTTTTAAAATTCAAACTTATTTAGATGAATAATATTACGTAAGCACCAATGCAGTTCATTATACTGCTTGCTATTTTAGCTTTCTGTCCATGTGATGTTATGGAATCGGATACGTGGTGGTGGCAGAGGCAGATACACTCGAGACTTTTCAGAGGTGGTTAGATGGACACATGAATGTGGGGAAAATGGAAGGAGACAGACATTGTGTGCACAGAGAGGATTAGTTTAGTTAGCCATTTAGTTTACTAATTTAATTGGTTCGGCATAACATCATAGCCTGATCCTGTGCTGTACTGTTCTCCGTTCTATGTATTTTGTAGTTTTACTCTTTACACAAAGCATTAAAGATGTGTAACAGAGCAGTCTATTTCCAAATTTAAAGTGTGCTAAGGAGGGTGGAAAGTACTTGTACAAAGTTTCAATACTAAACGTACGAGGGGTGATTGATAAGTTTGTGGCTAAGGTAGAAGGAATCAATTTTAGAAAATCTAGCACATTTATTTTTCAACATAGTCCCCTCCTACATTTACACACTTAGTCCAGCGGTCATGGAGCATACGGATCTTGGACCTCCAGAAAGTGTCCACAGCAGGGGTGATTGATAAGTTTGTGGCCTAAGGTAGAAGGAGATGAGTTATACAGCTCTCGTTACATGCACATGCAGTTAAACTCTTTGAGTGATTATGCAGAAAGTTTGAAGTTAATAACTCATCTCCTTCTACCTTAGGCCACAAACTTATCAGTCAACCCTGATGAGTTATTAACTTCAAACTTTCTGCGTGATCACTGAAACAGCTGACCTGCATGTGCATGTAATGAGAGCTGTATAACTCATCGCCTTCTACCTTAGGCCACAAACTTATCAATCACCCCTGCTGTGGACACTTTCTGGAGGTCCAAGATCCGTATGCTCCACGACCGCTGGACTAAGTGTATAAATGTAGGAGGGAACTATGTTAAAAATAAATGTGCTAGGTATTCTAAAAGTGACTCCTTTTACCTTAGCCCTGAACTTATCCATCACCCCTCATATCAATTGATCCTACTATGCTCCTATATGGTTATCAGGAAAGATTTAATTTTGCATAAAAACAATCACTATCAAAAATCTCGTTAAAATAGCATAACTCATTCATCTGCCAATAATCTTATGAGCTGGGTGATGTCAGGTTATGGTATCTCACTGAGTCCCAGTCATTTACAGAGGCATACTTATGAGGTTCCCCTCCCGATGATTTCGGGTGATTATTCATTACACAATGGTTAGAGCATGAAATGTCTGCTTTGGTATCCTGTGCTGTACCATTATGTGGTGTTAATCTAAAAGGGGTGCAAGAAGTAACGTGAGGACGGACGTTAAAGCCTTTAGCTCCAACACAGGGCAAATAGTGATAGAGGCTGGATAAATTTAAACACACTGTTTCCAGTTTGAAACTTTGATGTATTTCCTTGGTGCTGACGTATTGAGAATTTTGAAGCTATCATTCAGTATTTGCAGGGACTTTGTTGGCATTGACAAATACTAAGTAAGGAACAAAGGTTTGGAATCGTGCACTCAAGGATTTGACACTGAGATTCATGAAGTTTCTATACAATAAAATTTAGCAACTCCAGCTTGCAGTATGTTGCCACATAGGCCATTAGCTGGAACGCTACAAAGAGCTCCAGCAATACCAGCCTATCAAAGCAAAACTGCTTCTGAACTTGAAGCCTTCACCTTACAGTTAGATAAGTAACTAAAAGTGAATATCTGTAATCTAAGTAAAATATTAAAGTAATTATTTCCAAGTTATGTTTAAAACTATAAGTATATTCTTTTTTATAATGGAGATATGAAATGCATTTCCATTATGTACTTTAACATCCTTAACAGATAAAGTGTAATTAATACTTTTGGGCTTATTTTCTCATTCTTATGTGGCTGCAGACACATAATTGTGTTAACACAAAAATTCTGTTAATGCTTTGGAGCTTGAGATTGTGGAACAGTTACATGTGGAGTTTAAATGCCATATTAAAAAAGTTAGCGGGGCCTGTCAGAACTAGAGATCACACTTGGTCACAATTAGTCACGACCAGGGCCAACAGAAAGAAGTTAGGTTTAACTGGAGTGGCCATTGTGGGAGTGGGCCAGTGTTAGATTGGGCCAGTGTTGGAGTGGGCCAGTGTGGAAGTGGCCACTGTGGGAGTGACCAGTGTTGTAGTGGCCATTGTGGGAGTGGGCCAGTGTTGGAGTGGGTCAGTGTGGGAGTGGCCAGTGTTGTAGTGGCCATTGTGGGAGTGGGCCAATGTTGGAGTGGGCCATTGTGGGAGTGGGCCAGTGTTGGAGTGGGCCAGTGCGGGAGTGGCCAGTGTTGTAGTGGCCATTGTGGGAGTGGGCCAGTGTTGTAGTGGCCATTGTGGGAGTGGGCCAGTGTTGGAGTGGGCCATTCTGGGAGTGGGCCAGTGTTGGAGTGGGCCAGTGTGGGAGTGGCCACTGTGGGAGTGGGCCAGTGTTGGAGTGGGTCAGTGTGGGAGTGACCAGTGTTGTAGTGGCCATTGTGGGAGTGGGCCAGTGTTGGAGTGGGCCAGTGTGGGAGTGGCCAGTGTTGTAGTGGCCACTGTGGGAGTGCGCCAGTGTTGGAGTGGGCCAGTGTGGGAGTGGCCAGTGTTGTAGTGGCCATTGTGGGAGTGGGCCAGTGTTGTAGTGGCCATTCTGGGAGTGGGCCAGTGTTGGAGTGGGCCAGTGTGGGAGTGGCCACTGTGGGAGTGGGCCAGTGTTGTAGTGGCCATTCTGGGAGTGGGCCAGTGTTGGAGTGGGTCAGTGTGGGAGTGACTAGTGTTGTAGTGGCCATTGTGGGAGTGGCAAGCTGAGGCTATGGCTCAAGAAGTTTTTGCAAGTAGAAGCAAAGGCTGAAGCATATTTCCGGTAAGTTTCTTTCTTATTGTACAATTTGAGCATTGGGAATGACAGTCAGGACAGTAGAGCTTCTCCTGCAGGATGTGGGAGAACATGGAGACCTCCAGTGTCCCAGGCAACTACACCTGCAAGTACATCCAGCTGTAGCTTCTTACAGACCGTGTTAGGGAACTGGAGCTGGACAGCCTTCTGATTATTTGGGAGAAGGAGGGGCTGATTGACAGGAGATACAGGGAGATGAAGTGCAGGACACAGGCAACTGGGTGACCGTCAGGAGAGGGGAAAGGGGCAGGGAGCCTGTGCAAGACATTCCTAAGGCTGTTTCCATCAATAACAGGTTTGGATACTGTATTTGTAGCAGAGGAAAGTCACAGTCACTGAATCTGTCTCTGTACCTTAGAAGCAAAGCGGGAAGGGAGTTAAGAGGCAAACAAGTGATAGTGGATTCATTGGTTAGGGTAACAGACAGGAGGTTACGTGGGTAAAAACAAGATTCCCAGATAGAAGGATGCCTCACAGGTGCCAGGGCCAGGGACATCTCAGATCAAGTCCATAACTTTCTTAAGGAGGAGGTACCAATGACATGAGCAGGAATGGTGATGAGGTCCTGCAAACTGAGCTCAGAGAGTTAAAGGACGTGACTTCCAGAGTACTGATCTCAATGTTGCTACCGATGCCACGTGCTAGTGAGGCTGGATATAAGAAGATAGTGTGCGAGGGGGTTTCAGAGTTTTGGAATGGGACTCTCTTCCAGGGGAGCTGGGACCTGTACGAATGGGATAGTTTGCACCTGAACTGGAGGGGGACCAGTATCCTTGAGAGAAGGTTTGCTAGTGCTGCACAGGGAGATTTAAATGAGAGCTGCAAAGGGATGGGAAGCAGAGTGCCAGGGGAGGTAGAAGAGTGGCTGTGGAGAAAGTAGATGTTCAGCCCATGTACAATGACAGGTACTGAAAGATTAAATGTGGCATGACTAATTCTGAGTTGCACCTATTTCAATACAGGGAGCATTGTAAATGAGACAGGTGAGCTTAGTGGCATCACAGATAGATAGGGGTGTAAAGAGATCTTTTGTTACATCGGCTTTCATAAATCAGAGTACTGTGTCGAGGAGTTGGGATGTTATGTTGAAGCTGTATAAGACATTAGTGAGGCCAAATTTGGAGTGTTGTGTGCAGTTCTGGTCACCGACCTACAGGAAAGCTATCAATAAGATTGAAAGAGTTCAGAGAAAATTTACAAGGATGAGGACCTGAGTTATAGGGAAAGGTTGAATAGGTTAGGATTTTATTCCCTGGAGCATGGGCAAATGAAGAGAGATGTGACAGAGAAATACAAAATTATGAGGGGTATAGATAGGGTAAATGCAAGCAGGCCTTTTCCACTGGGGTCAAGTGAGACTAGAACTAGAGGTTATAGGTTAAGGGTGAGAGGTGAAATATTTAAGAGGATCTTAAGGGGGAGCTTTTTTACTCAGAGGGTTGTGCGAGTGTGTAACGAGTTGCCAGCTGAGTGGTGGATGTGGGTTCAATGGCAGACTAACAGTTCAGTACAGACTAGATGGGCTGAAGGGCCTGTTTCTGTGCTGTAGTGCTCTATGACTCCAGCACTCTATTCTACTGAAGCTGGAAATATTGAGCAATGCACAAAAATTGCTGGAGGAACTCAGCAAGTTGGGCAGCATCCATGGAGAGGAATTCACAACTGACATTTCGGTCTGAGAGTCTTCATCAAGACAGATCATCAGTCCTGATGAAGGATCTCAGCCTTAAACATCGATTGTTTATACTCCTCCAAAAATGCTGGCTGACTTGCAAAGTTCCTCCAATAGTTTGTGTGTGTTGCACAAAAATATTCCATTTATGTTTAACATAGGCATTAAATGTTTATTTTTACAGGACTAATTTCTACTTAAATTATATAAAGATTTAGCATAAATCTGGTGTTTCCATACTGAAAATCATGTTATATATTATAATTACTTTCAACTAAAAGCTCGTTAAAGCTGAATGACTATATATTTTACTAAGTCTTCAGCAGGTTAACCAAACCATTTCCCTCATTTACAACAAGCCAAATAAACCAGAAATAACTTTTAACATGATTTCCCTTTTGCCTTTTCATCATATGTTCCAGCTCCTTTGTAGGCTCCCACATAACCTGTATTCTCTAATATGTCCTCTCGCCCAATCTTCCCTTTGCCTTTTCCACCTTCATCAAACCGTTCCTTGTGGGATCCTGTATACTTGGATGTGTCAGTCAGCCTGTTAACAGCACCAGTCTTCGTTACTTTCTAAAAACAAAATAAAACTTTGTTAAAAGAAGAAAATTAAGTTAGAAGTTCATTTCATCCACTTTGTTATTTTCTGATCCAGTCAGGCCCACACCTGGGTTCATGACCAGCTCATAAGACAGTGACAATTATAGAATCATCATAATCAGAATCGCCTTTATTAACTCCAACATATGTTGTGAAATTTCATGTTCTGTGGCAGCATTTGGCCCTTTGAGACTGTTCCACCATTGAATACAATCAATAATTCCCGATTGATTATTCAGTCAACTGATAAGGGGTTTTGATCCAAAATGTCAACTGTTTATTTCCCTGCTAAGATGTCACCTGACCTGTTGAGTTCCTTTTTGTTCTAGGTTCCACACATCTGCAATCTTTGTGTTGCTATTCAAATTCTGTAATGTACGTATTCCGTTTTCTTCCTGTATATCTTGACCCCCTCTAGCCCCAAGGAGAATATCTAATTTCTTCTTAACTCTGTTCAATGATATGATTTTTAGCTACGCTGTGGAATTCCTTACTCTCTGAACAGCCTGTCCTCATTCAAATAACAGATGGAATGTACATGCATGTTAATCCATTACTCATAGGGATTTTATTAGGAAATACAATGTCTGTGATGAAATCACATAAAGAATTGGCAACAAATGTCACAGATACATGATTTTATTTGTTAATTTGTTTTTTATTCAAGTTCATCATCAAACAAACATTTCCATAAGATGTATTTCAGATACAGCACATTATTTTATCATATATTCATATTTGCCACAAATCTCCACATAATATTTATCTGAGGTATACACTTATAGAAAAGAGTGGAAAGAAAGAACAAGCAAAAAGAGAAAACTGTGTATAAGTAAGGAGTGATTTTCTTCATACAACATATTCATTGATTTGTGAGAATAAAATCTGCCTTATGAGGTGTTAAGTAGTTAAACCGTTTTTCCCAGTATGTATCAAATTGTTCCAACTTATGATTAACAGATGTTGTTATCTTCTCCATTCTGTAAATGTCCATTGTAATTGTCATCCATGCGTTCAAGGTTGGGCTCTCCTGTGATAACCATTTCCTGGTAAGAATCTTTTTACCAGCCACCAGCAGTATATTCATTAAATATTTATCTCTTTTCAACCATTCATGAGGTATATACCCAAAATATATAGTCTTACTTTCAAAGGATAGTTCACATTTAAAAATGTCTTGTAGGGTATTGTGTATCCCACTCCAATAGTCTTTGATAATGGGGCAATCTCAGAAAATATCATAGTGGTTTGCATTTTGATTTCCACAATTTCTCAAGCAAACAGTAAGGTTACTATCATAATGGGATTTCTGAGAGGGTGTAATAAAATATCTTATCAAGTTTTTCCATCCAAACTCCCTCCATTTCTGTGAACTGGTACACTTCCATTGATATTATTGCCCATGCTTCCTCAGATATAATTATCCCTCCTTCCTTCTCCCATTTTGTTTTAATGTATGAAGTTAAATGTGTTTCAAGATTTGACAAACCCTTATGCACGCTTGAAATGATTCTACTACTGTTATCTGAATTATATGCTTTTCTAAATAGCTCTATCAAACATGTACTTGCCTTGGTTACATTTTTAACCCTCCTATTAACATACCGTCGCATCTGCAAATAACGATAAAAGTCTTGTTTTTCTAATAAGTGTTTCTCTTTAAGCATTTCAAAACTAAATAGTGTTCCTTCTTTCATTATATTGCATAGAACTGTTATTCCTTTAGCTGTCCAGTCCTTAAATCTAGCATTCAGTTTATTCAGTGTAAAATCCGAGCCATATGCACACCATTTAAGAATTGCAATATCTCCCTCTAGTTTATATTCTTTTATAATAGTTTTCCATATTTTAAGAGTCCATTTCACCCATGGGTTATCAATAGTATTTATGTAACTTTGTAGGTTGCTAGCAGCCAAAATTGCCTGTATGGGGATGGAAAGTATCCTCTCCTCAATGTTTTTCCATTGAGCGTCATATGATGGGTTGCACCAACATATCACAGCTCTCAACTGTGCTGCAAAATAATAATCTCTAAGAGAAGGTAAGCCCCATTCCCCTTTTCCTTGGCTAATTGCAAAGTTTTGAGACGAACTCTAGGCCTTTTACCTTGCCGTATATATCTTGATAACATCTTGTTCCATTCATTGAATTGATTTTGGTTAATCTCTCTAATGGTAGGGTCTGAAAAAGATATAATAGTCTGGGCAGAATATTCATTTTAATGGATTCAATCCTTGAACTGAGACTAAAAAAAGGAATTAGGTTCCATCTTGTTATATCTTCCTTAATTTTTTATATATAGGCGGATAATTGCATTCTGATAATTCTGCCAATTCTTTTGGCATAATGTTGTCCAAATATTTGAAAGACTCTGTTTGCCATGCCCAGGGATATCTACTTTCAATTTCCCTTGGTGGGCTATAGTTACATGAAAGTAATTGGGTTTTATCTATGTTGATCTTGTATCCTGATAATTATCCATATTGTCAAAGGAGTGCATCGATTTAGGTAAAGAGTTTGTTGGTTGCCCTAGATAGATCAAAATGTCATCCGCATAAGAGGCCATTATGCTCTTATGCTCTGTCCCTTTAATAGTAATTCCGCGGATATCTTCATTTTGTCTGATGTATTGAGCTAGTGGTTCCAGATATAATACGAAGAGTAGCAGTGACCATGCACAACCCTGTCTTGAGCCCCTTTCTAGGGTAAAACTATTCGATAGTTATCTATTGATTTTAATCCTAGCAGTGGGATTGTCATATATATAGTTTTAATAATTGTGTCATGTAAACCAAATCTATGTAAAACTCTGTAAAGAAAATTCCAATTAACCAAATCAAATGCCTTTTCAGCATCCACGCTTATCACTATTGCTTTAATTTTATTTTAGTGTCCTTCGTATATTGTCTTGTGTTTGGTGTTGTTGTATAAAGCCTGTCTGATCATTATGTATCAGTGTAGGTAGAAACTCTTCTAATCGTTTGGCCATGATGGAGGTAGATAATCTATAATCTACATTAAGAACAGATATTGGTCTAAATGACCCACATTCCATTTTATCCTTGCCTTCTTTCAGTGTAGCTGAGATTATCACCTCCTTCCAGCTGGGTGGCGTTTGTGCCTTTTTTAGAGCCCAGTTCAGCGTGGGGAGTAAAACAGGAATTAACTCATTTTTAAATTCTTTATACCACACTGCCATATATCCATCTGATCCTGGTGACTTGCTTAATTTAAGCCTACTAATTGCAGTTTCAACTTCAGTTATGTCAGCAGTCATCATTCTATTTTGCTCTTCGCTTGAAGTGGGTAACTCTAGAGAATTCAGGAAGGTATCAATTTGGTTTATGCTTCCCCCAGAACTTTGGAATATAGAGTTTTGTAATATACTTCAAAAGCTTCTTGAATTTCACTTAGCTTATTTTTTTTATCACTTTTGTTCTTGGATCCCTAATTCTATGAATTGTGTTTTCTGCTATCTTTTTTTTTTCAGTTTCCACACCAGTATCTTCATAGATTTAGATCCACTTTCATAGTGTCTCTGTTTCAGAAACATTAGATTTTTCCTGATTTCTTGTCTAGCCAAACTATTAACTTCATTCCTAATTTTTAAAAAAATTCCTCTAATGTGTCCTGTGCCAAACTCAATTTGTGTTTTTTTTTCTAGCTCCTTCAACTTATTTTGTAATTCCTCTAATGTTTTATTCCTTATTTTTCTCCTAGATGAAGTTATCACTATAATTTTCACTCTTAAGACAGCCTTCAGAGTCTCCCATAGAATGGGAGGTGAAACCTCTCAATTATCATTGAATTCTAAGTAAAGACCAATTTCTTTTTTAATTTGTTCCTTAAAATAGGGATCATTAATTAGACTTGAATGTAGTTTCCAAATAGTATTCTTTGGTTGTAGGTCAAAATCAACAGATAAATATATAGGTGCATGATCTGTTATGTCTATTGTCCCAATTCCACAGGTGCTTATTTTGTCTTTATCTTTTCCAAATGTTATGAAATAGTCTATTCTTGAATATAAAAAACAGGGAACAGGGAACAGAATAATGAGTGTAATCCCTTCTGTCGGGGAAAAGCTCCCTCCAAGTATCAATTAAACCAACGTCCTTAAAAAGTGTGTTAAATTTCTTATGAAAGGACTTTGGTTCATAGGCTTTTCTATTGGAAGAGTCTAACTTCGGTTGTAATTGTCAGTTTAAGTCTCCCCCACATATCAAGAGACCTTCTTTTTCCTTTACCATAATATTAGTAATTTTCTGGAAGAAACTAATATTACTTCCTGGGGGTGCATATATATTCAATAGAGTAACTGAGTTTCCATCTATTATCCCCTTATCAGAATATATCTGCCCTCCTTATCTCCCATTTCAAATACTTTTTCAAAATTTAGTTTGCTTGAGATGAGAATAGCAATGCTTCTCTTATGTCCTGATTTATATGAGGAGAAAAACAAATTAGTGGTCCATTCTCTTTAGTTTTCCATGCTCATTATCACTTAATATACTGTAAATACCCTGTAAATATACTACATGGGCTTCTTCTTTCTTCATTTTTGATAGAATTTTACTGAGTTTAATTGGATTTAACAGCCCATTGATATTAAAAGAAATAAATTTTACTTTGTCCTTAGCCATATGTATTTATCTGTCAGTATTTCATTAAAATTAGCAAAATACAACTTAATCGATCTACTCCCTGAACAAATAAGAACCAAGAAATGTGAATGGAAAAAAGGTACCGAAGGTGTGATTCCAAGGCTGAGGTCTCTAGTAGATGACCCTGGGTCTAGCCGTGGGAGATCGCCTCTCCTACCTGTAAGTTGAGGGCCCCCACTGCAGTACCCATGAAAGTAAGTGAACAAATCTGTGTCCATTACACAGAAAAGCCTTCCCTGTGTATTCCTCCCATGTATATATTCTCATTTAGGTGGGGAAAAGGTGTGAATAAATGAATAAAAAAATGAAATGATTGAGTAATATAAAATGCAAATTGCATTAAGTACTACTTGAGATAAGTAAAGCACTGTCTATTTTTGCTTCTGTTTAGCTTATCAACACTTTTGAAATTAGACAGACCTTTTGGCTCTTCTGGAGGGGGTGCCATCTGAAAACTCACAGTCTCTTCCTGATATTCTTCTCTCGCCCTCCTCCCGTCCCCTGCTTTCTCGATTCTCTCACTATTTCCTGAGCAGAGCGGGATAGCTGCTCAGCCAGGCTTTCCCTCGGTTTGATCACGCTGACGGGCAACCCTCTGGCCTTCATGTCTGCAGTCGCCTCTTCCATTGTCTGGTACAGTCTTCATAAAACACTCGCAGTTTAGCAGGGTACGGAGTCTGGAATCTAATCTTTCTTTGCTTTAACTCGCTTTGCTTCAGAATATTCCGTCCGGTTCTGCAGGACTGCTGGGGAGTAATCTTGATCAAAGTATATTAATTTCCCATTCAAAAATACCCTCTTCTTTCCCTAGGCCCTGCACAGAATCTCTGCTTTGGTTTTGTACTGAAGGAATCTGATTACTATTGTCCGTGGCTAATTTTCCCTGTTTCCAGAAGGCTTCGGGACGAGCGCACGGTGTGCTCTTTCAGTGTCAAGTGCCATGGTCAGGAGAATCTCCAGTATGTCCCATAGCAAGTTTTCTACAAACTCCACCATAGACAACCTCTCCGCTCCTTCAGGAATATTATATATCCTGATATTCTTTCACCATGACCTTCCTTCTTGGTTGAATAATTTATTTTCTTGTTGATTTAACACTTTTATCATCTTACTTAGCGTAGTTCCACATTTTGAACATGATCTTCCACCTTTTCAATTCATGTCTCTGCCGCCGTTATTTTTTGATTAACGTTGGTGAGCTCTGACTTGATATAATTTAGTTGCTGTTTAATGTCTTTTTGGAATTCTCGTATCTCTTCCAGAATTTTTACTAAATTCGCCGCTTCGCCTGAACGAGGCCCAGCGTCAACCTCGCTATCACGTGCTCATGTAGGAGAGCCACTCGCTGCACCCCCCTCGTCCACAAGCTCCAGTGATGTTTTATTATCTCCATTCCTTTTCCCCATTCTTGCCCCCTTTAACAATTCAGATATTTTCGAGAGATCTAGTATTTGGCGGATTAACGGGATGAAATAAACATTTTCCCGGAGGTGCTATTATTTTAGGCTGCCGTTCTGAACAATAACATCACTGGAAGCCAATACATGGTTTCTGAAACTGACCAGCCTTTAGGGACTTGCAATTTTAATTTAAATAATATCTAGTCTTATTTTAACATGTGAATGAATTGAACACACACATGAATGTTTGAGGAACTCAACAGGCCAGGCAGCATCTACGGAAAAGAGTAAATAGTCGACGTTTCGGGCTGCGACTCTTGATCAGGATTTCCATCATCTGCAGATCTGTTTGTGTTTGTTGAGTCACAATTTGACATTTTTACACTGTAACCAACAGAAGTGATCCAGTTTTGATCAATGCAATTTTAATTATATTTCACATACATGAATACGTTCAGTTCAGAGTAACCAATCATTTAAACATATATAAACAGAAGAGATTCTGCAGATGCTGGAAATCCAGAGCAGTACACACAAAGTGCTGGAGGAACTCAGCAGATTAGGCAGCATCTATAGACAGAGTAAACAATTTCATGCCGAGACTCCTCATCATTATTTAAATATATATTCACGTTTGCCCAGACAATAATGTGCAGGTTATATTTCTTCTAGCTGTAAGAAAACAGCAGAGAACACCAAGAGAACTGAAGCTCAGCAGGCCAAAAGTGAAACAAGATGCATGTTTCAGCTCCAAA
The DNA here is from genome assembly GCF_048418815.1 of Hemitrygon akajei. Classification (NCBI taxonomy): domain Eukaryota; kingdom Metazoa; phylum Chordata; class Chondrichthyes; order Myliobatiformes; family Dasyatidae; genus Hemitrygon; species Hemitrygon akajei. Next base: position 30,799,604 of record NC_133140.1, read on the forward strand.
GACCTTCATTGGAACTCAAAGAGCAACAAGGTAAGTTTGTTCTCAGTAGTAGAAAAGATGACGGGAGGATGGGGAGAGCAAGGGGAGTCTTTCCGATAGGGAGAGAGAAAATTGATGAACTTGTGCTTTTTTGTCTGTGTGTTGTGTTGTTAATAGTGAGGTCAAAGAATATGCCCAAAAGGACATATTTCTTCTGCTTTCATGCTTAAAAAGTCCTGGAAAATAAAGGAACTAAAAACAAACCCCCTGTTAAAGATGAATCACTCTCAACAAAATTGTCGTTTGCTGATAAAAGGGAGGATTAGATAGCCAGAAGGCTAGATACTGTTCTGACCTGAAAAAAAAAGCAATACTACTCAAGCAACAACTCTTCTGCGGGTCAAAATGAAGGCGATGTCCCGTGCTGTGGCACCCAGAGACGAGATGGGCGAAGGATGGTCCACTATAGACAGTGAATTGAGGAAGATCAGCGGTTCCGTCAGAGGGGATTTGGGGTGAGTTAACATTCACTTACTTTTGGGAAGATCGTAATGTTACATAATCTGGTCACAGTGCTCGTGGTGTCAGCAGGCAGCAAAGATCATGAATGTGTCGAGGTAGACTGGTGACGCCCACCTTGCCACTCACCTGGTTTCACCTCCCATCTGCCAGCTTGTACCCATTCCCCTACCCCCGCTTCTCATCCTGACTTCTTCACCCTTCCTTTCCAGTCCTGATGAAGAGTCCCGGCCCGAAACTCTGAATTTCCATTTCCTGCCGTAGATGGTGCCAGACCGGCTGAATCCCTCCAGTATTTCATGTGTTGTTGGTGGGAGGCTCCATAGATACCCAGAGAACAGACAGAATAAGTCAGTTACGTGGGGACCTACCCATCAGTTCTGCAGCCTCTGCAGCCTCAGGCACCTCATGAGGCCGTTAAACAGACTCAGACTCCTGATGAAGGGTCTCAGCCCGAAACGTTGGCTACTCTTATCTCACGGGTGCTAACTGACCTGCTGAGTTCTTCCAGTGTTGTGTACGTATTCTCAGACTCTTTGTGTCGATCCCCACTGTGCAAATAGTCTCTGCTGTTAGCAAACCACACACATACACAGGAATGTCGAGCTAGTGTCCCTCTGAGATCTCATCTCAAATCTTCTTGGGACACAGAGTGAGAGAGAGGAACTGGAAAGGTGGGGAAGGCGATGTGGCCAGAGAGATCGGTTCTCTGTATTTTATTTGTTTTCATGGTGCTGGCAAATGTATCTTTAGAAGTGTCCAAAACTAAGCATTTGGACGTACCCTCTCAGGGGACAGATAAACCAGTGCAACACCTCCTAAGTAATGATTTTCGTGGGTACTTATAAAGAAGCTGCCTAATCTGGCAGTTTCATATGATGTGGCAAGCACAAAGCTTTCAGTTATTTCAGGAAGGCAGGCCAGACAGCCCTGGGGAACTGTAGACTCAAGGGGGACGGAATGGTGTGTTTAAAACAATGAACCTGATTGCAGTTATATGTTTGTATGGATGTAAACTTACAAAAAGACAAGGCAAGATTGTTTGTCAGCCTGCTCTTTTCCAGCTAAATACCATTAGACAACAGTTAACATACATGTGTGGATTCACTGTTCATCTTTAATATAGAAATGGACAAGTTAATGTCTGGAAAAGATACAGTATGCATAAAATTAAGATAAAACTAGATAAATCGATCATGATTAATGTGGCGTTACTTTGATCATCTTGTGAATTTTTCTGCACAAAACCATTCAAGGCATTTTTGTTTGCAATCGCAGAGGGAGTGGATCATCAGAAATTCAGATGCACAAGGCATTAAGGCAAATAAGGACTGTAGTCAGAAATTCAAATGCACAAGGGATTCAAGACATTGCGGGGCAGTTTTGGAGAACTGCCTTATGTTTTCCTGCCTTATTATTTAATGTTGACTCATCCCCTGTCCTCAGCAACAACGTCCTGTGTCTGGTGATCCTATGATGCATGAAACATGCCAGGTGGCGTTTCTTCCCTCACTGGAGGATTTCTGTAGATTCACTCACCGTTACACCAATATTTGCTGGATCTTTCCCTGCAATCAGCTTGTAAGCAGCCTCGGTAGCTTCCTCCTTAGTTTGGCCTTTAAATCTCTTTGGCGCCAGCTCTGCCAGAGCATTTTTAAACTCTTCAAAGGTGATTATGCGAGCTGTTTTGGCCCTGTGTGTATATGTAATTAAAATACTTCATTTCTGATTTTAAAAATGGCAATAAGAATTAAATCATTATATCATTATACCATGTTTAAAATGTGCATCAGTTAAACTTCCTCATATATAGAATTTGGAATTTGCAAATCACTTGAACAGTTAATACTGTACTTTTCTTTATTGTATACACTTTTCAAATGAGACATCCATAGAAACATAGAAAACCTACAGCACAATACAGGCCCTTTGGGCCACAAAGTTCTGCTGAATATGTCCCTACCTTAGAAATTACTAGGCTTACCTATAGCCCTCTATTTTACTAAGCTCCATGTACCTATCTAAAAGTCTCTTAAAAGACCCTATTGTATCCACCTCTACCACCATTGCCGGCAGCCCATTCCACGCATTCACCACTCACTGAGTAAAAAAACTTACCCCTGACATCTCCTCTGTACCTACTCCCCAGCACCTTAAACCAGTGTCCTCTTGTGGCAACCATTTCAGCCCTGGGAAAAAGCCTCTGACTATCCACACTATCAATGCCTCTCAGCATCTTGTGCACGCTATCAGGTCACCTCTCATCCTCCGTCGCTCCAAGGAGAAAAGGCCAAGTTCACTCAACCTATTCTCATAAGGCCTGCTCCCCAGTCCAGGCAACATCCTTGTAAATCTCCTCTGCACCCTTTCTATGGCTTCCACATCCTTCCTGTAGTGTGGCAACCAGAAATGAGCACAGTACTCCAAGTGGGGTCTGACCAGGGTCCTATGTAGCTGCAACATTACCTCTCGGCTCCTAAATCAATTCAACGATTGATGAAGGCCAATACACCGTACGCTTTCTTAACCACAGAGTCAACCTGTGCAGCTGCTTTGAGTGTCCTATGGACTAGGACCCCAAGATCCCTCTGTTCCTCCACACTGCCAAGAGTCTTACCATTAATACTATATTCTACCATCACATTTGACCTACCAAAATGAAGCACTTCATACTTATCTGGGTTGAACTCCATCTGCCACTTTTCAGCCCAGTTTTGCATCCTATCAATGTCCCGCTGTATCCTCTGACAGCCTTCCACACTATCCACAATACCCCCAACATTTGTGTCATCAGCGAATTTACTAACCCATCCCTCCACTTCCTCATCCAGGTCATTTATAAAAATCACGAAGAGTAAGGGTCCCAGAACAGATCCCTGAGGCACCCCACTGGTGACCGACCTCCATGCAGAATATGACCTGTCTACAACCACTCTTTGCTTTCTGTGGGCAAGACAGTTCTAGATCCACAAAGCAATGTCCCCTTGGATCCCATGTCACCTTACTTTCTCAGTAAACCTTGCAAGGGGTACCTTATCAAATGCCTTGCTGAAATCCATATACACTACATCGACTGCTCTTCCTTCATCAATGTGTTTTGTCACATCCTCAAAAAATTCAATCAGGCCCTTGACAAAGCCAAGCTGACTACTCCTAATCATATTATACCTCTCCAAATATTCATAAATCCTGCCTCTCAGGATCTTTTTCATCAATGTACCAACCACTGAGGTAAGACTCACTGGTCTATAATTTCCTGTTCTATCTCTACTCCCCTTCTTGAATAAGGGAACAACATCTGCAACCCTCCAATCCTCTGGAACCTCTCCCGTCCCCACTGATGATGCAAAGATCATTGCCAGAGGCTCAGCAATCTCCTCCCTCGCCTCCTACAGTAGCCTGGGGTACATCTCATCCAGTCCTGGTGTCTTATGCAACTTAATGCTTTCCAAAAGCTCCAGCACATCCTCTTTCTTAATATCTACATGCTCAAGCTTTTCAGTCCACTGTAAGGCATCCCTACAATCACTAAGATCTTTTCCATAGTGATACTATATCCACAGCACTATTATAATATAGTGTTATAGTATTATAGTATTTGAAGTTTTAAGGAATATTATCTGATGTATAGATATTGACCCTAATGTATAGATAAAGAGGTAGAATCTGAGGGGAGATTATGGGAATGTGGAGAGAAAAGGTAAAGATTAAAAACCTTTAAAGATTAGCTTTATTTGTGTAAGGGAAATTAATTGCTAAGGAATTTCAATTAAAGTTGGTCACTAATAAGTTGAATATGGATGTTGAAGTGATTAGAGAATACCTTTATTCGTGAATAAAGGAAGAATGATTCTCTAACAGTGCGATTGACAAGTCTTCGAAAGAAAGATAGTCACAGTCTTTTTTATACTGTGACGCACACAGAAAATCTATTACAAAGGTCAAACAAAGTTAATCCTGCGAGTTTGATCAATTCCCATGAAAATGCTGGAGACAGTCTCTTTTCTGCCCACAACACACACAGATAGGTTGTCAGAACAGCTTTGAAACTAAGATAGATTATTGCAAGCATCCTGAGAACACAGGCTGAAAGGTGAGTCTTTATTTATGACATTAAGAAGGTTTATTAAATCCTTAGACCCAGTAAGTCATTAAAGTACAAAAGTATAATTTGTTTTATATGTTTGTACTGGATATATGAAGGAAAACCATACTGTTTAATTGTAAGGAACTTGACAGCCCATAGGGTCCTCCCTACAATGTATGACCATCTCTGTCTCCATCTTGCTTATGCTGATGTTCTGCACTAAGATCAGCACTAGGCGTATTGTCAATTAAACAAAGGAGCAGGGCGGTAACAACTCAGATATTTTAACCCTTTATTCAGAATTTTCTTCCACAATTAAGTCATGTATCCTCGTGTTGTACAGCAGTCAGCTAGAAAGTAGTACCACATAGGCTAGAGGACAGTACCGTGTATTGTGTTTACAGCAGTAGGCCAGAGGGCAGTACTGTGTAGTCTTGTGTTTACAGCAGTAGGCCAGAGGGCAGTACCGAGTAGTCTTGTGTTAACAGCAGTAGGCCAGAGGGCAGTACCGTGTAATCTTGTGTTAATAGCAGTAGGCCAGAGGGCAGTACCGCGTAGTCTTGTGTTAACAGCAATAGGCTAGAGGACAGTACCGCGTAGTCTTGTGTTTACAGCAATAGGCCAGAGGGCAGTACCGTGTAATCTTGTGTTTACAGCAGTAGGACAGAGGGCAGTACCGCGTAGCCTTGTGTTTACAGCAATAGGCTAGAGGACAGTACCGCGTAGTCTTGTGTTTACAGCAGTAGGACAGAGGGCAGTACCGAGTAGTCTTGTGTTTACAGCAGTAGGCCAGAGGACAGTACCGCGTAGTCTTGTGTTAACAGCAGTAGGCCAGAGGGCAGTACCGTGTAGTCTTGTGTTAACAGCAGTAGGCTAGAGGACAGTACCGCGTAGTCTTGTGTTAACAGCAGTAGGCCAGAGGGCAGTACTGAGTAGTCTTGTGTTTACAGCAGTAGGCTAGAGGGCAATACCGAGTAGTCTTGTGTTTACAGCAGTAGGCCAGAGGGCAGTACCGTGTAATCTTGTGTTTACAGCAGTAGGACAGAGGGCAGTACCGAGTAGTCTTGTGTTTACAGCAGTAGGCCAGAGGACAGTACCGCGTAGTCTTGTGTTAACAGCAGTAGGCCAGAGGGCAGTACCGTGTAGTCTTGTGTTAACAGCAGTAGGCTAGAGGACAGTACCGCGTAGTCTTGTGTTTACAGCAGTAGGACAGAGGGCAGTACCGAGTAGTCTTGTGTTTACAGCAGTAGGCCAGAGGGCAGTACTGAGTAGTCTTGTGTTAACAGCAGTAGGACAGAGGGCAGTACCGAGTAGTCTTGTGTTTACAGCAATAGGCTAGAGGACAGTACCGCGTAGTCTTGTGTTAACAGCAGTAGGCCAGAGGGCAGTACTGAGTAGTCTTGTGTTAACAGCAGTAGGCCAGAGGGCAGTACCGTGTAGTCTTGTGTTAACAGCAGTAGGCCAGAGGGCAGTACCGCGTAGTCTTGTGTTTACAGCAGTAGGACAGAGGGCAGTACCGTGTAGTCTTGTGTTAACAGCAGTAGGCCAGAGGGCAGTACTGAGTAGTCTTGTGTTTACAGCAGTAGGACAGAGGGCAGTACCGAGTAGTCTTGTGTTTACAGCAATAGGCTAGAGGACAGTACCGCGTAGTCTTGTGTTAACAGCAGTAGGCCAGAGGGCAGTACTGAGTAGTCTTGTGTTAACAGCAGTAGGACAGAGGGCAGTACCGAGTAGTCTTGTGTTAACAGCAGTAGGCCAGAGGGCAGTACTGAGTAGTCTTGTGTTAACAGCAGTAGGACAGAGGGCAGTACCGCGTAGTCTTGTGTTTACAGCAGTAGGACAGAGGGCAGTACCGTGTAGTCTTGTGTTAACAGCAGTAGGCCAGAGGGCAGTACTGAGTAGTCTTGTGTTAACAGCAGTAGGACAGAGGGCAGTACTGAGTAGTCTTGTGTTAACAGCAGTAGGCCAGAGGGCAGTACTGAGTAGTCTTGTGTTAACAGCAGTAGGACAGAGGGCAGTACTGAGTAGTCTTGTGTTAACAGCAGTAGGCCAGAGGGCAGTACTGAGTAGTCTTGTGTTAACAGCAGTAGGACAGAGGGCAGTACCGCGTAGTCTTGTGTTAACAGCAGTAGGACAGAGGGCAGTACCGCGTAGTCTTGTGTTTACAGCAGTAGGACAGAGGGCAGTACCGTGTAGTCTTGTGTTAACAGCAGTAGGCCAGAGGGCAGTACTGAGTAGTCTTGTGTTTACAGCAGTAGGACAGAGGGCAGTACCGAGTAGTCTTGTGTTTACAGCAATAGGCTAGAGGACAGTACCGCGTAGTCTTGTGTTAACAGCAGTAGGCCAGAGGGCAGTACTGAGTAGTCTTGTGTTAACAGCAGTAGGACAGAGGGCAGTACCGTGTAATCTTGTGTTAACAGCAGTAGGACAGAGGGCAGTACTGAGTAGTCTTGTGTTAACAGCAGTAGGACAGAGGGCAGTACCGAGTAGTCTTGTGTTTACAGCAATAGGCTAGAGGACAGTACCGCGTAGTCTTGTGTTAACAGCAGTAGGCCAGAGGGCAGTACTGAGTAGTCTTGTGTTAACAGCAGTAGGACAGAGGGCAGTACCGAGTAGTCTTGTGTTTACAGCAATAGGCTAGAGGACAGTACCGCGTAGTCTTGTGTTAACAGCAGTAGGCCAGAGGGCAGTACTGAGTAGTCTTGTGTTAACAGCAGTAGGCCAGAGGGCAGTACCGTGTAGTCTTGTGTTAACAGCAGTAGGCCAGAGGGCAGTACTGAGTAGTCTTGTGTTTACAGCAGTAGGCTAGAGGGCAATACCGAGTAGTCTTGTGTTTACAGCAGTAGGCCAGAGGGCAGTACTGAGTAGTCTTGTGTTTACAGCAGTAGGACAGAGGGCAGTACCGAGTAGTCTTGTGTTTACAGCAGTAGGCCAGAGGACAGTACCGCGTAGTCTTGTGTTAACAGCAGTAGGCCAGAGGGCAGTACTGAGTAGTCTTGTGTTTACAGCAGTAGGCCAGAGAGTAGTACCATGTAGTCTTGTATTTACAGCAGTAGGCCAGAGTGCAGTACCGTGTAGTCTTGTGTTTACAGCAATAAGCTAGAGGGCAGTACCATGTAATCTTGTGTTTACAGCAGTAGGCCAGAGGGCAGTACCGCGTAGCCTTGTGTTTACAGCAATAGGCTAGAGGACAGTACCGCGTAGCCTTGTGTTTACAGCAATAGGCTAGAGGACAGTACCGCGTAGTCTTGTGTTTACAGCAGTAGGCTAGAGGGCAATACCGAGTAGTCTTGTGTTTACAGCAGTAGGACAGAGGGCAGTACCGAGTAGTCTTGTGTTTACAGCAGTAGGCCAGAGGACAGTACCGCGTAGTCTTGTGTTAACAGCAGTAGGCCAGAGGGCAGTACTGAGTAGTCTTGTGTTTACAGCAATAGGACAGAGGGCAGTACCGAGTAGTCTTGTGTTTACAGCAGTAGGCCAGAGGACAGTACCGCGTAGTCTTGTGTTAACAGCAGTAGGCCAGAGGGCAGTACCGAGTAGTCTTGTGTTTACAGCGGTAGGCCAGAGGGCAGTACCGAGTAGTCTTGTGTTAACAGCAGTAGGCTAGAGGGCAATACCGAGTAGTCTTGTGTTAACAGCAGTAGGCCAGAGTGCAGTACCGAGTTCTTGTGTTTACAGCAGTAGGACAGAGGGCAGTACCGCGTAGTCGTGTTTACAGCAGTAGGCCAGAGAGTAGTACCATGTAGTCTTGTATTTACAGCAGTAGGCCAGAGTGCAGTACCGTGTAGTCTTGTGTTTACAGCAATAAGCTAGAGGGCAGTACCATGTAATCTTGTGTTTACAGCAGTAGGCCAGAGGGCAGTACCGCGTAGCCTTGTGTTTACAGCAATAGGCTAGAGGACAGTACCGTGTAGTCTTGTGTTTACAGCAATAGGCCAGAGGGCAGTACCGTGTAGTCTTGTGTTTACAGCAGTAGGCCAGAGGGCAGTACCGTGTAATCTTGTGTTAACAGCAGTAGGCCAGAGGGCAGTACCGTGTAGTCTTGTGTTTACAGCAGTAGGCCAGAGGGCAGTACCGCGTAATCTTGTGTTTACAGCAATAGGCCAGAGGGCAGTACCGTGTAGTCTTGTGTTTACAGCAGTGGGCCAGAGGGCAGTACCGTGTAATCTTGTGTTAACAGCAGTAGGCCAGAGGGCAGTACCGTGTAGTCTTGTGTTTACAGCAGTAGGCCAGAGGGCAGTACCGCGTAATCTTGTGTTTACAGCAATAGGCCAGAGGGCAGTACCGTGTAGTCTTGTGTTTACAGCAGTGGGCCAGAGGGCAGTACCGTGTAATCTTGTGTTTACAGCAATAGGCTAGAGGACAGTACCGCGTAGTCTTGTGTTTACAGCAATAGGCCAGAGGACAGTACTGCGTAGTCTTGTGTTTACAGCAGTAGGCCAGAGGGCAGTACCGCGTAGTCGTGTGTTTACAGCAATAGGCCAGAGGACAGTACTGCGTAGTCTTGTGTTTACAGCAGTAGGCCAGAGGGCAGTACCGCGTAGTCGTGTGTTTACAGCAATAGGCCAGAGGACAGTACTGCGTAGTCTTGTGTTTACAGCAGTAGGCCAGAGGGCAGTACCGTGTAATCTTGTGTTTACAGCAGTAGGCCAGAGGGCAGTACCACGTAATCTTGTGTTAATAACAGTAGGCCAGAGGGCAGTACCGTGTAGTCTTGTGTTTACAGCAGTAGGCTAGAGGACAGTACCGTGTAGTCTTGTGTTTACAGCAGTAGGCTAGAGGACAGTACCGCGTAGTCGTGTTTACAGCAGTTGGCTAGAGGACAGTACCGTGTAGTCTTGTATTTACAGCAGTAGGCCAGAGGGCAGTACCGTGTAGTCTTGTGTTTACAGCAGTAGGCCAGAGGGCAGTACCGTGTAGTCTTGTGTTTACAGCAGTAGGCCAGAGGGCAGTACCGTGTAGTCTTGTGTTTACAGCAGTAGGCCAGAGGGCAGTACCATGTCGTCTTGTGTTTACAGCAGTAGGCCAGAGGGCAGTACCGTGTAGTCTTGTGTTTACAGCAATAGGCCAGAGGGCAGTACCGTGTAGTCTTGTGTTTACAGCAGTAGGCTAGAGGACAGTACCGTGTAGTCTTGTGTTTACAGCAGTAGGCCAGAGGGCAGTACCGTGTAGTCTTGTGTTTACAGCAGTAGGCCAGAGGACAGTACCATGTCGTCTTGTGTTTACAGCAATAGGCTAGAGGGCAGTACCATGTCGTCTTGTGTTTACAGCAGTAGGCCAGAGGGCAGTACCGTGTAGTCTTGTGTTTACAGCAGTAGGCCAGAGGGCAGTACCGTGTAGTCTTGTGTTTACAGCAGTAGGCTAGAGGGCAGTACCATGTCGTCTTGTGTTTACAGCAGTAGGCCAGAGGGAAGTACCGCGTAGTCGTGTTTACAGCAATAGGCTAGAGGACAGTACCATGTAGTCTTGTGTTTACAGTAGTAGGCTAGAGTGCAGTACCGTGTAATCTTGTGTTTACAGCAGTAGGCTAGAGGACAGTATCATGTCGTCTTGTGTTTACAGCAGTAGGCCAGAGGGCAGTACCGTGTAGTCTTGTGTTTACAGCAGTAGGCTAGAGGGAAGTACCGCGTAGTCGTGTTTACAGCAATAGGCCAGAGGACAGTACCGTGTAATCTTGTGTTTACAGCAGTAGGCTAGAGGGCAGTACCGTGTTGTCTTGCGTTAACAGCAGTAGGCCAGAGGGCAGTACCGTGTAATCTTGTATTTACAGCAGTAGGCTAGAGGGCAGAACCGTGTAGTCTTGTATTTACAGCAGTAGGCTAGAGGGCAGAACCGTGTAGTCTTGTATTTACAGCAGTAGGACAGAGGGCAGTACCGTGTAATCTTGTGTTTACAGCAATAGGCTAGAGGACAGTACCACGTAGTCTTGTGTTTACAGCAATAGGCCAGAGGACAGTACTGTGTAGTCTTGTGTTTACAGCAGTAGGCCAGAGGGCAGTACCGTGTAATCTTGTGTTTACAGCAGTAGGCCAGAGGGCAGTACCGCGTAATCTTGTGTTAATAACAGTAGGCCAGAGGGCAGTACCGTGTAGTCTTGTGTTTACAGCAGTAGGCTAGAGGACAGTACCGTGTAATCTTGTGTTTACAGCAGTTGGCTAGAGGACAGTACCGTGTATTCTTGTATTTACAGCAGTAGGCCAGAGGGCAGTACCGTGTAGTCTTGTGTTTACAGCAGTAGGCCAGAGGGCAGTACTGAGTAGTCTTGTGTTTACAGCAGTAGGCCAGAGGGCAGTACCGTGTATTCTTGTATTTACAGCAGTAGGCCAGAGGGCAGTACCGTGTAGTCTTGTGTTTACAGCAGTAGGCCAGAGGGCAGTACCGCGTAGTCTTGTGTTTACAGCAGTAGGCCAGAGGGCAGTACCGTGTAGTCTTGTGTTTACAGCAGTAGGCCAGAGGACAGTACCGTGTATTCTTGTATTTACAGCAGTAGGCCAGAGGGCAGTACCGGGTAGTCTTGTGTTTACAGCAGTAGGCCAGAGGGCAGTACCGCGTAGTCTTGTGTTTACAGCAGTAGGCCAGAGGGCAGTACCGCGTAGTCTTGTGTTTACAGCAATAGGCCAGAGGGCAGTACCGTGTAGTCTTGTGTTTACAGCAGTAGGCTAGAGGACAGTACCGCGTAGTCGTGTTTACAGCAGTTGGCTAGAGGACAGTATCGTGTAGTCTTGTATTTACAGCAGTAGGCCAGAGGGCAGTACCGTGTATTCTTGTGTTTACAGCAGTAGGCCAGAGGGCAGTACCGTGTAGTCTTGTGTTTACAGCAGTAGGCTAGAGGGCAGTACCGTGTAGTCTTGTGTTTACAGCAATAGGCCAGAGGGCAGTACCGTGTAGTCTTGTGTTTACAGCAGTAGGCTAGAGGGCAGTACCGTGTATTCTTGTGTTTACAGCAGTAGGCTAGAGGGCAGTACCGTGTAGTCTTGTGTTTACAGCAATAGGCCAGAGGGCAGTACCGTGTAGTCTTGTGTTTACAGCAGTAGGCTAGAGGGCAGTACCGTGTAGCCTTGTGTTTATAGCAATAGGCCAGAGGGCAGTACCGTGTAGTCTTGTGTTTACAGCAATAGGCCAGAGGGCAGTACCGTGTAGTCTTGTGTTTACAGCAGTAGGCCAGAGGGCAGTACCATGTCGTCTTGTGTTTACAGCAGTAGGCCAGAGGGCAGTACCGTGTAGTCTTGTGTTTACAGCAGTAGGCTAGAGGACAGTACCGCGTAGTCGTGTTTACAGCAGTTGGCTAGAGGACAGTATCGTGTAGTCTTGTATTTACAGCAGTAGGCCAGAGGGCAGTACCGTGTATTCTTGTGTTTACAGCAGTAGGCCAGAGGGCAGTACCGTGTAGTCTTGTGTTTACAGCAGTAGGCTAGAGGGCAGTACCGTGTAGTCTTGTGTTTACAGCAATAGGCCAGAGGGCAGTACCGTGTAGTCTTGTGTTTACAGCAGTAGGCTAGAGGGCAGTACCGTGTATTCTTGTGTTTACAGCAGTAGGCTAGAGGGCAGTACCGTGTAGTCTTGTGTTTACAGCAATAGGCCAGAGGGCAGTACCGTGTAGTCTTGTGTTTACAGTAGTAGGCTAGAGGGCAGTACCGTGTAGTCTTGTGTTTACAGCAATAGGCCAGAGGGCAGTACCGTGTAGTCTTGTGTTTACAGCAATAGGCCAGAGGGCAGTACCGTGTAGTCTTGTGTTTACAGCAGTAGGCCAGAGGGCAGTACCATGTCGTCTTGTGTTTACAGCAGTAGGCTGGAGGGCAGTACCGTGTAGTCTTGTGTTTACAGCAGTAGGACAGAGGGCAGTACCGTGTAATCTTGTGTTTACAGCAGTAGGACAGAGGGCAGTACCGTGTAATCTTGTATTTACAGCAGTAGGCTGGAGGGCAGTACCGTGTAGTCTTGTGTTTACAGCAGTAGGCCAGAGGGCAGTACTGAGTAGTCTTGTGTTTACAGCAGTAGGCCAGAGGGCAGTACCGTGTATTCTTGTATTTACAGCAGTAGGCCAGAGGGCAGTACCGTGTAGTCTTGTGTTTACAGCAGTAGGCCAGAGGGCAGTACCGCGTAGTCTTGTGTTTACAGCAGTAGGCCAGAGGGCAGTACCGTGTAGTCTTGTGTTTACAGCAGTAGGCCAGAGGACAGTACCGTGTATTCTTGTATTTACAGCAGTAGGCCAGAGGGCAGTACCGTGTAGTCTTGTGTTTACAGCAGTAGGCCAGAGGGCAGTACCGCGTAGTCTTGTGTTTACAGCAATAGGCCAGAGGGCAGTACCGTGTAGTCTTGTGTTTACAGCAGTAGGCTAGAGGACAGTACCACGTAGTCGTGTTTACAGCAGTTGGCTAGAGGACAGTATCGTGTAGTCTTGTATTTACAGCAGTAGGCCAGAGGGCAGTACCGTGTATTCTTGTGTTTACAGCAGTAGGCCAGAGGGCAGTACCGTGTAGTCTTGTGTTTACAGCAGTAGGCTAGAGGGCAGTACCGTGTAGTCTTGTGTTTACAGCAATAGGCCAGAGGGCAGTACCGTGTAGTCTTGTGTTTACAGCAGTAGGCTAGAGGGCAGTACTGTGTATTCTTGTGTTTATAGCAGTAGGCTAGAGGGCAGTACCGTGTAGTCTTGTGTTTACAGCAATAGGCCAGAGGGCAGTACCGTGTAGTCTTGTGTTTACAGCAGTAGGCTAGAGGGCAGTACCGTGTAGTCTTGTGTTTACAGCAATAGGCCAGAGGGCAGTACCGTGTAGTCTTGTGTTTACAGCAGTAGGCTGGAGGGCAGTACCGTGTAGTCTTGTGTTTACAGCAGTAGGACAGAGGGCAGTACCGTGTAATCTTGTGTTTACAGCAGTAGGACAGAGGGCAGTACCGTGTAATCTTGTATTTACAGCAGTAGGCTGGAGGGCAGTACCGTGTAGTCTTGTGTTTACAGCAATAGGCCAGAGGGCAGTACCGTGTAGTCTTGTGTTTACAGCAGTAGGCTAGAGTGCAGTACCGTGTAGTCTTGTGTTAACAGCAGTAGGCCAGAGGGCAGTACCGTGTAGTCTTGTGTTTACAGCAATAGGCCAGAGGGTAGTACCGTGTAGTCTTGTGTTTACAGCAATAGGCCAGAGGGCAGTACCGTGTAGTCTTGTGTTTACAGCAGTAGGCTAGAGTGCAGTACCGTGTAGTCTTGTGTTTACAGCAGTAGGCCAGAGGGTAGTACCGAGTAGTCTTGTGTTTACAGCAGTAGGCCAGAGGGCAGTACCGTGTAGTCTTGTGTTTACAGCAGTAGGCTAGAGGACAGTACCGTGTAGTCTTGTGTTTACAGCAGTAGGCTAGAGGACAGTACCGTGTAGTCTTGTGTTTACAGCAATAGGCCAGAGGGCAGTACCGCGTAGTCTTGTGTTAACAGCAGTAGGCTAGAGGGCAGTACCGTGTAGTCTTGTGTTAACAGCAGTAGGCCAGAGGGGAGTACCGCGTAGTCTTGTGTTAACAGCAGTAGGCCAGAGGGCAGTACCGCGTAGTCTTGTGTTTACAGCGGTAGGCTAGAGGGCAGTACCGTGTAGTCTTGTGTTTACAGCAGTAGGCCAGAGGGCAGTACTGAGTAGTCTTGTGTTTACAGCAGTAGGCCAGAGGGCAGTACCGTGTAATCTTGTGTTTACAGCAGTAGGCTAGAGGGGAGTACCGTGTAGTCTTGTGTTAACAGCAGTAGGCTAGAGGGGAGTACCGTGTAGTCTTGTGTTAACAGCAGTAGGCCAGAGGGCAGTACCGCGTAGTCTTGTGTTTACAGCGGTAGGCTAGAGGGCAGTACCGTGTAGTCTTGTGTTTACAGCAGTAGGCCAGAGGGCAGTACTGAGTAGTCTTGTGTTTACAGCAGTAGGCCAGAGGGCAGTACCGTGTATTCTTGTATTTACAGCAGTAGGCCAGAGGGCAGTACCGTGTAGTCTTGTGTTTACAGCAGTAGGCCAGAGGGCAGTACCGCGTAGTCTTGTGTTTACAGCAGTAGGCCAGAGGGCAGTACCGTGTAGTCTTGTGTTTACAGCAGTAGGCCAGAGGACAGTACCGTGTATTCTTGTATTTACAGCAGTAGGCCAGAGGGCAGTACCGTGTAGTCTTGTGTTTACAGCAGTAGGCCAGAGGGCAGTACCGCGTAGTCTTGTGTTTACAGCAATAGGCCAGAGGGCAGTACCGTGTAGTCTTGTGTTTACAGCAGTAGGCTAGAGGACAGTACCACGTAGTCGTGTTTACAGCAGTTGGCTAGAGGACAGTATCGTGTAGTCTTGTATTTACAGCAGTAGGCCAGAGGGCAGTACCGTGTATTCTTGTGTTTACAGCAGTAGGCCAGAGGGCAGTACCGTGTAGTCTTGTGTTTACAGCAGTAGGCTAGAGGGCAGTACCGTGTAGTCTTGTGTTTACAGCAATAGGCCAGAGGGCAGTACCGTGTAGTCTTGTGTTTACAGCAGTAGGCTAGAGGGCAGTACTGTGTATTCTTGTGTTTACAGCAGTAGGCTAGAGGGCAGTACCGTGTAGTCTTGTGTTTACAGCAATAGGCCAGAGGGCAGTACCGTGTAGTCTTGTGTTTACAGCAGTAGGACAGAGGGCAGTACCGTGTAATCTTGTATTTACAGCAGTAGGCTGGAGGGCAGTACCGTGTAGTCTTGTGTTTACAGCAATAGGCCAGAGGGCAGTACCGTGTAGTCTTGTGTTTACAGCAGTAGGCTAGAGTGCAGTACCGTGTAGTCTTGTGTTAACAGCAGTAGGCCAGACGGCAGTACCGTGTAGTCTTGTGTTTACAGCAATAGGCCAGAGGGTAGTACCGTGTAGTCTTGTGTTTACAGCAATAGGCCAGAGGGCAGTACCGTGTAGTCTTGTGTTTACAGCAGTAGGCTAGAGTGCAGTACCGTGTAGTCTTGTGTTTACAGCAGTAGGCCAGAGGGTAGTACCGAGTAGTCTTGTGTTTACAGCAGTAGGCCAGAGGGCAGTACCGTGTAGTCTTGTGTTTACAGCAGTAGGCTAGAGGACAGTACCGTGTAGTCTTGTGTTTACAGCAGTAGGCTAGAGGACAGTACCGTGTAGTCTTGTGTTTACAGCAATAGGCCAGAGGGCAGTACCGCGTAGTCTTGTGTTAACAGCAGTAGGCTAGAGGGCAGTACCGTGTAGTCTTGTGTTTACAGCAGTAGGACAGAGGGCAGTACCGAGTAGTCTTGTGTTTACAGCAGTAGGACAGAGGGCAGTACCGCGTAGTCTTGTGTTAACAGCAGTAGGCCAGAGGGCAGTACTGAGTAGTCTTGTGTTTACAGCAGTAGGCTAGAGGACAGTACCGTGTAGTCTTGTGTTTACAGCAGTAGGCTAGAGGACAGTACCGTGTAGTCTTGTGTTTACAGCAATAGGCCAGAGGGCAGTACCGCGTAGTCTTGTGTTAACAGCAGTAGGCCAGAGGGCAGTACTGAGTAGTCTTGTGTTTACAGCAGTAGGACAGAGGGCAGTACCGAGTAGTCTTGTGTTTACAGCAGTAGGACAGAGGGCAGTACCGCGTAGTCTTGTGTTAACAGCAGTAGGCCAGAGGGCAGTACCGCGTAGTCTTGTGTTAACAGCAGTAGGCCAGAGGGCAGTACCGCGTAGTCTTGTGTTTACAGCGGTAGGCTAGAGGGTCAGAATCATGATTCGCTGCTCTTCTCAGCATTAAGCAATACAGACACTCAGTTCTTCAGTCTCACAAATGTATTTACCCGACCCAGTTTGTCAAAATCCTCCATCATTTGTCTGATGTACATCAAAACATACAACGAAATGCATCATTTACATCAAATCAGATCAGTGAGGATTATGCTGTGCTGCCTGCAAGTGTCGTCATGCTTCAGCTCACTGACCCTAACCGTACATCGTTGGAACGTGGGAGAAAGCCAGACACATCGTACCGTTGACACTGACTGCCCCGCTACCAGGGAAACATGGTGTGGGAATAGCACACCTCTGCAAGATAACATAGTCAATGGGCTGAATGGCCTTCTGTGGTGTTAGAAGGAGATACAGAAAAGTGAACTCGGCTATTGCATCAGTCATGATTAACCTGAGTAAATGTGGATATCAGTCTGTTTGGTAACGGGGAGAGAAGGTGCATACAATGGATATTCTTAAAACACATCGTGCTGAAAATGTACAGAGGATCAGGTGTCATCTCAGAGGAAGGGGGATTATTTCGGCAGATAATTCTCTGCGCTTTGCCTTGTCAGACTCACTGGAGCATGAACTGCTTTGGGGCAGCTGCTGATATTTCTCCTTGAGTCTTTATGTTACTTGTTAGAACATGAAGTACTGGCAATACAGACAGACAGAGCACGTTTTATATTTTAGGTGGTGAGTTGGAGAGTTATCTCTACCATAAGACATAAGAGCAGAATTAGGCCATTTGGCCCATTAAGTCTGCCCTGCCATTTAATCATAGCTACAGTAATCATTTTCCCCCTCCTCAGCCCCACTCCCCAGCCTTCTCCCCATAACCTTTAATGCCACGTCCAATCAAGAACTGATCAAGCTCTGCCTGAAATGCACCCAATGACCTGCCCTCCACAGCTGCCTGTGGTAACATATTCCACAAATTTACCACCCTCTGACTAAAGAAATTTCTCTGCATCTCTGTTTTAAATGGATGTCCCTTTTTGTTGAGGCTGTTCCCTCTTGTCCCAGACTCCCCCACCATGGGAAACATCCTTTCCACATCTACTCTGTCTAGGCCTTTCAACATTTGCAAGGTTTCAATGAGATCCCCCCCCCCCCCAAATCACTCTAAATTTCAGCGAGATACAAGGAGGTGCCCCTCCCTCCATTAGCCTGCAGGTCTCCCTTGTGCAAGAAGTAGCAGTTGCTTAGCCCCCACTCCGCAAAAAAATCAGGGTCGCATGAAGCCATGGGAGCAGATGGTGGATGGTCATATGAGCAGCTGGTGCACATCACAAGTCCTGGTGATGTGACCCCTGACACCAGGCAGACAGTCTCTGAAGAGTATTGATAATGGCTGCGATCACCGGACTTGCAAAGGCACTGCCCAGAAGAAGACAATGGCAAGCCACTCTATAGAAAAATTTATCAAGAACAATTATGGCAAGACGAAGGGTTTCAGCCTGAAATGTCAACTGTACTCTTTTCCTAGGTGCTGCCTGGCCTGCTGAGTTCCTCTGGCATTGTGTGTGTGTTGATAGGAGAGGAGATTAGGTCATGGGAGAAATGAAGGAGGAGGAACATCAGAGAGAGGTTAGAAACATAGAAAACCTACAGCACAATGCAGGCCCTTCAGCCCACAAAGCTGTGCTGAACATGTCCCTATCTTAGAACTACCGAGGCTTGATCCATAGCCCTCTATTTTTCTTATCTCTATGTATCCATCCAGGAGACTCTTAAAAGGCCCCATCGTTTCCGCCTTCACCACAGCTGCCGGCAGCACATTCCACGCACTCACCACTCCCTGTGTAAAAAAATTACCCCTGACATCTCCTCTGTACCTACTCCCCAGCACCTTAAAACTATGTCTTCTCGTGCTAGCCATTTCAGCCCTGGGAAAAAGCCTCTGACTATCCACACGATCAATGCCTCTCATCATCTTATCATCTATCAGGTCACCTCTCATCCTCCGTCGCTCCAAGGAGAACAGACTGAGTTCACTCAACCTATTCTCATAAGGCCTGCACCCCAATCCAGGCAACATCCTTGTAAATCTCCTCTGCACCCTTTCTATAGTTTCCACGTCCTTCCTGTAGTGAGGCCCCAGAACTGAGCACAGTACTCCAAGTGGGGTCTGACCAGGATCCTATATAGCTGTAACATTACCTCTCAGCTCCTAAACTCAATCTCATGATTGATGAAGGCCGATGCACCGTATACCTTCTTAACCACAGAGTTAACCTGTACAGCAGCTTTGAGTGTCCTATGGAGTCAGACCCCAAGATCCCTCTGATCCTCCGCACTGCCAAGAGTCTTACCATTAATACTATATTCTGCCATCATATTTGACCTACCAAAATGAACCACCTCATGCTTATCTGGGTTGAAATCTATCTGCCACTTCTCAGCCCAGTTTTGCATCCTATCAATGTCCCACTGTAATCTCTGATAGCCCTCCACACTATCCACAATACCACCAATCTTCGTGTCATCAGCAAATTTACTAACCCATCCCTCCACTTCCTCATCCAGATTATTTATAAAAATCACGAAGAGTAGGGGTCCCAGAACAGGTCCCTGAGGCACCCCACTGGTGACCGACCTCCATGCAGAATATGACCCATCTACAACCACTCTTTGCCTTCTGTGGGCAAGCCAGTTCTAGAACCACAAAGCAATGTCCCCTTGGATCCTGTGCCTCCTTACTTTCTCAATAAGCCTTGCATGGGGTACCTTATCAAATGCCTTGCTGAAATCCATATACACTACATCTACTGCTCTTCCTTCATCAACGTGTTTAGTTACATCCTCAAAAAATTCAGTCAGGCTCGTAAGGCAGTACCTTCACTTGACAAAGATATGCTGACTATTCCTAATCATATTATGCCTCTCCAAATGTTAATAAATCCTGCCTCTCGGGATCTTCTCCATCAACATGTCAGGAGCAGGGACAGGAACGGACCCAAATGCAGGACGCAGGCACTGAAGTACTAGGGTAGGGCAGGAGGGGGATGCCATGGCATGCAAGGGGTAATGCTGGGGTTCAGGCAGAGAGTCTTAGTCGGGCAGGTAGACAGTGCGATAGCGCGAGCAAGGCAAAATGGGCGGAGCAGTGGGACCAGCACATGCGAGAAAAAGCAGAGGAACAAGACAAACCTGGACAGAACAAATACAGAACAGGTCAGAACCTGGGCAGGGTAAACAGGATGTGGAGCAGGTCAGAACCCGGGCAGGGTAAACAGGATGCGGAGCAGGTCGGAACCCGGGCAGGGTAAACAGGATGCAGAGCAGGACAGAACCCAGGCAGGGTAAACGGGATGCGGAGCAGGTTGGAACCCGGGCAGGGTAAACGGGATGCGGGGCAGGTCAGAACCCGGGCAGGGTAAACAGGATACGAAGCAGAGTACGGAGCCGTCAGAGAGCAGGATATGGAACAAAACAACCACCGGCCTGGTCTCAGTCCCAAGGCCCTTTATAAACACCTGCAGCTGAATTGGCCACAGGTGTGCCTCCTTAAGCCAGGAGGATGCTAACTGGCTCAAGGATGATGGGAGGGACAGCTGCAAGACCCAGAGTCCAGAGTCCGTGGACCGGATAAAGACCCAGAGCGTGGGCTCTGGACCAGACCGGAC
Source organism: Hemitrygon akajei (assembly GCF_048418815.1). Lineage (NCBI taxonomy): Eukaryota > Metazoa > Chordata > Chondrichthyes > Myliobatiformes > Dasyatidae > Hemitrygon > Hemitrygon akajei. The sequence goes on from NC_133140.1 coordinate 30,819,485, forward strand.
CCCGACAGTACTTCCCCGTCCTGGCGACCAAAGAGGGGCTGTCGGGCTAAGGACAGTACGGGAGGGTGGTGGGGGGAATATCCAGATCAGCGAGGACCCCAGGGTAACAGGAACTAGCCTCCAGTGCCTGCGTTGCTGGGTCTATGCGTAGGGTGGTCGTTCTGTCAGGAGCGGGGACAGGAATGGACCCAAGTGCAGGACGCAGGCACTGAAGTACTAGGGGTAGGGCAGGAGGGGGATGCCATGGCATGCAAGGGGTAATGCTGGGGTTCAGGCAGAGAGTCTTAGTCGGGCAGGCAGAGCAGGATTCCAGAATTCCGGCGAGGCAGGAGGATCCCAGAGGTCGGGCAGAAGGGTCCCAGATGTCGGGCAGAAGACAGGATCTTGAGGTACATGGCTTGGCTGGAGGAGAGTTCCCCCCTGGGCAGGCCGCATATGTCCCGGGTAGTGCCACCTCCCAGGCGGAAACACGAAGGCCTGGGCAAGACGCGGACTCCTAGGCGGGTGCGGGACACAATCCCAGAGTACAGGCAGAAGGCGGGGTCTTGAGGTACATGGCTTGGCTGGAGGAGAGCCCCCACTGGGCGGGCTGCATATATCCCTTGTAGGGCCACCTCCCAGGCGGAAACACGGAGCAAGACGCAGACTCCTAGGTAGGTGCGGAGCACAACCCATTGGAAGTGGGGGGAAGGGGCAGAACACCCCGCCAGGCAGCGGCAGTCTGGCCAGACCTGCCCGACGGAGGCAAAGGGGTAGAATGGGGACTAAGTCCAGGGTGACCAGCACGACAGCCATGATCCCCAGGTAACAGAGGCAGGCAGACAGCAGAACAGCACGAACAAGGCAAAACGGGCAGAGCAGTGGGACCAGCACATGCGAGAAAAAGTAGAGGAACAAGACCAACCTGGACAGAACAAATACAGAACAGGTCAGTGTGGTGAACTAGATATACCTGTCTGACTGCTCCTGTGGCTCCTCCCACAGACTGTGGCTCCTCCCACAGACCCCCACTGACTGCTCCTGTGGCTCCTCCCACAGACCCCTGTATAAAGGCGACTGTGGGCTGCTGCTCTCCCTCATTTTCCCCAGGATGTAGTGCTGTTTATTCTTCCAGTCAATAAAAGCCGATATCTCGCTTCCTAAGTCTCAGCGTGAGTTATTGATGGTGCATCAGTCAGAACCCCGGCAGGGTAAACAGGATGCGGAGCAGGTCAGAACCCGGGCAGGGTAAACGGGATGCAGAGCAGGTCAGAACCCGGGCAGGGTAAACGGGATGCAGAGCAGGTCAGAACCCAGGCAGGGTAAACGGGATGCGGACCAGGTCAGAACCCGGCAGGGTAAACGGGATGCGGGGCAGGTCAGAACCCGGGCAGGGTAAACGGGATGCGGAGCAGGTCAGAACCCGGGCAGGGTAAACGGGATGCGGACCAGGTCAGAACCCGGGCAGGGTAAACGGGATGCGGACCAGGTCAGAACCCGGGCAGGGTAAACGGGATGCGGGGCAGGTCAGAACCCGGGCAGGGTAAACGGGATGCGGACCAGGTCAGAACCCGGGCAGGGTAAACGGGATGCGGGGCAGGTCAGAACCCGGGCAGGGTAAACGGGATGCGGACCAGGTCAGAACCCGGGCAGGGTAAACGGGATGCGGAGCAGGTCAGAACCCGGCGGGGTAAACGGGATGCGGAGCAGGTCAGAACCCGGGCAGGGTAAACGGGATGCGGACCAGGTCAGAACCCGGGCAGGGTAAACGGGATGCGGGGCAGGTCAGAACCCGGGCAGGGTAAACGGGATGCGGAGCAGGTCAGAACCCGGGCAGGGTAAACGGGATGCGGAGCAGGTCAGAACCCGGGCAGGGTAAACAGGATACAAAGCAGAGTACGGAGCCGTCAGAGAGCAGGATATGGAACAAAACAACCACCAGCCTGGTCTCAGTCCCAAGGCCCTTTATAAACACCTGCAGCTGATTTGGCCACAGGTGTGCCTCCTTAAGCCAGGAGGATCCTAACTGGCTCAAGGGTGATGGGAGGGACAGCTGCAAGACCCAGAGTCCGCGGACCGGATAAAGACCCAGAACATGGGCTCCGGACCGGCCCGGACCCCGACAACTTACCAACCACTAATCTAAGACTCACTGGTCTATAATTTCCTGGGCTATCCCTACTCCCTTTCTTGAATAAGGGAACAACATCTGTAACCCTCCAATCCTCTGGAACCTCTGCCGTCCTCATTGATGATGCAAAGATCATTGCCAGAGGCTCAGCATTCTCCTACCTCGCTTCCCACAGTAGCCTGGGGTACATCTCTTCCAGTCTCGGTGACTTATCCAACTTGATGCTTTCCTAAAGCTCCAGCACATCCTCTTCCTTAATATCTACATACTCAAGCTTTTCAGTCTGCTGCAAGTCATCCCTACAATTGCCAAGATCCTTTTCCATAGTGAATTCTGAAGCAAAGTACTCATTAAGTACCTCTGCCATCTCCTCCAGTTCCATACGCACTTTTCCACTTTCACACTTGATTTTTCCTACTCTCTCATGTCTTATCCTCTTGCTCTTGATAGGCAGGGGAAGAGAAGTGGAGGGCAGGATGGAACCAGAATGGAGAATGGGAAAAGAGAGAAGGGGACAGAGGCAGAAATGAAAGGGAATCAGAGGAATGGATGTTTATGCATCAGGCTACCCAGAGGGAATATGAGATGTTGCACCTCCAACCTGAGAGAGACCTCTTTGTGACAGTAGAGGAGGCCACGGACCAATATGTTGGGTTGGGAATGGGGATTGGAATTAAAGTGGTCGGCCGCTGGGAAATCCTGCTTGTTGTGGATGGAGCCGCAATGTCCCTCTTATAGCAGCTGGTTGATATTTTTGCAAATGTTTAGCACTGGTGAAAGAGTAAACAATGGGTCTTCCTTTCAGCTGTTTTGACTGAACAAGCATAGCCTTATCAAATTTAAAAGTAGTATTTCATATTGCAGAAGCTTGTAAACAGACTCAGCACTGCCATGTGGGCAATACATAATTATTCAATGCAGGGAGTGGTGTATTTCTGATTTGTACATTTATCAGCCACTTACTTCACTTTGGAAAAGACAATGTCAACGTCTGTTGAGGTGATGTTTTTGCCATCAACGATTTTGCAGTCTTTGCACAGCTTGGCCCAGTTTTTTCCAGTCATTTCATTGCCAGTGGCTTTGGTGTCTCCATAGGCCGCAAACTTCTTAAATGACTCATGTAGCATTTGTATGTTCACTGCACCTCCCTCAGCCATCCTCCTGATAAATACAGAAAGAAATGAAATAGTCTACTGCAAAGCGTACTGCCAGAAATGCACAAGGACATCCACTCTGTCAGATACCTCCTGTACCTAGTGAAGTGGCCACTGAGTGTGTGTTCATGATCTTCTGCTGCTGCAGCCCATCCACTTCAAGGTTCAGTGTGTTCAGAGATGCTCTTCGGCACACCGCTGTTGGAACGTGTGGCTATTTGAGTTACAGTCACCTTCCTATCAGCGTGAACCAGTCTGACATCTCTCAGTAGCATGTTTTCACCCACAGAACTGATACTCATTGGCTGTTTTTAAACTGTAGAGACTGTTGTACATGAAAATCCCAAGAATTCAGTAGTTTCTGAAATACTCAAGCTACCCCATCTGGCACCAATGGTCAAAGTCACTTAAATCACATTTCTTCCCCATTCTGACGCATGGTCTGTAGAACAACTGAACCTCTTGACCATGTTTGTTTTTATGCAATGAGTTGCTGCCACATGATTGTCCAATTAAATATTTGCATGAATGAACATATTTATTGCTCTGCTCAACAACAGCCAGTTTTCTAAGTGCAATCACTTGCTGGAAATTACTCTAAACTGGTAATCTCTTTTTATTGACACAACAGTGTGATGCTGTGCAGTGTCAGTGACCTGGGTTCATCCCTGCCGCTGTCTGCGAGGAGTTTCTACGTTCTCCCCATGACCGTGTGGTTCTCCTTGGCATGCTCCAGTGAACTCCCACATACTAAAGAGGTACCGGTTAGTTAGTCACATGGTTGTAATTGGGCAGTGCAGGCTCACTGGGCAGGAAGGGCCTGCTACCGCGCCCTTCTGTAAATAAACAAAAATATTTAAAAATAGATAAAACTCCAGGGTCCTCAGTCTGGGCTGTAACTCTTCCGTCTGTTTCTAACACGTGCACTGCTTCTCTCTACAAATTGTTGCTGGATCTCCAGAGTATTGCCAGCATTCCACGTCCACATGGTTGAAGTAGCAGAATGGCTGGTATATATTTAACAACAGTACTCCCTGAGCGAACATGTGTAGCATAAGGGTAGGATGTTCAGAAAGCATTGGCCATTTTATCTGCATTTAGCCTGCAAGTATTTTTGACCCTCCAAGTATCATTTGCTTTCTGATGTACCAAGTATGTACATTTCATAAGTGTGTACAGCACCCAGCAACAACTGCATGGTCACCGCTGCCAGTGAAATCACCCACCATCAACTGCATGCCACTGCTGCCAACAACATTGTCTGGCATGAACTGCATGGTCACCGTTGCCAATGAAATCACCCACCATCAACTGCATGCCCAGTGCTACCAACAACATTGCCTGGGATCATCTGCATGGTCACTGCTGCCAATGTCTGTCCTAGTTTAAGAAGCAATGAATACACAGCACAGGAAACAGCCCCTTGGCCCAGCAAGGCTACACCAACCAGCAAGCATCTGCTCTCACCCCTTTTTAATCCTGCTGTCACCCCTTTTTAATCCTGCTCTCACCCCTTTTTAATCCTGCTCACCCCTTTTTAATCCTGCTCACCCCTTTTTAATCCCGCTCACCCCTTTTTAATCCTGCTCACCCCTTTTTAATCCCGCTCACCCCTTTTTAATCCTGCTCTCACCTCTTTTTAATCCTGCTCACCCCTTTTTAATCCTGCTCTCAACCCTTTTTAATCCTGCACTCACCCCTTTTTAATCCTGCTCTCACCCCTTTTTAATCCTACGCTCCCCCCTTTTTAATCCTGCGCTCACCCCTTTTTAATCCTGCTCACCCCTTTTTAATCTTGCTCTCACCCCTTTTTAATCCTGCGCTCACCCCTTTTTAATCCTGCTCACCCCTTTTTAATCTTGCTCTCACCCCTTTTTAATCCTGCTCTCAACCCTTTTTAATCCTGCACTCACCCCTTTTTAATCCTGCGCTCACCCCTTTTTAATCCTGCTCTCACCCCTTTTTAATCCTGCGCTCACCCCTTTTTAATCCTGCTCACCCGTTTTTAATCCTGCGCTCACCCCTTTTTAATCCTGCTCACCCCTTTTTAATCCTGCTCACCCGTTTTTAATCCTGCGCTCACCCCTTTTTAATCCTGCTCACCCCTTTTTAATCCTGCTCACCCGTTTTTAATCCTGCGCTCACCCCTTTTTAATCCTGCGCTCACCCCTTTTTAATCCTGCTCACCCGTTTTTAATCCTGCGCTCACCCCTTTTTAATCCTGCTCACCCCTTTTTAATCCTGCTCACCCGTTTTTAATCCTGCGCTCACCCCTTTTTAATCCTGCTCACCCCTTTTTAATCCTGCTCACCCCTTTTTAATCCTGCTCTCACCCCTTTTTAATCCTGCTCACCCCTTTTTAATCCTGCTCACCCCTTTTTAATCCTGCTCTCACCCCTTTTTAATCCTGCGCTCACCCCTTTTTAATCCTGCGCTCACCCCTTTTTAATCCTGCTCTCACCCCTTTTTAATCCTGCTCTCACCCCTTTTTAATCCTGCGCTCACCCCTTTTTAATCCTGCTCACCCCTTTTTAATCCTGCTCTCACCCCTTTTTAATCCTGCGCTCACCCCTTTTTAATCCTGCGCTCACCCCTTTTTAATCCTGCGCTCACCCCTTTTTAATCCTGCTCTCACCCCTTTTAATCCTGCTCTCACCCCTTTTTAATCCTGCTCTCACCCCTTTTTAATCCTGCTCTCACCCCTTTTTAATCCTGCGCTCACCCCTTTTTAATCCTGCACTCACCCCTTTTTAATCCTGCTCTCACCCCTTTTTAATCCTGCTGTCACCCCTTTTTAATCCTGCTCACCCCTTTTTAATCCTGCTCACCCCTTTTTAATCCTGCTCTCACCCCTTTTTAATCCTGCGCTCACCCCTTTTTAATCCTGCGCTCACCCCTTTTTAATCCTGCTCACCCCTTTTTAATCCTGCTCTCACCCCTTTTTAATCCTGCGCTCACCCCTTTTTAATCCTGCGCTCACCCCTTTTTAATCCTGCTCACCCCTTTTTAATCCTGCTCTCACCCCTTTTTAATCCTGCTCACCCCTTTTTAATCCTGCGCTCACCCCTTTTTAATCCTGCTCACCCCTTTTTAATCCTGCTCTCACCCCTTTTTAATCCTGCGCTCACCCCTTTTTAATCCTGCTCACCCCTTTTTAATCCTGCTCTCACCCCTTTTTAATCCTGCTCTCACCCCTTTTTAATCCTGCGCTCACCCCTTTTTAATCCTGCGCTCACCCCTTTTTAATCCTGCTCACCCCTTTTTAATCCTGCTCTCACCCCTTTTTAATCCTGCGCTCACCCCTTTTTAATCCTGCTCACCCCTTTTTAATCCTGCGCTCACCCCTTTTTAATCCTGCGCTCACCCCTTTTTAATCCTGCTCTCACCCCTTTTTAATCCTGCGCTCACCCCTTTTTAATCCTGCTCACCCCTTTTTAATCCTGCTCTCACCCCTTTTTAATCCTGCTCTCACCCCTTTTTAATCCTGCGCTCACCCCTTTTTAATCCTGCTCACCCCTTTTTAATCCTGCTCTCACCCCTTTTTAATCCTGCGCTCACCCCTTTTTAATCCTGCGCTCACCCCTTTTTAATCCTGCGCTCACCCCTTTTTAATCCTGCTCTCACCCCTTTTTAATCCTGCTCTCACCCCTTTTAATCCTGCTCTCACCCCTTTTTAATCCTGCTCTCACCCCTTTTTAATCCTGCTCACCCCTTTTTAATCCTGCTCTCACCCCTTTTTAATCCTGCGCTCACCCCTTTTTAATCCTGCACTCACCCCTTTTTAATCCTGCTCTCACCCCTTTTTAATCCTGCTGTCACCCCTTTTTAATCCTGCTCTCACCCCTTTTTAATCCTGCTCACCCCTTTTTAATCCTGCTCTCACCCTTTTTTAATCCTGCTCTCACCCCTTTTTAATCCTGCTCTCACCCCTTTTTAATCCTGCTCTCACCCCTTTGTATTTCGTCACATTCCCATCAACCTGCTGCAGTTTCCACCACTCACTCACACACCAGGGGCAATTTGCAGTTACCCATTGACCTGCTAACCTGCATGTGTTTGGGGAGTAGGAGGACATCCAAATGGTCATGGAGTGACTGTGAACTTCACAATTTAAACCACTTCTTATAATGCTGTTGATAGAGTAAGTACACAGTGTATTTATGCACACTTCACTTCATATCTCTACTTTAACTTCAGTTCTTTACATAATTCTTTATTCTAATCGTTGTTGAATGTTGGTTTTTGCGGCTTGTCATGCCAACACACCACAGCGAATCCCTAACACATGTGAATGTGAAAGAGGAATAAAACTTGGTCCTTGATCCTAGAGGTCAGGTCTGAAGCAGGGTGGGGTCACACCTCCTACCGGAACTGCTGTTCCTCTCCCCTTATCCATTTGCAAAATGAGCCATCAGCAGGGAAGGAGCCTGCGCCACAACGGGCTGGAAAGGAATGTTCTAACACCAGTCAGTGGGAGAAAATTTGGGCAAGATGGGTCACTGGTGTGGGGAGCATCCATCCAGATTTGCTTCCTGCACTCTGTCCTGGCAGTCCTTAACAGCCGTGCATTAAAGGTGAAACTCTGCCTCCGTGTAGCTGTTGGAGGATCATAAATAGCAGTTGACCGATGTGCTCTGCAAGTTCAGAGAGTCTGCTGTAAATACTCTCGGCACAGAGTAATCACGGGTTCTCAGAAATGATGGGCTTTCTGGAGCCAGCAGCATTAGACTAGGTACGTTCAGAGGGAAATCAGATAAGATTATGAGGAAGAATTGAACAGAGGAGGCAGACATGGTAACTGGAAAAAAGTTTCAAAGTGACCTTAAACACCACCCTAGATTATTGACCCAGAGTGTCTTGTTCCCAGCTAATTCTCTCTGACAGGTTCAGATCCATTTCATTTACCTGCATCTAAAAACTCCAGCAAGTCTAACATTACTTCCTTTGCTACTGGTGATGTGGTTCAAAAATAATTAATGAGAAAAAAATAACCAAAAAAAAATCAAATCAATTTCCCAGGCTGCAGATATCCCTCTCCCCCTCTCTCTCTCACCCTTCCTCCTTTCCTCCCTCCCTCCCTCTCCCCCCTCTCTCTCTCACCCTCCCTCTCCCCCTCTCTCACCCTCCATCCCTCCCTCTCTCATTGCTCATTATCTGAGCAACGCCAGGAAGGTGCAGAACTTTTCAAAGGCAGAGCAGCAGAGAGCTGGGTCCGGTTATGGGGAGAGAGGAACAGTATCAATGCTTCTGTTTCAAACCTTTGTGTCAGAACTCTCCTGATAAACGATCAACGATCCAAAACATTAACTCAGTGTCTTTCTTCACAGCTGCTGAGTATTTCCAATATTTTTTATTAATTGCACATTGTGTAATAAACAATAAGATGGTATCACGTGTTTACATATTACCCTTTCAGATATCTCAAAGCTTTTTTTTATTCAATAAAGTACATTTTAAGTCATAGGGTCAGACAGATTAGAAACAGGCATTTTGGCCCAATGAGATATTCCTATCTCTCATAGCCCCATCTGCTACATTTGGTTCTTCCAAAAGTTTCTTATCCTCATGATGTAACAATCCAAGTGCCTTTCAATGTGTGGTTATTGGCCTAATCGAGGAGACAGAGTATCTAGTTATTTAAAGACAACCTTCCACAAATTTCAACGTGACAATGATCAGCCAGTCTGTTTTTGAGATGCAGTTGAAAGATAAACATGGGTCCATGCAGCAGTAAAATAGTGCGGGGGTCTCCAAGCCCATGCTTTACATTCACTGCCAAGTACACCAATTCTGTTCGGGTAATCAGTGCTCATACAGCACAGACCCCGGACAGTAATTGATGACTGCCCCAGACAGTAATTAGTGCTCGTACAGTGCAGTCCCCAGATAGTAATCAGTGCTCGTACAGCGCAGTCCCCAGATAGTAATCGGAACTCGTACAACGCAGTCCCAGGATAGTAATCAGTTCTCGTATGGCACAGTCCCCGGATAGTAATCAGTGACTGCCCCAGACAGTAATTAGTGCTCGTACAGTGCAGTCCCCAGATAGTAATCAGTGCTCGTATGGCACAGTCCCCGGATAGTAATCGGTGCTCGTATGGCACAGTCCCCGGATAGTAATCGGAGCTCGTATGGCACAGACCCCGGATAGTAATCGGAGCTCGTATGGCACAGTCCCCGGATAGTAATCGGAGCTCGTATGGCACAGTCCCCGGATAGTAATCGGTGCTCGTATGGCACAGTCCCCGGATAGTAATCGGAGCTCGTATGGCACAGTCCCCGGATAGTGATCGGTGCTCGTATGGCACAGTCCCCGGATAGTAATCGGAGCTCGTATGGCACAGACCCCGGATAGTAATCGGTGCTCGTATGGCACAGTCCCCGGATAGTAATCGGAGCTCGTATGGCACAGTCCCCGGATAGTAATCGGAGCTCGTATGGCACAGACCCCGGATAGTAATCGGAGCTCGTATGGCACAGACCCCGGATAGTAATCGGTGCTCGTATGGCACAGTCCCCGGATAGTAATCGGAGCTCGTATGGCACAGTCCCCGGATAGTGATCGGTGCTCGTATGGCACAGTCCCCGGATAGTAATCGGAGCTCGTATGGCACAGACCCCGGATAGTAATTGGAGCTCATACGGCACAGCCCCCGGACAGTAATCAATTTGCCATTTCTTTGTCCATTTCTTCTGTAGTCTCTCTACTTCCACAAAACTACCTGCCCCTCCACCTATCTTCATATTGTCTGCAAATTTTGCAACAAGGTCATCAATTCCAACATCCAGTCATTGACATACAACATAAACAGAATTGTTCCCAACACAGACCCCTGTGCAACACCTCTAGTCAATGGTAACCAACCTGAAAAGGCTCCCTATATTTCCACTCTTCACCTCCAGCCAACCAGCCATTGCTTTACCCATGCTAGAATCTTTCCTGTATTACCATGGGCTTGTAGCTTGTTAGGCAGCCTCATGTGCGGCACCCTGTCAAAGGCCTTCTGAAAATCCAAGCATGCAACTTCAGCCAATGCTCCTTTGTCTGTCCTGTTTGTTATTTCTTCAAAGAATTTCAACAGATTTGTCAGACAAGATTTTCCCTTGAGGGAATCGTGCCAACTAGAGCCTGTTTTATTATGTGCCTCCCAGTACCCTGAGACCCCATCCTTAACAATCAACTCCAACATCTTCCCAGCCACTAAGGTCAGACTAAGTAGCCTTTCTTCTGCCTTTCCACCTTCTTGAAGAGTGAAGTGACATTTATAATTTTGCAGTATTCTGTAACCATTCCAGAATCTAATGATTCTTGAAAGATCATTGCTAATACTGTTACGATTCAGCAACAATGACTATAGAATTGAGACAGGTTTTTGTAACCAATAAAACATTTATTAAACACTGCTAAAAAAAACCCAAAAGTAAACAAACGACTAACTTAACGGGAAGTGGACTGCTGTACGGCGGCTCGAACAGTTCTTAAAATTAGAAATGCGAATGCAGTTCTTTAAAGTAGTAAATGTAAATGTCCAAATGATTTACACAGTCAGTCAGGAGAGATTTTTCTAGAAGTAATGAATCCCTCGACGTCACGATGTTACTGCTGATCCCAGCCGAAATATGCCTTGCTCGAAGGATTTACGACGAAGGAAGTAAAACAGCTTAAAGGCATTGACCTTTCCTTGGCGAAACCCTGCACCAGTCCCTTCTGCTCTTTAGCAGGGACTATCTTGGATTGCAGGTTACTAAATTCCTTCCGAATGAAGATTAAATATGGTCGAGCCTGTTTTACTGCTGACAACACCAACTTTTCTCGATCCTTCAGCTTCCCGAACTTCGATAATTCTTCACTCTCCAACTGGACTTTAACTGGTGGTGATTTTCAGAACTGCCGGCACAACGATTCTTACAGTAGAATTTAAAACTCCACTTTAAAATGAAACTGCGTCATGAAATCAAATACGCAGCAGAACGGAGTCAGTGACGAATTAAGCCAGGAACTGACCTGTGTCACAGAGAGGCCTGCTCCTTTTATACCTGGTGAAACAGGCCATCTCATGACCTCACCGGCGGGAAAATTACATCACCCCACCATCACAAGACCATTACATCGTGCCCAGCAGAGCCTCAATTACACCATGGTCATGTGACAGTCACAAGATACCCACGGGGTATGTAATAATACCTCCACAATCTCTTCAGCCATCTCCATCAGAACCCTGGCCTGCACACCATCTCACCTACATGACGTATACACCTTCGGACCTTTCAGTTTCCTAAGAACCTTCTCTCTAGTTCTGGTAACTTCACACTCTTCATGACCCCTGACACCTGGAACTTCCACCATACCGTTAGTGTCTTCCACAGTGAAGACTGATGCAAAATACTTATTCAGTTCATCTGCCATTTTGTTGTCCCTCATTACTACCTCTCCAGCATCATTTTCCAGTGGTCTGATATCCAATCTCACCTCTCTTTTACACTTTATGGATCTAAAGAAACTTTTGGTATCCTCTTCGATATTATTGTTAGCTTACTTTTGTATTCCACCTTTACCTTCTTAATGATGTTTTTAGCTGCCTTCTTTTGGTTTTTAAAAGCTTCCCAATCCTCTCGCTTCCCATTAATTTTTGCTCTATTATTTACCTTCTCTTTGGCTTTTATGTTGGCTTTGACTTGTTAGCCACGGTTGTGTCATTTTTCCTTTAGAATACTTCTTCTTCTTTGGGACGTATATATCCTCTGCCTTCCAAACTGCTTCCAGAAATTCCAGCCATTGCTGCTCAGTCATCATCCCTGCCAGTGTTCATTTCCAATCAATTTTGGCCAACTCCTCTCTCATGCCTCTGTAATTCCCTTTGCTCCACTGTAATACTGATACATCTGACTTCAGCTTTTCCTCAAATTTCAGGGTGAGTTCGATCATATTACGATCACTTTCCCTCAGGGTTCTTTTACCTGAAGCTGTCTAATCAATTCTGGTTCATGGCACAGCACCCGATCCAGAATAACTGATTCCCTAGTGGGCTCCCCCATGAGCTGCTCTGAAAAACCATCCCATAGGCTTCCTAGAAATTCCCCCTCTCTGAGTCCAGCACCAGCCTGATTTTCCCAATCTACCTGCATATTCAAATCCCTCATGTCTGTTGTACCATTTCCCTTTTAGCATGCATTTTCTATCTCCCATTGTAAATTGCAGACCACACCCTCACCACTGTTTGGGGGTCTGTATACAACTCCCATCAGGATTGTTTTTTACCCTTGCAGTTCTTTAGCTCTATCCACAATGATTCAACACCCTTCCACCCAATGTCACCTCTTTCTAATGATTTGATTTCATATTTTACAAACAGCAATGCTGCCCCCTCTGTCTTCCTGCTTCTCCTTTTGATACAGTGTGTATCCTTGGATATTAAGCTCCCAGTTATAATCGTCTTTCAGCCATAATTCAGTGTTGCCTACAACATCACACATGCCAATCTGTTACTGTGCTGTAAATTCAGCTATCTTATTCCGTGTGCTGCATGCATTCAAATATAACACCTTCAGTTCTGTATTCACCATTTTCAATTTTGTCTTCCTTTTACATTGGAACTCATCCTATTGACTGCAATTTTACTCTGTCAGCAGCCTCTCCTCACGATACATTGCCACTGTTTCTAAGCCCAGATACCTCATCTTCAGTACTATCATCCTCATTTCCTATGATACTTCTTGCATTGAAATATATGCAGCTCTGGATTCCAGTCACACCATGCTCGACCTTTTGATTCCTAACTTTGTCTGAGGTCTTACCAACATCTGCCTCCACAACCTCTCCACTAACTTCGGGCACTCTGGTTCCCATCCCCCTGCAACTCCAGTTTAAACCCCATTGTGCAGCATCAACAAACCTTCCCGCTAGGGTATTAGTCCCCCTTCAGTTCAGGTGCAAGTCATCCCTTCTGTACAGGTGCCACCTTCCCTGGAAGAGAGTCCAATGATCCAAAAATGTGATGGCCTCCCTCCTACACCAAGTCACAAATTAAACTATGTAATCTTCCTAGTTCAGGCCTCACTAGCATGTGGCATGGGGAGCAATCCTGAGATCACAACACATCCATAAGAGGAGCATTCAACTCTCCTGCCTGGCATCTCTACTGTCCTAAATGAGCAGATATAAAGAAGGGAAGGAGAAAAATAACTGAACCTGGAGTTTTTCTTTGCTTTCTCTGACTGAGGCCTCTCTCCGCTGAAGCCTCAAAGAGTTATTACCTTAGTTATCATCGAAAGCAGAATCTGTCATGATTTGGTTGCTGTTTGTGGCTCCTTTTAATATGGTCTAGTTTGTTGTATAACCTGGGGTCCACAGATCCTTTGCTTAATGGCAAAGGTCCATGGCATAAAAGAAGTTGGGAACCTCTGTTGTATAACAACAGTGATGAGATGTCAAAAACACTCATGCTTAGCGATGTCCTGATTCTGGTGTGAACTAGAGGGAAGCAATTTCTTTTCATTGTGTTACACCGTCACTTCACTAACTACACACAACACTGGGGTCAAAGGACCGCGACCTGTGGGAATTGGGACACATTTCAGCAAACATTGGTGGAAATGTTACAATGCATGAAAAACTGAGACAATGGCACAAATCTTGGAAGGAAGAGATATAAAAAGATGAAACTCAGCATAAAATGATCTGAAACAGCAAAAAATGAGGTTTGCTCTCAAATCTGAAAACAAATCAATGCTCCTTAATCTTTCTTTCTGTACAAACCCTACCTGATCTGGCTACAGTTAACGTATTAAATAAGGAGGAATCACTGCTCTCACCTTTGAGCTCTTTCGGCGTTGTCCTGATAATCTCTCCACTAAGTTCTGCTGTTCCCGTTCAGTTACAAAATGTTCCTCTAAAGTGAAGGGATGTTATTTTCTGTTTTTCCTGTAGCCGTAGCAACAAGCTGTGTAACATCAAGAGGGCGTGATAAAATAGCACAGCACAAAGTGACCAGGTCATTAGTTACAGTTATAGTAGCAACAGCAGTGTTTTGGTAGAATAGTAATTCAAAGGATTACACTTGATTTAAAGGACACATATATACAGTGTCATTGGAATCTTAACATAAAGGTCAGGTTAATGGGCTGGTAATTTAGAGGCCCAAATCACCGATCTATAGACATTCAAATCCCATCACAGGAACTTTAATAATTTGATACTTAAACAAAAGATTGCACCAGTCATGAAACCACCAAATAGCTTCTTTATTCACAATGTTCTTCCTAATGTCTTTTGGGGAAAGAAATCTGCTACCTTCGTGCAGTCTGACCCACAGCAGTGTGTACTGCCCACTTAGAGAAGCTAGATGTCGATCAATGAGCGTGGGCGTTAAATGCTGGCCTTGCCCGTGATGTCCAAATCCCAGGAATGAACTAACTGAAAGGGAACGATTGCTTGGTTTGGTTTATTGACGCTTTATCCATCCCCTCCCCATGGCAACCAGAGCAATGGGATTTTATAAAAACCTGTCCAACTGAGTTATCGATTCATGAGCCACAGCATCTAATGCAGGATGATGTCATAAAAGAATATTAGAATCAAAACAAAAAGAGAAAAAAGATAATTTTATCATGACTTTTCCTTATTAACTTTATTGGCTGTAACAGTACAGAAGACTGCTCCCATAGACAGAACTGTGATGCCTACAATGCAGAACTTGACAGTGAAAGCTGGACAGTGGATTTCTTGCAAGTAGTCAGTGTGACCTACAGCTCCCTCCTGTTTGTCGGAGCTGGTTAAGGTAAATACTCCGGGGAGAGAAGCAGCAGATTACCACCTCGGAACCGGAGGGTTTCCCCTTCAGAAGGGTGCCTGAAGAGGAGGCTGCTGTTTGATTACGCACAGTGTGTGTGTCCAGTGTCTCTGGGTCAGAGGTCCCCAGGCAAGCAGCTGCTTTATAAGGTGCAGTCCTGCTCATGGGCTTGTTGGTGTGTCACCATGGCCGAGTTCCATTTAGTCTGGGAAGATGAGCGTGTCTAATGGGGCCTTTTCCTTATTGCTCCACTGACCTGGGTCTGATCCTGACTTCTGTCGGAGTTTGCACACTCCCCCCACCCCCTGTGGGTTTCCTCCACATCGCTAGTTTCCTCCCACATCCCAAACATGTGAACGTTGGCAGGTTGAATGCCTCTAGTGTGCAGGTGAATCAGGGGGTCTGTGAGGGGAATAAAATAGAATCTACTTAATGTCAGTTTACTCTAAATGGGCGTGTGATGACTGGATTGAACAGCCTGATTGCACGCTGCAGGACTCGATACGTTGTCCAGAAAACGTGTAACGTTGCCTTGACTTCAGACTTCCCATCCTTTTTCCCCAGTCCTGACGAAGGATCTCGGCCTGGAACGGCGACTGCTCACTCTTTCCCGCTGAGGCTGCCTGGCCCACTGAGCTCCTCCTGCATATTCTGTGTGTTCCTTGACTGTACGTTTTGCTGTCGGTGTCTGGGGGAATCAGAAATGAGCAGAAGGATAATGTGACTTGACTATTTCTAATCTATATTAATGACTTCGATGAAAGATGAGTGTTTTGCAGCCAGATTCGCTGATGACACAAAGATATTTGAGGAAACCAGTAATGAGGAGCACAGAGTCTGCGAAACAACATAGGTAGATCAGCAAGTGGGTGAACGAGTGGCAGATGAAGTATAATGAGTGGAAATGTGAAATTATTAAAGTAAATAACAAGAAAACTCCTCCTCTTTTTTCTCCAGTCCTGCCAGAGGGTCTCAGCCTGAATTGTTGACTGTACTTTTTTCCATAGATGCTGCCTGGCCTGCTGAGTTCCTCCAACATTTTGTGTGTGTTGCCTGGATTTCTAGCATCTGCAGATTTTCTCTTGGTTGAGAGAAAAGATAATATTTGGGTTGAATGTCACATGGGAGGGGTTAGGATCTTATGCATAGAATTCTCCTTGGAGTGACGGAGGATGAGAGGTGACCTGATAAAGGTGTTGTAAAATAATGAGAAGCATTGATTGTGTGGATAGCCTGAGGCTTTTTCCCAGGGCTGAAATGGCTAATGTGAGGGGGCAAAGTCTTAAGGTGCTTGGAAATAGTTTTAGAGGGGATGTCAGGGGTAAGTTTTTCCACACAGAGAGTGGTGAGTGCACGGAATGCACTGCAGGCAACGGTGGAGGTGGATACAATAGGGTCTTTTAGATAGGTACATGGAGATTAGAAAAATAGAGAGCTATGTGGTAGGAAAATTCTAGGCAGTTTCTAGAGTAGGTTACATGGTCAGCACAACATTGTGGGCTGAAGGGCCTGTAATGCGCTGTAGAGTTCTAATTGAGAAAAGTAACTTGCAAGTAAAACAAGTAATAAGGTGGGGAAATGCAATGTTGCATTTTATTCTAAGCAAGGATTAAAGTATAAAAGCAGGGAAGTTTAGCTACAACTAAATACGAGACCGTACCAGAGTAATGTGTTCAGTTCTGGTCCCCTTATTGAGGGAGGCATAGACTTACAGCACAGACAGTTGAGGGAAGTTTGACCAAGTTGCTTCCTTGGCTGAAGGGTCTGCAAGGAACAGTTGAGCACTTTGGACATCATTCTTGCAGGCTGAGATGTTTTCTATGTGAAATGAAGAGAAATATCTTTACAAGGAGACCAGTGTACCTCTGGGGTTCTCTACCCAAGAGAATGAGACACTGAGCAAATTCAGCACAGAATTCAACAGACCCTTGGGTACGAAGTGAATCAGGGAACAGGGGGTTGATGAGGGAGGTCGTGCAGAGGAAAATAATCATTCATGATCTCATTAAACAGCAGAGCACACACATGGGGCCCAAATGGCCAGTTACTGCTTCTATCCCTAATGTCCTGATGTCTCAGAGGGCAGACAGAGTGTTTGCCCTCTTTATGGGATCTAGAGTAAGGGAACATAGTCTTAGTATTGAGATGATGGTAGGGATCGACTAGTTTTACACCATCAGGACAGATGGAAATGGTATTATTAAGGGGTCAAAGACTTTGGGAAACAGGCAGGGTAGAGTAAGTGAGGCAAGGATCATTGTCTTTCTGAGTGTAAGAGCTTGCTGGAGGAAATAACAACCTACTCCCGAATCTGTTCCAAAGCTCCCAACTGGGACAGGACAGCTTTCTTTGTCCTCATCCCCTCTCTTGTCTAACATTGATCCTTACCTCAAGGATACGACAATGACTTTTACTTCATCAGGCCGAGAATGTTCAGAGTACATAAAACAGAAGTGCATTTCGCAGTCGCTGGGAATTGGGGTTGATCTGCATGTGAATGAGCAGACACCGTGAGAGCGATACACACACACAAAATGCTGGAGGAACACAGCAGGCCAGGCAGAGTAACAGCCTGTGACTGTAAGGTTACGCCTTTATCTAGAGCATAACACTGATAGAACTAGAAAGTCAGAGTGTCTAGCATCAGCAAAAGAAAATTAAGGGACAACTCCTTTAAATCAATGAGATATAAATGTAATTAAATCATAGAAAATATATTTTTATAACGTAAATGGCATCTTGCAAGAAAATGGCAGATAGAAATCATAGAACACCTCAGCAGAGAAACACAGACATCTAGTCCGTGCTGAACTGTTATTCTGCCGAGTCCCATTGACTCGCTCCAGGATCTCCATACCCCTCAAATCCATGAACACTTCTGCTGGTAGCCCATCCCTCACTCACACCACCCACTGAGTGAAGACATTCCACCTCAGGTTCCCCTTAATAATTTCACCCTTCACCCATAACCTATGACCTTTAGCCCCAGTCTCACCCTAACTCAGTGGAAAAAGCCTGCTTGCATTTACTCTATCTATATCCCTCACAATTGTATCTCTTTTTCAAATCTCCTATGCTCCAGGGAATAAAGTCCTAACTATAAAGTCATAAAGAACATGGTAACCTGCCTCAATGACTCTTTCCAGTAGTATGTACACCCACGGGGACGAGGTGCTTTGAGAGGCTGGTGATGAAATATATCAACTCCTGCTTGAGGAGCAACTTGGACCCTCTCCAATTTGCCTACGGCAGCAACAGGTCAACAGCTCTTCACTCAATCCTCGGACTCTGGACAGTGAAGATGCATACATCTGGATGCTCTTCATTGACTACAGCTCTGCATTCAACACCATCATCCCCTCAAAACTAAACTATACGCTTCATCAGAAAGGAGGAACTGAAGCCTCAGGTCCCACACTTCCAGGTTTAGGAACAGTTAATTCCCCTCAAACATCAGGCTCTTGAGCCTGAGAGGACAACTTCACTCACTCCAATACTGAACTGATTCCATAACCTATGGAATCACTCTCAAGAACTCTGCAATTCAAGTTCTCAGTATTTATCACATAAATTAAAGATCAAAACAGAAAATGAACTGGCGTTCAGTTCACTTTTCCGTGTCAACCATTTTCGGGAGCAGCTGTTGCCCTGCAGCAAGCGGTTCCCAAACGTTTTTATGCCATGGACCCCAGGTTAGGAACCCAGCCTGCAACCATTGGGCACCCCAACCAGCTTCACTCACCTCAACACTTAACTGACTCCACTCTTGACTATACCTCTTCTCACCACGTCTCCTGTAAAAATGCTATTCCCTTTCCTCAGCTCATTCATCTGCACCACCTCCGTTCCTAGGATGAGGCTTTCCTTTCCAGAACATCAGAGATGTCCTCCTTCTTTGTCTGCCTTTGACACTGCCATCACCTACATCTCCTCCATTTCCAGAACATCTGCCCTCAGTCAATCTTCCCTCCACCGTGACAGTGATAGAGTTCCTCCTGTCTTTACTTACCACCCCATGAGCCTCTGCACCCAACACACGATTCTCTGCAACTTCTGCCATCTCCAAAAGGATCCTACCAGCAACACACCTTTACCTCTCCACCTCTCTCTGCTTTCCACAGGGATAGCCCCCTCCATGATTCCCTTGTCCATTTGTCCCTCCCCACTAATCTCCCTCCTGGCACTTATTCCTGCAAGCAGACAAAATGCTACACTTATCGATTCACCTCCTCCCTCACCTGCTTTCAGGGCTCCAAACAGTCCTTCCAGGCGAGGCAGCACTTCACCTGCGATCCTGCTCAGGTGGTCTATTGTGTCCTGTGCTCCCAATGCAGCCTCCTCTGCACTGGTGAGACCCATCATAAATTGGGGAGGACACATTCCTCGAGCACCTCTGCCCCATCTGCTGAAAGTGGAAATTCCCAGTGGCCAAACATTTTAATTCTGATTCCCATTCTCATTCCGACATGTTGTCCATGGCCTCCTCTTGTGCCACGATGAGGCCACCCTCAGGATGGAAGAGCAACACTTTATATTCTGTCTGGGTAGCCTCCAACCTGCTGGCATGAATATCGGTTTCTCCTTCCAGTAAAAACAATTCCCTCCTCTCCTCCCTCTATTCCCCACTTTGGCCTCTTACCTCTTCTCACTTATCACCTCCTTCCCTTTTTCCTGCGGTCCACTCTCCTCTCCTATCAGATTCCTTTATCTCCAGCCCTTTACCTCCCCTACCCACCTGGCTTCATCTACCACCGTCTAGCTAGCCTCCTTCCCCTTTTAATTCTGGTGTCTTCCCTCTTCCTTTCCAGTCCTGAAGAAGGGTCTCAGCTGAACCGTCGACTGTTATTCATTTCCGTGGATGTTGCTTTAGTTGCTGAGTTTCTCCAGTGAGTTGCTCTGTATTTGTTCACTTATTTTCTTTGCATGATTTGTTCTTTTTTTTGCACATTCGAAGTTTGCCAATCTTAGTTTTATATGGTTTTCCATAGATTCTATTGCGTTTCTTTGTTTTGTGGGTGTTTGCAACAAGATTAATCTCAAGGTTGTACTATTTATTTTGAACTTTGAAGTATTCCTTTAGGACTGGGTGAATGCTTGATTGACTTTATTCCATTCAATAAAGATAAGCACAAATGAGCAGAAGGCAGAGTTATGGCTCATGGTTAAAGCTGTGTCAGATTGTTAGAAAATGGACATCATAATGACAGTTTGTGGTATTTCATGCTTTTTGTAATGATCATAGCAGACCCTAATAGACGACCAGGGCCAGGGGTCTACTTGTTCCTGCCCCACCGAACGTATATCAGCAGACCTTGAGTCTGTTTTATTCCCCCAGTTCACTCCCTTCCTACCTACATACATGATACTTCACATGCTCTTTATCTCGTCAATGGAAAAACTGCTTTTTGTAATAAGAAACAGATGAGTACATGGATTAGAAATAACACTGAGGATACAAGGTCTGGTTCCATTCCACTGTTTTTGTGTATTCATTCTGTCGTACAATATGGTCTTTTTGAATTCATCCAAGGTTTGCGATAAAGATTACAGTGTGAATTCAGTACTCAACACTACAAAGAGAAAATCCAACATCAGCTGAACAACTTGGCATTTGCAGAACTGAATGTGAGAAGACAGGAGCTGCTGTGGGCAACTTCTTGTTTCTCCATTGAGTGTCATGTTGGGAGTTTCTTTGGTGTAATGTGGAATCAGTTGATTGACAAGAATATTAATCATTCAAACATTAAGTTTCATAAAACAACAAATCTGACATCATACAGGACAGTAATAATAAACCCGATTCTGACTGCAATACTGTGATTTCTGTATAAGATGTAACTGAATTTTCAATAGTTTGCTAAGGCATAATTACTGCTTGGAAACCTCTCTGGTCAAAATACTAATTTTACATGTGTGGAATCCTTCATAATTGCTTCAAAATGTTTAAAGAATTTTGAGAATTCATCGTAGCTTTCATCCATGAACACAGTTTAACATTTACTTTAGTCATTTCAAAATGATTGTCAAGTTAAAGAGTAATTTATTTCTTCCTAGTTAGTTGCCTGTGAGAATTATTCATCGGCTGCTCAGCCAAATTGTCAGCAGCTAATTTTTCTTACAACATAGAGAATGTCCCATGTTTCCCCTTAAACTGTTCTTTCTTTAAATGCTGATCAGCTCTATCCTGATTCCACCTAGCTGCGGAAACCAATCAATGTACCAAGTACCATATCATTAGGAAACCCGAGTGACTGGGAAAACTCACGCTATCACAGAGACGGTGCAAACTCCATGTAGAGCACTCCTTTCAGCAACTGACGTCAGGGATGAAATCAAATGAAAAAGCAAAATCCCTATCACAGACTCGGTCGATCCTTGAGAGCAAACTTCTTCCAAGAGCAATAATAGAACACAGAACAGTGCAGCCTACATTGTGTCGACCTTTTAAACTACCCTAATATCATTCTAACCCTTCCCTCCCACATAGCTCTCAATTTTCCTTCAACCATGGTCCTGTCTATTAAATTTCCCTCCATCATCACACCTAGCAGTGGGTTCCATACACCCACCTCCCTCAGTGTAATAATACCTCCCCTCCCTTCCTTTGATATCTTCCCCTTCCCCATCTCTACTTTCCTCTAAGCACCTTACAATTATGCCTTCTCACATTGTCCATTTTAGCACTGGGAAAAGTCTGGCTGTCCACAGGATCTATGCCTCTATCATCTCTTACACCTCTATTAAGTCACCTCTCAACACCCTTCTCTCCAAAAGGAAACACTCTAGCTCACTCAATCTTTCCTCTTAAAACATGCCATCTAACCCAGGCAGCGTCCTGGTAAATCTCCCCTGCACCCTCCCTAAAGTTCCCACATCCTTCCTATAATCAGGTAGCCAGACTGAACACGATACTCCAACCAGTGTTTTACAGAACTGCAACATGTGTCACTGCCTGCAACAATCAGGTCATCGCACTGAAAATGCCACTTACACTAGTTATGTGGAGGTCTCATTGATGCACTGGGGCAGAGCTGTACATTAAAATTAAATTTAGTGGCTCTTCAGTTCATTAGCTATCACTTGAAGCTTCAGTAAGTATGTTGGAACTTCATGAGTGCTGAATTAAACCTAGTTTGTAACAAGCACTAGAACAAATTTCTTCACAGAACTGAAGCAGCTTTAGATTCAAATCCTGAAATAGTTTGAATATTACTGTGAAACTGCTCAGCACATGTTGCCATACATGGTTAATTATCAAAGTGATGCAGCAAAAAATTCCGAAGGATCTTATTTGTGGAGGTGTTGCCAACAACACATAAATCATACAAGGCTTAGAGCTTACATAATGTCTGAATTCAGCCATCTCCACGGGCATTGCATGTGTTGATCACTGTCAATAGAAGGTCAACAGTTATTGTTACTAAGGCAGAAAGATGACCACAGAAATAACAAGGGCATTATAGCCCAACTATTCAACTTTGCAATGATCTTTGGAGACAGCCAGGTCGGGCAGCAAGTGCACCATACAGTGTAAAGTGCTCCCGAAATAACACCCATAGTGTTACAGGTTTGAAGTGTAGCATGTGATATATCTGCACATATTTGTGATGCCAGAATCACAGCTAATGTCTGCTCGATATATGCAGAGCAGACAGATCATGTGTATTATTGACCACACTGCCATATTGGAACTCTATATCCAACTAATATCCTTTTCTCAATCAATCATGTGACAAGTGGGTGAATTGTGTGGAATTTCTTCACTGGAAGCTGCCACCTACTGTAAACACGATTACAACCACTAGATGGCACAAGGACCCTGTTGCTGCAGGATGTACAGGTGACCACTGACTCAGACCGACACAATTACAAACATAGGGACCATATTGCGAGTGGGTGTCAAGTTAACTGTACACTCAGGCTGGATATTCAGAATATTTGCCAGTTCCTTTGACCATTATTATATAACTGGGTCATTGAGGCCTGTTTGCAAAGGAATTTAAATAGATTTCATGCTCTCTTGCTAAAGCAGAGTCAGTACCTGTTGGGAGTATCGCTGACTTCCCACACTGAAGGGTGACTCTAATGATACACGGGTACTCGAGTCACAGACATTTACTGTACAAGCATGCAGTTCAGGGGAAGATCTTTTGTCTGATGTCACTTGCCGCCCTGCTGCAGCAAAACAATTTATTTCCCGTCACGTCAGTGATAATAAATCTGGTTCTGATCTCCCGACACTTCAGTGCAAACTACCACCTGCATCTTGAGAAATCAAAGAGTAGATAATAATTGTTATGTGCAGAACACATGGTCTATTACTCTGGAAACAAGCATCTCTGGGTATCTGATAGTACATATGCAACAAAAGGCCATGCAGCCCCTTGGTGTAACAGAACTCTGGATTGCTAAAATAACGGCTCCACTATCTGAATGGTTCACAGAAATGTCTGGCCATAGATCCCACTGTAAAAGAGATACCCATCCAAAATTCTCTTTTCAGTTCGGCAGCTCTGGCCTGTAGGTTACTTATTCTAAGTCCCAGTCTCCTACACTCAAACTTTTCTACTAATACCCTTTAATTCTTTTACCAATTAGTTTAGTTCTGTTCATACATAGTTTGCCCTCCTTGCCAAAGGAAATGTATTGTTTCAAACAACTCCAACAGTTATTATTTAAGCTGTTATCTGACATCAACACATGCATTTCCAGCAGGAGTTTGAGCGCACATCAGGAACCCTGTCTGATTTCTCCTACCTTTCCGCTCATTTGATCCTACAGAGGCAAATTTCAGAATATCCACCACTACTTGAGAGCTGTTAAGGCAGCACAGATTTCAGCAAGGAAGCCAGATCTCTTCTGATCTGCCCGGCTTAATCCCCTGTGGTATAGCAAGCTAAATCTTTCCTAATTCCTTATCAGGCTAGGCACTATCCATAGTTGTTAAGAGCCATAACTAGATCTCTTCCCATCTTCTTATTGGACGGTGATAACAACATAGATCTGGTTTGCCTAATGCCGGTCATGAGATCTGGGAAAGATCTAGGAAGCCACCTTTGATGATAGAGTCAAAAGTTTGACTTTCTTTGCTACAATCACAACAGGACCATTTGCAAAAAATCTCCTGTTGTTACAAAATTGAAATGAAAACAGAACACTGGAAATACAGGTCAGGCAGCATTATTCTGGGAATGAAGGGGTTAAGCTACCAACTATTGAAAGGACTAGATAGCATGGATGTGAAGCAGATGTTTCCTGTGGTCGGGGTATCCAGAGCCAGAGGGCACAGCCTCAAAATTGAAGGGTGACCTTTTAGAACAGGAAGATTTTTTTGAGCCAAAGAGTGGTGAATCTGTGTAATGCTCTGCCACAAAATGTAGTAGAGGCCAGGACCGTGGACATACTCAAAGCAGGAGTTGATAGATTCCTGATCAGTCAGGGCATTAAGGGATATGGCCAGAGGGCAGGTGTATGGGTTGAATGGGATTCAGGATCAACCATGATGGAATGGCGGAGTGGACTCGATGGGCTGGATGGCCTAATTCTGCTCCTGTGTCTTACGGTCTTATCTGTGGAGAAACAGATTCAATGCTTCAGGTACTAAGAGACATTTGAGATCAAGCATTGCTTACGTTGTTAGATTTAGATTTTCTTAAAAGATTTGGAGACATAGCACAGTAACAGCCCTTCCAACCGATGAGCCTGCACTGCCCAATTACACCCATGTGACTAATTAACCTCATAAACTGTATGTCTTTGGAACGTGGGAGGAAACCAGAGCCCCAGGAAATCTACACAGTCCTTACATACAGCACCGTGAATTGAACTCGGGTCTGTGGCGATGCAAAACAACACGCTAACCGTTACGCTACCTTGCCGCTCGGTTGTGAAATGAAAATGAGAATGCTCGTAATAGGAAGGAAACCAAGCCACTGTGTATCACAATGGCTTAGTAAGGCTTCTACCGGGATAAATGAGTTACATCCTCTTTGTATGGTTTGTAACAAATTTAGAGCAGTTTATATTTTATTCATGATGTTGTTCCAGACAGACCTCCAAAAAAATGGACACAAGGGTGTAATTTATCTCACCATCATTGTTTTGATTTGTTCTGTTAATCCTCACACGTTCTCCATCCTACAATGACACAAGAGTGCTGGGTTTGCAGGAATATAATTAATGCAGCAGAAAACAGATACTTCACTTCTAGAATCTATGTTTGCTACCGTTAGGAGACAGTCAGTGGCTGTTGTATGCAGTGCTCTGATCTCAGCAACGTGGCCTTGTTTAGTTCCACAAGTGGAATCTTGGAGTGCTGGCTGCCTTTCTGTTGAGGTGCACCACCATTTGTGATGGAGCAATACTAATCTCTACAAACTGAGATGAGAGGAAAGGGTTTCAGTGTACGGTGAGGAGATGAAGGTGTTAAATTTGTCTTCCAGTGTGGAGGCTTAATAGAAATAACCATAATGATGTGTATAATACATGGCATTTTAGTGATGTTGGTATTCCACAGTAATATTTAAATAAACTCCACAAGGTACGTATATTTTAAAACAATTTATTTTAGTACAGAAACAATGTTGTAGTCTTAAAAGAAAAATTCAAATTATATCTATAATACTTTTGGCACTTCAGAGATTAACTATTAAATATCATACAAATAAAATTTCAATAAAACAAGAGCAATGTCACATTGCCATTAAAAGATTGCCAAGGCCACACAAAATAAATGCTGTGGTTTTAGGAAAGTGTTTAAAAGAAGCTGTTAAATGGTGTTTTTTCCCCCTCAGATTGTCACAATGAACAATTTCTTAATTGGACGGTAAACAGAATGTTAAAAAACAACTGATGCGATACTTAAAAATCGTCACACTGAACCAGTCCCTGAGAAACAGTTCCATTTAAGAAGTGGCTTCATAATGTATATAGATATATGCTAAGTGATAAATAGCATTCAGACAAAAATACCAGAATGAAATCTATTCAATCTCTTTAGGAGTGATAACCAACACTGGGACCCAGCTTTAACATGAAACTCATCCACATGCTGTGTGTACTTTATCATCCAAGTTATCCTTGACATGGGGAAAGAATCTGGACAGTCTCCAGCTCACAGATGCAGGTTTAGGTGCTGTCTTTATTCGGGAAGAGGCATTTCATCACTCTTGTGCCTGTCATTCACAGGTGGATCTCTGTAAAACTGTTCAACGCTTGGATCCAAGCCTTTCGATTTTTTGCTTTAGTTGGCTGATCTGGTCTTTTGTTGTGGCGCTCTTTAGAAAATGCAGTCTGCAGAGAATTTCCAAAGGAGTCCTCTGTGCTGTGGCAGGTTGTGCTGGTCTGCATGGCCACTGCTGCACTGCCGAGTCTTGTCTGGACCACCGGGATTTCATTCAGACTCTGCAGAGTCTGAACGGTACTCAGCTGGAGGTCCTGCAGCCCGCACGGAGCGGACAGTGCTCACTGATAAAGCAGACAGATAATCCATCGATGGGAAGGATTGGAGAGAGAGCGCTGAACTCCAAATAGCAGCAGTGAGAGCTGTGGAATGGAAAAACAAGTGGAGTTAAAGATTCAAAGTATGTATAAATAATACAAACTTGATAATTGTCTGCTTGCAGGCTGTCACAAAGCAAGAAACCCGAAAGAACCCAATTAAAAAAATAAAGACCAACCACCCAATGTGTAGAGACAAAAATAACACAAATCACGCAAACAACGGAAGTGAGCAACAACAGAGGCATTCTGAACCAAACTGAGTCCTGAGATCCAAATCTCCAGAGCAGCCCGGAGTAGGCCCAAAGCCTCAGTGTTCAGCTCATCATATTAGTGGGGCAATTCACTGCAAAGTTCGCAGACACAAGTAATTACACAACTAAGGTACTACAAAAATCTTGCACTAACACTGTGCTTGTTCTGATATAGTTTATGGCTGAAAAGCTGAAGGATGTCCACATGACAGCTTTAACCTTCAGGATTTGGAATGATTATGGTCCGGCCTGGGGATAATGATGGTCAAGATTGAGTACATGGGTCATATGCTCATGCCTCTGCCCACCTGGGCCCTCCACCCCACCTAATCCCTCATGTCTTATTTCTCAAAAAAGGTCTATGCCTGCAAGATTCCCACTATCTTTCTCCCTTAAAACTCGTCTCAGATTACTTCAAGGCTCCAAAAGAATCCAGAAAGCAGGGTACAAGTGGAGAAGATCCAGGAGATGAGACAACAGGAGAGTAAAACAGAACACAAAACTGAAACACCATGGTAATCATGAAAAAATATGCTCCATAAAACAAGAGAAAGATATTAAATAAAACACAAGGTGTCAGGCCCCGATGCTGAACCTGGCAGGATACTGAAAACCCATGTCAGCCAACTGACTGGAGTGTTCAAGGACATCTTCAAACCTCTCATTGCTACAGTCAGCCACAGGCTTAAATAGGGCATTAATCGTACTGGCGTCCAGGAAGAGCAGGGTGAGTTGCCTCAATGACTACTGCATGGTAGCACTCACTATGAAAGATTGGTCATGGCTAGAGATAACTCCCGCCTGCACAAGGAGCTGGACCCACTGCAAATTGCCCACCACAACAACAGATGCAATTGCGCTGGCTCTTCCCTCGACCTTGGGCCACCTGGACAACAGGAATACCAACATCAGAATGCCGTCTATCGTTTACAGCTCAGCATTCAGCATCAACTCCCTCTCAATACTAATCAACAAACTTCAAAACCTGATCTTCTGCACCTCTCTTCAGCAACTGGATTCCTGATTTCCTCATCAGGAAACTACAGTGGTGCTGAATGGTTGTAATATCCCCTCCTCCCTCAAAGAATGCATGCTCAACCCACCGCTCTACTCTCAGCACTCATGACTGTGTGACCAGGCAGAGCTCCAATACCGTCCTTAAATTTGCTAATGACACCGCTGTTGTTGGCCGAGTCTCAGATGGCAACAGGGAGGTGTACAAGAGTGAGATGGATCAGCTGATCGAGTGAGTCACAATAACAACTTTGCGCTCAATGTCAGTGAGACCAAGGAAGTGATTGCGGACCTCAGGACAGGGAAAGGGAGAACAAACACCGGTGCTCATCGAGGGGCCAGCAGTGGAAAGGGTGAACAGCTTCCAGCACTGTGGTGTCAGTATTGCAGAGGATCTATCCTGGACCCAAAGTTAATGAAGAAAGCACACCAGCGATCATGCTTCATTAGGAATTTGAGAAGATTAGGAATGTTACCAAAGACTCTGGCAAATTACTAGTGACAGCATTCTGACTCGTTGCATTACCGTCTGGTGTGGAGGCTCCAATGTACTCAAAGAGGCTGCAGAGGGCTGTTAGACTCAGTCAGCTCCACAGGCACAACTCTGCCCACCATTTCAAACGGTGGGGTCAGCATCCATCACTAATGAGCCTCCTTATCCAGGACATGCACTTTTCTCATTACTGCCAGCACATTCAACATTTTAGGAACAGCTGCTTCCCCTCCACCATCAAATTTCTGAACGGTCCTCACTATTCCTCTTTTGCACTATTTATTAGTGTAACTAATAACAATTTTATGTCTTGCACTGCACTGCTGCCACAAAAGAACACACTTTATGACATACATCAGCGATAACAAACTTCTTTCTGATCATTGACAAATATTACATGATTAAAAAATGACATGCAAAACTGCATTCTGTAGTAATCATTTGCAGACTATTTTACAAACCTGCGTGACTATTTACTAAGTTGTACGACGAAGCCTGTTATCTGTCACAATGGAAAAGCACACAACTTCAGCGAGGATGAGACTGGACCTTAGAAACTGTCAATCGGCACCCAACTCAAGGCTGCCTGCTTCATTTGTTCATTGATCGGGTAGAAAATGAGTGACTGACTTGCCATCATCCACCTGATGCTATAGTCAAGACCAAATAACCGCAGCCCCGATAGTCACAGATTACACTGCTGACAGCCTTGATGCTGGTTGCCTGGTTTTCCCCATCTCACTTTCAGGTTCTGCTATGAAAATTAGTTTGCAGTGCAGGAACTGATTTATCCCAATCAACTCTGCCCTTCACCGGTGAACCTATAATAGTACCATAACAGCACTTTAGAGTTTTGTCACTAAACGGGAACAGAAAATGACTGAACTCAGAGCTCTTGTCTGGAGACAGGACAGACTGCAGATGCTGTAATCCAAAGCAAAAGACAAACTGCTGGAGGAACTCAGCAGTAGCAGTGGAAGGAGCACACCTCACAAACTACCTGCCTCATCAGAGGAAAAGTTCATTGGCCACCTCCAAAGCCACAGAAGTGCAGAGGAAGAAATTCATCCTCATAAGGACAATCCTAATTCCATCTGTGAGATCCCTGTCCAATCTCCATTCACTACAGCAGTTCTGCAACATCTTAGTACTGCCGCCTCCTTCCTGTTCAAACTACTTCCCTCACCCTGGCCTGGCACAGCACTCCTCGCCTCATATTGAGGATCCTTAATGGATGAGGTGGAAACGTTTAGCCATTTAGCATCTGATCTGGTTAAACTGGATGCAGAATTATTTCACCCACTGTGTAGCTACTAAAACCTGTCACTACTCCAAAAATCATTCTGTGGTGTGAGGATAACCTCAACTGTTTTCATCCTGTGCAAGTTGTCTTATTATACCCCTCTTAACTATCTCCTTCACCCTCAACTGCAAAAAGAGCTTATAGACTCTTCTGTCACGAGGTGTCTTACCCAGTCTCCTAGTTCTGCTGCTTCCCTTCCCTCCTTCACCAAACCAGGCACATTCCAATAACCCTGCATGGTCTTTACTCAAACACCTCTCTCGTTTCTCCTCTCTCCCTTCACACTTCACCAAAGTCAAAGTCAACTTATTACCAAAGAACGTATACGTTAACTCTGCCATGGAAAGTCCCAAGCCCGGCTGCGGAAGGAGGAGGGTTGGGCATCGGACTGGCAACCTCATCCCATAAAAACCCAGTGCTATAGAGATGCAGAGTTGTCGAGTCCTTGAAAGGGAGTCAGTAGGTTGTGGAATCAGTTCAGAGTTGAGGTGAGTGAAGTATTCCATGGTGGTTTAGGAGCCTGATGGTCATAGTCTAATAACTGTTCCTGAACCTGGTGGTGTGGGAGCCCAGCACACCTCCCACTCTGAACCTGGTGGTGTGGGACCCCAGTGCGCCTCCCACTCTGAACCTGGTGGTGTGGGACCCCAGCGCACCTCCCACTCTGAACCTGGTGGTGTGGGACCCCAGTGCACCTCCCACTCTGAACCTGGTGGTGTGGGACCCCAGCACACCTCCCACTCTGAACCTGGGGTGTGGGACCCCAGTGCACCTCCCACTCTGAACCTGGTGGTGTGGGACCCCAGCGCACCTCCCACTCTAAACCTGGTGGTGTGGGACCCCAGCACACCTCCCACTCTGAACCTGGGGTGTGGGACCCCAGTGCACCTCCCACTCTGAACCTGGGGTGTGGGACCCCAGTGCACCTCCCACTCTGAACCTGGTGGTGTGGGACCCCAGCGCACCTCCCACTCTGAACCTGGTGGTGTGGGACCCCAGCACACCTCCCACTCTGAACCTGGTGGTGTGGGACCCCAGCACACCTCCCACTCTGAACCTGGGGTGTGGGACCCCAGTGCACCTCCCACTCTGAACCTGGGGTGTGGGACCCCAGTGCACCTCCCACTCTGAACCTGGTGGTGTGGGACCCCAGCGCACCTCCCACTCTGAACCTGGTGGTGTGGGACCCCAGCACACCTCCCACTCTGAACCTGGGGTGTGGGACCCCAGTGCACCTCCCACTCTGAACATGGTGGTGTGGGACCCCAGTGCACCTCCCACTCTGAACATGGTGGTGTGGGACCCCAGTGCACCTCCCACTCTGAACCTGGTGGTGTGGGACCCCAGTGCACCTCCCACTCTGAACCTGGTGGTGTGGGACCCCAGCACACCTCCCACTCTGAACCTGGTGGTGTGGGCCCCCAGCGCACCTCCCACTCTGAACATGGTGGTGTGGGACCCCAGTGCACCTCCCACTCTGAACCTGGTGGTGTGGGACCCCAGCACACCTCCCACTCTGAACCTGGTGGTGTGGGACCCCAGTGCACCTCCCACTCTGAACCTGGTGGTGTGGGAGCCCAGTGCACCTCCCACTCTGAACCTGGTGGTGTGGGAGCCCAGTGCACCTCCCACTCTGAACCTGGTGGTGTGGGACCCCAGCGCACCTCCCACTCTGAACCTGGTGGTGTGGGACCCCAGCGCACCTCCCACTCTGAACCTGGTGGTGTGGGACCCCAGCGCACCTCCCACTCTGAACCTGGTGGTGTGGGAGCCCAGCGCACCTCCCACTCTGAACCTGGTGGTGTGGGACCCCAGCGCACCTCCCACTCTGAACCTGGTGGTGTGGGACCCCAGCGCACCTCCCACTCTGAACCTGGTGGTGTGGGACCCCAGCGCACCTCCCACTCTGAACCTGGTGGTGTGGGACCCCAGCGCACCTCCCACTCTGAACCTGGTGGTGTGGGACCCCAGCGCACCTCCCACTCTGAACCTGGTGGTGTGGGACCCCAGCGCACCTCCCACTCTGAACCTGGTGGTGTGGGACCCCAGTGCACCTCCCACTCTGAACCTGGTGGTGTGGGACCCCAGCACACCTCCCACTCTGAACCTGGTGGTGTGGGACCCCAGCACACCTCCCACTCTGATTTCATTTGCCGTAGACTAATAAATCCGCAACCACCCTTCCTGCTTCTAGTGCTGGTCTTTTGTGGATAGTTCTGGTCCCTCAGCTACAACGCTCTTTTTTACTCGTAATTCCAAGTCCCTCACTCTTTCTTTGTTGAACACCTCAGCTCCAGCTGCCCTTTCCTTTCCAAAGTTTATGAGGATATTTGGGCTTCCTACATCTCCGTCGATCTCACTTAGACCTTGTTATCCACCAAATCAAACTCCCACCTGTGCCACACTATTGCTAAAGTTCTGATCACTACTATCATCCGATTTGATTGAAACAAGAACTTGTATCCTTCCTTCTCAACTTGTCTGCAACCTTCAATGTTGATTTCACTTTCCTTTTCCTCTATCTATTCAGTGTTTTCTGGATGAATGGAATCACATTCACCTGCTCTCACCAGACTGCCATCAGCAGTAGAATTTTGTGCAGCACTTGCATCATTTGCACCGTTACCTCTGGCGATCACATCTCCCCCTTCTCCCTGTATCTGCATTTTCTTGTCAACATTATTTGAAATGTCAGCCTCAGCTTATACACAGACGATACCCACTTTTACCACTTGACAACTTCTGTTGATCCTGAACTTTCTCAAAATTAGTAGACTGGCCTTGTGCGTGTCATTAGTAAGATGTCCTGTGCTCCCCTCTTTTTA
Organism: Hemitrygon akajei; assembly: GCF_048418815.1. Classification (NCBI taxonomy): domain Eukaryota; kingdom Metazoa; phylum Chordata; class Chondrichthyes; order Myliobatiformes; family Dasyatidae; genus Hemitrygon; species Hemitrygon akajei. The sequence goes on from NC_133140.1 coordinate 30,851,926, forward strand.
TGGACATCCCCTCATCCCTGCCAAAACTCTACCACTCAAACCTCTTTCTTGTTATCTGTACACTTGATGAAGCCCAAAGAATTCCTGGCCTGTCTTTCTTCTCCATAAATATAATCATTCAGAATTCTGTTGTCGGTATATCATACATCCTTTACTCTTGCTTCTTGATTTATGGTAAAGCAATATCTCAATTTCATAAATGTTTGTTTTTCATAATCCTCTAGTCATTTCTGTCTTGCAATCTGATGAATAATTTACCATATCTGCACTCTTCTAAGTCTAGCCTCTTGAGGATCACTGTATTCAATTCTCCATGACTAATATCAATGCTTTGAGCTGTCAAAGTTCTTTCTCTCTCCCCCACCGTTCTCTCCCTCCGTTCTCCCCCGCCCCCCACCTTCTTGTCTTTTTGTAGAATTCAAGATCAGTTGCTTCACAGGAGTGTGCCTTTCAGCATATTGCCCACTGTGGGTACCCAAAGAGCAGCTCATTTGGTCCCAAATTATCTTCTTTCCCCAGAGCTCTGAAAATTATTTTCTCCAAAGCACCTATCCATTTCTGTTATCCCTGATTGTTTCTGCTTCTAGGACTCTTTCAGGCACAGAGTTCCAGATCCACCACTCTCTGTGTAATACTGTTTCTCCTTATATCTCTCCTTTACTGTATTTCCCTTTCACTTCAACTATATCTCTGTGCTCCAACCAACACCCCCCCCAAAACAAGATCCTTGAATCATATTTTAGTGAGAGAGATTTTCTTTGTTTTATCCTAAAATTGGTCACAGTCTTGTACATCTCCATCAAAAGTCCAACTAGTCATTGCCTTGTACTGCTCCATCAACTGTCCAACTGGTCATTGTCTTGTACAGGTTCATCAAATGTCCAGTCAATCTTCACACTAGTGTGAGGAAAGTGACTCCAGCTTCTCCGATCGCATCTTGAAGCAAAAACCACTCATTCCTGGAAATTTTCCAGTAAATTTCTTCTTTGCCTTTGAAGGCCTTCACATATTTTCCCAGTACAGTTACCAAAACTGGATACTATACTTCAGACGTACAGAGGGGTTATGTTGAACTTTCATGCTGCGATGCCCCTATTTATGAAGGTGTTCTCCCACATGTTGATGGAAAGCACTAATGACAGCCCCTTGACTCAGGAAGTCACTCTGTTAAATGAGATAGGGTTTCCCAAACAAAAGGAGAATAAGGGTATGGCCTAATGAATCTTGCTGAGTGCCTGGGGAAAAGGAACACGGCTGGTCACTTGACACCACTGAATGGGCTTGCAACCCGTGGACGTAACAAAGGAAGCTGTCACTACAGGCTTCATTTGCCAGCAGGTTAAAAAGACAGCTCTCCCTGAAAGACCACTACTCCCACCACACTAAAAGGGAAACTGGTTCAGACCTAATGTGGCAGATGGATTACATCGAAGCCCTGCCACAGCAGTAACGATGTAAATACTTGCTCACCATGGCTGAGACATACTCGAGTCTGATCAGGACCATACGCTGAAGGGATTGCAGAAGTCGACCCGTTGTTGTGGGGACCCGTAAGAAATACAATCGGATAACGGGTCTCATTTTGTAGGACAAAGGTGCTCTAGTTTCCTCCCACAGTCTAAAGAGGTACCAGTTAGCAGGTTAATTGGTCATTGTAAATTGCCCTGTGATTAAGCTGGTGTTAAATCAGTGGGTTGCTGGTTGGTGCAGCTTGCTGAGCCAGAAAGGCCTGTTCCGTGCTGTATCTCTAAATAACAAGAGCCTGAAAGACCGGGCCACTAGCAACGGTGTATCACATCCTCCATGACAGGCCAAGCATCAGGGCTGATTAAGAGGATGAATAGAAGAAACAAAACTGCCTCTTAAAACCGACCTACACCCTACAGGGGTGGCTGGCTTTACCAACTGAAGGTTGACAGCACCTGAGAAACAAACCCTCGCCTCAAAGATCACCTACAATTAGAACGATCAGGAATGCCCCAGACCCCCGAGGAGAATGTGGTCACAATAGAAAAGCTTCCAGCAGTGGGTGGGAGACTATGGCACATGTACAGGGGAAGGGACTATCTGGAACGTGGGGAGCCAGAGTGATTTCTTATGCCCTGCCCCTTACCTACAATGGATGAAGGTCAATAAAACTACAGTGAAAGAAACTAGTTGAGTAATTCAGCACAAGATGAAAATCAACATGACTCAAATAGCTGAATATATTTCAGAAGACTGAAATAAAGTGCAGTAAATATGATGCTTTAGCTATCTATTAGCTAAAATCAATAGACTTTTACATTAACTTTGTTGCAATACATTGATACCATTTAAACAAATGTTTTTCTTTTGATAAATAGATTAGTTCATTTCAAATTATGAAAATTTAGAAAATCAGGATATGAGGACAGTACAAAAGTTCACAATTCCTTCAATTTGTTTTAAGTATTGTTACGGATTCAGCATCAATAAATATATAAGTGAGGCAGGGTTTTATAACAAATAAAACATTTATTAAACACTGAAAAACAAACCCCCCCAAAATTAAACAAACGTCTAACGCAACCGGAAATCAGCTGCTGTGCAGCAGCTTAAACAGTTCTTAAAGCGATAAAGCGAAAACAGTTCTTCAAAGTAGTACTGCGAAAGTTCAAAATGCTTACAGTCCATTAAAGGAGAGACTTTTTAGACGATTTAAATTCTCTTTCACGTCGTGTTGTTGCAGTTCCCAGTCGAACTATACTTTTCCCGGAGAATTTACGAAGATGAAAATGAAACAGCTTAAAGGCACTGACCTTTCCTTTACAAAACTGTGCACCAAACTCTTTCAGCTCTCAGCGCAGGGGCTAACGCGGGGACAGCCAGCGAATTCCTTCCAAGTGAGGATCAAACAAGGTCAAACCTGTTTCACTGTCGAAATCGACTTTCCTCTATCTTTTAGCTCCCGAACTCCGATCTTCACTCTCCACTGACTTTTAACTGGCAGTATTATAAAGAAACTGCCGGCAATGACCTTTTAAACTTTAGGCATTAAATAAAACTCCAACTTTCAACCAAACTGCGTCATAATATTGGACCACACAGTAGCATGGAGTGCCATGAACTGCCCCTCCTCACAGGGAGGGGTCCTCCTTATAAACCCTGTAAAAAAAAACCTGTCACATGACCTCTACTGGCGGGAATATGACGTCACTCCACCATCACAAGACCATTACCTTAGGTCCAGTATAGCTTCAACACCACTGTCACGTGACAAGTACAAGATACTCACAGGTATGTAACAGTACAAACTTTTAAAAAAACTTTACTTTAGGTAATAACTATTTAATCCTTACCTGGTGGTAGTTGAGAAGGTCAAAATTGTCTTTTAGTGGTCCTGATTGCAGCCTTCTGTTTAAATCTACCTGCAGACATTTTACATCTTTGTTTCTGCTTCAACTACAGAAAGATTAATATCAGTTATTCACCGAATGTAAAACTCTGCCAGAAGGATATCTACATTCCATTCAGAAACTGACAGAGCTGTTGACATGCAAAGTACTACTTTAATTACGTCCAGTAGACACTTTATTAGATACATCTGTACACCAGCTCGTAAATACAAATATCTTATTAGTCAATCGTGTGGCAACAATTCAATGCATAAAAGCATGCAGACATGGTCAAGAGATTCAGTTGTTATTAAGGTCAAACATCAGAATGGTCAAGAAATGTGATTTAAGTGACCTTGACCATGGAATGATTGTTGGTGACAGATGAGGTGGTTTAGCATCTCTCAGAAACTGCTAATCTCCTAAGATTTCTGCACACAACAGTCCTTAGAATTTACAGAGAACGGTGCAAAACACAATAAGTATACAGTGAGCAGCAGGTCTGCAGGCAAAAACACCTTAATGAGAGAGGTCAGAGGAGAATAGTCAAACTGGTTCAGGCTACAAAAGGGTGATAATCACACCAACGTTCAAGAAGAGAAGGGTGAACTGCCTCAATGACTATCACCCATTGGCACTCACATTTACTGTGATGAACTGCTTTGAGAGCTTGGGCATGGCTAGAACCAACTCCTGCCTCAGCAAGGACCTGGATCCAGCACAACTGGCCTATCACCCCAATAGGTCTACAACAGATGCAATTTCCCTGGCTCCTGGTACAATAGCAATACCTAGCTCAGGCTGCTGTCTATTGATTATGGCTCAGCGCTCAATGTTATCGATAGCACGCTCTGTTCTAATGAACAAACTCCAAAACTCAGGCCTCAGTACCTCCCCTGCAACTTCCTCACCAGGAGACCAGTCTGTGCAGATCAGAAATAACATCTCCACCTCGCTGAAAGTCAACAATGGTGTGCTTCAAGGATACGTGTTTACTCTCCCTAAACCCACGACTGTGTGTGACTAAGCAGAACTCAAATGCCATCTATAAATTTGCTGCAGACACAACTACTGTTGGCAGAATTTCAGATGGTGACGAGAGGGTGGATGATTGGTGGTGTGTCAACAACCTTGCACTCAACGTCAGTAAGACCAAGGATTAAATGTGGACTTTAGAAAGAGGAAGTCAGCACAATGTAACACCAATCCTCATAAAGGGATCAGAAGTGGAGGGAGTGAGCAGTTTCAAGGTCCTGGGTGTCAAGATCTCTGAGGATCTAACCTGGTCCCAACATATCGATGCAGTTATAAAGAAGGCAAAACAGTGACTATACTTCATTAGGAGTTTGAAGAGATTTGGTGTGTCAACAAATACACACAAAAACTTCAATAAATGTACCATGGAGAGGATTCTGAGAGGCTGCATCACTGTCTGGTATGGGGGGTGGGGGTGGGGTGTGGTTAGTTGCTACTGCACAGGACCTAAAGAATCTGCACAGGATTGTAAATTTAGTCAGCTCCATCTTGGGTACTAGCCTACAAAGTACCCAGGACACCTTCAAGGAGCGATGTTTCAGAATGGTAGCGTCCATTATTGAGGACCTCCAGCAGCCAGGGCATGCCCTTTTCTCACCGTTACCATCAGGCAGGAGGCACAGAAGCCTGAAGGCACACACTCAGCAATTCAGGAACAGCTTCTTCCCCTCCACTATCTGAGTCCTAAATGGACATTGAACCCGTGAACACTACCTCACTTTTTAAATTAATATGATTTGTTTTTGTACGATTTTTAATCTATTCAATATACATATACTGTAATTGATTTATTATTATTGTATTATTTTTTCTTCTGTATTAGATACTGCATTGAACTGCTGGTAAGTTAACAAATTTCACAACAATGCCAGTGATAATAAACCTGATTCTGATCAATATCTCTGAAGATCTATCCTGAATTCATTAATTATAAATACTTTGAAATGTTCTGTGCATCAGCCTCCTTTACCTGTGAAATCCTTTTTATCCTAGCTTGACTACGATCAGAAGCAACTGTTGGCAAAGTTTCATCCTCTATCATGACAGCATCCTGATACCCTGATGTTGACCTATGAAACAGATGACAGGATACAGTGATAAAGTGCAAGATTTTTCACACTAGTAAAGAAGGAAATGACAGATAAATTCACCTTGTTGTCTGATAGTTATCTATATAAACATGTAACCTGACACATTCGATCCTGTGTCTGGTCTAACTTTACCGATATGCATACATCAGTCAAGCATTCTTTTGCTGCTGACTTTGTTCAATGCTATCAGTATTTCTGAGTCTCGATCTCACAAGCTTTATTATAGAGCCCAACTACTGATGTTAGGCTAACAGGTTGGTGTTTCCGAGTTTTCTCTCTTCCCACCTACAAAAGTCTATCTTGCCATTTCTATCAATTCCCATTTAGGTATCTCACTGTATTGTTCTTCTGATGTACACAAAATCTCAAGCACTTAGGAAACAGAACAAAATCAGTTCTTCTACACCCTACTATGGTTGCCAGTATATTTTTCATAACTGATTTTGGTTGCAGAAAACAGCTAACACCTCCAAATTAAAAAAATATATCTGCTTCCTGGCCCAGTACCAATATTGATCTAAGGACTATCATGTATAGCAAATCAGGCATTCACTATAAACATGTCCTCAGATTTAAATATACTTGAATTCCAACATGCCTATTTGAAAGGATACTTTGTTGTAAAAAATATACACCCAATTTCAATAATACATCTAACTGCAGGGTTATAGTTAAATAATGTGAGCAAATTAAGATGTTGCATTCTGGTATAAATAAATATTGTACGTTATGACTCAACTTGGTGGTATATGTTCGATACGGAGGGGCCACTACACCGGATTGAAAAGAGCTGTTGAATGCTGCAAACCCAGACAGCTCCATCATGTGGCACTCACCTCCCCAGCATCGAGGACATCTTCAACACATGATGCCTCAAAGAGGAGGCATCCATCATTAAGGATCCCCATTACCCAGGACATACCCTCTTCTCATTGCTACTATCCAGGAGGAGGTACAGGAGCCTAAAGACACACACTCAATGTTTCAGCAACAGTTTCCTCTCCTCCGCTGTCAAATTAATTTGAATGGATTTGATTTAATGTTGTAAATTAACATAATGCTATTTTATGGACTTTTTCTAACACTTCTTTTAAAATGATTATCAATTTAGCTTTGGATGCTGAGACATGTTAGAACGAGTAATTATTCATTTGTTACTGACCCATTTGTTGAGGTGCTCTCAAAGTGAACGTGAGTATTACCCTTTTGATGAGATGCCACGTTTTCTGCATTCTGGAAAACAGAGGGTTACCATACCATTTGAGCTTCTGTTTGTTTTTAAAAAAATACAGTCTTCATTAAAGACATGCTTCTTTCAAAGTGGCTCAGGTAGAAACACACATTTTTGCCAATAAGCTTTTCATTACTGGTCCCTCGGGATGGAAGCAAGATGTTTCATCAGTACAACCAAAGGTTAAAGATTACACAATTAAAGGTTTCTGCCACTCTCTCATGATTCACAATCTACTGTCAATATCTTAGTCAGCTTAATCCAAGAACATAAAGCAAAGTTTTCTGAACAGGCACAGGACAGTATAAGTTATAAAATGTACATACCATTTATAGAAAACTGACACCTTGCTACCTGATTCGATTTCAATCGTAAAGCTTCTATATCATCACTTTGTGGTGAGACTTTCGACACTCGCCGTTCACGGCGGAAAAGTATATATTCGTAAGTGTTTAGTTGTTTCCGCACTGTCAGAAAAAGAACATATCCAAGTTATGTGCCACCTGCAAATTCTACACTGAATCTCTAACAACGTCTTGCAAGATGAGTAATACGATTCAATTCATTTTGCATGTTAGTGGTGGGCTTTGGACAGAAATGAAAATCAAATTTAGAAATAAAATTTATTAAGATAGCAACCTGAAAAATACATGTAAAATGTTTTAAAAGCTTTTGATACTTTAGAAAGAAAATCAAAATGTATTTTTTAATGCTGAACACAATTAGAACTGATTTTTATCAAGAAAACATTGAGAAGTTTATCTGATAAATGCTAAAATGTTCATTTTTGCTACTATGCGATGTATCCGTAGTTTTGGATGCATGTACAGTTTTTGCAATTATTCTTAAAGCCTGTTTTCTAAATTGCCAAGCATATTGCTTTCATATAAAAAATGCAATTAGGTGGAATATTACCAAGATATTTTCCAGTTATATGCTTATGGATGGAGAATTGGCACACATGCATGCGGTATATCTTGATAAACAAAAAGGCAATTCTGGCCATAATTTAATGGACAGAAGAAACACAGGCAAAACATGTGAGCCATCAGTAAAACAGAAACCCAGAAGAGATTGTGCAGGTGCTGAAAATCTAGAACAACGAAGGCAAATGCTGGAGGAAGTCAACAGGCCAGGCAGCATCTTGGAGTGGAATAGACAGTTGATGTTTCAGGCTGAGACCCTTCATCAGGATTAGATGTGGGGGGTGGGAAGAAGCCAGAATAAGGTGGTGGGGGATGATAGGTGAAACAAGGGGAGGGAGAGAGTAAACGGGTTGGGGAAGAGTAATGATAGACGAAGAGATCGGAGGTGACAGATGGAAGAGCGAAAGGCAAATGCAGTCTGATCGGAGAGGGCAGTAGACCATAGGAGAAAGGACACCAGAGGGAGGTAATGGGCAGGTGAGGATAAAAGAAGGGGCAACGGGAAGCCATATTCGGGAATGGAAGAGGGATGGGAAAGCAGGAGAAATTACCATAGGTTAGAGACATTAATGCCCATGTCATCAGGTTGGATCCAACAACCTTTCTGAAATAAAACTTGTATTTCTATAATTACCCCAACTACTGCATTCTAGAATTATTCAATTATCTTCAAGTTATAACCCAAGGCTGTGAAATATATAATTTCTATATCCATCACATCATTCTCCCTAACTTCTGCCCTCTTCAACACGATCCCAGCACTAGGCACATCTTTACCTCTCCCAACTCTCTATTTTCCGCAGGGATCTCTCTCTACATGACACCCTGGGGCACTTACTCCTCCCCACTCATCTTCTTCCTGGCACTTATCCCTGCAAGCATGACCAGTTCTACACTTGCCCCTACACTTCCTCCCTCACCTCCATTTAGAGTCCCAAACAGTCCTTCCAAGTGAGGCGACGTTTCACCTGCAAATCTGTCAGGGTCATCTACTGTACCTGGTGCTCCTGGTGAGAGTCGATGTAGACTGAGTGGCCACTCGATGAGCACTTTTGCTCCATCTGCCGCAAAAAGATGGGATTTCCCCTTGGGCACACATTTCAATTTGATTTTGCATTCCCATTCCGACATGTCAGACCATGGCCTCATATACTGTCATGAGGCCACTCTCAGACTGGAGAAGCAACAACTCATATTCCTTCTGGGTAGCCTCTCCAGATGGCTACGGAGGCCACGGCGATGGACATATTTAAAAGTGTAGTTTGATGGTTCTCGATTAGTTGGGGCATCAAAGGTTATGGGGAGTGTTATGACCCCAGCCCCCTCCTTTGTGAGATTCGCAAGAGCCCTAGTCAAGGGGGGGGTCAAATGACCCAAGAGAGAGAGGGAGACGTGCTGAAGACCACGTCCCCCCCCACCCCCGGGAAGCAGAATAAAGCGACTCTTTGACTATTGTCTCATGAAAACCACGTGTAAAGCCCTTGGGCAAAGTGGGCTGGTCGCTCAACAAGACAAAAGCCTCGGACATAGCCATCGTCTTGGGAGACACCTTTGTGGGATAAGGAATTGGCCTACGTGCAAAATCTCAGGGCAATGTGAGATGGGTGATGGGGGAAGGATTGCCTCGCCCCCCCTACCCTGATGGACATCTACAACCCTGCCAGTCCAGATAAAAGGTGGGCTGCCGAGGCGGGGCGCCAGACGCACCAAGGAGAGACACAAGGAAGACATGATAGTGCTTCCCGTCGGAGCGGGATGCCATTCTGAAGGAAGCCACGTGCGTTAGACTCCGGATCAGGAGTCTGTGGATGAAATCACGGACAATCGCTTTTAACTAACAACCGGGAAGTCTGCTCTTCTGATTCCACAGCGGTGCTCCGAAGGGACCCGGGCAGGTGAAGCTGTTTAATGACATCTCTCTCTCTCTCTTTCTAACAAAAGTGCACCAACGCGACACCACAACCGACGGCGGCTGGTGGAACTGCAGTGACCACAAAAAGACTTTTAAATATCCAGTAAACAATATATATCTACATTACCCCTAGACAACTGTAGAGCTTATTTCTGATTGATTATTACTATACCTGTGCTTTAGATTGAGTTGTGACGATGTATATGATCTGAATGTTTTGTATTAACCATACGTTTGTGCCCCTTTATAAATAAAAACGTTTGAAAATAGTAGCATCAGGCTTCGGTGGATCCATCTATCTTTGCTGGAAAACTACCCGGTTACTGGGGAACGTAACAGGAGAAAGCAAGAAAATGGGGTTGAGATGGAAAATAAATCAGTGATGATACAAAGGCAAGCAGACTCATTAGCTGAATGGCCTAATTCTGCTTCTCTGTCTTATTGTCTTCAATGACTATATTTTGATTTCTACAATATATCAATTTCTTTATTTAAAAAAATTCAATCTCAGAATGTCCACTTTGCTAATAATGAATTGGCTTTGCAATCTGAATATAACCAAGAGCTACAGAACTATGAAATGTAAATGATCTGATGGTCAATTGAATGTGTATGAGAAGAGCAAAGGCCATTTCTATTTACCTTCATTTCTACATTCTTTGAAACTGTTCCAAAATTTGAACCTGTTCTGTCAGAATCAGGAATGATTGACTGGGTTTGTTCAGGCATTAGACTTCTAGATTAGTTTCGTTTGTTCGCTCATTTATTCTGTACTGTGTCAAATGACCTGTGGGATCATAACCTTTCTATGACCACAATTGTTCTTGGTAGATTTTTCCACAGACATGGTTTGCTATTGCTGCCTTCTGGGCAGTGTCTTTACAGGACAGATGATCCCAACCATTATCAATATTCTTCAGAAGTTGCCTGGTGTCAGTGGTCACATAGCCAGGACTTATGATATGCACCAGCTGCTCATATGATCTTCCATCACCTGCTCCCATGGCTTCATGTCACCCTGATCTTGGAGTGGCGGGGGGGGGGGGGGGCACTCAAAGCAGGTGCTACACCTTGCCCAAGGATGACCTGTAGACTAGCGGAGGCAAGGATTGCATTACATCTCCTTTGGTAGAGACAATTCTCCACCCTGCCATTCATCTAGATTAGTAATCCATTTAAATATTACATTTATGATGCCCTCTGGGTGAGATTAACAAAGTACCCATCTTCCTTTCAATTACTTCATGAAAAGAAATGCAAGGTTTGAGGTCTGCACCCTTGAAGCAGAACAGAAGTGGTAAAACTAAAACTATGGAGCAGTACCCTGCTGCTGATAATTACAAGGAACTGTCCAGGACGACCAACTTTCTATTTAAAAAATGGAGTTTTCTATTGGAAAAGTAGGATTAGTCTGCTCGACTGTGGTTAAAACCATATGCTAAGCCTATTTTATTGTCTGTCATATTTTCTATGATCTGTCAAAGTAGATACTTTCCATAGTAGAGAACTGATCAAGTTCAACTTTTAAACAATCATTTGCTTGTAATACGATCTTTAAGACATAATTTAAAGAGGTCTTAAATCTTAATTTCTTTTAAAAAACAGTATACTAGCGGTGAATCCTGCTGACATTAAAACTGGAGCAGACCTTTTGTACATTACTTACTAAGGTAGAAGTGGAAGAACAGAAGATCACACAAAGCTATCAGTGCAGTCAAACTTAGTCCAACAGTGACCCCAGTGAGAACAAGAATAGTAACGTTTGTACGAACGGGAAAATATGGCAGAAATACAAGCCAGTTATCTGCATCATTTACCGCTGTTGGAACAAAGAGTACGTTTAAACTTGATGTAAGTGCTACCAGTTGTTTCCCAGTCAACACTTTTATAAAAAGGTTTGAAGTATAATTCTGAAGATTCAGAGCAGCAGGACCTCTATTGACAATCAGACTGCACGATTCCATAAAAGGACTTAAATTGGATAAAAGCCCTTATCCTTTTGTGAAATGCGCTTGGTGTATAAAACTATCAAACTTAATCTACAATGCACGTCCTTCTATCCACATTTCTACAAACATAACTAAAGATTTCAAACTTTTTGAAAGCTCAATGACTTTCTAATTTTTATAAAGTACCTAAAGTGATAAAATAATTCCATCAGAGCAATAAAATCAGTGGGACTTAAAAATGTTCAAAGAAAGTAAATACACTAACATGATATAAGCTTTTCAGTCACTCTGGGGTGTGTGTACACTGAAGACACTGATATGTAATAATATTTCAGTCACTGGGGGGGGTGTACACTGTATACACTAAAATGCAATAATATTTCAGTCACTGTGTGGAGGGTGTACACTGTACACACTAAAATGCAATATTTCAGTCACTGTGGAGGGTAGACTGTACACACTAAAATGCAATAATATTTCACACTGTGTGGAGGGTAGACTGTACACACTAAAATGCAATATTTCAGTCACTGTGGGGGGTGTACACTGTACACACTAAAATGCAATATTTCAGTCACTGTGGGGGGTGTACACTGTACACACTAAAATGCAATAATATTTCAGTCACTGTGGGGGGTGTACACTGTATACACTAAAATGCAATAATATTTCAGTCACTGTGGGGAGGGTAGACTGTATACACTAATATGAAATAATATTTCAATTTTCTGTTGAGAGTCAAGGAATTATTATAACTATGAGAAATAACTGAGTATAAATAACTAAAGTATTGATAATGTAGTGTTCTTGCACATTATTGCATGAAAGCCAGATACTCCTATTGTCTTGATAATATGGATCTCCAAGACACACTTAGATCAAGATCCAAGTGTATTGCTTACCATTAATATTTTAAAATACTTTTCCACAAAACATTAACATAATTAAGAATTTCAATTCAGGATTTTAAGCATCTCTCATCCTTCTAAATTCCAGTGTATACAAGCCCAGTCGCTCCAATCTTTCAACATATGACAGTCCCGCCATTCCGGGAATTAACCTTGTGAACCTATGCTGCACTCCCTCAATAGCAAGAATGCCCTTCCTCAAATTTAGAGACCAAAACTGCACACAATACTCCAGGTGGGGTCTCATCAGGGCCCTGTACAGCTGCAGAAGGACCTCTTTACTCCTATACTCAATTCATCTTGTTATAAAGGCCAGCATGCCATTAGCTTTCTTCACTGCCTGCTGTACCTGCAAGCTTGCTTTCATTGACTGATGTACAAGAACACCTAGATCTCGTTGTACTTCCCCTTTTCCTAACTTGACTCCATTTAGATGGTAATCTGCTTTCCTGTTCTTGCCACCAAAGTGGATAACCTCACATTTATCCACATTAAACTGCATCTGCCATACATTTGCCCACTCACCCAACCTGTCCAAGTCACCCTGCATTCTCATAACATCTTCCTGACATTTCACACTGCCACCTAGCTTTGTGTCATCAGCAAATTTGCTAATGTTACTTGTAATCCCTTCATCTAAATCATTAATGTATATTGTAAACAGCTGCAGTCCCAGCACCGAACCTTGTGGTACCCCACTGGTCACAGCCTGCCATTCCGAAATGGACCTGTTAATCGCTACTCTTTGTTTCCTGCCAGCCAGCCAATTTTCAGTCCATGTCAGGACTCTGCCCCCATTACCATGTGCCCTAATTTTGCCCACTAATCTCCTATGTGGGACTTTATCAAAAGCTTTCTGGAAGTCCAGGTACACTACATCCACTGGCTCTCCCTTGTCCATTTTCATAGTTACATCCTCAAAAAACTCCAGAAGATTAGTCAAGCGTGATTTTCCCTTCATAAATCCATGCTGACTTGGACTGATCCTTCTACTGCTATCCAAATGTGTCCTAATTTCATCTTTTATAATTGACTCCAGCATCTTTCCCACCACTGATGTCAGGCTAACTGGTCTATAATTCCCTGTTTTCTCTCTCCCTCCTTTCTTGAAAAGTGGGAAACATTGGAAAATGATTAACAATCATTTGCTGATGGAAAGCAGGTGTGTGAGTTAGTGGAACCTGGGAATGACTGGAAACTAAACGAGGTGATTGAGGCCCAATTCCTGAGGTCAATAGCCAGGTGGGTGATTGCCAGAAGGGACCATGATACTCTTCCTATGAGTAAATTTTGGTGATTTAATTTAACTCTGTTATCCAATGAGGACTTTTTAAAATTGATGAAGAATCAAATTACTCTCTTTTTTGGAAGAAAATACGTCAGAAGAGACATCTAGTCTTATTATATGGGATACTTTTAAAGCATATATCCGGGGTCAAATTATTTCTTATACTGCAAACATCATTAAAAAAGCAGAAACGAACTAGCTAATGAGTTAAAACAACTGGATCATAAATATGCTTCAGTACCTGATCCTGAAACATATAAGAGACGTATTGAAACCAAAACTAAATGCGATCTCCTTTTAACATATCCAATTGAAAGTCAGCTTTTAAAAGATAGAAGTCAATTTTATATTCACGGAGACAAAACTGGTAAGCTATTGGCTAATCAATTGAAGCCATTTATAGCTAAGTGGCAAATTAAAGAAATACGTAAAATTAATGGGGATATGACAACTGACCACTTTGAAATTAATGACACTTTTAGGGAATTTTATTCCAAATTGTATAGCTCTGACTCTGTTAATGATAATACTGCAATGAATAATTTTTAGATCAATTAAATATTCCTAATCTTTTGATAGATGACCATAGGCAATTGGATCAACTCATTTCCCAGGAAGAAATTGCTCAGGCTATTCGAGAATTGCATTCTGGGAAATCCCCAGGACCCGATGGATTCTCTGGAGAGTTTTATAAGGCTTTTTCCTCCTTACATACCACACTTATGTTCTATCCTTACAGATTCCTTCAAGGTAGGAAGATTACCGCAGTCTTTTTATGAATCCTCCATTTCCCTTATTCTCAAACAGAATAAGAATCCTACTGAATGTTCTTCATATTGACCTATCTCTTCACTCAATTTTGATACTAAAATTTTATCCAAAGTATTGGCTCACAGACTTGAAAATATTATATCTTTTATAGTTCCGGATGATTAAAAATCGATACTCCTATTTTAATATATGGTGTTTGTTAAATGTTATGCATTCTCCATCTAAGGAAATATCAGAATGTGTGATATCTATGGATGCGGAAAAGGCCTTTGACAGAGTTGAATGTAATTAGCTTTCTACATCCTTCAAAAAATTTAACTTTGGACCTAATTTTATTCATTGGATTAAATTACTTTATTTATCTCCCTCTGCTCGGGTTCTTACTAATCTTCAGAATTCTAAGGCTTTTAAACTCCAATGTGGAACTAGACAAAGTTGTCCTTTCAGCACTCTGCTTTTTGATTTGGCATTAGAACCCTCAGCAATTTTTTTTAGACTTTAAAGAGATTACTGGTATTTTAAGGAGAGGTACTATTCATAAAGTGCCACTCTATGCTGATGACTTATTTCTTTTTATATCTAATGTTACAACCTCTTTACTATGTGTGCCCTTTACTATTGACTAATTTTAGTCAGTTCTCATTGAATGAAATTTCCATAAGAGTGAACTGTTTCCTTTAAACAATTTAATACCATCCAATATTAACCTTCCTTTTAAAACTTTAAGAAAACAATTTACGTATTTAGGAGTAACCATCACTAAGAATTATTAAGATGTATTTAAGGAACATTTTTTAACTTTATTGAATTATGTTTAAAAACACTTTCTAATTAGTTGCCCCTCTCTTTTTCACTGATTGGCCGAATTAATTCTATTAAAATGAATATCTTACCTAAATTTATATACCTTTTTCAAGCCGTGCCTGGTTTTATTCCTCAGTATTTTTTTGACTCTTTGGATTCAATTCTCTCTTCCTATATATGGAGGAATAAAACACCTCAAATAAATACAGTTCGCCTCCAAAAAAACAAACAGAATGGAGGCTTTGCCTCATCCAATTTTAGATTATATAGTTGGGCAGTTAATATATGAAATATTATGTTCTGGATATATTACATTAACCACGAGAATTGCCCCATATGGGTTTCTTCGGAAGTCAATTCTGTTATGAAATTTTCCATGACTTCTTTAC
Organism: Hemitrygon akajei; assembly: GCF_048418815.1. Taxonomy (NCBI): domain Eukaryota; kingdom Metazoa; phylum Chordata; class Chondrichthyes; order Myliobatiformes; family Dasyatidae; genus Hemitrygon; species Hemitrygon akajei. The sequence goes on from NC_133140.1 coordinate 30,867,586, forward strand.
TTGGATACTCATTTCCCCTATCTTTAAATAAACTAACTGACAATGTGGTGGTCAAACATACTTCGAGGATTTGGTTACAGTTTAGAAAACATTTTGGTTTATTGAGGTTTTCCCTCTTGAGTCCCATCTTTTCTAATTGCTTTTTTAAACCATCTTTAATGGACCTATCTTTTAAAGAATGGGATAGATTTGGTATTAAACGATTTCAGGAATTGTTTGATGGAGGGAATTTTTCTTCTTTTGTGCAACTTTCTTTTCAAATATTTTTATTATATTATTCAAAAATAACACAAGTACATCGAAGTAACAACACTTACAATGCCTCAAGGATAAAAAAAATATCTTATAGATTGAAAATGTTGTGAATAAAAAACCCTACTAAGCAAAAAAGTGAGAAAAAAACCCATTAGGTGTATAACCCTGGAGCCATGCGTTATACAAAAAGCTTCTAAAAATAAACATCAAACCACCAACAAGAAAGAAAAATACATCAAAAAAATTTACAATTAGATTGTGGAGAAGATCTATCAATTAGCTCAAATGATAATAGAGAGCAAATGAGCCCCATCTTTTCTCAAAATCAAATAAAGGTTCAAAGGTTCGACTTCTAATTTTCTCCAAACTAAGACATAGCATCACTTGGGAGAACCATTGTGACAAAGTAGCAACTTTCAACAAAATTTAACCTTTCCAATACTCACTTTCTTCGATATTTACAGATTAGAGATTTTTTAACATCCCAACTACATACATTTCCTACAAGCCCAGATAAGAATATAATAGATACAATTTTTAATCTGAAACCCTTTGAAAACGGTTCAATATCTCACATGTTGCTGTTGGGACTGAAAAAGGCCTCTTTAGATAAAATTAAAGGAGACTGGGAAAAGGATTTACAGGTTCTCATATCTGAAGAGAATTGGAAGACTATTTTAAAACTGATTAATTCTTCATTGTTATGTGCTCATCATTCTTTATTACAATTCAAAGTGGTACATAGAGTTCACATGTCTAAAGACAAACTCTCTCATTTCTATGCAGATATTTCCCCCTACTGTAATAAATGTACTAATGGAGTGGCCACACTAATTCATATGTTTTGGACATGTCCGAGCCTTAAAATATTTTGAAAATATGTATTTCAAACTTTTTCTGTACTCTTCAACATTAGTTTTAGGCCCAATCCCTTGACTGCCATGTTTGGTATTGCTGAGGATAGTATTACAAAACTGAAGCCATCTAATATGCGGGTATTGGCCTTTATGTCTCTTATGGCCAGGAGGGCAATCTTGCTCAAGTGGAAGGAGGCTGCTCCGCCCACTCATGTTCAATGGCTACCTGAAGTTATGTTGTGCCTTGATCTAGAGAAGATTCGTTGTTTGATTTCTGATTCTAAACATGATTTTCTAATGTTATGGGGACCCTTTCTGAGTTATTTTCATAATCTTTGAACTGTTATTGAAGTATGGTTCTGAGCCATCATTATTATAATATTATATGGTAAGGTATTCTTTTCTCTTTTCTTTTTCACCAACCAACTCATTTTGGTAGTGGGGGGTAAATATTTTTAATAAAATACAGTCATTCTACTTTATTTCATTTCATAATTCAATCTTTTTTCTACATGATTGATTTGGAAAATGGGATACTGTGATCATATTACTGTGATTTAAATGTAATGTAATTCGTATTACTTGTATCCTTATGAACTTTGTATTTATATCCATGCAATTTATATAATATTAATAAAAATATTGAAAGAGACCAGTGATTCCCGACTGCCCCACATGGAGGTGGCTACTTGCCCTAAGGGCGCGTCAGGGTGTGTTGAAGATTCTTGGGCTGGGGGGGGGGGACGGTAAGTGGCGCCCTAACTTGAGGCACTGACCTGACCGATCATTAGTAGAGCAGGCACTTCCAAAACAGAAAGGACGAGACACTGGAACACGGGAAGAACCATAGCTCTGCAGGCGGTGAGCACTCGGCGTCACAACGCATCTTCTGAAACTCAGTAATCTCATCCGACCTTACCGACCAAACAGACGTTATTGGTGATGCATAAGTTCGCAACCACGATGCCCAACAGTTCCGCTTGACTCGCGGCACGGAACTAGTTCATGCAATTTAACATTTGGTAAGTTAAGTACGCCCTCTCAACTTTCTCCACAGATCTACTGGAAACAGGTGAAATAGAACCAATCAGGGAACCTGCCGGCCTCTTGAGGTATTTAAAGCGACCTCGGCTTCATATGTGCAGTCAACGACCATCTTACGATTTGATGAGACCTTACATGATTGATCTGTCGTGCTAATTGGAGTGGTAGAAAGGTAGCTTGCCGAACACCAGCTCTGTCCCGACTAACATTCAGATTCCCATCTGAATCCTAGTCAATGTAATTTTCACTGTTGTGATCGTCTTCAACTTCACCTCGCTGTTCCTTTGCATGCCACTACCATCATTTTGCCCATGTGAACTCGTTGCCATCATCAACATCCAATAGCATTTCCAGTTTGTGTTCATTTTTAAAATTTTAGCTTATTCCTGATAACGATGGATAAATATCCTGCTGAGAAACAGAAGATGCGTCAATACAAAGTTACATACTTGGAGTATGGTTTTATTCCGTTCCCATCAGATCAGCAATGCTCCATGTGTCTTCTCTGTATTGCCTAATGAAGGAATGAAACCATCAAGATTGCAGGAACACTTCCATAAAAGACACCCTGAAAAGGCCACTTATGGTGTTACTCAGTTCCCGAAGATGAAAGAAGCATTTGAAAAGCTTTGAACACTCAAGTCATTTCCCAAGAAAGTTAAAAATGACCTTGATAGTGGTCTCACTGCTTCTTATAACATTTCCAAAATTATAGCAAAATATGGAAAATCTCATGCAATTGGCAAAAGGTTAATAATGCCACTGTATCAGAAATGCTCACCACTGTTTTCAAAATGGATACCAGTATTTTAAAATCAATTCCTCTGAGTAATAACTCTGTAGCTTGTTGTATTGACAAAATGAGTGAGAACATTGAGAATAATCTGTGCACAGAGCTACAAAAACAGAACTTCTGATAGAATTGGATGAATAAACAGTGCAAGGCAATGAGGCATTGCTAATGACATATGCATGGTTTATCAAAATTGGAAACGTTTATGAAGAGATTGTCTTTTGTAAAAAGTTGAAAACAAATATCAACGGAGAATCAATCAAGAATGAGTCAAAATGTATATTGAGGATAAAAATATTCCAATTATGAACATGATTTTTGTGCAACAGATGGAGCACCTTATATAACAGGGCACCATGCTGGTTTAGTGGCATTTATGAAAAAAGAAATTCCATGTAATTTGCAATCCATTGTGTAATTCATCGTCATCATCTCCTAGCCAAAAACCTCAGCCAACTTTTTTAAAACTGTTATCTGTTATCACAAAATTAAAGCTCATCCATTAAACAGCAAAATATTTCATCAGTTACCCTAAGATAACATGTTTGAACACTTGCTTCTTCACACTGAAGTGTGTTGGCTGTCAAAAGGCTGCTGCTTAACACATTTCTATGATCTTTTTGACACGATGGTTCAATATAGACAATAGACAATAGGTGCAGAAGTAGACCATTCGGCCCTTCGAGCCTGCACCGCCATTCTGAGATCATGGCTGATCATCTACTATCAATACCCGGTTCCTGCCTTGTCCCCATATCCCTTGATTCCCCTATCCATAAGATACCTATCTAGCTCCTTCTTGAAAGCATCCAGAGAATTGGCCTCCACTGCCTTCCGAGGCAGTGCATTCCAGACCCCCACAACTCTCTGGGAGAAGAAGTTTTTCCTTAACTCTGTCCTAAATGACCTACCCCTTATTCTCAAACCATGCCCTCTGGTACTGGACTCTCCCAGCATCTGGAACATATTTCCTGCTTCTATCTTGTCCAATCCCTTAATAATCTTATATGTTGCAATCAGATCCCCTCTCAATCTCCTTAATTCCAGCGTGTACAAGCCCAGTTTCTCTAACCTCTCTGCGTAAGACAGTCTGGACATCCCAGGAATTAACCTCGTGAATCTACGCTGCACTTCCTCTATAGCCAGGATGTCCTTCCTTAACCCTGGAGACCAAAACTGTACACAATACTCCAGGTGTGGTCTCACCAGGGCCCTGTACAAATGCAAAAGAATTTCCTTGCTCTTGTACTCAATTCCCTTTGTAATAAAGGCCAACATTCCATTAGCCTTCTTCACTGCCTGCTGCACTTGCTCATTCACCTTCAGTGACTGATGAACAAGGACTCCGAGATCTCTTTGTATTTCTCCCTTACCTAACTCTACACTGTTCCGATAATAATCTGCCTTCCTGTTCTTACTCCTAAAGTGGTTAACCTCACACTTATTCACATTAAACGTCATCTGCCAAGTATCTGCCCACTCACCCAGCCTATCCAAGTCACCCTGAATTCTCCTAACATCCTCATCACATGTCACACTGCCACCCAGCTTAGTATCATCAGTAAACTTGCTGATGTTATTCTCAATGCCTTCATCTAAATCGTTTATGTAAATCATAAACAGCTGTGGTCCCAATACCGAGCCCTGTGGCACCCCACTAGTCACCACCTGCCATTCCGAGAAACACCCATTCACCGTTACCCTTTGCTTTCTATCTGCCAACCAGTTTTCTATCCATGTCAATATCTTCCCTCCAATGCCATGAGCTCTGATTTTACCCACCAATCTCCTATGTGGGACCTTATCAAATGCCTTCTGAAAATTGAGGTACACTACATCCACTGGATCTCCCTTGTCTAACTTCCTGGTTACATCCTCAAAAAACTCCAATAGATTAGTCAAGCATGATTTGCCCTTGGTAAATCCATGCTGGCTCGGCCCAATCCTATCACTGCTATCTAGATATGCCACTATTTCATCTTTAATAATGGACTCCAGCATCTTCCCCACTACTGATGTTAGGGTGACAGGATGATAGTTCTCTGTTTTCTCCCTCCCTCCTTTCTTAAAAAGTGGGATAACATTAGCCATTCTCCAATCCTCAGGAACTGATCCTGAATCTAAGGAACATTGGAAAATGATTATCAATGCATCCGCAATTTCCAGGGCCACCTCCTTTAGTACCCTAGGATGCAGACCATCTGGACCTAGGGATTTGTCAGCCTTCAGTCCCATCAGTCTTCTCATCACCGTTTCCTTCCGAATGTCAATGTTTCATTTCCTCTGTTACCCTATGTCCTTGGCCCATCCATATATCTGGGAGATTGCTTGTGTCTTCCCTAGTGAAGACAGATCTAAAGTACTTATTAAATTCTTCTGCCATTTCTCTGTTTCCCATAACAATTTTACCCAATTCATTCCAGGCCCAACATTGTACTTAACTATCTTCTTTCTCTTCACATACCTAAAAAAGCTTTTGCTATCCTCCTTTATATTCCTGGCTACCTCATTTTTCTCCCTGTATTGTCTTTTTAGTTAAGTTCTGTTGTTCCTTAAAAATTTCCCAATCATCTGTCCTCCCACTCACCTTAGCTCTGTCATACTTTCTTTTTTTTAATGCTATGCAATCTCTGACTTCCTTTGTTAACCACTGTGGCCTCTTTCCCCCCTTTGAATCCTTCCTTCTCCGGGGGATGAACTGATTTTGCACCTTGTGCATTATTCCGAAGAATACCTGCCATTGCTGTTCCACTGTCTTTTCTGCTAGGATATCCGTCCAGTTAACTTTGACCAGCTCCTCCCTCATGGCACCATAGTCTCCCCTGTTCAACTGCAACACTGACACCTCTGATCTGCCCTTATCCTTCTCAAATTGCAGTTCAGTCTTTGCTCCAATTCAACAAGAGCTTTGGAAGCAAGATTGAACTTCTACATGGAGCTGTAGCGTACCAAGCCGATCTGTGTGACGAAATGAACATTCTAAATACGAAACTGTAGGGTGAGAATTTCAATTTAATCCAGGCAAAAAGCACAGTGTCCACTGTGGGTAAGGAGTTGGAAATTTGGAAATAAATAAGCAAAACATTGGGAGAAGAATGTTCTCACAGTTTCCCTGTGTGGAAAGTCTGGCACTCTCTTTCACAGATGCTGATTTACAAGAGTACTGCTTACACCTGCAGTCACTGTAGAAAGATTTTCAGAATGGATTCAAGGATTTGAACGATCTGTAAATTCTGGACTGGGTAAATAACCCATTTCTTTGCAAGATGGAAGAACGGGGAGAGCGCTTGCACGAAGAAATGATCAAAATTTGGAATGATGAAGCAATTTTTTTCAAAAATGTTGGCTTTTATGGAGTGTGGTTACACTGTCATACTAAGTTTCCTAGTCTTTGGACAAGAGCCAAACTGCTCTTCATTGCATTTCCATCCTCCTACCTTGTTGAAAGAGGCTTCAGTGCAGTGAACTACATACAAAGAAAAAAGAAACTGCTTGGACATTGTTACGCGTGGGGACTTAAGCCTTTTGCTGTCACAACTTGAACCCGGTATTTCAACTCTTGCCAAAAAACCATCAAGCTCAGAGATCACAATGATATCGAAGATGCTGTACAACGTGGTGTGTAAGATAGCTTCTAAAGACAGATAAAAGTTTAAAGCAGAATCATTTCTCATTTTAGCATATGGTAGATTTGATTTTACACTATGGCGGCGCCGGAAAGTATATTGTGCCTAAGAGGAGTGTTGGCAAGTAGGAAAGGTCGGAAAACACTGGGACTTTTTGGGAAGGGAGGAGCGGGCAGACGATCGGAGTTGGAAGAAGAAAACAGCCCCTCCCCCAGCGATCCGCAGTCTCCCGCGCCGCGCGGGCGTCGGAACGCGCAGGCGCAGTGTGTGTCGCGTCACGAAAGGCGGTTTGTGACGTGGACAGTGGTGACCATGGTGTTGGCGGTTGCAATGGCGCATAACGTGTTTGAAAGGTATGGCGAGCGGACGTGTTTTCTGCTCGGGGAGTGGCGGGCATCACTATCCGCTGTCCGCCCGGTCGGTGCCCGCCGTGGCGCGGTTCTTGGCGATATGGTGGTGCAGGGTGAAATCACAGCCGGTCATTCACTCGCCCTGCGCGATGGTGTGGGCAGCGCTCCGGTGCCGAGCCCCGGGTCGGGCTGCCGAGGGGAAGGGGATGGTTGTGTATTGCTGAACCGAGTTACTTTTCACGGGGACGGATTTAACGATAATGATCCGCTTCGCGCTTTGTAAGGATCTCAGACCCAGAGCCAATGTCACGACCCAAGGTAGGAGCATGGCACATCGTAAACTTACATTGCGATGTCCTCCAGAGCCGGCCTTGTCGTCACCCTTGTACATACATTTACAATACTATCCCGAACATGCGAAGTAGTGACCAGGTATGACAGTGTAAAACCACTCTAGTCAGTTTTCTTTCAATCGTCGGCACAAGTACCTATTCATCTTCATCTTCATTGTATGCCGTATCAGCCCAAGTATTAGTGCTGTCAAATGGGACTTAATCTCCGGTAATCTGAGTTTGGGTGCCCAATTCTGGTTTTGCCTGGATCACACAGCCGAGGTGCAAATGTAGATGAGACAGCAATTTTCCAGTAGTGAGGTGAGAGTGACCAACATTGAGGCACTTCAGGGTCTGCGATGGCTTGTGGTATCAAGGAGTCCTGGTAAATTTGAAGCCTGCTGGCATCACTCTTCTGGCCCAGGTAGTGCCAGTGAACAACGCCACCTCAGGTTGATGTCCAGTCACAAACTGGAGAAAATCTGCAGGTGCTGGAAGTCCAAGCGACACATAGAGAATGCTGCAGGGGCTCAGCAGGCCAGGCAGTGAGTGCCGTTGACATACTGGGCCTGCTGTACTCTTTTCCATAGATACTGCCTGACCTGCTGAGTTCCTCCAGCATGTTGTGTGTGTTGCTCAGGTGGATGTTCTTGTTGCTGTTCAAGGGATTTTTTTGCTGGGGAATGTTTTATTTTGAATGGGTTTTGTGACTGTGGAGAATTTAAGTCTCAGGGTTGACTACTGCATGCAACTTTTGATATAAATATACTTTGACCTTTGATCAAAGGGACAATAGAGAGACGGATTAGGGGTGCTGGAAAACTGGAGCGACACGTGCTGGATGCTGGAGGAGTTCGGGGGTCAGGCAGCAGCTAGGAGGGAAATGGACAATCCCTTCATAAGGCTGGAAGGAAGGGGGACATGAGCCAGAAGGAAAGGGCGAGAGGGGAGGAGGTGTTGGTGGGTGATGGGTAAATCTAGGTGGAAGGTATGCAAGTGGGATTACTGTCAGGTGATAGAAGAGGCAAAAGTTTGAACAAGATGGAATCTGATAGGAGAGGGCAGTTGACTGGAATAAAGGGAAGGAGGTGAGGAATCTGAAGATGGTGGGCTGTGATGTTGATGCAGGTTGGAGACTATCAGGATGGTACTGCTTCTAGCAGGCCTAACACTCTAACATGGTAGTCGAGGAGGCCCTGGACAGATACGTCAGTGGGAGAATTGGAAGCGGAATTGAATGGCTGCTCACGAGGATATCCTGACTGTTAGCAGCTGGAGTGAAGGTGCTCAATGCAGTGGTCCCTCAGTCTGCTTCGGGTCTCTGCAATGTAGAGGAGGTCGCACTGGGAGCACTGAATGCAATACATGGCGCTGATGGAGTTGTATGTGAAAAACTGCCTCTCCTGGAAAGATTGTTTAGAGCCCTGAATGCTGGTGAGGACAATGAGTAGGGGCAGGTTGCTGGGATAAGAGCCTGGAGGGGATTTAGCGAGGGATGAGCAGACAAGGGAGTGGTGCAGAGTGATCGCTGCAGAAAGTGGAGAGGGGAGGGGAATATGTGCCCCAAAGTGGAACTCTTGCAGTTCTTCTCTCACATTTTGGACTGGGTCAGGAGTTAGCTTTTTCACTGCAGTGCTTGTAAATCTTTGAGATTCTCCGTTGTCCCAATGGATTGGAGCTGATCGACTATCTTCTTAGCTGAGACTGACAGCTTTTAGTAGTATGATTACGTGTTATAGTTCTTCGGTCTTTATATAAGCTGTTCAATCTTAGCAATAATATTAAAGCGCAGTCTTCAGAAAGAATTTTAAATTAATTTATATATTTAAAACAGTTTCCTGTTGCTACCTACATGATAATATCTTGTGGTTACCTTCCATTTCAAAAAGCTATCAGTCACACTGAGTGCCTACAAACTGACTGGGCTGGGAAATTTCAAACATTTACCACCTTCTCAGTGAAAATGTCTTCGTCACTCGGTCCTAAGTGATTGTCACCTCCTTGGATTTAGGTCTCTCTTTTCAGAATATACATCAAGGCTCATAGATTGTTAAAACCTATTGCAAAAATGTTTCAGTGTGGTCACCGCTCGCTCCTTTAAGCTGAATGGGATGGGCCTGTTTGGATATATGGAACAATTTCCTTATCTCCGGGAACAGGACAGTGTTGGATGCTATTGGAAAGAGGTTAAAGCTAAGGAGAAAGCACAGAAAAGAATGATTTGTCGGAATGAAAGACTTTATCTATTATGACAGACAAAAATAACTTGTTTTCACAAAGAGAATGTTAAATGAAATCTACGTATGTTGTTTGAATTTGGGAGGTTTTAGTAAAACAGGAGTGCGGCTGACTGAAAGATAAAAATCAGAATCAGGTTTATTATCACTGACTGATAGGTCATGAAGTTTGTTGTTTCGTGGCAACAGTGCAACACAAAGATACAGACTACTATAAATTACAAAATAAATAGTGCAATAACAGAAGCGGGCAAGCTTGAGTGGTGAGAGTCCTCAATGATGGATGCTGCTGCCTTCTTGGCCTCTCGAAGAAATCCTTAATGTCGGGATGGTCTCTGCCCATGATGGACTGGCTGAGTGTATGTCCCTCTGTGTCCTCTGTCGATCCAGTCAGAATGCTCTCCACCACTCAACTATAGACATTTGTGACATGCCAAATCTCTTCAAACTCCTAATGCAGTACAGCATGGAGGTGCTTTATTTCAATATTTTGGGCCCAGGATAGATTCTCTGACACACAGAAGCTTGAAACTGTGACCCTTTTCCACCGCAGACCCTCAATGAGGACTGGTGTGTGTTCTCCCAGCTTCCCCTTCCTGAAGTGCACAGTTAATTCCCTGGTGTTGCTGACATTGAGCACGAGGTTGCTGTATGACACTTCTCAGCCAGCTGATGTATCTCACTCTCTCACGCCTTTCATTTTCAGATTACTAAAAGAACATGGGGAGATTATACTGCAAATACAACAATATGACAGGAAATACAACAATATTAGAGTATTTTACAGAAAGGATCACAGGATTATTGATTTAAATACTTAGTGCAGTTCCTTAGAATACAGGCCTTTTTATAGAATTTGAGATATATATAAGTATATAGGATTTCGATATCCTCACCCACACTCCACTTCAGAAGGTGGTGGTAATGCACCTCAAAGCTGTTTGCAAGCTGCCATATAGCTGGAGGAGAAGAAAAATAACTGAAAGGTGAGGGTGTGGCGGATGTGAAAGTGTTTGTGTAAGGAAAACCATCTCACAGAATAAATAAAATCAAGGTGTATGCAAAGGGAAAGTGAATTGAAACTACATAAGAACTTTTGCACTCATGACTGGGGCATAAAGTTAATGCAGTGTAAACTGAATTGCCTCTACAGTGGAACTACATAACCTTCGTTGCTATTTCAATGTTAGCTTACATATGACTTTTGATGTTACATTGCAGATGGATTGCTTCCGTAATGGTCATAAAACTGAACCAGAGGAAAACCGTCGTAGTCAAAGACGCTGCACCCCCAGACACCCAAAGGTCAATGGTTGGAGCTGGCCACCCTATCCCTATCAGATACTATCTTGGATCGCCGACTTGTACTTACTTATCGTTGTAGTGGGTATACTTATCCCTCTTCTTCCATCGAGGTGCGTACCTGCTGGCTACATTGTATCCTTTTTAACAGGACTGCAAAACCTTACTAGTACACATTTAAGGAAATAGTTGCACAGCCTGACCTGTTTCCTTGCAGTAATTTTATTTGCAAGTTTCATCTTGCAACAGTGCTGGTTTCAGTTTTGGTAAGCATGGAAATTTAAAAGCATTTTGAACTGATAAAGAACTGTAGTAGAAATGGGTATTAATCATTGTGTAAAAATATACTGCATGAATTTTATAATTTATTCTTCTGATTTCACACATTTTCCTGTAATAAACTAGAGTCTAAAGTATTAAAGTGACTACAAGACCAGGAAATCTTACTGCAAATGGCTAGCAAGGACTGCCTGTCTCTGCAGGCAAACAGAAGGGAACCCTATCATAGAATGGTTACAGCATAGAAGGAGATCATTTGGAGAATTGTGTCCATGCTCGTTGTCCATCCGAGTAGCTTGTCAGTTCTACCCATTGGCCATTTCTCTGCAACCTTTCAAGATTTTCCTCACCATTTATTTATGCAAGGACAGAATGGAACCTGCCTGCGTCACATATGCAGATTACTATCATTCCAGATTCTCATTGGCCACTTTATTGCATACGGGAGTGGAACTCAGTGTGGCCGTCTGTTGCTGGAGCCCATCCACTTCAAGGTTCAAACATGTTCTGCATTCAGAGAGGCTCTTCTGTACACCACTGTTGTAATGCAAGATTACCTGAGTTGCTGCCACATTCCTGTCAGCTTGAACTAGTCTGGCCATTCTCTGACCTCTCATTAATGAGCCATTTTTGCCCACAGAACTGTTGCTGATTGTATTTTTTTTTGCTTTTTGGCACCATTCTCTGTAAACTCTAGAGACTGTTTTCTATGAAAATCCCGGGAGATCAATAGTTTCTGCGATACTCAAACCACCCAGTCTGGCAAAATCACATTCTTCCCCATTCTGATGTTTAATCTGAATGTCAGCTTCACCTCTTGACCATGTCTGCATGTTTATATGCATTGAGCTGCTACCACATGATTGGCTGATCAGATATTTGCATTAACAAGCTGGTGTGCCTAATAAAGTGAATGTATATGTTGCATAATGAAAATAAGATTTATCTTAAATCACTCTTAATTGATTTTCCCTTAGTTACATACCTGTGACTTTTAGTTCTTTACCCATTCACCAAAGGGGACAGCCTCCCACTATTCCCTCTGTCCAGACCCCTCATCACTATCAAATCTACACTCAGATTTCTCTTCTTTAAGAAAAGTGGTGCAAACTTCTGTAATATCTCTAATTGTGGTATCACATTCCAGGAATCACTCTCATAAAGTATTTTATTGTACTCTGTAAAACCTTCTCATCTTTGCTGTCATGGGATGACCAATACTGAATGTGATACATATGTTAATAAAGGTTCAGCATGACTTCTGTTTCTTTTAATAAAAGATAAAGTCCAGTGTAACTTTCATATCCTCCATAGCTTTACTCCCCAAATTCATTCTGGTGAAACTTTGAACTTTGTTGCTCACTGTTTGTTATACACCTTTAGTCCACCTAAAACGTGGTGTTCCAATTCCAAAACTCCCTCTCCCCCCTCCCCTATTGAAGTATCTGTAAGATGGGGTTTTCTCGTTATTTTTTCTGCTGGTGTGAGTGTTGTGAAACATATCAGCAGCATCAGCAATTTCTGAACCACAGCCATACTTATCTTTCACCCCTTTCAGGCTGATCTAAATCCTACCCCTCCTTATATACAGCAACAGTTATTCCCGCCATTACAGACATTTACAATATACGCTGCACCCATAAAGCATTGTGAAGGACCCCACGCTCCCCTCATACAAACTCTTCTCCCTCCTGCCAACTGGCAAAAGGTAACAAAGCATTCGGGCTGTCACGACCAGACTGTGCAACAGTTTCTTCCCCCAAGCCATCAGACTCCTTAATACCCAGAGAGTAGACTGACATCTACATCATTTATTATTATTTTGTAATTTGTCCTCTACTGTGCCTGTTGTCTTGTTTATTAGTTATTGTACTGCCCTGCACTGTTTTGTGCACTTTATGTAGTCCTGTGTAGGTCTGTAGTCTAGTGTAGTTTTTGTGTTGTCTTACATAGTCTAGTGTAGCCTTGTGTTGTCTCGCATAGTCTAGTTTAGTTTTGTGTTGAATATTTTTGTTTAATGGGAAAAGCATGAACTAATGATAGAATAGTTAAGGAAGATGGTCAGTATTATCAGTTAAAAAAAGTATTATCAGTGATTTGATTTGATATTAAATCTAAGCTATAAACCTGAATACACTACAAAACATGCGACATAAGTTGGGGGAACTACATTAAAGAACATAACAGTAAACAAACACACACTCACTCACTCACTCACTCATAAAGCATCTATCGAAAAGAATAAAGAGTTGATGCTTTGGGCCAATGCCCTTAATTAGGACTGAAATGTCGACTCTTTAGTATGTTACGAACCCCGTAACTGGGTCACTTACCAGCAAAGATAGAGAGGTCCGCTGAAATCTGATGGTACTATTTTTAAACGTTTTTATTTATAAAGGGGCACAAAAGTAAGGTTAATACAAACATTCAGATAATATATGTCGTTAATACTCAATCTAAAGCGCGGGTATAGTAATAATCAACAATAAGAAGTAGCTCTATCGTTTGTCTGGGGGTAAAAATATTGTCCGATGGAAATATCAAAGTCTCTGGAGTTCATGCAGGCTTTTAGCCTTTTGGGGACCGCTGGGTTTCACGTGTTGGAGAGAGAGAGAATTTTTGGTGAGAAAATAAACTTGCCAGCCTTTTGGACTCAAATCGTTGAATCGGGAACGTGGGTTCCCCGTTGTCAGTTGGAAGTCCTTTTCGGGGTTATCAGCCACTCGTTCCCCAAGCTAGGGGAACCGAACCACACGTGGCTCCCGAATAGCTTCCCGTCATCACGGGAGCGATGAGCGATGGTGTCTCCTTCTGGTGCGTCGCTAGGGTACTGCCTCCTGCAGCTCCCTTTTTATCTTGCCTTGCAGAGTTGTAGATGTCAATCAAGGTGGGGTGATACAATCCCCACCCCACATTGCCCAAGGGTGTGCACGCAGCCCTGATCGCTGGCACGTAGCATAGAGTTGCAATCCACACAGGTGTCTCTAAGAACAATGGTCAACATCCGTTGCTTTGTATTTCTGAGGATTCTCTCTCATTTCCTGGGTCCCAGACCCGAATTAATAGCGATCTTGCGATTCTCAGGAAGGAGGGGGCTGGGTTCATAACAAGTAGAACAGGGTTTAATACAAGCAGCCTAATGATTTTACTACCTTAGAAGAACTTATGATTTTTTTCAATATTCATTCGTATATTTTGGAACTATTCACTTTTACAATCCTAAGAAATATTAGCATAGATCAAATTGATTAAATTATTTTACTCGGGTGATGGTTTGACCAGCTTAACACCAATAATGCAAGACATTTAACTTGGATCAAAGCTGAAATAGCTGATTTGTGTGTATTAATGTGTGTATGAAACTTCTGTATTTAGTACTTCCAGCTTTAAAATTATAGGTAGTTGTTACTTGACTTGATCATGTCTAATTTTATTTCAGTGTTTTAAAACTGATAAGCAAAAAGTTACAAAATTTCATCCATAATATTCAGAACATTTTAACCTTAACCCGTTTTAGTGGTTTGGTGGTGCTTTTATTTGGCACGTAGCTTTTCAGGTGATTGCAGCCACCATTGACCCAGCTGAGGATAGCGTTCGGGCCAAGGGATATAAAAGATTACCCCCGGTGTACAAAGGCAAACCACTTAAATCTGGTCTCCATAAGCGTTACTGCCCGCTTTGTGAAGTTAAGGTGTAAGTATCAGACTGAGTAATGCTTCTGTTGCTTAGAGCTGAAAAATATACAAAATAGAGGATCGGCGAGGTTCGTTTGATCAATGGTAGTGTGGCAGTCGGAGTAACACTTTATAGCACTAGCTGTGAGATGAGGTTCAATTCCCAATGCTGTCTATAAGGTGTTTGTATGCTCTCTCTGTGATTGAATGGCTTCCCTCCAGGTACATATTCCAAAATGTATGGGCTAGGGTTATTGAATTGTGAGTTTGCTATGTTTGTGCTGGAAGCATGGTGGTACTTGTGGGCTGCCCCCAGCACAAGTGATGGAGTTGTTCTGACTGTGTTGGCCGCTGAGACTAAACAGTGCGTTTTACTGTAAGTTTTGATGTTTCAATGTACATGTGACAAATAAAGCTGATCAGATCAGGTTTGAAGAACTTTATACCTAACCTCTGACCTTATTTCTTTGTAGACCTATGATGTCGTAAGCCATTAGAATAATACAAAATCATGTATATTATTCAATGCAGAATTAAGATTGTCTAAACTGATATCTTTATGTCTATATCATTGTCTATGTCTATATCATATTAACAGTTTTGGATTCCAACCAGTAGTTATTTGATGCCTTTATAGTAACTGCAAATTATTGCCTTAGAATTGTAAAGTTGATTGAAAATACTTGCAACAAAGAAATTATTTCTTTAAGTTCACTGCATTACTGTTTCAAAGTTCAAAGTAAGTTTATTATCAAAGTGCATATATGTCACCCTGAGACTCATTGTCTTACACAGTAAATGCAAGAAACAATAGAATCAATGAAAGATTGCGTCCTATAGGATGGTCAATCAACCTTCATGCAAAAGGCAACAAACTGCAAATATAAAAGAGAAAAGAAATATAATAAATAAGCTATAAATGTCAAGAACATGAGATGAAAGAGTGTATGAAAGTGAGCCCACAGGTTGTGAGAACAATTCAGTGATGGTACGAGTGAAGTTGTCCCCTCTGGTTCCAGAGCCTGATGGTTGAGGGGTAATAACTGTACCTGAACCTGGTGACGTGGGCCCTGAGGCTCCTGCACCTTCCCGCTGGCAGCAGTGAGAAGAGAGCTTGTGCTTGGTGGTGGGGGTCCTTGACAATGAGGCTGTTTTCCTGCGACAACGCTCCGCAGTTACTTTTGATATTGAAGAAATAGATGCAAATGCTAAGTAAGGTTTTAGAAAGTATGATATTTGGAACATTCAGAGTAAAACACGGTACTGTATTATCTATCGAACATAATACATTGGAGCACAATTAGGCCATTTGGCCCATCAAATCTGCTCTTCCATCCATCATAGCTGATTTATTATCCCACTCAGCTCCGTTTTCCTGCCAGCTCCCCATAAACTTTGACACCCTTACTAATCAAGAACTTGTCAACCTCTGATTTAAATATTACTTGGCTTCCAAAGCTGTCGGTCGCAATGAATTCCACAGATTCACCACTCTCTGGCTAAAAAAAAGTTCCTTCTCATTTTTGTTCAAAGTGAAGTCCTTCTGTTCTTTTTTTTTGTAATTTATTTTTTTTATTGAAGTTCATCATCAAACAAACATTTCCATAAGATGTATTTCAGAGATTCTGAGGCTAAACTCCCCTGGCTACTGGAAACATCCTCTCCATGTCCACTCTAGCTAGGCCTTTCAATATTTGAATGAGATTCCTCCTCACTCTTCTAAACTCGAGTGAGTACAGGCCCAGAGCCATCAAACTCCACTTCATTAACTCTTCCACTCCCAGGATCAATCTCGTGAACCTCCTCTGGACCCTCCCCAATGAATATTCTGATCTGTGCTCTCCTTCAGACTTTGACTGTTTATCTGTTACAACTTCCCACCATGTAGTTTCGCTACAGATGCTGTTTTAGAATGCTGTCCGATGTGTGGGCTATTTGCACTGCAATGTTAGTGTAATTTGTTTGTATTTTGACCAAATCAGAAGCATGCTAAGACCCTACAGTTATTCCTCTGTGGGAAAAGTATAGAAGTTCCTATTTTTTCATATTTATTATAATTTTGGGATGATAGATCATTATATTTTCTTGTATTTCTGATTCACACGTGTCGAAATTCCCATCACTGCAATAAATGCAAGAAGTGTGTCGGTAATTTTGATCAGCACTGTAAGTGGCTCAACAATTGTGTAGGAGGCAGAAATTACCGGTAAGGCAGGTTTTTGTATGCTTGTCAATAAGAAAAAAATACACATAGCTATTTCGTAATATTTTTGAGTGGAACAGAAATTGAATTAAACTTTTATGATCATGAATAGTCACATGGTCCTGACTAGAGGCTGTGGTTGGGTCTGGTTTTAACATCATTAAGTTGAAACTTGGCCCAATCAGAACCAGTTCAAACACAAACCAAGCTAAAGTACTTAAATTTTGGACCAGACCCTGACCATCACTGTGAATGTAAGTTTCGTATGTGCTATTGATTGGAGGTATGATATAATGGTCCTGATATATTAAGTGGTGGTGTATCGAAGGTTTTGCCTAATTCCGAGTGCTAACTTACGTAGAGCTTTATTTCAGTATATCTGTTAATGTTTTCATTCAGTAAAGTGCAGATGATTTAAACGAGTGTTACTGGACTCACTGCTGTCCGTTTCACTCACATTTGGGAGTGCTGGGTACCAAATATATCTCCAAAGTATGTTCAAAGATCGTGTAACTGTACTTTGCATCTTGACATTTAAAAGCCATGTTTGTTGTGAGGGTGCACAGAAATATAATGTAGAAGGAAATTTACAGAATGTACTGTTCACTATGCACTGAATGCTTTGAATACTGTATTGGGAAGCAGAGCTGGAAAACGAATGCCTTTTTGCTTTTGAGATCAGTTTTGCAGGTACCACTAGATGAGGATATTTAACCTCCTGTTTGATTGTGGAACAAGCACAACATTTCATTTTCAGTTCAATATTATTTTGCTTTCCCTGATTAAGCTCAACCCATCTCAGCATTTGCTCCAGTTTCCAGATTTTGGTCATTGGTTTATTATGGTTACGTACGGAGATACAGAGGAAAGCTTGTCTTGCAGACTGTTCATACAGTCAAATCCTTTTGAAGTAGAGCAAGGTTATACAACATGTTGATACAGAATAAAAAGTTACAGAGAAAGTGCAGTGCAGGTAAGCTGTATAGTGCAGCATCATAATGAAGACTGCAAAGCCAGGAGTCCATTTTATTTTACAAAGGAGCAGTCTTATAACAGCAGGATAGAAGCCCCCCTGAGGCTGTTGTAGTTGCTTTCAGACCTGTGCATCTTCTGCCCAGTGGGAGAGGGGAGAAGAAAGAATGCCTGGGGCGGGTGGGGTCTTTGATATTGCTGGCTGCTTTACAGAGGCAGCAAGAAGTATAGACAGAGTTCATAGAGATGAGGCCGATTCCCATGAGGTGCTGACCTGTGGACACAACTCTCTGCAGTTTCTGCAATCAAAGCCAAGCCGGGATGTATTCAGATGATCTGGCGACTCTCCTGTACAGTGACAGAGGGTTCTGGAGAATATTCACAGGCAATAACCAGCTACTGGAAGGTTATCAGATTGTCTGCCATGCTGATTGTGTCAGGTGGACCTCACCACTGTAGATTCTTGCCAATGACCAAATGCAAAGGAGGGTGATCCCACTTCCTCCCAAATCCCAAAGGTGGTTTAATGAGCTGCTGTAAATTGCCCCTAATGTGCAGGTAAGAGGTGTAATCCAGGGAGTTGGTGAGAATATGAGGAGAATAAGAAGTGAGAGTACTGCAGGACTGGTGTAAATGGAGAGCTGGTGTACATTTGTTGCATCAAGGTGTAACACACGCAGAATGCTGGAGGAACTTAACAGGTCAGACAGCATCATGGTGAAAAATAAACAGTAAACGTTTCAGGCTGAGACCCTTCATCAGGATCGTTTGACTGTTTATTCAGTGATATTGAAGAAAAAAATTCGTATTTTCTTAATCTTTGCAAAAATTGCTCAGCCATCCCTTTTGCACCACAACTGTTCAATAGGCTTTGACAGCAGAAAATCAATAGAATTTTAACAGTTCAGGTCACTGAAGTCTTTACAGTGCACATGCTTTAAAACTCATTAACTTGATGTTTTTAATTTGCTTTCTCCTGTAGGTACTTTCTGGGCTGTGTTATCTCTGCTGTCCTTTGTTGTCTGATAGTCATCACCATTTCAGGCTTTGTCTTTGTTGGATTCTTTTAAATCCAAAACTGCTTCGAAGCAGCCCTGAATTTGGATGTAAGTTTATTTGCTAAATTTTAATTTCAGTGATGTTATGTCTCGGATGCTTTGTACAAGGGAAGTTATTTTGCTACCTGTTTTAATTGTGTTTGAATGATGTGAGAATTCTTTCAGGAGTCGCTTCTATTTTGAAACTTTTTCCTGTGTGCTCACACAATTATGTTTATGAATAGAGATGTCTGATGTTTTTGCCTCCTTTTGGTAGGAGCCCAAGAGCATGTATAAAGACTCTGCAGTTCCATTGGCTTATTTTTGCTAATTTTCCCTGAGATGATTTCAGTTTCCCTATCAAGGGGTAGTGGTAGATGCAGCTACAATAGGGGCATTTAAACAACATTTAGAAAGGCACATGGATGATTGAAGGAGGGGAGGGTTAGATTGTGGTTAAATAGTTGGCTCTGAAGAGCCTTTACTGTGCTGTAGTTTCTCTGAATCCCATGTTACAAGTGGGGATCTATACTTATACAATATTTTCTCTTGCATTGAGCCATTTTATCAGTGAGGACAAAATAATGCACTGCCATTGTTTATTAGTTGAGACTAACATTAGACTCCGGGGTTGGACAAGACTACTGCGGAAGAAACAACACAAATTGTCAGGTTTGACTTCTGGTCACTGTACTGTGGATCCATAAGTTTTGGACACGAGTCACTGCTTTGAGTGGGTTAACAGTCACAGGCCAGTCTCTCCTTTGCCACACTCTCTCCAGTCCAAGGATGCGAAGATGACAAGAGGTGTTTCATGGTGCTGTGTTCCTCTGTGAGGCACATTTTCCCTGGCGCATAAGGCTGAGGGATTAGGAAAGGGTTCAGCAAATGGGGCTATTGGGGAAATGGATGAAATTCAAGTATTGGGGATCATGGAAGAAATAGAAGCAAATTGGGGGGGGGGATAATGGGTTCAAACATTGTGACTTAGTGGAAGTGCAGTAAAGGCTTTGGGAATATTGTACTTTAATGAGCTAGCCATGGTACTGCATCTTCCCACAATGCTTTGCAGGTGCTGAGCTTGGCAGCGCTGCACTCTGACCTGTGTGTTCCTGTGTCAGCTGACTGGAGGAACTCGGCAATAATTTTAAATGCAATTGACATTATACCAAATCTTATTCCCTCACCCTTTTGTGTGAATAAAAACTGACAATATTCTTTTGGTTCTTTTAAACATTTATTTCTTTTCCTGACATAACTTCTGTATGAGCTAAACTTATTCTGTATCTCAAAAATTTTGGATACTGATTTGTGAAATCCGTAAGTGAATTTCTGTAACCTAAGTGGCTTGTAACCCAAATGCAAGGTCACCTGTACATGTCAAAAGAGAAGAGGTTCAAGCTGTTGGATCTTTATAGATTCTTCAAGAAGGCAGCATCCATCATAAGGCCTGCCATCACCCAGGGCATGCCCTCTTCTCATTTTTACCATCAAGAAGGAGGTACTGAATCCTGAAGATACAAACTCAACGTTTCAGCTTTATTCCCTTTGTTATAATGTTTCAGAATGAACAATGAATCCAAGAGCCCTCCATCACTTTTTACACTACTTATGTAATTATATAGGTAGCGAGACAGAGATATACTTACTACAGTACAGTGCAAAAGTCTTAGGCACATGTGTATAGCTGGGGTGTCTGTACTGTAGTAAGCTTATATATTGCACTGTACTGCTGCCACAAAAATAACAAATTTCATGACATATGTAAGTGGTGATAAACCTGGTTCTGATGTGAGTACCTACTGTGGACTGAGAGTGGGAAGGGGACAGGAAGATGGGAATCATGTTTGGGAAAAGGGGAGGGGAGAGAGAAGAGTGCAGGAAGCATGAGGAAGAGATTCTGTAATGATCAATAAACCAATTGTTTGGAATCAAGTGACCTTGTCTGGTGTCTCAGGGCTGTGTATGTCTGCAGCCATGTCAGCCCCTGCCCCACATCCCGCCTGCAGTGCTCCCCCCTCACCATTTCCAGCATCCTTTGCCCTGCAGATTTACAAGTTTGCTCAGCACTCCATGTTGACAGGTACAGCCCTGTTCAACAGTGTTAGGCACCCTATTTACATAGTTCTAAATACAAAGCTTTTTGCGCAGTACTGTATATATACCTCATGTCAATTATAATTGTATAATGATGTATTGCAATGTACTCCAGTGATATTAAACCTGATTCTGATTCTTAGGGAAATATTTCTTGGAGAGGAACAGTGCGTTCTGTGGTTAAATGACTTTAAATTCAGACCATTATGTTTACAAAGGGAATGAATGCATTGCAGCCCCATGTAGGCACCACTTGTTAGGTCAGTTTGGATAATGGAAACTCTCCCTTGCAGAATTCATAAGCATCACCCTAAAATCCAATGTGGGCTAAGAATTTACTCTTAAGAAATTCATGTATGGCAGGGATGGCAAACATAAGCAATTATATTCATCTGTCAGTTCTTTATGCATGTTTAGGTAATGTGGCTTTGTATTATGTAGGATAGACATATGGACTGTTTTCTAGGAGCAAAACCCTAACTCCACCACGTCCCCACCAAATAATACAGGTTTGCCTGTATTCACCAGCTACAGATTTGGAAACAAAATAGTTTTATTGTCGATTCTAATGCTTATTTATAATTTTCCAACTTTATCCCAGAATAAATGAGGTTTTGAACAGGCTCTCATCTTGATAAACTCCAGTTTGCTTGTATTTGCTAGATGCAACAGTTCTACTTTGCCATAGGATGAAACATTCAAAAATCAATATCACTTCAAGGTTTTTTATCATTTAATTGAAATGACTTTATAATTTGAATACATACTGTAAAGAAATATTTAAAATCCTGAATTGAAATTCTTAATTATGTTAATGTTTTGTGGAAAAGTATTTTAAAATATTAATGGTAAGCAATATACTTGGATCTTGATCTAAGTGTGTCTTGGAGATCCATATTATCTAAGACAATAGGAGTTTCTGGCTTTCATGCAATTATGTGCAAGAACACTACATTATCAATTCTTTAGTTATTTATACTCAGTTATTTCTCATAGTTATAATAATTCCTTGACTCTCAACAGAAAATTGAAATATTATTTCATATTAGTGTATACAGTCTACCCTCCCCACAGTGACTGAAATATTATTGCATTTTAGTGTATACAGTGTACACCCCCCACAGTGACTGAAATATTATTGCATTTTAGTGCATACAGTGTACACCACCCACAGTGACTGAAATATTATTGCATTTTAGTGTATACAGTGTACACCCCCCACAGTGACTGAAATATTATTACATATCAGTGTCTTCAGTGTACACACACCCCAGAGTGACTGAAAAGCTTATATCATGTTAGTGTATTTACTTTCTTTGAACATTTTTAAGTCCCACTGATTTTTTTGCTCTGATGGAATTATTTTATCACTTTAGGTACTTTATAAAAATTAGAAAGTCATTCAGCTTTCAAAAAGTTTGAAATCTTTAGTTATGTTTGTAGAAATGTGGATAGAAGGACGTGCATTGTAGACTAAGTTTGATAGTTTTATACACCAAGCGCATTTCAGAAAAGAATAAGGGCTTTTATCCAATTTAAGTCCTTTTATGGAATCGTGCAGTCTGATTGTCAATAGAGGTCCTGCTGCTCTGAATCTTCAGAATTATACTTCGAACCTTTTTTTAAAAGGTTTGACTGGGAAACAACTGGTAGCACTTACATCAAGTTTAAACGTACTCTTTGTTCCAACAGCGGTAAATGATGCAGATAACTGGCTTGTATTTCTGCCATATTTTCCCGTTCGTACAAACATAACTACTATTCTTGTTCTCGCTGGGGTCACTGTTGGAATAAGTCTAACTGCACTGATAGCTTTGTGCAATCTTCTGTTCTTCCACTTCTACCTTAGTAAGTAATGTACAAAAGGTCTGCTCCAGTTTTAATCTCAGCAAGATTCACCGCTAGTATACGGTTTTTTTTAAAAGAAGTTAAGATTTAAGACCTCTTTAAATTGTGTCTTAAAGATCGTATTACAAGCAAATGATTGTTTAAAAGTTGAACTTGATCAGTTCTCTACTATGGAAAGTATCTACTTTGACAGATCATAGAAAATATGACAGACAATAAAATAGGCTTAGCATATGGTTTTAACCACAGTCGAGCAGACTAATCCTACTTTTCCAATAGAAAACTCAATTTTTTAAATAGAAAGTTGGTCGTCCTGGACAGTTCCTTGTAATTATCAGCAGCAGGGTACTGCTCCATAGTTTTAGTTTTACCACTTCTGTTCTGCTTCAAGGGTGCAGACCTCAAACCTTGCATTTCTTTACATTTATTTTCATGAAATAATTGAAAGGGTGACGGGTACTCAGTTAATCTCACCCAGAAGGCAGCATAAATGTAATATTTAAATGGATTACTAATCTAGATGAATGGCAGGGTGGAGAATTGTCTCTACCAAAGGAGATGTAATGCAATCCTTGCCTCCGCTAGTCTACAGGTCATCCTTGGGCAAGGTGTAGCACCTGCTTTGAGCGCCCCCCCCCCCTCCCCCACCCCAAGATCAGGGTGACATGAAGCCATGGGAGCAGGTGATGGAAGATCATATGAGCAGCTGGTGCATATCATAAGTCCTGGTTATGTGATCACTGACACCAGGCAACTTCTGAAGAATATTGATAATGGTTGGGGTCATCTGTCTTGTAAAGACACTGCCCAGAAGGCAGCAATAGCAAACCACGTCTGTGGAAAAATCTACCAAGAACAATTGTGGTCATAGAAAGGTTATGATCCCACAGGTCATTTGACACAGTACAGAATAAATGAGCGAACAAACGAAACTAATCAGAAGTCTGATGCCTGAACAAACACAGTTAATCATTCCTGATTCTGACAGGACAGATTCAAATTTTGGAACAGTTTCAAAGAATGTAGAAATGAAGGTAAATAGAAATGGCCTTTGCTCTTCTCATACACATTCAGTTGACCGTTAGATCATTTACGTTTCATAGTTCTGTAGCTCTTGGTTGTATTCAGATTGCAAAGCCAATTCATTTTTAGCAAAGTGGACATTCTGAGATTGAATTTTTTCACATAAAGAAATTGATGTATTATAGAAATCAAAATATAGTCATTGAAGACAATAAGACAGAAGCAGAATTAGGCCATTCAGCTAATGAGTCTGCTTGCCTTTGTATCATCACTGATTTATTTTCCATCTCAACCCCATTTTCTTGCTCTCTCCCCACAACCTTTGATGCCCCGACTAATTGAGAACCATCAAACTACACTTTTAAATATGTCCATCGACTTGGCCTCCATAGCCATCTGGAGAGGCTACCCAGAAGGAATATGAGTTGTTGCTTCTCCAGTCTGAGAGTGGCCTCATGACAGTATATGAGGCCATGGTCTGACATGTCGGAATGGGAATGCAAAATCAAATTGAAATGTGTGCCCAAGGGGAAATCCCATCTTTTTGCGGCAGATGGAGCAAAAGTGCTCATCGAGTGGCCACTCAGTCTACATCGACTCTCACCAGGAGCACCAGGTACAGTAGATGATCCTGACAGATTTGCAGGTGAAACGTCGCCTCACTTGGAAGGACTGTTTGGGACTCTAAATGGAGGTGAGGGAGGAGGTGTAGGGGCAAGTGTAGAACTGGTCACACTTGCAGGGATAAGTGCCAGGAAGAAGATGAGTGGGGAGGAGTAAGTGCCCCAGGGAGTCATGTAGAGAGAGATCCCTGTGGAAAATGGAGAGTTGGGAGAGGTAAAGATGTGCCTAGTGCTGGGATCGTGTTGAAGAGGGCAGAAGTTAGGGAGAATGATGTGATGGATATGGAAAAGCAGATGTTTTTGTACCTTCTTCCACAGCCTTGGGTTATAACTTGAAGACAATTGAATAATTCTAGAATGCAGTAGTTGGGGTAATTATAGAGATACAAGTTTTATCTCAGAAAGTTTGTTGGATCCAACCTGATGACATGGGCATTAATGTCTCTAACCTATGGTAATTTCTCCTGCTCTCCCATCCCTCTTCCATTCCGCAATCTGGCTTCCCGTTGCCCCTTCTTTTCTCCTTATGTGCCACCTTATTCTGGCTTATTCCCACCCCCCACATCTAATCCTGATGAAGGGTCTCAGCCTGAAACATCAACTGTCTATTCGACTCCAAGATGCTGCCTGGCCTGCTGACTTCCTCCAGCATTTGTCTTTGTTCTACAAACCCCATTTCCAGAAAAGTTGGGATATTTTCCAAAGTGCAATAAAAACAAAAATCTGTGATATGTTAATTCATGTGAACCTTTATTATTTAACTGACAAAAGTACAAGGAAAAGATTTATAATAGTTTGACTGACCAACTTAATTGTATTTTGTAAATATACCCAAATTTAGAATTTGATGGCTGCAACACACACAACAAAAGTTGGGACAGAGGCATGTTTACCATTGTGTTACATCACCTTTCCTTTTAATAACACTTTTTAATCGTTTTGGAACTGAGGATACTAATTGTAGTAGATTTGCAATTGGAAATTTTGTCCATTCTTGCTTGATATAAGACTTCAGCTGCTCAACAGTCCATGGTTTCCGTTGTCTGATTCTCCTCTTTATGATGCGCCATACATTTTCAATAGGAGATAGATCTGGACTGGCAGCAGGCCAGTCAAGCACACGCACTCTGTGTCTACAAAGCCACGCTGTTGTAGCCCATGCAGAATGTGGTCTGGCATTGTCCTGCTGAAATAAGCATAGACAACCCGGGAAGAGACGTCGCCTTGATGGCAACATATGTCTCTCTAAAAAAAGTGTCAATGGTACCTTCACATACATGCAACTCACCCATACTGTGGGCACTGATGCACCCCCATACCATCACAGATGCTGGCTTTTGCACCTTTCGCTGATAACAATCAGGATGGTCGTTTTCATCTTTGGCACGGAGAACTTGACGCCCGTTTTTTCCAATAGCTAGCTGGAATGTGGATTCATCTGACCACAGCACTCGGTTCCACAGTCTTTCGGTCCATCTGAGATGAGCTCGGGCCCAGAGAACTCGCCGGCGTTTCAGCATAGAGTTGATGCATGGCTTCCTCCTTGTGTAATACAATTTCAGGTTGCATTTCTGGATGCAGCGACGGACTGTGTTAAGTGACAATGGTTTTCTGAAGTACTCCCGAGCCCAGGTGGCTATAATTGTCACAGTAGCATGACGGTTTCTTAGGCAGTGCCGCCTGAGGGCTCGAAGATCACGCGCATTCAACAGTGGTTTCCGACCTTGCCCTTTACGCACTGAGATGTCTCTGAATTCTCTGAATCTTTTCACAATATTATGTACTGTAGATGTTGAAAGACCTAAATTCTTTGCAATCTTGCGTTGAAAAATGTTCCTTTTGAACTGACTAACAATTCTCTCACGAATTTTGGCACAAAGGGGTGAGCCACAGCCCATCCTTGCTTGCAAAGACTGAGCCTTTGATGGACGCTACTTTTATACCCAGTCATGATACCTCACCTGCTACCAATTAGCCTGCTTAATGTGGAGTCTTCCAAGCCGGTGTTACTTGAATATTCTGTGCACTTTTCAATCTTATTTTAACTGTCCAATTAAATAAAGGTTCACGTGAATTAATATATCACAGATTTTTGTTTTTATTGCATTTTGGAAAATATCCCACCTTTTCTGGAAATGGGGTTTGTAAATTTTCAGCACCTGCACAATCTCTTCTGGGTTTCTGTTTTACTGATGGCTCACATGTTTTGCCTGTGTTTCTTCTGTCCATTAAATTATGGCCAGAGTTGCCTTTTTGTTTATCAAGATATACCACATGCATGTGTGCCAATTCTCCATCCATAACCATATAACTAGAAAATATCTTGGTAATATTCCACCTAATTGCATTTTTTATATGAAAGCAATATGCTTGGCAATTTAGAAAGCAGGCTTTAAGAATAATTGCAAAAATGGTACATGCATCCAAAACTACTGATACATCGCATAGTAGCAAAAATGAACATTTTAGCGTTTATTAGATAAACCTCAATGTTTTCTTGATAAAAGTTGGTTCTAATGGTGTTCAGCATTAAAAAATACATTTTGATTTTCTTTCTAAAGTATCAAAAGCTTAAAACATTTTACATATATTTTTCAGTTTATCTTAATAAATTTTACTTAAAAGTTTGATTCTCATTTATGTCCAAAGCCCACAACTAACATGCAAAATGCATTTAATCGTATTACTCATTTTGCAAGACGTTGTTAGAGACGTTGTAGAATTTGCAGGTGGCACATAACTTAGATATTTCCTTTTTCTGACAGTGCGGAAACAACTAAACACTTACGAATATATACTTTTCCGCCGTGAACGGTGAGTGTCGAAAGTCTCACCACAAATTGATGATATAGAAGCTTTACGATTGAAATCGAATCAGGTAGCAAGGTGTCAGTTTTCTATAAATGATATGTACATTTTACAACTTATACTGTCCTGTGCCTGTTCAGAAAACTTTGCTTTATGTTCTTGGATTAAGCTGATTAAGATATTGACAGTAGATTGTGAATCATGAGAGAGTGGCAGAAACAGGGAGTATTTTGTATGTAGAGAAATGAATAGAAGTTAATAGATTCTAACTAATAAAATGACACGGGTTGGAATTTAGGATATAAATAGTCTAGGAAGATTTGAGTAAAAGTAAAAAATAGTAATGTGGAGGTCCACTAAACATTGAGACATCATGCTAAGAAACATGAAAACATGTACAGTACATCTGTGCTCCAGTTATGAACAATGACGAAGGTTGACAAATGATTCAGCAGCATCTTAACCAATCAAGAATGTTGTCAGAGAAATGATGGGTGGACCTTCATCTGGACCTGTATGAGGTGCTACACTTTGGGAGTTTGCATGTCAGATGATGGTATAGAGTTTTTAGGAGGATTCTTAACAGCATTGATGTACAGAGGCATTTTGGAGTATGTCCATAGTTCCCTGAAAGTGGCACCTATTGTAAGAAGGTGATAAAGCAGGCGTGACATATTTGCCTTCATCAGCAGTGATGTTCAGTGTAAAAGTGGTGAAGTCATTTTGCAGCTGATGTGCTACAATTTGGAGAATTGTGTGCAGCTGTGCTTGCCTCATTTCAAGAAAGATGTAGAGGCTTTGCACAGGGTACAGAAGAGTTCACCAGGATCTTGTCTGGATTGAAGACATCAGCTGTAAGGAGAGGATGAACAAGCTTGGACTTTTTTTGTACTGTCAGAGGCTGAAGGGAAGACCTGACTGAAGTATATGGTCTGAATGGAATGACGTGTTGGTATGGCACTGAAGCAAAAGTGTTGCATTGTATCTCAGTACATGGGACAATAATAAACCAATTTCCAATGTAAAATTATGAAACATAGGAAATCTAGATAGTCAGAAGCATAAGCATACAGTTGCTGGAAATCCTGAACAACACACTTCTGGAGGAACAACACTACAGTTCTGGAGGAGCTCAGTTGGTTATGTGGCAGCTATAGAAGGAATTAAGCCGTCAACATTTCAGGCCAAGACCCTTCAATAGTCTTTGTTTCAGAGGGGAAATGTTAAATGCTAAGAGGGATAGCTTTAAGGTGATGGTGGGGGTGGGGGGAGGAGAGTTCAAAAGAGTTTACATGGCAAGTTTCTTGAACAGCGGTGAGATCAGCACTGAGATTGTGGTTGAATAATAAATTTAAGTGATGTTGACTGAGGAACGATTAGAGGAATTCTCTTTTTCCTTCAGGGTATCTTTATCAGGATTCAAAGGGAGTTGATAAGTTGCTACGTAAGAGATAAGTGTTGATTTTGCCCGACGTCGGCCCTCTAGGCCTGAGTCGATGTAGTAGTAGTAGTAGTTGGTTTTGGGAAAATAGCCGGGTAAATTTGTTGCTTTTTAGATTTGCTTAGTATGTGTATTAGTGACCCACAGTATCAATGCCAAGACTTTTTTTAATATGAGCATTGGTGCAAGTGAATATAAGTTTGTTAATGGCCATATAAGGACCATGTTAAGAAAGGATATTAGAGTATGCCCTAAATGGTACAGTTTTAAGGGGATGAGACTGGCAAACATATTTAAAGGTGATTGTACAAAAAGATAAAATCTGAAACAGGTCTATTTGTCACATAAACCCTCTCCACTCTGCAGAGGTACCTGCAGGTCCTGTCTCAGTCTCTGCCAAAGCTGCAGGCCTCTTTCTCCTTCACCTACCATGGACCCATCCAACATTTCATCCTCCACCATATCCATGCCTTCAACTGCCATTCCTTTGCCTTCCTCATTTCCAGGAAGTATCCGATCTCCGTACTCCAGACCACAGATCCCGCTGACTCCCACCCCAGTTCCGACAGCCCTGGACACCTCCATTCTGGGGATACAGTCCTCGCCAACTCCAGTTCTAACGAACCCGGGCGGCACCAGATCTCAGACTCCATCACTCCCAACTCGGGTTGCAACAAACCTAGGCAGCACTGGACCTCGGAGTCCACCACTGCCAGCTCCAGCTCCAACAAACCTGGGTGGCACTAGACCTCAGATTCCACCACCAACTCTGGTTCCAATGTACCCAGGCGGCACAAAACTTCAGATTCCACCACTGCCAACTCCAGTTCCAACGAACCCAGCACCTTGAATTCCACCGAGCTTGACCTTTTACCTTTTCCTTCCCTAATTTTTCATTCTGGCATCTTCCTGCTTCCTTTCTAGTCCTGAAGAAGGGCCTCAGCTCAAAATATCAACTGTTTGTTTGTTTCTGTAGATGCTGCCTGATGTGCTGAGTTCCTACAGCATTTTGTGTGCGTTGCTTTGGATTTCCAGCATCTGCAGAATTTCTTGTAATCACTATTTACATTACATGTATTCTTTGAATACAATATAATAGGCAATCTGCTTGAGACGTCAGTTGAAAATAAAGTAGAAGCAACAATGGTTAAGAATGCAAGAATAAAATGTTTTAATATTAGAGATCAACCATTTAAAGGCAAGATAAAAAGTTTCTCTTCTACAATCTGTAACTCAGTTTAAAAGTAAATTGGGTAAGCTTCTTGGAGGAAGTGGCCAAAGGGAATTAAACAGAATAAAAGTAATTTTTTTCTATCTGAGGAAGCACTATCATTTGCTGAAATCGTATGATGTACTTTTATTTTCAGTTTTTGGCTATTGATAAAGCAATTACTGGTTGTGAACTTGATCTATAATTTTCAAATATTGACAGTTAAGTTCCAGTATAACAATTTGAATTGGACAAATTACTTTTATCCCCTTTATGCCATTTCTAAAGATAATGATTTGGTGAGAATTCAGTTTCAAGGGCAAATATTCTTTAATCTGGACAGGTTGCACCCAATGTCAGCCCTCCACACATGTGCATCTTCCAGCAGAGCTTCTTACGATTGACAGTTTAGCTTTGAGCTTAGCAGGCTTGGTTTATGACTTTACAAAATTGTGCCAATCCTAGCGGTATATTTGTCATTAAACCTTAAACAAAACTGAAATTCTGCCATTTTTACCTTTAATTGTATAATCATTAACCTTTGGTTGTACTGATGAAACGTTTTGCTTCCATCCCGAGAGACCAGTAATGAAAAGCTTATTGGCAAAAATGTGTGTTTCTACCTGGGCCACTTTGAAAGAAGCATGTCTTTAATGAAGACTGTATTTTTTAAAAAAACAGAAGCTGAAATGGTATGGTAACCCTTCTGTTTTCCAGAATACTAATAATGCGGCATCTCATCAAAAGGGTAATACTCACGTTCACTTTGAGAGCACCTCAACAGATGGGTCAGTAACAAATGAATAATTACTCGTTCTAACTTTTCTCAACATCCAAAGCTAAATTGATAATCATTTTAAAAGCAGTGTTAGAATAAGTCCATAAAATAGCATTAAGTTAATTTACAACATTAAATCAAATCCATTCAAATTAATTTGACAGCGGAGGAGAGGGAACTGTTCCTGAAACGTTGAGTATGTGTCTTTAGGCTCCTGTACCTCCTCCTGGATAGTAGCCATGAGAAGAGGGTATGTCCTGGGTGATGGGGATCCTTAATGATGGATGCCTCCTCTTTGAGGCATCACGTGTTGAAGATGTCCTCGGTGCTGGGGAGGTGAGTGCCACATGATGGAGCTGGCTGGGTTTGCAGCATTCGACAGCTCTTTTCAATCCAGTGCAGTGGCCCCTCCATATCGAACATATACCACCAAGTTGAGTCGTAACGTACAATTTTTATTTATACCAGCATGCAACATCTTAATTTGCTCACATTATCTAACTATAACCCTGCAGTACATGTATTATTGAAATTGGGTGTATATTTTTTTTACAACAAAGTATCCTTTCAAATAGGCATGTTCGAATTCAAGTATATTTAAATCTGAGGACATGTTTATAGTGAATGCCTGATTAGGTATACATGATAGTCCTTAGATAAATATTGGTACTGGGCCAGGAAGCAGATATATTTTTTAAATTTGGAGGTGTTAGCTGTTTTCTGCAATCAAAATCAGTTATGAAAAATATACTGGCAACCATAGTAGGGTGTAGAAGAACTGATTTTGTTCTGTTTCCTAAGTGCTTGAGATTTTGTGTACATCAGAAGAACAATACAGTGAGATACCTAAATGGGAATTGATAGAAATGGCAAGATAGACTTTTGTAGGTGGGAAGAGAGAAAACTCGGAAACACCAACCTGTTAGCCTAACATCAGTAGTTGGACTCTATAATAAAGCTTGTGAGATCAAGACTCAGAAATACTAATAGCATTGAACAAAGTCAGCAGCAGAAGAATGCTTGATTGATGTATGCATATCAGTAAAGTTAGACCAGACACAGGATTGAATGTGTCAGGTTACATGTTTATATAGATAACTATAAGACAACAAGGTGAATTTATCTGTCATTTCCCTCTTTACTAGTGTGAAAAATCTTGCACCTTACCACTGTATCCTGTCATCTGTTTCATAGGTCAACATCAGGGTATCATCAGGATGCTGTCATGATAGAGGATGAAACTTTGCCAACAGTTGCTTCTGATCGTAGTCAAGCCAGGATAAAAAGGATTTCACAGGTAAAGGAGGCTGATGCACAGAACATTTCAAAGTATTTATAATTAATGAATTCAGGATAGATCTTCAGAGATATTGATCAGAATCAGGTTTATTATCACTGGCATTGTTGTGAAATTTGTTAACTTACCAGCAGTTCAATGCACTATCTAATACAGAAGAAGAAAAAATAATACAATAATAATAAATAAGTCAATTACTGTATATGTATATTGAATAGATTAAAAATCATACCATAACAAATCATATTAATTTAAAAAGTGAGGTAGTGTTCACGGGTTCAATGTCCATTTAGTACTTGGTTAGTAGAAGGGGAGAAGCTGTTCCTGAATTGCTGAGTGTGTGCCTTCAGGCTTCTGTACCTCTTACCCGATGGTAACAGTGAGAAAAGGGCATGCCTTGGCTGCTGGAGGTCCTCAATAATGGACGCTATCTTTCTGAAACACTGCTCCTTAAAGGTGTCCTGGGTACTTTGTAGGCTAGTACTGAAGATGGAGCTGACTAAATTTACAACCCTCTGCAGATTCTTTAGGTCCTGTGCAGTAGCAACCACCGCCCCCCCCCCCCCCCCCATTCCAGACAGTGATGCAGCCTCTCAGAGTCCTCTCCATGGTACATCTATAGAAGTTTTTGAGTGTACTTGTTGACACACCAAATCCCTTCAAACTCCTAATGAAGTATAGTCGCTGTCTTGCCTACTTTATAACTGCATCGATATGTTGGGACCAGGTTAGGTCCTCAGAGATCTTCACACCCAGGAACTTGAAACTGCTCACTCCCTCCACTTCTGATCCCTCTATGAGGATTGATGTTATGTTGTGCTGACTTGCCCTTTCTAAAGTCCACATTTAATCCTTGGTCTTACTGACGTTGAGTGCAAGGTTGTTGACACACCACCAATCATCCACCTTCTCGTCACCATCTGAAATTCTGCCAACAGTAGTTGTGTCTGCAGCAAATTTATAGATGGCATTTGAGTTGTGCTTAGTCACACACAGTCGTGGGTTTAGGGAGAGTAAGTACGTATCCTTGAAGCACACCATTGTTGATTTTCAGTGAGGTGGAGATGTTATTTCTGATCTGCACAGACTGGTCTCCTGGTGGGGAAGTTGCAGGGGGAGGTACTGAGGCCTGAGTTTTGGAGTTTGTTCATTAGAACAGAGCGTGCTATCGATAACATTGAGCGCTGAGCCATAATCAATAGACAGCAGCCTGAGCTAGGTATAGCTATTGTACCAGGAGCCAGGGAAATTGCATCTGCTGTAGACCTATTGTGTTGATAGGCCAGTTGTACTGGATCCAGGTCCTTGCTGAGGCAGGAGTTGGTTCTAGCCATGACCAAGCTCTCAAAGCAGTTCATCACAGTAAATGTGAGTGCCAATGGGTGATAGTCATTGAGGCAGCTCACCCTTCTCTTCTTGAACGTTGGTGTGATTATCACCCTTTGTAGCCTGAACCAGTTTGACTATTCTCCTCTGACCTCTCTCATTAAGGTGTTTTTGCCTGCAGACCTGCTGCTCACTGTATGCTTATTGTGTTTTGCACCGTTCTCTGTAAATTCTAAGGGCTGTTGTGTGCAGAAATCTCAGGAGATTAGCAGTTTCAGAGAGATGTTCAAACCACCTCATCTGTCACCACCAATCGTTCCATGATCAAGGTCACTTCAATCACATTTCTTGCCCATTCTGATGTTTGGCCTTAACAACTGAATCTCTTGACCATGTCTGCATGTTTTTATGCATTGAGTTGTTGCCACACGATTGACTGATTAGATATTTGTATTTACGAGCTGGTGTACAGATGTATCTAATAAAATGTCTACTGGACGTAATTAAAGTAGTACTTTGCATGTCAACAGCTCTGTCAGTTTCTGAATGGAACGCAGATATCCTTCTGGCAGAGTTTTGCATTCGCTGAATAACTGATATTAATCTTTCTGTAGCTGAAGCAGAAACGAAGACGTAAAATGTCTGCAGGTAGATTTAAACAGAAGGCTACAATCAGGACCACTAAAAGTCCATTTTGATCTTTTCGACCTTCTCAACTACCACCGGGTAAGGATTAAATACCGTAGATGTCGGATTATAAGCTGCTACTTTTTTCCCACATTTTGAACAGCTTTGAACTCTGCGGCCTTTAATACGGTGCGGCTAATGCATGATTTTTTTCATGCCGCCAAAAACATTTTGCCTCGTAACAGTAGACCAATAAAATTGATGAGTAGTTCACAGAGGTCCAATGAAATTGTACGATAAATCAAGCGCACTTTCACAATTAAATTATTGTAAATCAGTCATTTGTACTCACCCTCATCAACATGGAAAACACTCGAAGAAAAGCATTGTGCTGCCTTTATGGCAGTTATTTAGTTTATAATATTTTCGCTTAGTAATTCATTTTCTAGTTAAAGTTAGAAGTGTTTTAACTATATTTGTTTTCTGTACTACATCGCGGGATGCTATGACGTCACACCCGGTTTCGCCGCGTCTTGTGGGAAAAATGCCAGTTTGCGATAAACGGGAAGGAGGGGGGGAGCGCATTACGCGAGCGGCATTGGATCTGAGCGAACGCTGCTTTTAAGTTAAAGGCGATCAATAACTTTTCCTGGTAGGCTGCAGTATATATATTTTTTACCAGTCGTTAGGAGATATTGGAATGTTGTTCAGTAAAAAAGTATACGCAACGTATATTTAAAAGTAGCTGCGTTACAGGCACGGTTCGAAAAAAGGCATTTGCAATATGTATTTGTTTATGTTACCATATGGATTTAATTAAAAGTTAAAAAATCCTCACGTGTAATATCTTTCTGTGTAAATATCTCATATTACAATGTGGGACACCTGCGGCCGAAAATCCGGTGCGGCCTGTACAAGTAAAAAATTGATTTTCTTTCTAAAATTAGAGCCAGCGGCTTTTAATCAGGTGCGCTCTGTAGTCCGGAATCTACGGTAGTTATTACCTAAAGTAAAGTTTGTACTTACAACAAATTGAAGGGATTGTGGACTTTTATACTGTCCTAATAGCCTGATTTTCTAAATTTTCATAATTTGAAATGAACTGATCTATTTATCAAAAGAAAACATTTGTTTAAATGGTATCGACATATTCCAACAAAGTTAATGTAAAAGTCTCTTGATTTTAGCTAATAGATAGCTAAAGCATCATATTTACTGCACTTTATTTCAGTCTTCTGAAATATATTCAGCTATTTGAGTCATGTTGATTTTCATCTTGTGCTGAATTACTCAACTAGTTTCTTTCACTGTAGTTTTATTGACCTTCATGCATTGTAGGTAAGGGGCAGGGCATAAGAAATCACTCTGGCTCCCCAGGTAGTCCCTTCCCTTGTACTTGTGCCATAGTCTCCCACCCACTGCTGGAAGCTTTTCTATTGTGACCACTTTCTCCTCGGGGGTCTGGGGCATTCCTGATCGTTCTAATTGTAGGTGATCTTTGAGGCGAGGGTTTGTTTCTCAGGTGCTGTCAACCTTCAGTTGGTAAAGCCAGCCACCCCTGTAGGGTGTAGGTCGGTTTTAAGAGGCAGTTTTGTTTCTTCTATTCATCCTCTTAATCAGCCCTGATGCTTGGGCTGTCATGGAGGATGTGATACACCGTTGCTGGTGGCCCGGTCTTTCAGGCTCTTGTTATTTAGAGATAAAGTGCGGAACTGGCCCTTCTGGCCCAACAAGCCGCACCAACCAGCAACCCACTGATTTAACACCAGCTTAATCACAGGGCAATTTACAATGACCAATTAACCTGCTAACTGGTACCTCTTTAGACTGTGGGAGGAAACCAGAGCACCCTTGTCCTACAAAATGAGACCCGTTATCCGATTGTATTTCTTGTGGGTGCCCATAACAACGGATCGACTTCTGCAATCCCTTCAGCGTATGGTCCTGATCAGACTCGAGTATGTCTCGGCCATGGTGAGCAAGTACTTACATCGTTACTGCTGTGGCAGGGCTTCGATGTAATCCATCTGCCACATTAGGGCTGAACCAGTTTCCCTTTTAGTGTGGTGGGAGTAGTGGTCTTTCAGGGAGAGCTGTCTTTTTAACCTGCTGCCAAATGAAGCCTGTAGCGACAGCTTCCTTTGTTACGTCCACGGGTTGCAAGCCCATTCAATGGTGTCAAGTGACCAGCCGTGTTCCTTTTCCCCAGGCACTCAGCAAGATTCATGAGGCCATACCCTTATTCTCCTTTTGTTTGGGAAACCCTATCTCATTTAACAGAGTGACTTCCTGAGTCAAGGGGCTGTCATTAGTGCTTTCCATCAACATGTGGGAGAACACCTTCATAAATAGGGGCATCGCAGCATGAAAGTTCAACATAACCCCTCTGTACGTCTGAAGTATAGTATCCAGTTTTGGTAACTGTACTGGGAAAATATGCGAAGGCCTTCAAAGGCAAAGAAGAAATTTACTGGAAAATTTCCAGGAATGAGTGGTTTTTGCTTCAAGATGCGATCGGAGAAGTTGGAGTCACTTTCCTCACACTAGTGTGAAGATTGACTGGACGTTTGATGAACCTGTACAAGACAATGACCAGTTGGACAGTTGATGGAGCAGTACAAGGCAATGACTAGTTGGACTTTTGATGGAGATGTACAAGACTGTGACCAATTTTAGGATAAAACAAAGAAAATCTCTCTCACTAAAATATGATTCAAGGATCTTGTTTTGGGGGGGTGTTGGTTGGAGCACAGAGATATAGTTGAAGTGAAAGGGAAATACAGTAAAGGAGAGATATAAGGAGAAACAGTATTACACAGAGAGTGGTGGATCTGGAACTCTGTGCCTGAAAGAGTCCTAGAAGCAGAAACAATCAGGGATAACAGAAATGGATAGGTGCTTTGGAGAAAATAATTTTCAGAGCTCTGGGGAAAGAAGATAATTTGGGACCAAATGAGCTGCTCTTTGGGTACCCACAGTGGGCAATATGCTGAAAGGCACACTCCTGTGAAGCAACTGATCTTGAATTCTACAAAAAGACAAGAAGGTGGGGGGGGGGGCGGGGGAGAACGGAGGGAGAGAGAGAACTTTGACAGCTCAAAGCATTGATATTAGTCATGGAGAAGTTAATACAGAGATCCTCAAGAGGCTAGACTTAGAAGAGTGCAGATATGGTAAATTACTCATCAGATTGCAAGACAGAAATGACTAGAGGATTATGAAAAACAAACATTTATGAAATTGAGATATTGCTTTACCATAAATCAAGAAGCAAGAGTAAAGGATGTATGAAATACAGACAACAGAATTCTGAATGATTATATTTATGGAGAAGAAAGACAGGCCAGGAATTCTTTGGGCTTCATCAAGTGTACAGATAACAAGAAAGAGGTTTGAGTGGTAGAGATTTGACAGGGATGAGGGGATGTCCATAAATAGAGGGGAGCACAGGACATCTTACTAATGACACGCACAAGGCCAGTCTACTAATTTTGAGAAAGTTCAGGATCAACAGAAGTTGTCAAGTGGTAAAAGTGGGTATCGTCTGTGTATAAGCTGAGGCTGTCATTTCAAATAATGTTGACAAGAAAATGCAGATACAGGGAGAAGGGGGAGATGTGATCACCAGAGGTAACGGTGCAAATGATGCAAGTGCTGCTCAAAATTCTACTGCTGATGGTGAGAGCAGGTGAATGTGATTCCGTCCATCCAGAAAACACTGAATAGATAGAGGAAAAGGAAAGTGAAATCAACATTGAAGGTTGCAGACAAGTTGAGAAGGAAGGATACAAGTTCTTGTTTCAATCAAATCGGATGATAGTAGTGATCAGAACTTTAGCAATAGTGTGGCACAGGTGGGAATTTGATTTGGTGGATAACAAGATCTAAGTGAGATCGACAGAGATGTAGGAAGCCCAAATATCCTCATAAACTTTGGAATGGAAAGGGCAGCTGGAGCTGAGGTGTTCGACAAAGAAAGAGTGAGGGACTTGTAATTATGAGTATCATGTTTTAATAAAAGAGCGTTGTAGCTGAGGGACCAGAACTATCCACAAAAGACCAGCACTAGAAGCAGGAAGGGTGATTCCATATTTATTAGTTTACAGCAAATAAAATCAGAGTGGGAGGTGCACTGAGCTCCCACACCACCAGGTTCAGAGTGGGAGGTGCGCTGGGGTCCCACACCACCAGGTTCAGAGTGGGAGGTGTGCTGGGGTCCCACAGCACCAGGTTCAGAGTGGGAGGCGCACTGGGGTCCCACACCACCAGGTTCAGAGTGGGAGGTGTGCTGGGCTCCCACACCACCAGGTTCAGAGTGGGAGGTGCGCTGGGCTCCCACACCACCAGGTTCAGAGTGGGAGGTGTGCTGGGCTCCCACACCACCAGGTTCAGGAACAGTTATTACACTACGACCATCAGGCTCCTAAACCAGCATGGAATACTTCACTCACCTCAAATCTGAACTGATTCCACAACCTACTGACGCCCTTTCAAGGACTCGACAACTCTGTATCTCTATAGCACTGGGTTTTTATGGGATGAGGTTGCCAGTCCGATGCCCAATCCTCCTCCTTCCGCAGCCGGGCTTGGGACTTTCCATGGCAGAGTTAACGTATACATTCTTTGGTAATAAGTTGACTTTGACTTTGGTGGAGTGTGAAGGGAGAGTGGAGAAACGAGAGAGGTGTTTGAGTGTAAGACCGTGCAGGGTTATTGGAATGTGCCAGGTTTGGTGAAGGAGGGAAGGGAAGCAGCAGAACTAGGAGACTGGGTAAGACACCTCGTGACAGAAGAGTCTATAAGCTCTTTTTGCAGTTGAGGTTGAAGGAGATAGTTAAGAGGGGCATAATAAGACAACTTGCACAGGATGAAAACAGTTGAGGTTATCCTCACACCGCAATATGATTTTTGGAGTAGTGACAGGTTTTAGTAGCTACACAGCGGGTGAAATAATTCTGCATCCAGTTTAACCAGATCAGATGCTAAATGGCTAAACGTTTCCACCTCATCCATTAAGGATCCTCAATATGAGGCGAGGAGTGCTGTGCCAGGCCAGGGTGAGGGAAGTAGTTTGAACAGGAAGGAGGCGGCAGTACTAAGATGTTGCAGAACTGCTGTAGTGAATGGAGATTGGACAGGGATCTCACAGATGGAATTAGGATTGTCCTTATGAGGATGCGTTTCTTTCTCTCCACTTCTGTGGCTTTGGAGGTGGCCAATGAACTTTTCCACTGATGAGGCAGGTAGTTTGTGAGGTGTGCTCCTTCCACTGCTACTGCTGAGTTCCTCCAGCAGTTTGTCTTTTGCTTTGGATTACAGCATCTGCAGTCTGTCCTGTCTCCAGACAAGAGCTCTGAGTTCAGTCATTTTCTGTTCCCGTTTAGTGACAAAACTCTAAAGTGCTGTTATGGTACTATTATAGGTTCACCAGTGAAGGGCAGAGTTGATTGTGATAAATCAGTTCTTGGACTGCAAACTAATTTTCATAGCAGAACCTGAAAGTGAGATGGGGAAAACCAGGCAATCAGCATCAAGGCTGTCAGCAGTGTAACCTGACTATCGGGGCTGCAGTTATTTGGTCTTGACTACAGCATCAGGTGGATGATGGCAAGTCAGTCACTCATTTTCTACCCGATCAATGAACAAGCGAAGCAGGCAGCCTTAAGTTGGGTGCCGAATGACAGTTTCTAAGGTCCAGTCTCATCCTCGCTGATGTTGTGTGCTTTTCCATTGTGACAGCCTGCAAGCAGACAACTCTCAAGTTTGTATTATTTATACATACTTTGAATCTTTAATTCCACTTGCTGTTTCCATTCCACAGCTCTTGCTGCTGCTTTTTGGAGTTCAGTGCTGTCTCTCCAATCCTTCCCATCAATGGATTATCTGTCTGCTTTATCAGTGAGCACTGTCCGCTCCGTGTGGGCTGCAGGACCTCCAGCTGAGTACCGTTCAGACTCTTCGGAGTCTGAATGAAATCCCGGTGGTCCAGACTAGAGTCAGCAGTACAGCAGTTCCAGCACAACCTTCCACAGCACAGAGGACTCCTGCAGACTGTGTTTTCTAAAGAGCGCCACAACAAAAGACCAGATCAGCCAACTAAAGCAAAAAATCGAAAGGCTTGGATCCAAGTGTTGAACAGTTTTACAGAGATCCACCTGTGAATGACAGGCACAAGAGTGATGAAATGCCTCTTCCCGAATAAAGATAGGGCCTAAACCTGCATCTGTGAGCTGGAGACTATCCAGATTCTTTCCCCATGTCAAGGATAACTTGGACGATAAAGTACACACAGCATCTGAATGAGTTTCATGTTAAAGCTGGGTCCCAGTGTTGGTCATCACTCCTAAAGAGATTTCATTCTGGTATTTTTGTTTGAATGCTATTTATCACTTAGCATATATCTATATACATTATGAGGCCATTTCTTAAATGTAACTGCTTCTCAGGGACTGTTTCATTCAGTGTGACGATTTTTAAGTATCACATCATTTGTTTTTTCACATTCTGTTTACCCTCCAATTAACAAATCGTTCATTGTGACAATCTGAGGGGGAGAAAACACCATTTAACTGCTTCTTTTAAACACTTTCCTAAAACCACAGCATTTATTTTGTGTGGCCTTGGCAATCTTTTAATGGCAATGTGACATTGCTCTTGTTTTATCAAAATTTTATTTCTATGTTATTTAATAATTAAACTGTTAAGTACCAAAAGTATTATAGATATAATTTTAGTTCTATTTCTTAAGACTACAACATTGTTTCTGTACTAAAATAAATTGTTTTAAATATGCATAACTCTTGTGAAATTTATTTAAATATTACTATCGAACAGTTACATCACTAAAATGCCATGTCGTATACACATCATTATGGTTATTTCTATTAAGCCTCCACACTGGAAGACCAATTTAACACCTTCATCTCCTTACCGTACACTGAAACCCTTTCCTCTCATCTCAGTTTGCAGACATTAGTATTGCTCCATCACAAATGGTGGTGCACCTTAACAGAAAGGCAGCCAGCACTCCAAGATTCCACTTGTGGAACTAAACAAGGCCACGTTGCTGAGATCAGAGCACTGCAAACAACAGCCACTGACTGTCTCCTAACGGTAGCAAACATAGATTCTAGAAGTGAAGTATCTGTTTTCTGCTGCATTAATTATATTCCTGCAAACCCAGCACTCTTGTCTCATAGTAGGATGGAGAATGTGTGGGGATTAACAGACCAAATCAAAACAATGATGGTGAGAGAAATTCCAGCCTTGTGTCCAATTTATTGGAGGGCTGTCTGGAACAACATCATGAATAAAATATAAACTGCTCTAAATTTGTAACAAACCATACACAGAGGATGTAACTCATTTATCCCGGTAGAAGCCCTACTAAGCCATTGTGATACACAGTGGCTTGGTTTCCTTCCTATTACGAGCATTCTCATTTTCATTTCACAACCGAGCGGCAAGGTATAACGGTTAGCGTGTTGTTTTGCACCGCCACAGACCTGAGTTCAATTCACGGTGCTGTATGTAAGGACTGTGTAGATTTCCTGGGGCTCTGGTTTCCACCTACATTCCAAAGACATACAGTTTATGAGGTTAATTAGTCACATGGGTGTAATTGGGCAGTGCAGGCTCATCGGTTGGAAGGACTGTGCCGTGCTATGTCTCCAAATCTTCAAAAAAAATCTAAATCTAACGACGTAAGCAATGCTTGATCTCAAATGTTTCTTAGTACCCGAAGCATTGAATCTGTTTCTCCACAGATAAGACCGTAAGACACAGGAGCAGAATTAGGCCGTCCAGCCCATCGAGTCCACTCCGCCATTCCATCATGGCTAATCCTGAATCCCATTCAACCCCATACACCTGCCCTCTCACCATATCCCCTAATGCCCTGACTGATCAGGAATCTATCAACTCCTGCTTTGAGTATGTCCAGGGACTTGGCCTCTACCACATTCTGTGGCAGAGCATTGCACAGAGTCACCACTCTGGCTCAAAAAAAATCCTCCTCCTGTTCTAAAAGGTGACCCTTCAATTTTGAGGCTGTGCCCTCTAGCTCTGGATACCCCGACCACAGAAAACATCTGCTCCACATCCATGCTATTTAGTCCTTTCAATAGTTGGTAGCTTAACCCCATTCATTCCCAGAATAAAGCTGACTGACCTTCTGTATTTCCAGAGTTCTGTTTTCATTTCAATTTTGTAATAACAGGAGATTTTTTTGCAAATGGTCCTGTTGTTGTGGTGGACTTTAGGAGATCTAGGCCTCATATGGAGCCAGTGATCATTAATGGAGAATGTGTGGAGCAGGTTAAGACCTACAAGTATCTGGGAGTACAGTTAGACGAGAAGCTAGACTGGACTGCCAACACAGATGCCTTGTGCAGGAAGGCACAGAGTCGACTGTACTTCCTTAGAAGGTTGGCGTCATTCAATGTCTGTAGTGAGATGCTGAAGATGTTCTATAGGTCAGTTGTGGAGAGCGCCCTCTTCTTCGTGGTGGCGTGTTGGGGAGGAAGCATTAAGAAGAGGGACGCCTCACGTCTTAATAAGCTGGTAAGGAAGGCGGGCTCTGTCGTGGGCAAAGTACTGGAGAGTTTAACATCGGTAGCTGAGCGAAGGGCGCTGAGTAGGCTACGATCAATTATGGAAAACTCTGAACATCCTCTACATAGCACCATCCAGAGACAGAGAAGCAGTTTCAGCAACAGGTTACTATCGATGCAATGCTCCTCAGACAGGATGAGGAGGTCAATACTCCCCAATGCCATTAGGCTTTACAATTCAACCGCCAGGACTTAAGAACTTTTTAAAAGCTATTATTAATGCTTTTTGAGATAGTGATTTAGATGCATATCATATTTTTTACTGAGTTAAGTATTGTATGTAATTAGTTTTGCTACAACAAGTGTATGGGACATTGGAAAAAAAAAGTTGAATTTCCCCATGGGGATGAATAAACTATCTATCTATCTATCTATCTGTTGTGATTGTAGCAAAGAAAGTCAAGCTTTTGACTATATCATCAAAGGTGGCTTACTAGATCTTTCCCAGATCTCATGGCTAGCATTAGGCAAACCAGATCTATGTTGTTATCACCGTTCGATAAGAAGATGAGATCTAGTTATGGCTCTTAACATCTACGGATAGTACATAACCTGATGAGGAATTAGGGAAGATTTAGTTTGCGAAACCACAGGGGATTAAGCCGGGCAGATCAGAAGAGATCTGGCTTCCTTGCTGAAATCTGTGCTGTGTTAACAGCTCTCAAGTGGTGATGGATATTCTGAAATTTGCCTCTAGGATCAAATGAGCGGAAAGGTAGGAGAAATCAGACAGGGTTTCTGATGTGCGCTCAAACTCCTGCTGGAAATGCATGCGTTTATGTCAGATAACAGCTTAAGTATTAACTGTTGGAGGCCAAACTATGTATGAACAGAACTAAATTAATTGGTAAAATAATTAAAGGGTATTAGAAGAAAAGTTTGAAGGTAGGAGATTGGGACTTAGAATAAGTAACCTGCAGGCTAGAGCTGCCAAACTGAAAAGAGAATTTTGGTTGGGTATCTCTTTTACAGTGGGATAAATGACCAGACATTTCTGTGAACCATTCAGATAGTGGAGCTGTTATTTTAGCAATCCAGAGTTCTGTTACACCAAGGGGCTGCATGGCCTTTTGTTGCATATGTACTATCAGATACCCAGAGATGCTTGTTTCCAGAGTATTAGACCATGTGTTCTGCACATAACAATTATTATCTACTCTTTGATTTCTCAAGATGCAGGTGGTAGTTTGCACTGAAGTGTCGGGAGATCAGAATCATCTATTATCACTGACAAGTGACGTGAAATGTTTTGCGGCAGCGGCGCAGCAAGTGACATCAGACAAAAGATCTTCCCCTGAACTGCA
Source organism: Hemitrygon akajei (assembly GCF_048418815.1). Classification (NCBI taxonomy): domain Eukaryota; kingdom Metazoa; phylum Chordata; class Chondrichthyes; order Myliobatiformes; family Dasyatidae; genus Hemitrygon; species Hemitrygon akajei. The sequence goes on from NC_133140.1 coordinate 30,911,541, forward strand.
TGCTTGTACAGTAAATGTCTGTGACTCGAGTACTTGTGTATCATTAGAGTCACCCTTCAGTGTGGGAAGTCAGCGATCCTCCCAACAGGTACTGACTCTGCTTTGGCAAGCGAGCATGAAATCTATTTAAACTCCTTTGCAAACAGGCCTCAATGACCCAGTTATATAATAATGGTCAAAGGAACTGGCAAATGTTCTGAATATCCAGCCCGAAGGAAGCCCGAGTGTACAGTTACCTTGACACCCACTCGCAATATGGTCCCTATGTTTGTAATTGTGTCGGTCTGAGTCAGCAGTCACCTGTACATCCTGCAGCAACAGGGTCATTGCGCCATCTAGTGGTTGTAACCATGTTTACAGCAGGTGGCAGCTTCCAGTGAAGAAATTCCGCACAATTCACCCACTTGTCACGTTATTGATTGAGAAAAGGATATTAGTTGGATATAGAGTTCCAATATGGCAGTGTGCTCAATAATACACATGATCTGTCTACTCTGCATATATCGAACAGACATTAGCTGTGATTCTGGCATCACAAATATGTGCAGATATATCACATGCTACACTTCAAACCTGTAACACTATGGGTGTTATTTCGGGAGCACTTTACGCCGTATGTTGCACTTGCTACCCGACCTGGCTGTCTCCAAAGATCATTGCAAAGTTGAATAGTTGGGTTATAATGCCCTTGTTATTTCTGTGGTCATCTTTCTGCCTTAGTAACAATAACTGTTGACCTTCTATTGACAGTGATCAACACATGCAATGCCCATGGAGATGGCTGAATTCAGACATTATTTAAGCTCTAAGCCTTGCATGATTTATGTGTTGTTGGCAACACCTCCACTAATAAGATCCTTTGGAATTTTTTGCTGCATCACTTTGATAATTAACCATGTATGGCAACATGTGCTGAGCAGTTTCACAGTAATATTCAAACTATTTCAGGATTTGAATCTAAAGCTGCTTCAGTTCTGTGAAGAATTTTGTTCTAGTACTTGTTAGAAACTAGGTTTAATTCAGCACTCATGAAGTTCCAACATACTTATTGAAGCTTCAAGTGATTGCTAATGAACTGAAGAGCCACAGAATTTCATTTTAATGTACAGCTCTGCCCCAGTGCATCAATGAGACTTCCACATAACTAGTGTAAGTGGCATTTTCAGTGTGATGACCTGATTGTTGCAGGCAGTGACACATGTTGCAGTTCTGTAAAACACTGGTCGGAGTATTGTGTTCAGTCTGGCTACCTGATTATAGGAACTTTAGAGAGGGTGCAGGGGAGATTTACCAGGCTGCTGCCTGGGTTAGATGGCATGTTTTAAGAGGAAAGATTAGTGAGCTAGAGTGTTTCCTTTTGGAGAGAAGGGTGTTGAGAGGTGACTTAATAGAGGTGTAAGAGATGATAGAGGCAGAGATCCAGTGGACAGCCAGAGACTTTTCCCAGTGCCAAAATGGACAATGTGAGGAGGCATAATTGTAAGGTGCTTAGAGGAAAGTAGAGATGTTAGAGGAGGGTAGGGGATGTATTATTACACTGAGAGTGGTGGGTGTATGGAACCCACTGCTCGTTGTGATGATGGAGGGGAATTTAATGATGGAGGGAAAGGATCTTGGCAATTGTAGGGATGACTTGTAGCAAACTGAAAAGTTTGAGCATGTAGATGTTAAAGAAGAGGATGTGCTGCAGCTTTTGGAAAGCATCAAGTTGGATAAGTCACTGGGATCAGACGGGATGTACCCCAGGCTACTGTGGGAAGCGAGGGAGGAGATTGCTGAGCCCCTGGCGATGATCTTTGCATCATCAATGGGGACGGGGAGAGGTTCTGGAGGATTGGAAGGTTGCGGATGTTGTTCCCTTATTCAAGAAAGCGAGCAGGGATAGCCCAGGAAATTATAGACCAATGAATCTTACTTCAGTGGTTGGAAAGTTGATGGAGATCCTGAGAGGCAGGATTTATGAACATTTGGAGAGGCATAATATGATTAGGAATATTCAGCACGGCTTTGTGAAAGGCAGGTCGTGCCTTACGAGTCATCTTGGAGTTGATGGTAACCTGTGATTAGGCAATGCAACATGAGGTACAGTGGAGGCAGGGAAATATCACCGGGGCGCAGAGGCAAAACTGCTCTCTAAGGATTTGCCAAAAACAATGTGTATCAGGGAAAATTTACACATTTTTACAGTAAAATTTATGATGGTATGATGATGAAATTTGTAATTTTGTGAAGTAAGTAATCATACAAATTTTTGTTGTACTCTTTTTATAAATAGAGGCATAGATCGAATGGACTGCCAGAGATTTTTCCCCCAGGATGGAAATGACGAATATGAGGGAGCATAATTTTAAGGTGGTTGGAGGAATGTAGGAAAGTATGTGGGCGGTCAGAGGTCAGTTTTTTATGCAAGAGAGTGGTGAGTCCGTGGATCACCCTGCCGAGGCGGTGGTAGAGGCAGATACATTAGGGACATTTCAGAAACTGTTGGATAGGCACATGGATGATAAAAAAATGTAGAACTATGTTGGAGGAAAGGGTGTGATTGATCTTTAGAGTAGGTTAAGAGTTCATGGGCCAAAGGGCCTGTACTGCGCAGTAATGTTCTATGTTCCAATACACCAAGTATGCTTAATCACGGTTTTCTGTGTCAGTCAAGAGATTTGAGCATTTTAATATGGGCTGTTGCTTAGTAAACTACAATGGGAATGCTGCACTGTTGGAAGTGCATTTTTTGGGTTACTCTTTAATGAGTCTCTCTGTCTCTGTTTGCTTCCTTCCCTGCTCTTGATCTCCCAGTCGACCTTGCACTTTATTTATTTACCTGCACAACACTTTCTCCATAGGTGCTACACGGTATGCTGTGTTCTCCATCCTGTTTTCTTTTGACTGCCTCTATATTTGTGTACGGCATGATTAGTTTAAAGAGATTAGCTTTATCTGTCACATGTACATTGAAACATAGAAAATGCTTACAGTACGTTGAAATGCATCGTTTCACATCAACAACCAACATATTCCGAGGATGAGCTGGAATTAGCCCACGGGTGTCGCCATGCTTCCAGTGCCAACAACTCACTAACCTAACCAGTACATCATTGGAAGATGGGAGGAAACCCACACAATCATGGGTAGAGCATACAGACTCCTTAAAGTTGGAAGCGGGAATTGAACCTGGATTGATGGCACTGTAAAGTACTTTGTGAATTACTACAGTACTGTACCACCCACTATGTTACAATTCCCAACACTCCGTGGGCATACTGTGCCTACATGTTCTCGTTTAGTGACAGAACTCTAAAGGGCTGTTATGATACTATTATGGGTTCACTAGTGAAGGGCAGAGTTGATTGGGATAAATCAGTTCTTGGACTGCAAACTAATTTTCATAGCAGAACCTGAAAGTGAGATGGGGAAAACCAGGCAATCAGCATCAAGGCTGTCAGCAGTGTAATCTGTGACTATCGGGGCTGCGGTTATTTGGTCTTGACTACAGCATCAGGTGGATGATGGCAAGTCAGTCACTCATTTTCTACCCGATCAATGAACAAATGAAGCAGGCAGCCTTGAGTTAGGTGCTGATTGACAGTTTCTAAGGTCCAGTCTCATCCTCGCTGAAGTTGTGTGCTTTTCCATTGTGACAGATAACAGGCTTCGTCGTACAACTTAGTAAATAGTCAAGCAGGTTTGTAAAATAGTCTGCAAATGATTGCTACAGAATGCAGTTTTGCATGTCATTTTTTAATGATGTAGTATTTGTCAATGATCAGAAATAAGTTTGTTATCACTGATATAAGTCATAAAATGCGTTCTTTTATGGCAGCAGTGCAGTGCAAGACATATAATTGTTACTAGTTACACTAATAAATAGTGCAAAAGAGGAATAATGAGGACCGTTCAAAAATTTGATGGTGGAGGGGAAGCAACTGTTCCTAAAATGTTGAATGTGCTGGCAGTAATGAGAAAGGTGCATGTCCTGGATAGGGAGGGACTTTCTCTTGTTTTCTGGAGCATATTTTTTCATGGTTACCCTGTTGTTTCAGTTTTGTGTTCTGTTTTACTTTCCTGTTGTCTCATCTCCTGCATCTTCTCCACTTGTACCCTGCTTTGTGGGTCCTTTTGGAGCCTTTACGTAATCTGTGATGAGTTTTAAGGGAGAAAGATAGTGGGAATCTTGCAGGCATGGACCTGTTTTGAGAAATAAGACATGGGGGATTAGGTGGGGTGGAGGGCCCAGGTGGGCAGAGGCATGAGCATATGACCCATGTACTCAATCTTGACCATCATTATCCCCAGGCCCCATAATCCCCATAATCCCCATAATCATTCCAAATCCTGAAGGTTAAAGCTGTCATGTGGACATCCTTCAGCTTTTCAGCCATATACTATATCAGAACAAGCACAGTGTTAGTGCAAGATTTCTGTAGTACCTTAGTTGTGTAATTAGTTGTGTCTGAGAACTTTGCGGTGATTTGTCCCACTAATATGATGAGCTGAACACTGAGGCTTTGGGCCTATCCGGGCTGCTCTGGAGATTTGGATCTCAGGACTCAGTTTGGTTCAGAATGCTGCTGCTGTTGCTCACTTTCATTGTTTGCATGATTTGTGTTATTTTTGTCTCTACACATTGGGTGGTTGGTCTTTTTTTTAATTGGATTCTTTCGTGTTTCTTGCTTTGTGGCTGCCTGCAAGCAGATAATTCTCAAGTTTGTATTATTTATACATACTTTGAATCTTTAATTCCACTTGCTTGTTCCATTCCACAGCTCTTGCTGCTGCTTTTCAGAGTTCAGTGCTCTCTCTCCAAGCCTTCCCATCAATGGATTATCTGTCTGCTTTATCAGTGAGCACTGTCCACTCCGTGTGGGCTGCAGGACCTCCAGCTGAGTACCGTTCAGACTCTGCAGAGTCTGAATGAAATCCCGGTGGTCCAGACAAGACTCGGCAGTGCAGCAGTGGCCATGTAGACCAGCACAACCTTCCACAGCACAGAGGACTCCTTTAGAAATTCTCTTCAGTCTGCGATTTCCAAAAAGCGCCACAACAAAAGACCAGATCAGCCAACTACAAGCAAAAAATCGAAAGGCTTGGATCCAAGCGTTGAACAGTTTTACAGAGATCCTCCTGTGAATGACAGGCACAAGAGTGATGAAATGCCTCTTCCCGAATAAAGACAGGGCCTAAACCTGCATCTGTGAGCTGGAGACTGTCCAGATTCTTTCCCCATGTCAAGGATAACTTGGACGATAAAGTACACACAGCATCTGAATGAGTTTCATGTTAAAGCTGGGTCCCAGTGTTGGTTATCACTCCTAAAGAGATTGAATAGATTTCATTCTGGTATTTTTGTATGAGTGCTATTTATCACTTAGCATATATCTATATACATTATGAGGCCACTTCTTAAATGGAACTCCTTCTCAGGGTCTGGTTCAGTGTGACGATTTTTAAGTATCACATCATTTGTTTTTTCACATTCTGTTTACCCTCCATTAACAAATTGTTCATTGTGACAATCTGAGGAGGAGAAAACACCATTTAACAGCTTCTTTTAAACACTTTCCTAAAACCACAGCATTTATTTTGTGTGGCCTTGGCAATCTTTTAATGGCAATGTGACATTGCTCTTGTTTTATTGAAATTTTATTTCTAAGTTATGTAATAGTTAAACTCTTAATTGCCAAAAGTATTATAGATAGAATATTAATTTTATTTTTGTAAGACTACAACATTGTTTTTGTATTAAAATAAATTGTTTAAAAATATATGTACCTCTTGTGAAATTTAATTAAATATTACAGTGGAACAGTTACATCATTAAAATGCCATGTCGTATACACATCATTATGGTTATTTCTATTAAGCCTCCACACTGGAAGACCAATTTAACACCTTCATCTCCTTACCATACACTGAAAGCTTTTCCTCTCAACTCAGTTTGCAGAGATTAGTATTGCTCCATCACAAATGGTGGTGCACCTCAACAGAAAGGCAGCCAGCACTCCAAGATTCCACTTGTGGAACTAAACAAGGCCCCGTTGCTGAGATCAGAGCACTGCAAACAACAGCCACTGACTGTCTCCTAACAGTAGCAAACATAGATTCTAGAAGTGAAGTATCTGTTTTCTGCTGCATTAATTATATTCCTGCAAACCCAGCACTCTTGTCTCATAGTAGGATGGAGAATGTGTGGGGATTAACAGACCAAATCAAAACAATGATGGTGAGAGAAATTCCGGCCTTGTGTCCAATTTATTGGAGGTCTGTCTGGAACAACATCATGAATAAAATATAAACTGCTCTAAATTTGTTACAAACCATACACAAAGGATGGAACTCATTTATCCCAGTAGAAGCCCTACTAAGCCATTGTGATACACAGTGGCTTGGCTTCCTTCCTATTATGAGCATACTCGTTTCAATTTCACAACCGAGCGGCAAGGTAGCGTAACGGATAAGTCAAGTCAAGTCAAGTCAACTTTTATTGTCATTTCGACCATAACTGCTGGTACAGTGCATAGTAAAAATGAGACAATGTTTTTCAGGACCATGGTTTACATGACACAGTACAAAAACTAGACTGAACTACGTAATAAAAATGTTAGCGTGTTGTTTTGCACCGACCGCCACAGACCCGAGTTCAATTCACGGTGCTGTATGTAAGGACTGTGTAGATTTCCTGGGGCTCTGGTTTCCTCCCACATTCCAAAGACATACAGTTTATGAGGTTAATTAGTCACATGGATGTAACTGGGCAGTGCAGGCTCATTGGAAGGGCTGTTACCGTGCTATGTCTCTAAATCTTCAAAAAAATCTAAATCTAACAATGTAAGCAATGCTTGATCTCAAATGTTTCTTAGTACCCGAAGCATTGAATCTGTTTCTCCACAGATAAGACCGTAAGACACAGGAGCAGAATTAGGCCATCCAGCCCATCGAGTCCACTCCGCCATTCCATCATGGCTGATCCTGAATTCCATTCAACCCCATACACCTGCCCTCTGGCCATATCCCTTAATGCCCTGACTGATTAGGAATCTATCAACTCCTGCTTTGAGTATGTCCATGGTCCTGGCCTCTACTACATTTTGTGGCAGAGCATTACACAGATTCACCACTCTTTGGCTCAAAAAAAAATCCTTCTCCTGTTCTAAAAGGTCACCCTTCAATTTTGAGGCTGTGCCCTCTAGCTCTGGATACCCCGACCACAGGAAACATCTGCTCCACATCCATGCTATCTAGTCCTTTCAATGGTCGGTAGCTTTACCCCTTCATTCCCAGAATAATGCTGCCTGACCTTCCGTATTTCCAGTGTTCTCTGTTTTCATTTCAATTTTGTAACAACAGGAGATTTTTTGCAAATGGTCCTGTTGTGATTGTAGCAAAGAATGTCAAACTTTTGACTCTATCATCAAAGGTGGCTTCCTAGATCTTTCCCAAATCTCATGACCGGCATTAGGCAAACCAGATCTATGTTGTTATCACCGTCCGATAAGAAGATGGGAAGAGATCTAGTTATGGCTCTTAACAACTATGGATAGTATTTAGCCTGTTGAAGAATTGGGGAAGAATTAGCTGGGAAAACCACAGGGGATTAAGCTGGGCAGATCAGAAGAGATCTGGCTTCCTTGCTGAAATCTGTGCTGCGTTAACAGCTCTCAAGTGCTGGTGGATATTCTGAAATTTGCCTCTGTAAGATTAAATGAGCAGAAAGGTAGGAGAAATCAGCCAGGGTTTCTGATGTACGCTCAAACTCCTGCTGGAAATGCATGCGTTGATGTCAGATAACAGCTTAAATAATAACTGTTGGAGGCCAAACTATGTATGAACAGAACTAAATTAATTGGTAAAAGAATTAAAGGGTATTAGAAGAAAAGTTTGAGGGTAGGAGACTGGGACTTAGAATAAGTAACCTACAGGCCAGAGCTGCCGAACTGAAAAGAGAATTTTGGATGGGTATCTCTTTTACAGTGGGATCTATGGCCAGACATTTCTGTGAACCATTCAGATAGTGGAGCCGTTATTTTAGCAATCCAGAGTTCTGTTACACCAAGGGGCTGCATGGCCTTTTGTTGCATATGTACTATCAGATACCCAGAGATGCTTGTTTCCAGAGTAATAGACCATGTGTTCTGCACATAACAATTATTATGTACTCTTTGATTTCTCAAGAATCAGGTGGTAGTTTGCACTGAAGTGTTGGGAGATCAGAATCATCTATTATCACTGACAAGTGACGTGAAATGTTTTGCTGCATCAGGGCAGCAAGTGACATCAGACAAAAGATCTTCCCCTGAACTGCATGCTTGTACAGTAAATGTCTGTGACTTGAGTACTTGTGTATCATTAGAGTCACCCTTCAGTGTGGGAAGTCAGCGATACTCCCAACAAGTACTGACTCTGCTTTGGCAAGAGAGCATGAAATCTATTTAAACTCCTTTGCAAACAGGCCTCAATGACCCAGTTATATAATAATGGTCAAAGGAACTGGCAAATGTTCTGAATATCCAGCCTGAGTGTACAGTTACCTTGACACCCACTCGCAATATGGTCCCTATGGTTGTAATTGTGTCGTCTGAGTCAGCCGTCACCTGTACATCCTGCAGCAATAGGGTCCTTGCGCCATCTATTTCAGGATTTGAATCTAAAGCTGCTTCAATTCTGTGAAGAATTTTGTTCTAGTGCTTGTTAGAAACTAGGTTTAATTCAGCACTCATGAAGTTCCAACATACTTATTGAAGCTTCAAGTGATTGCTAATGAACTGAAGAGCCACTAAATTTAATTTTAATGTACAGCTCTGCCCCAGTGCATCAATGAGACTTCCACGTAACTAGTGTAAGTGGCCTTTTCAGTGTGATGACCTGATTGTTGCAGGCAGTGACACAAGTTGCAGTTCTGTAAAACACTGGTCGGAGTATCGTGTTCAGTCTGGCTACCTGATTATAGGAAGGATGTAGAAACTTTAGAGAGGGTGCAGGGGAGATTTACCAGGACGCTGCCTGGGTTAGACGGCATGTTTTAAGAGGAAAGATTGAGTGAGCTAGAGTGTTTCTTTTTGGAGAGAAGGGTGTTGAGAGGTGACTTAATAGATGTGTAAGAGATGATAAGAGGCATAGATCCTGTGGACAGCCAGAGACTTTTCCCAGTGCAAAAATGGACAATGTGAGGAGGCATAATTGTAAGGTGCTTAGAGGAAAGTAGAGATGGGGAAGAGGAAGATGTCAGAGGAGGGTAGGGGTGGTATTATTACGCTGAGAGAGGTGAGTGTATGGAACCCACTGCTAGGTGTGATGATGGAGGGGAATTTAATTCAATTCCCATTTGAGAGTTTTAGTTAACGGCCCTATTTGGCCTAATGTTTATTGTTTATTTTCCCTTTAACATTGTTTGCATTAAAGTTTGCGAACTATCGACCTGCTTCACTGTCTCTCACTCTGCTCTTGGGCCATATCCGAACCTGGTAACAGCAAGACTTGACCACACAAAGATGGACCCAGCAGAGAGAGAGCAGCTGACCTTGGCCGTGAGATTCGTTGTCCAGATAGGAGACAAGCTACAGGCAGTGGAATTCGTTCTCAGTGAAGTTACGGAGGCAATGAGGCAGATAACCTTGTACTACCAAGCCCAGTTTCACCTAGAGGAACAGGTATCGTCCATAGCTACAACTGTTCAACAGCTCACCACAGACAATTGGACTCGATTTCTGCACTCACGGCTGCAGTCCACGAACTTACTGTGAACAGCCCGCATCAGCTGACAGCCATTAACATTCTAGCCAGCTCAATTCTGCAGCTTCAGGCCGCCTCAGTCCCACTTCCAGCCGCTCACAGCTCCTCCTTTTCTGCTGCCCCGACAATCGTTGCTACTGATGCTCCTGCTCCCGTGCCCGACCAGAGCTGACTCCCATGACTGTCCAGGAACCAAGTATTCCACCACCAGGCAGATATTCTGCTGATCCAGATGGTTGCAGGAACTTTATTGCCCAATGCGACGTGGCATTTCAAGCCCAGCCTGGCCAGTTTGGTGACGATGCGTGAAAATTGGCGTACATGGTCAATCTTCTTGTCGGACCTCCACTCAGCCTGTTCAACGCTTTATGAGAGCAAGGATACCCTGCAGCCCAGTCATTCCAGCATTTCGTGGAAGAGTTAAGGTGGGTTTCTGATCTTCCAGTATGGGGTCAGGATGCTGCCCACTGACTCTTGGACCTGCGCCAAGGCAGAGCAGCAGTGAGAGCTGATGCAGTGAAATTCCATACCCTTGCAGTACCTTGTGGACTGGGAAGGGTATGGCCGAGAAGAACGTACTTGGATTCCGGCAAAGGACATCGTGGACAAGTCGCTGATCCGAGACTTCCAGTAGACAAAGGTCTGTGGCGGCTCAGGGGATGCGCCTAGAGTGAAGGGTCTTGTCACAACCATGGATTCCACAGTGAGGTAGATACAGCAATTGCGCTTGTGAATTTGAAGGTGGCAGCTAATTATGCTTATCGAAACTTGGACAGCGCACAGCAACACTTCGCTGCCTGTTTGCCTCCGACCTTGCCTGAGAAATTGGACTTTTGAGTCAACTTACTTTGAAGACTAGCACCTTTGCTATGGTTTCCACATCCTTCCTGTAGTGAGGCGACCAGAATTGAGAACAATACTCCAAGTGGGTTCTGACCAGGGTCCTGTATAGCTGCAACATTACCTCTTGGCTTTTAAACTCAATCCCACAATCGATGAAGGCCAATGCACCTTATGCCATCTTAACCACAGAGTCAACCTGCATAACATCTTTGAGTGCCTATGGACTTGGACCTAAGATCTCTCTGATCCTCCACACTGTCAAGAGTCTTACCGTTAATGCAATATTCTGCCATCATATTTTACTTACCAAAATGAACCACCTCAAATTTCGCTGGGTTGAACTCCATCTGCCACCTCTCAGCCCAGTTTTGGATCCTATCAATATCCTGTTGTAACCTCTAACAGCTCTCCACACTATCCACAACACCCCCAACCTTTGTAATCAGCAAATTTACTAATGTTGAGTGTATTAACAATTTTTGCAAACTTTGTATTTTGTATGCAGTGTCCTTTGTTGGGTGAATGTTCATATATTCTGTTAGTGTGGTGTTAAATATTAGGATAATTTTGTCTATTAGCTCGGCTTTGACATCAGCATTCTGCAGAGGCACTGGAACTGTATTTTCACTGTTACTGTCCATTTGTAAAGCAGTTGAAATAATTGTATTTTCATCAGGGCTACGGTGGGTTGCATCTTCATTATTTTATTGCGCAGTATTGTCATTGTCTTTCGATTGGTTTCTTCCTAACTCTTGTACAACTTTATGTTTTATTTGGTTTAACGTGTCTTTAGGAATTAAGTTATTTTATTATCACTCTACCTGGATCTGCTATCCTTTGTTCATGGAAGGGTATTGTGCTATAAACTGTCAAATAAGTTTCTCCCTGTATCTTGTTTTGTTACCCTGCAGTATACACGCATTATAAATGTGTTTACTTCTAATGACAATTTCATGCAAGTACTTCCCTTAACAGCTTGAGTGGTCTCAGTTGAAATGGAATTGCTGCCCTGAGCAATGCTTGCAGCAGTCACAGCCTGCGGTGTCGATGGGCTATTTAAGTACTGGCAGTATCTTTTTCGTGTTTCCCAATACCTGTCCACTTATTCAGCATTACGCCACTAGCGGCTCACTTACTGTCATGCCCTGGTGATCACCACTCACCAGCTGTATCACCCTGTTCTGTAGACATTTTTCCATTTCAAAAGTGAAAGGGGTTAATTTTTTTCACCTACAGCCAGATTTTATTTCCTGCTGCACATACCATGGAGAACAGATGCTGACCAGAGCATCATCCAATCTGGGTACAGATGTGTCTGGATTTTTTTTACTGGACCAGGAGTGGGGTGGAGACGTGGCTGATGTTACTCCGGTGGATGTCTTCTCCTGAAACCGAGGCCCAGCTCCTCACCTATTCTCCGAGTCTATGCGTCTGAACGACTCACCGTCCAAGGAGATTTCCGAACTCTGCCTCCTGCTGCCGGAGCAGGCGTTTGACAAATAATAATAGTAATGATAATAGCTGGAAACAGATAGATTCCTTGTGGCAATGAAGTAGATGTTTAATACAAAAAATGTCAAAAGTAGCAACACATTGATTGCGATAAAAGTAGTAAATGTCATGAGAAACCAGAAATATCCAACACATTACATAATCTTGCAGCAGTTTAAATCAATCTGATTACTTTCACAAGCACAATCAAGTTGCAGACATCATTCTAATAAATATAATTTGCCTAGATCTCATTTCTTTACATATTTACAGATTAGGAATTTTTAAAACACTGTACTTCCTACCTTTCCAAATCTTGATTCTTTGGGTATTTTGGAGAAATTGTTAGAATGAAATCCTTTTCAGAAAGGTGTAATATCAAATGTTTACAATATAATTATGAAAATATGTTCAGAGGCCTTTTATAAGATTAAAAATAATTGGGAAAGAGAACTTAATTTTACTATCATTGAGAATTGGGATAAAATTCTTCAATTAGTTAATTTATCCTCTATATGTGCTAAACATTCATTGATACAGTTTAAAGTTGCGCACAGGGCTCATATGTCCAAGGATAAATTGGCTCATTTTTATTCACATATAAATCCTATATGTGACAGATGTCATTCTGAGATAGCTTCTTTAACTCATATGTTTTGGTCATGTCTGCCTTTGAAAAAATATTGGAAAGACATTTTTGATATTATTTCCACGGTATTGAACATTGATTTACAACCTCATCCTATTACTGCAATCTTTGGTTTACCAATGATGGAGTCAATTCATTTATCTTCTGCTTGTCAGATGATTGCATTTCTTACATTAATGGCTAGAAGATCTATTTTGTTGAATTGGAAAGAAATTAATCCCCCTACCATATTTCATTGGTTTTCTCAAATTATGTTATGTCTAAATTTGGAAAAAATTAGAAGTGTCATATATGACCCTTCTATTAAATTTGAAAAGACTTGGAGGCCATTTATTCAATATTTTCACATGATGTAATTTGACCCTGTTCCAATCCTATTTATTTTTCTAGTTTTGATTATATATATGTTGAGAGGATCGGAATTGGGGACACTGTGATTCTTTGTCTTTTTATAGATACAATAAACAGCCCATTTTTTTTCCTTTCTTCCTTTTTTTTCTTTATTAGTTCGTGGCTAGTTTGTTAGATTAGTTTTTCTTAGGGTATGATGCACCATCAATAACTCTCGGAGACGTGAGGCGAACAATAGGCTTTTATTAGCTGCAAGAGACCACGATTAGCAGCAAGAGACCACTACACAACATCCTGGAGACTGAGGGGGGAGCAGTGCCTCCAACTGCCTTTATACAGGGGTCTGTGGGAGGAGCCACAGGAGCAGTCAGCAGAGGGGCGTGTCCAGACAGGTATATGTAGTTCACCACAGGGTAATAATTTTTTTTTCTCTTTTTCTCTTTTCTGTTTTTTTCAACATGATATACCTAGTTTTTTTTTGTTTCGTTTATATAATATTTGTATCATTCATGATTTGGGAAGACTTAACTATATTGTACTTATTGCTTGTGTATCCTTTTATGTTCATTTTAATTTTGCAATTTTGTAATCCCAATAACTATGTATTAATCTTATCATGTTGATATTAATAAAAAGATTGAAAAAGAAAAGATGAACAGTCCTTGAAAGTGAGTCCATGAACATTTTTTTTCTAACGGATATACCTGGGCATAGCAATGATGATGTAATTGCTGTAAAAGTACTGAAGTAATGTGAAAATAGGGGACACCACCCTCTCCCTTACGAGGGAGAGAGTGAACCCGTGGTTTCTCGAATGCCGGATGAAATGCGATAGTCTTTGGGGTAACTGCAAGGTCTGCGACTTTGCTACCGCCTAGCTCACACTTGTGCTCGGCAGCAGGTACGCTTTTTCTGCTGGGGTGGGGAGGGGGGGATTGTTGCTTGCTGCCACTTACGCGTGGGAGGGGGGAACTGGGGGGACTTTACGGTTCTCATGTTTAACTGTTGTCATTCTTTGGGGGCACTTCTCTGTTTTCGTGGATGTTTTGCGAAGAAAAAGCATTTCAGGATGTATATTGTATACATTTCTCTAACATTAAATTGGACCTTTGAACCTTAAAGGCGGAGCTGCTTCTGGAGTGCGAGGTTGCAGTTCTATGGAAAAGGACTTGGTCTGATTCAACAGATATTGTTGCATCTGTCCACTGTTACGAAGTCTGAACAACTCTGATGGGCAGAAGGGTACAAAATCGCCAATGCCCCCCCACCCTTTTGGAGAATCGCAAATCGCTACTATTTCAATGCTGTTATCAAGGAAGTGAGAGAGACACAGGACTCTGCCAGGGCAGTTGTTATTGATAACAGCTCATGAAAGTTAATGAGAGAGAGGCACAGCTAAGGTGGAATGTCTCCTATTAACAAAAGGGGAACGGAACCATTGATTACTGCGATTGTCTTTTGGAGAAGGATTGTGTACTTGGTACTGTTCTATTCATTGAAACCCCTCAGGGGACAACCAGAGTGGGCTGGTTTGATGGGTTACATCATCTCAACCCGATTGACACCTGAGTGGGGATAAAAGTGAGGTCTGGGGAACACCCCTCAGGCACACCAGGAGAAACGCTAGTGAGCATCAGAACCCCCACGAGACAGGGTGGGAGACCAGAAACCGAACGGAGGGTCAGTAAATTTTAACTCACAGTGTTTTTTTTTGTAGCGAGACTGGTGGGGGCTCGTGTGTGTGTGTCCACCCTTGCCTGGGTGACGAGTCCACCATGGAAGAACGGTCTAGCTAAAGGATGGAGGGGTCATACTTGAATGGCCACAACAACAACGCATCGACGGATCAAAAATCGTAAAGGAAAGTTGGCAAGTCAATAGCTGTTACTGTTCTCTCTCTCTCTCTCTCCAACAATTGAAACACAGCAACCAACAACTACCACAGCCTGCATGAACTGAACTGAACTTCATATTTCCAGCTGACAATTCATTATCCCCTAGACAATGATAGAGCTTATTTCTTATTGATTATTATTATACCCACACTTTTAGGTTTAGTATTGTTGACGTATATTATCTGTATATTTGCATTGATATTATTTTTGTGTATTTTTACTAATAAATACTGTTGAAAATGGTATCACCAGACTCCAACGGACACTTTTATCTTTGCTGGTAAGACACCCAGTTACGGGGTTCATAACACCACACTGTCATGTGTACTCTAAAATGATAATCAATTGAATTGGATGCAGCCCGGCTTCCGAACGGTGATAATCTCAGAAGGAAAACAAGGTTTATGTATTCGCGCTTTCGGAATGGATATTGTAGAAATTGTTCAGCTTCCTCTTTAGAAATCAAATGCTGGGCCCTTATACAATTGGAGGTGGATCTTCAATAATTACATTTGATTTGTTAAATCAATGTAGTAACCAATTGTTTCACATGGAATAATCATTTGAAAAAATAATCCATAAAAATAAAGATAAATGTTTTACTTGATTCGAAACATGACAGTGCAAACATAGCGCAAAAAAAACTGGAAACTATTTTACTTTCAAGGAATTTTAAATCTCACGCCATAAAAATCCATCCATACATGAAGCAGCTGGTTGTTAATATTATGGGAAATATGATAGTTTCGCCATCGCTTGCATGAGGGGTTCGTGGTCAATGGATGCTGTGAAATGGCAACCCTCTCGAAAAAAACTAAAATGGCTAACAGTCAGATAGAGACCCGGAGACTCACGGTCAAACGTGTTGTACTTCCTTTCGAGGTGACAGGACTGCCGGCTAAAGAAAGCGAGCGATTGCCACACTCCTCCGAACAACTGTTCGTGCACAGCGCCCACAGCAGTGTCTGAAGCGTCAGCAGTAATGGTGCGCTGCGGAGCGGGTGCGCCATATGGGGCTCATTAAAGAGCGTGTTTCGTGTTGTCAAATGCCCAGCCATGTCCGCTGACCAGTTCAGCACATGATTAGCTGTGTTGTCTTTACAGGGGAAGCTTCAGTTCAGCAGCTCACAGAACAAAATGGTGATAGAAATTCACCCCACCGAAAACCTCGTGTTTTCCAGTAGTACAGGCTGGTAGGAAATCCATAATAGAGGCTACTTTCGATGGGAAGGGTTTCGCACCTTCTGTGGAGATGCGTAAGCCGAGAAACGCCATGGTTGAAAACCCAAACTGGCATTTATTAAGGTTCATAACCAACCCCTTGTTGGCAACAATGCTCAAAGCCTGTGCGGAGACTAGATGTATGTTCAGATTTGGATGCACTGGCAGGTAATCCAGGTAAACAAAAAGAAAGTCTACGACTTTCATACAGTGCATAGCAACTGCTGGAAAGTCTGAGCTGCATTTTTTAGCCCTAACGGCAGGTGCAGAAACTCTGAGGCCAAACGTGGTTATCACAGCCATTTTGGGAATATCCTCAGAGCATACTTGCACCTGATTGTAGCCCCAAACTAAGGCAACTTTGGCAAAAAAATTACTTTTGGCTAAACGTGCTGAAAAGTCTTGGCGTGTCTGGGACAGGATAACGATCGGGGGTGGTCACTTCATTAAGGCGTCGGAAATCACCACAAGGGCAGCAACCACCATCGGACGTGGGGACCATATGGAGGCCGAGGTGCTATTTGGCCGGCGTACAATGCCAACTCTTTCCATTTTGGCAAACTCAGCCTTCGTGGTTGCCAGCCATCTTTTCTGGGTCCAGTCTACACGCGCAGGCGTGGGCTGGAAGGCGAGTTGTGGAAATGTGCTGCTTGACCCCATGTTTTGTTACTGTAATAGAAACATAGAAACATAGAAAATGTACAGCACAATACAGGCACTTCGGCACAATACAGGCTCTTCGGCCTACAATGCTGTGCCGAACATGAACTCACTTTAGAAATTACCTGGGCTACCCATAGCCTTCTATTTTTCTAAGCTCCATGTACCTATCCAGGAGTCTCTTAAAAGACCCTATTGTATCTGCCTCCACCACTGTCGCCGGCAGCCCATTCCACGCACTCACCACTCTCTGCATAAAAAAATACTTACCTCTGACATCTCCTCTGTACCTACTTTCAAGCACTTAAAACTGTGCCCTCTTCTGCTAGCCATTTCAGCCCTGGGAAAAAGCCTCTGACTATCCACACAATCAGTGCCTCTCATTATTTTATACACCGCTGTCAGGTCACCTCTCATCTTCTGCCGCTCCAAGGAGAAAAGGCCGAGTTCACTCAATCTATTCTCATAAGGCATGCCCCCCAATCCAGGCAACATCCTTGTAAATCTCCTCTGCACCCTTTCTATAGTTTCCACATCTTTCCTGTAGTGAGGCGACCAGAACTGAGCACAGTACTCCAAGAGGGGTCTGACCAGGATACAATTTATACACATTACCTATCAGCTCTTAAACTCAATCCCATTGTTGATGATGGCCAATGCACCATATGTCTTCTTATCAACAGGGTCAACCTGCGCAGCAGCTTTGAGTGTCCAATGTACTTGGACCCCAAGATTCCTCTGATCCTCCACACTGCCAAGGGTCTTACGATCAATATTATATTTTGCCATCATATTTGACCTTCCAAAATGAATCACCTCACACTTATCTGTGTTGAACTCTATCTGCCACTTCTCAGCCCAGTTTTGTATCCTATCGATGTCCTGCTGTAACCTCTGATAGCCTTCCACACTATCCACAACACCCACAACCTTTGTGTCATCGGAAAATTTATTAACCCATCCTTCCACTTCCTCATCCAGATCATTTATAAAAATTATAAAGAGAAGGGATCCCAGAACAGATCCCTGAAGCACACCACTGGTCACGGACCTCCATACAGAATATGATTCATTAACAACTACCTTGCCTTCTGTGGGCAAGCCAATTCAGGATCCACAAACATTGAATCCTATGCCTCCTTACTTTCTCAATAAGCCTTACATGGGGTACCTTATCAAATGCCTTGCTGAAATCCATATACACCAGATCTCCTGCTCTACCGTCATCCTTAAAATAATTCAATCAGGCTCGTAGGGCATGACCTGCCTTTGACAAATCCCTGCTGACTATTCGTAATCATTATGCCTCTCCAAATGTTCATAAATCCTGCCTCAAGATCTTCTCCATCAACTTACCAACCACTGAGATAAGTCTCACTGGTCTATAATTTCCTGGGATATCTCTAAGCCCTTTCTTGAATAACAGAATAACATCCGCAACTCTCCAGTCCTCTGGGACCCCTCCATGCCCATTGATGATGCAAAGATGATTGTCAGAGACTCTGCAATCTCCTCCCTCACACCCAACAGTATCCTGGGGTACATCTCATCCAGTCCCGGAGACTTATCCAACTTGATGCTTTCCAAAAGCTCCAGCACATCTGCTTTCTTAATGTCTATATGCTCAAGCTTTTCAATCCACTGTACGTCATCCCTACAATCGCCATGATACATTTCTGTAGTAAATGCTGAAGCAAAGGTAGTGACATGTTCGGCACAACTTTTTGGGCCAAAGGGCCTGTATTGTGCTGGCAGTTTTCTATGTTTCTAAAGTATTCATTAAGTACCTCTGCTTTCTCCTCCAGTTCCATACACACTTTCCCACTGTCACACTTGACTGGTCCTATTCTCTCACGTCTTATCCTTTTGCTCTTCACATACTTGTAGAATTCCTTAGGATTTTCTTTAATCCTGCTCACCAAGGCCTTCTCATGGCCTCTTCTGGCTCTCCTAATTTGATTCCCAAGCTCCTTCCTTCTAGTCACATAATCTTCTAGATCTCTATCATTACCTAGTTTTTTGAAACTATCGTAAGTAATAATTTGAAATAATTATTTTCTTCATTGATCCAGCCTTTTAACTTACAAGACCAAACTCATAACAATAATTCACTGGACAATTTTAGAAAGCAACTGAATAGTAACAATGTAAAGCTAACTAATACCGATACGAACAAGAGAAAATCTGCAGATGCTGGAAATCGAAGCAATACACACAAAATGATGGAGAAATTCAACATTTTGATATGAGCTGCAGTGGAGAAAGTAAGCTTGGCCTGAGAATATGATTGCATCAGCCATGATCGAGGGGGAGGTTCTTCGTCCTATTAAGCTTCCCTGTTATTTGTGAGAATGCAGAGGGACGAATGAAGAACAGAAAATGAAGATCATAGCGATTTAGGAGAGAGCTGAAAAGAACGAAGTATTATGTTAGTCTCTGAACTGCTTAGAGTAGACAATATTGTGGACTCTACCATTCGAAGCTCGTGATCTTGGACTTTACGTACAATTAACATTCTAAATACTTATAAGTGGGCTGCTGATGCGGGAAGCATCTTGTGAAATGCTGGGTACACCTATAATATGTCACTTGATCAAGAGTTGCTTGTTCATGTGTAAAAGAATGGAATTCCACACTAGTGAAATAGCCTGACTTCTTCAGTATTTGTTGCTTCCATCTATCATGACCAGCCGCTTGGATCACACTAAATCTCGCCCCTTCAGCTGCCTATCACTTCCTCACCTGGATCCACGTATGACTCTCCAACTGCTTCACGACCTTTTAATACTGGTTAACTCTCCTCTGTCATACCAGGGGCATTGGGAACGGACCCAAATGAAAGACACAGACACTGAAGTACTGGGAACTGGACAGCCCTAGAGATAGGGACGGGACTGGACACAGACTAGGAGCTGGGACAGGAACACAGACTCGGGCTAGGACTTTGGCTAGGAAAGCGGGACCAGGACAAGGAACTGGGAACTAGGAGCCTGGGCTTGGACTCCGAGCCAGAGACTGGACAAGGACCCAGTATCTGGGTCTTGACTCGGGCTCAGACCCCGAAACCAGGCGAAGACATGACGTGGCTATAGGACTGGGTCTTCGAGGCTGGGGTTTTTCGAGGCTTTCCTGGGTAGGATGAGGTACTCCTTCATAGAGCTTAGGGCTGGGACCCTTTCTAGGACGCAGGGCAGGACTCCATGACTGCCAGGGTAAACCGCTGAGGAAACTGTCAGGGATTCAGATGGGGAGAGGAAGAGAACAGTCCTGCCACAGGGTAACAGCAAAGACGGCCCGGTTTACCCAAAGGAGGCAAGGACAGGAAAGGACAGATCCAACCACAGGGTAACGGCAAGGACAGCCTGACTTCCCCCACAGAGGCAAGGACAGGAAGGGAGCTCAATTCGGGGTGGCTCTGAGTTGCGGGGCGGCCTGCAACTTCGGCTGGCTATGGAAACATACGAATCCATATCTAACTCGGAGTGGCAGAGAGCCACTCAGCTGGCCCCGAAAACGGCTGAATCCATACCCCGATGACTACTCTGACTAGAGACAACATGTCATATGGTGGGCGATGGGAATGGACCCAAATGCAAGACACAGGCACTGAACTACCAGGAACAGGACTAGGAGTGAGAAGAAAGCAAGGGATGAGAAGGAGAAAGGATGCTGGACACGCCACAGGCCCCGGACGAGACAAGGAATCCGGGCCTGGGCTAGGACTTGACAAGGATAGCGGAACCAGGACATGGAACTGGGAACTAGGAGCCTGGGCTTGGACACTGAGCCAGAGACTGGACAGGAACCCAGAACCTGGGTCTTGACTTGGGCTCAGACTCCAGAACCAGGCGAGGACAAGACGTGGCTACAGGATGAGGAGAGGTACAGGATAGGATGAGAGACTCCTGGTCGGGACAAGGGAACCCCAGCACAGGACAAGGGAATCCCAGCACCAGGCTGGGCAAGGTACTCCTGGGCTGGGCGAGGCACATGGACAAGACGAGAACACAAAGCCATGGCTTGAACAGGACAAGGAACTTGGACGTGAGTAGGACTGGACAAGACCCCGAGGCCTTGTCTGATCGAGGAAGAACAGGAATGCAGAGCCTTGGTCGAGGGAGTGACAAGAACATGGAACACAGAGCCTGGGTTGAGGGAGGACAGGAATGCAGAATACCGAGCTGGGACCCCTCCTTGGATACAGGACGTAGGGCCCGGACTTATTACACAGAACACAGAGCCGGGACCCCTCATTGGATACAGGATGTAGGGCTGGTACTCATTACACAGAACACAGAGCTGGGACCCCTCCTTGGGTACAGGACGTAGGGCCCAGACTTATTATACAGACCTCTGAACACGACAAGACAGTTCCCAATGCTAGGTAGCGGCAAAACGGCTGGACTTAACTAGCCAAGGCGTGGACACGGACAGACAGTCCAAACAGGGCGAGGCTCCAGACACAGGCAAGGCGAGGCAAGCTCCAGGCAGAGGAAAGGCGAGATGAGGCGTGGCTCCAGGCAGTGGCGAGGTGAGGCTCCAGGCAGAGGAGAGGAGAGGCGAGGCAAGGCGAGGCTCCAGGCAGAGGAGAGGCGAGGCAAGGCGAGGCTCCAGGCAGAGGAGAGGCGAGGTGCCAGGTCGAGACGAGGCGCCAGGCAAACGCCAGGCGAGGAGAGGTGAGGCAAAGCAAGGCTCCAGGCAGAGGCGAGGTGAGGCGAGGCAGGGCAAGGCTCCAGGCAGAGGCGAGGTGAGGCGAGGCAAGGCTCCAGGCACAGCTTGCAGGGCAGGGTTCCAGGCGTGGGTATCTACCATCGCCAGATACTACTACAATACAGAGATCGCCCAAAAACAAACCTTCACAAAGATCTGCTGGCTGAATTACGCGACGTCGGCTTGCGGAGGGGAACGGGCCTACAATCCTTGGACTTGCCTGATGCCGGAGATGGAGACGTCGAAAGCGATGTGTGAGGAAGCAGAAGCGAGGCAAACGGGCAGGGGTCCGCGCCAGGCTGAAAGCAAACCCTAGCCGGCCGGCTCTCCCGTCCATTCTGCTCTCCAATGTCCACTCCCTGGACAATAAAATGGACTACATCCGACTCCAACGTAATACTCGGTGGGAGTACAGAGTTTGCTCCGCGTATGTCTTCACAGAGACGTGGCTCACTGATGGGATTTCGGACGCTGCCATCCAGCTAGACGGGCTAGTTTTGTTTCGTTCGGACAGAGATGCAGCTGTCTCCGGTAAGACTCGCGGTGGCGGTGTGTGTGTTTACATCAACACGGAATGGTGTTAGAACTCTGCTGGTTTCCAGACACTGCTCATCGTTAGTGGAGTTTGTGGCAGTTCGATGCAGAACATTTTATTTGCCACGGGAATTCACCTCTGTCCTTATATTCGGTGTCTACATTCCCCCCAGCGCTAATGCTAAGGAGGCGCTCTGTGAACTGTACGGGGTTATTAGCGAACTGCAGAACGCACACCCTGATGGTCTGTTTATTGTCGGCGGTGATTTTAACCACGCGAACCTTAAGTCAGTGCTCCCCAAATTCCATCAGTATGTGGACTTTGCAACGAGGGGGGAGAACGCATTGGACCTGGTTTACACAAACATCCCCGACGCGTACCAGGCAGAGCTCCACCCCCACCTCGGATATTCAGACCACATCTGTTATGCTAATCCCAGCATACAGACCGCTGGTCAGGCGCTCCAGACCAGTTCAGAAGCAGGTGAAAACTTGGCCAGCAGGAGCCATCTCTGCTCTTCAAGACTGCTTTGAGAACACCGACTGGCACATGTTCAGGGAGGCTGCAACCAATGGCGACTCTACCAACTTAGAGGAGTACACAGATTCAGTGATCTGTCCAAGACCATCACTATACGTGCCAACCAGAAGCCATGGATGACCGCAGAGGTGCGTGAGCTGCTGAGGTCCCGCGACTCCGCCTTCAGATCAGGCGACAAGGCAGCTTTAACAAAAGCAAGGGCCAATCTGTCCCGAGCCATCAGAGGGGCAAAGCGAGCACATGCCCAGCTAATCCACAGTTACTTCCAGGACAGTGGCGACACGCGGCGCATGTGGAAGGGCATCCATGACATCACCAATTACAGGACAACATCACCTGACTGTTTAGATGATGCCTCCCTCCCAAATGCGCTGAATAACTTCTACGCCGGGTTTGAGGCGGAAAATGACGTGGCGGCGAGGAAGTCCACCCCTCCTACGAATGACCAGGTGCTGTGTCTCTTCGTGGCCGACGTGAGAAGAACCCTGTGCAGGGTCAACCCACGGAAGGCTGCTGGACCAGACAACATCCCTGGTAGAGTGCTCAGAGGATGTGCAGACCAGCTAGCAGATCTTCTCACTGACATCCTCAACATCTCCCAGAGCAGCGCCACCGTTCCAACGTGCTTCAAGGCCGCCACCATCGTCTCCATGCCGAAGAAGTCTTCAGTGTCCTGCCTAAATGACTACCGTCCCGTTGCACTTACATCCATCATCATGAAGTGTTTCGAGAGGCTCGTCATGAAGCATATCAAGACCCTGCTGCCCCCCTCAATGGACCCCCTGCAGTTTGCGTACCGTCCCAACCACTCAACAGATGACGCCATTGCCACCACCCTCCACCTGGCCGTAACCCACCTGGACAAAAAAGACACATACGTTTGGATGCTGTTCATAGACTTCAGTTCAGCATTCAACACAATTATCCCTCAGAAACTGATTGGAAAGCTGAGCCCACTGGGCCTGAACACCTCCCTCTGCAACTGGATCCTAGACTTCCTGACTGGGAGACCTCAGTCAGTCCGGATCGGGAGCAGCCTCTCCAACACCATCACACTGAGCACGGGGCCCCCCAGGGCTATGTGCTCAGTCCACTGCTGTTCACTCTGCTGACCCACGACTGTGCTGCAACACACAGCTTGAACCATATCATCAAGTTTGCTGATGACACGACCATGGTGGGTCTCATCAGCAAGAACGATGAGTCAGCTTACAGAGAGGAGGTGCAGCGGCTAATGGACTGGTGCAGAGCCAGCAACCTGTCTTTTAACGTGGACAAAACAAAAGAGTTGGTTGTTGACTTCAGGAGGGCACGGAGCGACAACTCCCCGCTGAACATCGACGGCTTCTCGGTAGAGATCGTAAAGAGCACCAAATTTCTTGGTGTTCACCTGATGGAGAATTTCACCTGGTCCCTCAACACCAGCTCCATAGCAAAGAAAGCCCAGCAGCGTCTCTACTTTCTGCGAAGGCTGAGGAAAGTCCATCTCCCACCCCCCATCCTCATCACATTCTACAGGGGTTGTATTGAGAGCATCCTGAGCAGCTGCATCACTGCCTGGTTCGGAAATTGCACCATCTCGGATCGCAAGACCCTGCAGCGGATACTGAGGTCAGCTGAGAAGATCATCGGGGTCTCATCACGGATCATTTACACTACACGCTGCATCCGCAAAGGAAACAGCATTATGAAGGACCCCATGCACCCCTCATACAATCTCTTCTCCCTCCTGCCGTCTGGGAAAAGGCTCCGAAGCATTCGGGCTCTCACGACCAGACTATATAACAGTTTCTTCCCCCAAGCTATCAGACTCCTCAATACCCGAAGCCTGAACTGACACCTTGCCTTACTGTCCTGTTTATAATTTATTGTAATGCCTGCACTTTATGCAGTCCAGTGTAGGTATGTGGTCTAGTGTAGCTTTCTGTGTGTTTTTTTTATTACGTAGTTCGGTTTAGTTTTTTTGTACTGTGTTATGTAACACCATGGTCCTGAAAAACGTTGTCTCATTTTTACTATGCACTGTACCAACAGTTATGGTCGAAATGACAAATAAAGTTGACTTGACTTGACTTGACTTGGGTAGCCGGCAGGGCTCCAGAGGGACGGAAAGGAACAGTCCAGTCCAGTAACGGCAATGACGGCCTGACTTACCCGATGGAGGCAAGGACCGGGAAGGACAGATCCCACCGTAGGGTAATGGCAAGTACGGCCTGACTTACCCCACGGAGGCAAGGACCGGGAGGGACAGATCCCACTGTAGGGTAATGGCAAGGACGGCCTGACTTACCCCCACGAGGACAGGATACCGACAGGGCGAACCTACACAGAGGCAAGGACAGGATACTGACGAGATGAACACCACAGAGACAAGGACAGAATACTGATAAGACAAGCCAGCCCCTACACTCGAACCCAGGGGCACTTACATTCCCGGGCCCAAGACGAGAATCAGGTGCCAACTATTAAGCCCCAAATGAGATAAGGGACAGCCAGAAGACCCGGAGTCTGGAGTCCACGGACCGGACTGTGACACAACAAGGCTTCATGAAGCAGTGGTCCTCCAACCAGGCCGTCAGATCACGAATGGCTGCTCTAGCCTTCCACTGGCAGGTTGCTCCAAGGGGATACTGACGAGATGAACCAGCAACCACACTCGACCCCAGGGCAGTTTATATTCCCAGCCCCAAGTCGAGAATCAGGTGCCTATGATTAAGCCCAACTGAAAGAAGGGACAGCCAGAAGATGCGGAGTCTGGAGTCCACAGACCAGACCGTGAACCAAAATGCGGATTTCATGGACTGGACCATGACATCCTCTTTCTTTTCAGCGCTGATCAATAGTCTAGTCCAGAAAAGTTGACCTTCCACTTAACTCCATGGGTGCTGCCTGACCCAATTTAGAGAGGCTTCGCTGTACTCCTTCCAAGAAAATTTTCAAAATACTTCGCAAGTATAGCTAAACAAATTCATTGTACCTTGCTGCAGCATGGCGTGTCTTTCTGGTCATACACCAAGTCCTTTTCAATCAAGGTTAGCATTTTGTGGTTTATATCTAGCCTCATATTTCAGTTATACATTCTGCAAACCACGAAATTACACACCGAGTTCGCTGTTGTAGTTTAAACACTAATCACTTTTTCTTACCTCCGTTCCTACGTACTCGAGTTCGTTACTGCTCCCTCCTGGTTTCATGCATTCACCGCATGCACATTTCACACATTCTTTCCCGTCCCCCATCTACCCCTGGTTTCATCTGCCTTTCACTTCTCTTCTAATGGCTGCCATTATCCCTCTCCTTTATTTGTAAGACTCCAGCACTGAGAGCATTGATATTTCTGTTTATCGCCCTCTAGAATCTCTATCTAGCATCACCACCTAACCATCGTTTCACGCCATGTGCCTCAGCAGATGAATGTTCTTCCAAATGGCGTACTCATCTCGTGGGTCATTTAAACCTGTGGAGATCTGGAGCTTTATGGATTACAGTAGAGTAAGAAACAAAGATTAAAATCCCAGATTCAATGAATATTAAGTGGCCTACATAAGAGATAAATAAATAGACCAATGGTTCAGTTTGCTGACGATTGAATATGGAATGTTCAGAATATGTGCAAGAAACGGTGGTGCACAAAGGCTGTTGTATATCTAGTCAAGAAGAAAAGAAGAGCTCACGAAAAGTTCAAAAAACTAGGTAATGATATGAATCCAGAAAATTATAGGGCTAGCAGGAAGGAGCTTAAGAATGAAATTAGGAGAGCTAGAAGGGGCCATGAGAAGGCCATGGCAGACAGCATTAAGAAAATCCCCAAAGCAATCTACAGGTATGTGAAGAGCAAGAGGATAATACGTGAGAAAATAGGACCAATCCAGTGTGACAATTGAAAGGTGTGTATGGAACTGGAGGAGAAAGCAGAGGAACTTAATGAATACTTTGCTTCAGTATTCAATGCAGAAAAGGATCTTGGCGATTGTAGGGATGACTTGCAATGGACTGAAAAGCTTGAGAATGTGGATATTAAGAAAGAGGATGTGCTGGAGCTTTTGGAAAGCATCATGTTGGATAAGTCATCAGGACCGGACGGGATGTACCATAAGCTACTGTGGGAAGCGCGGGAGGAGATTGCTGATTCTTTGGCAATGATCTTTACATCATCAAAGAGGACGGGAGAGGTTCTGGAGGATTGGAGGGTTGTGGATGTTGTTCCCTTATTCAAGAAAGGGAGTAGGGATAGCCCAAGAAATTATGCTAGTGTGTCTTACTTAAGTGGTTTGTAAGTTGATGGAGAAGATTTTGAGAGCAGGATTTGTGAACATTTGGAGAGGCATAATATGATTATGACTAGTCAGCATGGCTTTGTCAAAGGCAGGTCGTGTCTGACGAGCCTGATTGAATTTTTTGAGGATGTGACTAAGTACATTGATGAAGGTAGAGCCGAAGATGTAGTGTATATGGATTTTAGCTAGGCATTTGATAAGGTACCCCATGTAAGGCTTATTGAGGAAGTAAGGAGGCATGGGATCCAAGTGAACATTGCTTTGTGGATCCAGAATTGGCTTGCCCACAGAATGCAAAGAGAGGTTGTAGAAGTGTCATATTCTGCTTAGAGGCTGATGACCAGTGGTGCGCCTCAGGGATCTGATCTGGGACCCCTACTCTTCGTGATTTTTATAAATGACCTGGATGAGGAAGTGGAGGGATCGGTTTGTAAATTTGCTGATGACACAAAGGTTGGGCTGTGGTGGATAGTGTGGAGGGCTGTCAGAGGTTACAACGTGACAGTGATAGGATGTAAAAATGAGGTGAGAGGTGGCAGATGGAGTTCAACCCAGATAAGTGTGAGGTGGTTCATTTTGGTAGGTCAAATATGATGACAGAATATAGCATTAATGATAAGACTCTTGGCAGTGTGGGGGATCAGAAGGATCTTGGGGTCCGATTCCATAGGACACTCAAAGCTGCTGCACAGGTTGACTCTGTGGTTAAGAAGGTATACGGTGCATTGGCCTTCATCAATCGTGGCATTGAGTTTAAAAGCTGACAGGTAATGTTGCAGCTATATATGTCCCTACTCAGACCCCACTTGGTGTACTTTGCTCAATTCTGGTCGCTTCACTATAGGAGAAACTGTATAAACTGTTGAAAGGGTGCAGAGGAGATTTACAAGGATGTTGCCTTAATTTGGGAGCATGCCTTATGAGAACAGGTTGAGTTAATTCTGCCTTTTCTCCTTGGAGCGACGGAGGATGAGAGGTGACTTGATAGAGGTGTATAAGATAATAAGAGGCATTGATCATATGGATAGTCAGAGGCTTTTCCCCAGGGCTGAAATGGCCAGCACGAGAGGGCATAGTTTTAAGATGCTTGGAAGCAGGTACAAAGGAGATGTCAAGGGTAAGTTTTTTACGCAGAGAGTGGTGAGTGCACTGAGTGGGCTGCCGGCGGCAGTAGTGAAGGCGGAAGCGATAAGATCTTTTAAGGGACTCATGGATGGGGACATAGAGCTTAGAAAAATAGAGGGCTATTGGTGAAGCCTAGTAGTTCTAAGGTAGAGACATGCTCGGCACAGGTTTGTAGGCCGAAGGGCCTGCATTGTGGTGTATGTTTTCTGTGTTTTTATGTTTCTAATTGTGTTTCCGGAGACCCAAGTTCAAACCCTACATCCGTGAATCATGAATTCACGTATTTAAATTAACACATTAAAATATTTAAATGCGTGTATTTGTGGGTGCCTGGGTATTTTCCTTTTCTATTTCTACTGCCCATGTAAAATGCCATCAGATTATATTATCGTGTTTCATTCCAATGAAGTTTCATAACCTCTCAAAGCAGATATATGTTAACTTCTGTTTGTAATTCGCAAATGCGAATGTTTGTATGTGAGCTGGTGCAAGTTTTCTATGAAAAGAGTTTCGGAATAGAGGTTTGAATTAATGTATAAGTTGACCAAGAATGTAATTATACTTCGCGTTTATGGGAACTGATACATTCTCTGAGAATAGAACTGCACTCGCGAATCTGTTGGTGATAGCATGGGAAATCAACATTCAAAGATTTCGCCTCTCTGACCGTATGTTGGAGACAGCTCGTTTGCGTTTAAGAGAAGGGCAATAAATTTAAAATTAGATTTTTTTTTGGGAAGTCTGCTTCTGTCAGTTAAATGTTTCTGAAGCTGTGCTTCGGCGTCTATAATTCCTGATTCTGCGGCATGTTCATTCTTGAGATAACTACACTAAGCAGTGTTTTTAAGAACAACTAACTAGCTCATATTTATGTGTGAGTCATTCTCTGAGAACATTAAACAGTGAACAACTTTACACTTTAAAAGGCGATGTAAACTTGATCTTGGGGGGATCTTATATTAATTGTAGTGTTAATGGGGTAAGGAGCAGATCAAAAAATAAAATGATGAGATAATGTCCAGAGTTGTCTTTTAACAAAATATATTTCCATGATGCATTTAAAGATGAAGGTCATGTCTCCATGTGTTCAGCACATATCTAGTTAGGTCGTTCATGGAAAAAAGGGTAATTAACGGAAACTAGCACTGCCATTGTTTGTAAGCCGAAATTAAGTGGAAAACATTGGAAATCTTAGTCCGGTCAGAAACCTTCTCTGAAGAGGGGAAAATATGAAACATTGCTGTTCATGGCCGAGTGAAAAACCATCAACTTGAAGTGTTATAAAGATTTCTCTCAGACGATGGAGCCTGGCGTTCTGCGATATTCCCGTCACTTTGCCAAATAGTATAAAACAATAGCTTTAATTCTACAGTCAGAGTAACTCCAACACAGCTCCCTATTATTTTACCAAAATAATAATGAAAATTCAGTTGAAGTATTTATGCTGTCACGAGAGGCTGGATAAACTTGGATGAGGGTGTCATGGTCCGTGAAATCTGCATTCTGGTTCACGGTCCGGTCAATTTTCCTTATTCCAGGTTTTCTGGGTCTCCCCAGTTTCCGTTGAGGCAGCTGATTCTTGTTTGGGCTGGCCTCATAAAATGTTTCAGGATTCAGCCTCTGACTGCTGGATTGTTCCTGTCCATACCCCCTGTCTGTATCCCTTCCCGTCACATTCCTCCTAGAGCCTTCCCTTGCATAGCCTTGCCTCGCCTCGCCTCGCTTCTGCCTGGAGACTTGTCTCACCTCAGCCTGCCTCGCCTCGCTTCTGCCTGGAGACTTGTCTCACCTCAGCCTGCCTCGCCTCGCCTTGCCTGTGTCTGGAGCTTCCCCCTGTTTGGAACTGTTTGTCTGCGTCCACGCATTCACTAGGTACGTCCGTCCGTTTTGCCGCTACCTGGCATTGGGAACTGTCTCGTCGTGTTCAGCGTTCTGTGTTATGAGTCCCTGCTCTACGTCCTGTACCCAAGGAGGTGTCTCGGCTCGGTGTTCCATGTTCCTGTTTCTCCCTCGACCAAATCAAGGCTTCGGGATCTCGTCCAGTCCTAGTCATGCCCAAGGTCCTTGTCCTGTCCAAGCCAAGGCTCTGTGTTCTCGTCTTGTCGATGAGCCTCGCCCATCCCAGGAGTACCTTCCCCAGCCCGATGCTGGGATTCCCTCGTCCTGTGCTGGGGTTCCGTTGTCCTGTCCGTGAGTCTCACGTCCCGTCCTGTGCCTCTCCTCGTCCTGTAGCCACGTCTTGTTCTCGCCTGGTTCTGGAGTCCTTGTCCAGTCTCTGGCTCGGAGTCCAAACCCAAGCTCCTAGTTCCCAGTTTCTTGTCCTGGTTCCGCTATCATCGTCAAGTCCTCGGCCAGGCCCGGTATCCTTGTCTCGTCCGGGGCCTGTGTCATGTCCAGCGTCCTTTCTTCCCCACCTTCCCTGCATCGTGCTCACGCCTTGTCCTTCTCCTGGTAGATCAGTGTCTGTGTCTTGCTTTTGGGTTCACTCCCAACGCCCCCCTAATGACAGAGGGGAGATCTGATAGATGTTTACAAGATTATGAGAGGCATAGATAGAGTGTACAGAGAGCATCTTTTACCCAGAGCTGAAATATCTAATACCAGAGGACACATATTGACGGTGACAGCAGGTAGGTTTGTGGAGGCTATGAGAGGCAAGACTTTTAATTAGAGAGTTGCGGTTGCCTGGCATACCCTGCCTGATATGGTGGTAGCGGCAAGTACAATAGAAGCTTTGAATAGACACTTGGATAAGCCTATGGATGTAAGGATTAACATGGGGTAGGTGGGTGTGATTAGCGTTTGTGTGTTTTGATTTGCTTTTCAGCTGGTTTGTTGCAGCATTGTGGGTTGGATGGCCTGTTGCTGTGCTGGTCCCTTATAGAAAGACATTGTTGTAAACATTTGGGAATATGTTTCCAGTGAAGGTAGAGACATTTAAAGGCGAAACGTTTCAATGGATTATCTCGTGGAGCGGACAAAAGTGTCTCATAAATTACAAATCTGGATTCACAGTCAGCCCGTAGACCTAACCAGAGCTGTGCTTCACAGTTGGAAACATCTTGATTTTTCTGACATTATCAGAATTATTCAAGGATGTGAATTCATAAACCGATAAATTAAATACTTACAAAGCACAAACTTTCTTATACTGTCTCGTGCTTTTCCACGCCAGTTAACATTGAACAAATCTATGCTGATGAAATTATAGACATACAGGGACTATCTCCAAAGCATTTACGATTAATGATGCATGTGCAGTCTTACTTAATTGTCGCCTAAGAGCAACCACGACAATCTCACAAGTGCTCAAACGAGGTGATTTTTTCAGCCAGCTTATTTTTAAGTACTCAGTAATCGGTCAAAGTTACTGTCCCATTCCTACACACCATGAAGAATCGACTAATAGAGAACAGACGGTGGTTCATGGGGAATTAATCACAATACTATCACTTTTGGTATTTATGTGTCGAAAAAAGGAATCTCTGAAGATCAAAACCAGCTCTGCACCCACCCCCTCCCGACTCGGCAGAAAACTTATCTGCTGGAAGCGGTGTTTTCTGCCGCAGTCGCATATCTGTATTAGACATCTGAAAGGTAAAACTCGTCAGTTTTTTTTTCTCTTGCAATTCATCCAGATCCGCAGCAGGATAAGATTAACAATGTCAGTGGTCTCTTCCGGCCAATCGCCTCAACTTCCCCACCTCAATTACATCCAGATGGACCAAAGTGTTTCTGCGATCGATTTCAATTCTGAGACGACATGGAGATGTAACTCAATGATGGTGGCATTATGTCTATGAAAGTAGCATAACATCCCAAACGATTCGTGGAAATTCCAGATGCATAACTGGGTAAATTGGCGTGGCGATCGGCACGGTAATTAGAATGTTGACTCTGTTCGTAGGAAGCACATGGAAGCCCAACATTGCTTCATTCTCTCCTGGACAATCTCATCAACAACTAGACCTTAATTACATCCAGGAGATCCAATGGACAAAATATGTGGTAACTGTGAACAATTTCACGTTTGAAGCATCTACACGGTTTCCATTTCTGAGAGGGCTAGTGATGCAATTCAATGATGGCGATAACGTGTCAATGAAAACAGCATAACGTCCCCGCCGATTAGTGGTGATTCGGATTGGTAATCAGAGTCTTGACTCCTTTCGCAAGAAATTCAGCAATGTTTCACCGCCAACCAGGACACTTTGAAAAATATTCTGTATTCTCATTTTAGAAACGGGTAAGAGTGTATGTGCTGCCGGGTCAGACAAATGGATGCATGATTATCATTCGAATGCCTATTTTGTTTGTACCAGGTTAAACATTAGCCCCGACTGTTTCTCCTTCTCTTTCTCTTTTACTTTGTGGAAATATAAGAGATATTTGAAATAGCATCATTGCCTCCAGTTCCCCTTGTGCTGATTGGATTTAAAATGGAGCCTCGGAACTGTTGTCAATCATTTGAGGTGTCCTCGATGCACCCTTTATAGGTTTTGTCGCAATACTTCCTGAATTTCTGTTATTATCATCATCATTAAACTGAATAACTTGCAGTTTCAACTCTAAGCTCTCTCTTGATTTGCGATCAGCACCCTAAATCCGGAATATATTTTTAATCAGAGACACTTGTAGCTCTCGCTGAGTTCTGCATGCACACTGACCAGAGCAGCGAGCGAGGAGCCTGAGTACTATGGGGCTGACTTTGTACAAACATACCGACAAATTCATCGCTGGAATAAATCTATGAAGTTTTCATATTATTATGCTTTTGTTTCATAAAATGTATACCGCCTCCAAATGATCAAGCATTTAAATTAGATGAAAATTGCTGAAGTAATAGACCTACTGCTCGAACACATGTCGCTTCCCTTGTGCAGTTTAATAAATGCTCAGAATCCAAAATCACACATTGTACCGGAGACATGTGACTGACGGCGTCCGAGGGAATGTACTTACTGTTCAAACCAGTCCGTTCATCAATTTCTTTTCGATTTTGTTTTCCAGGTACCAAACAGTACTTCATAACTCGGATATTTATAAACAAACCCTAAAGTAAATTATCAGGAGAAAAGAAACGTAAATTTATGCAATATGCACCAAACCCGTCACGGCTTAAAGCCTTTCTTGCCATAAGAGTGCACCTGCTCTCCCCGTTTTCTGGAAATGTTACTGCAATGGTGATTCTGAGAACAATAGGAATCATGACTATCAAAATTCAGTTTGGAGTTCCACGGTGTCCTTGCAGGAGCAGACAGAGTTCGAACGAGAGAGGAGATTAGCTAAAATATGATCAAGAGAATGCAGAGGACGTGAAGTTGAGGTTTGGGTTTGCGGTGAGAAACCAGCGGGATGATAATTGTCCGATGGTATATGATTGAAAAGGAACAACACAGCGACACTAAATTGAAATGAAGGAAGGTAATTATTAATTTTGTCCAATTCAAGGTCAACGTACATTTGCTATCACAGTATACAACCTGAGATTTTTTTTCCTGCAGGCAGCCAGGAAACAAATAAACACCTGAAATTGTTAAAAAAAATACATCAAACATCCAACGAAAATAAAAGAACAGGTTGTGCAGACGGCAAAAAACGAACGAATAAGACACAGAATAGTAAACAGCAAACCAGAGTCCTTGAAATACTCTCCGAATGTTCGGTGTCCTTCAGTGTAGTGTAAAATTTCGCTGCAGACCGCAGAACCAATTCGCGTCGAAGTGCTCCATTAAAATCGTGCAAAATAGCAAGAAAAAAAATGGTACAACCAGAAACACACACAACATGAACTAACAGCCCTCTAAAAATGACTCCAATCCAGAATTCGTGCCGATCAAACCTTGACCGCGATCCAAGACTCCATGATCTTCTTTGGGCGGCTGCAACCGAGCAGGAGAGAGAAACGAGTTCAACGCAGGCAGAGGCTCTGAACAGCCGTTAGCTTGGCGCTATCGTTCCCGTTGTTTTTAATCTTGCTCGACGCTTTGATTGCGAGAGCGGTGAATAACGGAGCCGATTGGATTCACTCTCCACCAGTAAACCACATAATCCACTCTCAACCTCTTTGTCAACCACGCTGAATCCCTTCGGAGAGACCAAAAGCGCCAGATACCTCAGTCACCCCAAGGACAAAGTATCAGTTTATTTATTACAGGCTCCAAATGCGCACACATTAATAAAATTTAAAGTGTCTTTTTTAAAGAAGAAGAAGAAGAAAAATGTTCGTGAACGTTTGCAAGATGTCGCCGTTAGCCACATTGGTCGCTAGTGCCATCTTGTCCATTCAATTCAAAACCGCTAATTTTAGTAGATATTTATAACTCCTAGGCGGATTTCCATAATTGAGATCACTTGGCAGAGCACAGATTTGAATTTAGTTCTAAATAAAGATCTGGATAATTCCTGAAGTCAGCAGAGTGCACAAAATCCGAAAATAATTTTGAAAGCATAATTTTGAAATTTTGATGGTCATGTAACAGTTGAAAAGGGAAGAACCTCACTGCCCTGTCTGCCCCTGTAGAACTAAATTTGACACACATGATTCTGCCGTGGTGAGATGTCATCCTACGTCATGATTACAAGGTTCATATATTTACTCATGAATCTCTATTCCTTTCACAAACTCTTCAGAACATCATTTGCATCGCAAAATTGCTCGATTCGGTTTCTGTAAGATGACGGAGAAAGTTGCAGTTTCGGGTACGGCGCTTCTGGCTATTACTTGGCTATGTATGCTAAATTATATGTTTCGTTTTTGAACTGAGTATTTTATTTTAGAAAATTTAACCCTGGGTGCCCGAAGCATACTTAGTTTCAACGGTTGAGCAATTCGGTCGCCTTTGGCTCTTAGTTGTTCGGTAACTTACAGTGCGCTTTAGGTTCTTTTTTTTTAATTTCCTGTGTGTAGCGGTTATTAATGCTCTTGTCTATTTTCCGACAGCAATCGAAGTACCTGCGTTCGGAGTATATCAATTCCCTAAGATATTGGATATTCTGGGCGGTGAGAATGTTATCATGTTCTGCAGATTTCCTGTAATACAAGATACTGTTGACATTCGTTGGTGGAGGGAAGGCGAGAGTGCATTTTTAGAAAGGGACAGCAGAAAGCAATTTACTGTAGAAAGGGGAAGGGGAACACTTGCTCTTCTGGATGTGAAATTCGCCGACTCCGGAATGTACTACAGTGGAGCAAACGATCAGGAACAATCTTTCTGGAATGGAGGTGGTTCCAAGCTCTCTGTGTTCGGTGAGTACGGCTGGGAGGAGATTTCCGCCTTTGTGCCATTTAAATTAAATCTAGTGATGAGAGAAATATCAAATGTTGCTACTTGATAAAACAAACGGCAAGAGTGGATTTGTTTCACGCTTTAAAACAAAGCCCATTTCACAGGATCCAACTGCAGAGTTATAAAGAGCAGAAGAAAATAATCACATTTCAGGCAGGGCCAATTGGCCGAGAAATAACGTTGATTCTGTTTGTTGTATCGTAGTCCTAACCAATGCTGTTAGTGCAGACCAGTCGGTCGGCTATCTCCCATTTAAAGCTAATGTCCAAAGTTAGTGATACCCATCGATTTTAGCATTATTATTTGGAAGGAGCTCAAAAACAAGGAATTAATTTTCAAGTGAGGTAACGTTCGCTTTGTAAACAAGATGTTGAGATAATATTGTTACTAATGTGAGTGGTGTGGTTGGATAGCTCGATTTCCCATCACACAGGATGCAAATCATGAACAATTTTATCAACTTTCTTATAGGGTATGTCAAGGTTACAAACGCAGGGGAATAATACCCAGGTACAAAAAAAATAATAACAATATAATGTATGTATTTGTCGCAAGTTATCAATCCAAACGTGTGAAGCAGAATTTCTCAAATTCTATACCTCTTTCCCCATTCAAAATAGGGAGAGAAATAGAAATTGCAATATCGAGGTGAATTTTGAAAGGTTTAGAAAGTAAAGTGTACAGAGTTGAGCACAAATGGAATTGGAAAGCGAAAAGAACTTCAGCTGTCATTTTATAGACAATTTTTTACAGCTGTGCCATATCCCACTGCAAGCCTTCCCAACTGTCCATATCAGCAAACTTGCTGAACCAGTTTAATCTATTATCATACAAATCATTAATATAGATGAACAGCCAACAATGTAACCAGCACAGATCCCAGTGACACATCACTAGTTACAGGCCTCCAGTCAGAGAGAAGCCATTTCCTACCACTCTCTGGCTTTCCCGACAAGCCAATCTTAAATCCAATTTATTACTTCATCCTGAATGCCAACCAAACCTTCATGATCAGCCTCCCATTCAGGACTTTGCCAAAGGGTTTTCCAATGTAGACAACATCCACTGAATTTCCTTCAACATGATCCCTGGTAAACTCCTCGAAAAACTCTTTAAGATAAACTAGACACCACTTACCATGCAGAAAATCTTGATAGCTATTCCTACTCCTTTCTAAATAGTTATGTATCCTGTCACTTGGAATATTTCCAATAAGTTACCCTTTACAAACGTCAGGCTTACCAACCTAAAAGATCCCGACGTTTTCTTAGAGCCTTTCTTGAACAACTGCCAAACATTAGTCATATCCAGTCCTCCGGTGCCTCACCCGTGGGTCAGGACATTTTGAATGCCTCTATCAAGGCATCTTTAATTTCTTCACGAGCCTACCATAAGGTCGGATGGGACTCCATCTCGGTCCCTGAGGACTTATACAAACTAATTTGCCTGACAGCAACAAGCAGGGAAACATCTGTAATCCGTATATGGTTCATGGCAGTGCTGTGCGGGCAACCGTGAGCTCAGGATGGCCATTGTAGGCAGAGCGAAATGCTAAATGTTGTGACACGTTGATAAGGCAATCTGACAATAGACTTTCCTTAAGTTAGATACGGACCATAGTTGTAACGGAAGCAGTCCGCGTTTACAAAATCTTAAATTTTGGGCTCAGCTTTGAGTGAAATCTCTGCAGGGAGAAGCGGAGTTCGTTCAGCTCCTGGATTGCCTCTCTGCAGGGCATCAGTGTTCGTATAGCAGTGCCAGGTCACTATCGAACCATTTTGCTGCAGGCCGACAGGTTTATGAAAGAATAGAAATGCAGAATATATTTGTTTGATATCAGCTCCGCATTGGCGTTCCTAGTTGTTTCATGGAGGGTAGGATTTGCCACATTAAATACGGAAAGAAAAACATTTCCAGCAATGATTTGCATTCCGAGGGAAGCTCTATCAGTGAGCGTTAATGACTAGAAAGCTCCAACGCATTCTCTGAAAAACTATCTGAACAAATGAGTTGCCAGAATATTAAAAACATGTGCAAGAGCTTATTGCGTTCGGACTGTGGAAATCTGTCATATTTTGGGTTTTGTAGTTTTGATTGGAAATGAAAAAAATACTGAAATGAACATTTTCCAAAGCCAGTGGGCTGCCGCAAACACAATCGTGTGATAAAGCTGAAAGACCATTCAAAACTAAACGACTTCCTCACTTTGCACCCCTTGGATTCGCCTTCTCGGTGTCTTCTTCGAATTCTTTCCTTCATCTGTCTCTGCACGGTGACTCGATTTTATTTTGTTTATTTTGTACTGTATGTGCTGGATGTTGACTGCAGGTGCTGTGTGGGAATACTTGGACTGTATTTTGCAGTTGACCCCAAAAGAAGGATGTTTCATTTAGCCATGCATATCTGTGTGTTTTAATAATTATGAACTTGTACTTGAACTTAAAATAATTTATAAAATACTGGTAATCTATGGCAGGTAACTAATTTGATAATGAGATGTCATTGTAATTGGCGGGAAGATAAAGGAATTTACTTTAACTAAATGGATGGTAAACGCCCAATATAAATATCTTTCTTTCAAACACCCCCAACTCCATTGGAAATCGTTCCTATTGGAGGGGTCTTCTCTCTTCGAAAGCTCCTCTGTAAAACAGCTGCCTTCTACCCAAAGGAATTAGAAACCGTCTGGCAAAAAAAATAACAAGCAGATACGTACTGGAATAAAAACAGTGACAAACCAGACCACGGAAGGTTTACACAAGGCTTACCGTTTATTGGAAATTAATCAGTCTGCTTGGGGAATAGATATTTACATCTCTCTGGTGTCGCATGTCTTCCTCACGGTGCCTGTCAGTTTCAGCTCCATCCTGGAGCAAGGTAAGATGGTGTCTTGATTGCGTCCTGATGTAAGATCTCGGACGGAAATGTCGTTATTTTATTCCTCTCCAGATCTGCTGCGTTCCTTTAGCATTGTATGTGTTACTCTGAATTTCCAACACGTTCAGAATCTCTGGTGCTCTGTGCAAGATGGAAACATTTCGAAGTGATATCGGTGGGTCGATCAAATCTGGTTAAGAACAGTCACAGGACAGCTACCCAAACACGGAAGAAGGGCGAAATTTTAAGATTACTTGTATGTAGTAAACATTCAATGTGAGTGGTGTTTACAAACAACTGCCTTATAGCCTTCAGCTGAAATCCTATAGGATGAATTAAGAAATTGAATTCACGTATCTCGTGTAAGATAGCAAATTTCTGGACATTTGTCAAAGATGAGACAAAGCAAAACTTAAACTCCAAATCACATAGTGATATAACAAAGGGGGAACCATCTGCTGTTGAGTAAAGGTGTATTTAATTGAAGTAGTTTTATTGGAAAAAATGTGGAGATGGGGAAAATCAGAATCTGTCATAAGGTGTGCGCTGGGAACGGACCCAAATGCAAGACACGGACACTGAAGTACTAGGAACTGGACTGGACTAGAGTTAAGGGACGGGACAAGACATAGACTTGGAGTTGGGTCAGGAACATAGACTTGGGCTAGCACTTTGGCTAGTAAAGTGGGACCAGGACAAATAAAAGGTAACTAGGAGCCTGGGCTTGGACTCCGAGCCGGAGACTGGACAAAGGCCCTGAACCTGGGTCTTGACTCGGGCTCGGACCCCGGAACTAGGCAAGGACATGACGTGGCTACAGGACTGGACATGGCTTGTGTTCTTCGAGGCTTGGCTACAGGACTAAAGGAAGCTTGGTTGCAGGACTAGGCGAGGCTTGGGTTCGTCGAGGCTTGGCTGCCAGACTAGACGAGGCTAGGGTTCGTCGAGGCTTGGCTGCCAGACTAGACGAGGCTTCGGTTCTTTGAGGCTTGGCTGCAGGACTAGACATGGAACTGCTGCATAGGACGAGGCAAATGGACAGGACAAGAACCCAAAGCCTTGACTCGATCTTGGGACGCCTGAACACGGAGCCTTGACCTTGAGAGAACAGGAACTCGGAGCCTTTGTCTTGAGAGAGACAGGAACACAGGGACATAGAACACAAAGCTGGGACCCCTCCTTAGGAACAGGACTTTCGGGCCAGGGCTGTACATCGAGTCAAGACCCCTCCTAGGGAGCAGGATGTAGGGCCGGGACTCGTACACAGAACACAGTGAGACGGTTCCCAACACAAGGTAGCAGCAAACGGCTGGACCTAGCTAGCGAAGGCATGGACACAGAGACAGTTCCAAACAACGGCAAACAATTCCTGATCTAGACACAGCAAGGCTCCGGTCTTGCTCCGGCGGTAGAACTTGATAGCGATACAGGCGAGGTTGCAGACAAGGGTTCAGGAGGAAGGTGAAGGGAACAGTCCAGCAAATGAAGCTGAACCCAGGAGCTATTTATGTAGCTAGCCCAAAATGAGAATCAGGTGCCTCAATTAGAGCACCCAACAGAATAAAGGAAAACCAGAAAACCTGGAATAAGGTACGATGGAGCAGACGGTGAACCTGAATATGGACTTCGCGGACCGGACCATGACAGAATCAAGATAGGAATTCCTGAACACTGAGGCGTGACAGTTGATTACACCTGGAACGAATGCATAGGGGCGAAACTGTGAACAGACTTTGACAAAATTCAGTCTCTGT
Organism: Hemitrygon akajei; assembly: GCF_048418815.1. Taxonomy (NCBI): domain Eukaryota; kingdom Metazoa; phylum Chordata; class Chondrichthyes; order Myliobatiformes; family Dasyatidae; genus Hemitrygon; species Hemitrygon akajei. The sequence continues at coordinate 30,951,484 of NC_133140.1, forward strand.
GTTATTTCCTTCCAATAGTACTGGGCAACACAATTCAAATGGATTACTCGGGTTTGGTCTATGTTTTCATTATGCAGCTCTCCGTGAATTCGTGTTTGTCACTCTTAAAGCTGTTGAAACCATAACAGTGGGAAAATGCGTTCAATCTGCTCGATACAGATATAGGAGGCTTAGAGGGTACAGTGTTATAAACTCATGAAGTTCGCGAGTAATATCAACATGTAACGTGAAAGAGAATTCTTGCTGCACCGGGACTGCTTTGGCGAGTCTACGAGTTATCTATTCAGTTTTGACCGTACTAAATAATGTTCTTGACAGGCGTGACTTAATAGGTTGAATCGAGATCAGAATTGTATTTGGTTTGATGATTACACGTTCAATTGTTGTGTTGATATCTATTGTCAAGAGAAGTATAGGAAGATGCAGCCGAGCCTATACCAGGTCTCGGTAAATAGCTCGTATGTATTTGGAGAAACTAAAAACCAGATTTCTTTGTTCTGTACTGTATATTCTGTCATTTTCCAATCACTGTGTAGTGAGATTTGAAAGGACCCTATATAATAGTTTGCATTGTTGATTCCCATGTGTGGATTTATTTTTAGATGTATAAATGCTTCGCTGCTTCTTTTTCATGGCGCTGATACCAGACTGATACTGGAATGTGCAGTGGGCGGAACAGCAATTTTAATTCTGATAATAGTTTTGCTGATACTCAAGTTAAAGAGATCGCACGGTAAGAACACTGATCGCTGAGAAACATCACCTCTATTCGTACGAAATGGAAGCGTTAAAGATAATTAACTTCAAAACAGTAAGTGGCATTTACATGATCATTGGACGTGGATCGAGAGTTTCGGAGCCGGATTTCAAGGAAAATATTCTGGCACAACACATACTTGATCTTAAAATTCAGCTATTTCGCCAGTCCACTGGAAGTATTTCATATCTCATTTATGAATGTTGTTAGATCCCTTTAGAGCTCTTCAAATGCCTCTTTTTAATACAATAGCAGATCCGTATTTTGAAACGTAAACGACTTGGCGCAGATCTAAACTCCCTATGATTGTGTAAATAACATTGACCAACTTACGTACGTCCCATTGGTTTTAATTTCCATTTTGGTTACAATATTCAAATACAGTACGGCCGCTGTAATGCTATTATCACTTTAAAGCCTCGTTGAAAGTCAAAGCCTTTTGAGCATAGCAGCAGATGAATGCGGAACACACGACTGTTCTGCACGACTGTTACCACCAAATACTTTCTGAAAGATCCGTACCTTCAGCATTTCCATTTACACAATTAATTCGATTGGTATCAAACGAATAATGTTCAATGTTTGCAATGCAAATCATTTCTTTTTTGATTTCTTTCCTGAAGGGGTAACAGAAATTCTTTGGTTGGATGTCAGAATGAAGACCAGGTAGGTGAAGCAGCTCGTCTTATTTCGGAGCAGGATATTCGCACAGCAAAAATATCATAATTTTATTTTATTCGTGAAGGAAGTGAACCCAAGTGTAGGACACAGGTACACACACACAAACATACACACTCAGACACACACACACACACACACACACACACACACACACACACTGAGATTGAGTTTGGATGTGTGTGTGTGTGTGTCTGAGTGTGTATGTTTGTGTGTGTGTAAGTGTGTGGTGTGTGTGTTTGTGAGTTTGGGTGTGTGTGTGTGTATCGGGTGTGTGAGTGCGTGGGGGGTGTGTGTGTGAGTGTCTGAGTGTGTATGTGTGTGTGTAAGTGTGGGGTGTGTGTGTGAGAGAGTTTGGGTGTGTGTGTGATTGTGTGTGGGGTGTGTGTGTGAGTGTCTGAGCGTGTATGTGTGTGTGAGTGTCTGAGTGTGTATGTGTGTGTGTGTGAGTGTGGGGTGTGAGTGTGTACGTGTGTGTGTGTGTGAGTGTCTGAGTGCGTATGTGTGTGTGTGAGTGTCTGAGTGTGCATGTGTCTGTGTGTGTGAGTGGGTGTGTGAATGTGGGGTGTGTGAGTGTGTGTGAGAGAGAGTCTGTGTGTGTGTGAGTGTCTGAGTATGCATGTGTCTGTGTGTGAGTGTGGAGTGTGTCTGTGAGTGTGTACGTGTGTGTGTGAGTGTGTGAGTGCGTATGTGTGTGTGTGAGTGTCTGAGTGTGCATGTGTCTGTGTGTGTGAGTGGGTGTGTGAATGTGGGGTGTGTGAGTGTGTGTGAGTGTGTGTGAGAGAGAGTCTGTGTGTGTGTGTGAGTGTCTGAGTATGCATGTGTCTGTGTGTGAGTGTGGAGTGTGTCTGTGAGTGTGTACGTGTGTGTCTGTGAGTGTGTACGTGTGTGTGTGTGAGTATGTGTGTGTGTGAGTGTCTGTGTGTGTGGGGTGTGTGAGTGTGTATGTGTGTGAGTATGTGAGTGTGAGTGAGTGTGTATGTGTGTGTGTGAGTGTGTGGGGTGTGTGAGTGTCTGAGCGTATATGTGTCTGTGAGTGTCGGAGTGTGTATGTGTGTGTGTGAGTGTGGGGTGTGTCTGTGAGTGTGTGTGTGAGTGTGTATATGTGTGAGTATGTGAGTGTGAGTGTCTGAGTGTGCATGTGTGTGTGTTAGTGTGTGTGTATGTGTGTGTGGGGTGTGTGAGTATGTGGGGTGTGTGTGTGTGAGTGTCTGAGCGTGTATGTGTGTGAGTGTCTGAGCGTGTATGTGAATGTGAGTGTCTGAGTGTGTATGTGTGTGTGTGTGAGTGTGGGGTGTGAGTGTGTACGTGTGTGTGTGACTGTGTGTGTGTGGGGTGCGTGAGTGTGTATGTGTGTGTGTGAGTGTCTGAGTGTGCATGTGTCTGTGTGTGTGAGTGTGTACGTGTGTGTGAGTGTCTGTGTGCGTGGGGTGTGTGTGTCAGTGTGTGTGAGAGAGAGTCTGTGTGTGTGTGAGTGTCTGAGTATGCATGTGTCTGTGTGTGTGAGTGTGTGTGTGAGTGTCTGAGTGTGTATGTGTGTGTGAGTGTGGGGTGTGTGTGAGTGTGTACGTGTGTGTGTGAGTGTCTGTGTGCGTGGGGTGTGTGTGTGGGGTATGTGAGTGATTGGGTTGTGTGTGAGTGTGTGTGTGTGTGGGGTGTGTGTGAGTGTCGGAGTGTGTATGTGTGTGTGTGTGGGGTGTGTCTGTGAGTGTGTGTGTGTGTGTGAGTATGTGAGTGTGAGTGTCTGAGTGTGTATGTGTGTGTGTGAGTGTGTATGTGTCTGTGTGTGTGAGTGTGTGTGAGTGAGTGTGTGTGAGTGAGAGAGAGAGTCTGTGTGTGTGAGTGTGTGTGCGCGCGCGCATACCCTTAACTCCTGGTGGAGTTGTCGGGACGCCGGCGTGACAAGCTTTTGCACCGATATTTTTGGTATGCTCATCGTCTTGGGTATCTGAAATCTGGCGGAGCCCATCCCTCTCCAGGCGTTTTTTTTTTTTACGAGGTCGATTGTTAGCTCGGCACTCAACCCAGGCACGGATGGAGAGCGTGTAAGGCGGCAGGCCAGATTCATCTGGATTCAAACCCGAAATTAATCTGTAGCTATTCACCGATTTTGGAAAGAGAACAAGTTGACATTCCAAATTGAAGGCTCCTCTGTAGAATGCAAGGTAAACGTTAACTAGAATAATACAGCACAGTACAGGCCATTCGGCCCACAATGTTGTGCCGACACTTAAATCCTGCCTCTCATATAAATAGAACATAGAATAATACAGCCAAGTACAGGCCCTTCGGTATTTCTATTTCTCTTTAACCGGTGGCTCCCGATCTACTAAAATTTTCTGTGTTCTATTTCTCTGTTTTACTTCATGTGTCCACCACTTCAATATTATTATTTTTTTCTTACCTGGGTTCATTCTCCTGATAACATTTGTCTTCTTGTGTTTCATTAATCACATTCCCCAGTTTAACGCATTTAGTATTAATGTTATCTAACGACTTTAGGTACAATGAAGCAGCTGCAGCAACTGATATAAGGTAGTCATACGTACATCACTGATTTCATTATAGTATAATTCCGCTAAAAATCCAACCAGTGGTTGTAACACTTTCAGAAATGTAGGGCTGCTTCTTAGCGTAATATCTACATTGGAGCTGAAGCATTCATGATTAAAGTTTTACTATTACTTTATTACTCTGGAATGCTCTGCCATTATTTCAGCAAAACAATTGCCATTTTTATCATTTACTATAACGTCTACCTTCATTTGCGCTACCTACTTAGATCGTAATTTAAGTGATTTACCAGCAAAACTAATCAAATCAACGGAAGCCCAGGATGCCGCTCCTGTGTTTGCGGCCTGAGTTAAGCGAAACTTAACACCGGGACTTGCCATTTGCTCCAATACCCTTAACTTAAATAATGTGAGTGGTAAGGGTCACAGTTTCAGTATGCACCGCAGGAAAGAATTCTGGTCACGACAATGATTCGATGCATGCGTAAAAGATAAAACATCGGTCTGCGTCCATGCACAGAACTTAGAGCGATGTAAGAGATAGGATTTAGGATATGTAAAAAAGAGATGGCCAGAACTGAGAATCCCATCCTATTCATAGGATTGTGATAAGCGGTGGCTTGAAAATCTAAAGAAAACATAGCGACTTCCAGCTTGAAACAGTCCAGATCCCGTCTCCGGTATGATGTATAGACGGTATCATTGTGTGCAGACAAAATGTTATTCCAACAGCTTTTTTATTCTCGGTGTTTAGGTTTTACAACTCTAATTTAGTTTATGATCACTGAGCTCTGCATCAGTTAGCTGTATTAAATATGTTTTTCTAACAGGCTGAACAAGCACCGGTTGAGCACACCACTGCCTATGCTTCACTAAACCATAGGGAGAGCAAACCATTCCGCAAAGATCGACACCATGAGGAGCGCGTTATCTATTCCCAGGTTAAGCAGAGAGAAAAGTATGACTGTGATAAAGATTTGCATTGGAGATATAGCACGGTAACACGTCCTTCCGGTACAACTAACCCATGCCGCTCAGTCAGAACCACGTGACCAATTGACCTCCTAACCTGTAAGTCATTGGAGGAAACCGGAGTACCCCAGAGGGTTCATATTTATATATATAATCATCATCAAGAGGGAGTTAATTTTACTAACTTTAGCATACCATTGCCACTGTAACAAAATATAAAGAGAAATCTAAGGTACTCCGGTTTCCTCCAATGACTTACAGGTTAGGATATAAAATATAAAGTATAAAATATAAAATATAAAGTGCGTAATAGCTCATCCCCTTTCAGTGAAGAGTAACCTATCACCTCATACAAATTAATATCCTGTTACAAGTATAATATTTTTTCCATCTGCGGAGACTCCAACCTGAAAGCATAAATGTTGGTTTCTCCAACTTTTGGGAATTTCCCCATCATGCCGTTCTCTATTTTTTCCATTCTCCATTCTGGTTCCCTTTCACCTTTTCTCTTCTGGTCATCTGCCCATCAGGCTCCCTCACCCTCGTGCTCCTCCGTCTTCCATTTTGCAGGGTCCACTGTCCTCCCGTATCCGATTCCTTCATACACGGTTTACCTTTTCAACTCGTCAGCTCCTAGCTCCTTACGTCATTCCCACGCGGTCATCCACATACCTTCGCACTCAGCTGGTTTCACCTGTCACCTGTTACGTCCCCCGCCCCCTCCACACCCTTATATTCTGGTTTCTGACGCCTCTTTTCCAGTCCCGATAAAGCATCTCTGCCAGAAAAAAATCGACCATTTATTTACCTTCTTGCATGTTAACTTACCTAAGGATTTCCTTCAGTATTTTGTTTGCATTCTTCAAGATGTCCCGCACCTGCAGAAACTCCAGAGATGACTGTTTCCTTGCTTTTACGAAATTAATTTCACATGTAATTTTCACGCGAGGAAACGCTAAAAAGCACAAAACTGTGAATGTCCATCCTTCCCAACGCCTATTATCAGCTCCATAATAAACACGAGTGTCTGATAATAACCGCAGAGAACTGAACTAACCGAAATACCGAATAGTGACAAAATTGTAATCAGAGAGCGTGACTGAACAAAGTGCCAACGTTCATTCTATTAGTTACGCGCTGTCCACTAACGACAATGTCCATGTGCATTTGGAGCTGTGTTGGCAGGTGCGGCTGAGGAAACGCCTCTGAGCTCCATAGACGAAACAGGATGCGGCAATCAGACACAATTGACACAAAATGCGATTGTATTATAAGAGCCAATTATTTTGTACCATAACTGCTACTTCAAGGATTTCTCTACTCTCCTAACTTGATATTTTAAAAGTTCTTTTTAAGTAAGGAAATAAACGTTAATATATAAATCATGAACCGAAATCTTGAAACAACGTTGACGTAAATTGTGTTTAAAGCGTAAGCAACCTAAAGTTCATTAATTATCAGTGCATCTTCAATTTATTTTACAATCGTGTGATTCAATCAGTCACTAAATGATCGACTAAACCACTGATTTTGCATTATTTTCACAGACTAAAGGAAATGGAGCTGACAAATTTACTTATGCCGCTCTGTAGATTCTAGATTCCAATTACAGACAAGCATCAAAAAATTAAAGCAAACATACATTGCACGCAGATGTAAATACATCAAAGAAGCTGAGAAGCTGAGAATCCAATTGCAGTTCATAGCCATATATTATCAATGAGTGTAGGCCAGAGCATTGCTACGTTTCGTTTCTTGCGTCCATGAAAGATTGATCTTTGATATCACATGTAAGAATTGTGAAGATAAATGGTCATTTTGGTCTTCGACGTTTTCCCGATTCATTAGAGTAAGAAAATTAAGAAAAGCATAGCAATTTCGGCTGTGTCTACCGCCCGGCCATTCAAGGTGATAATGTCTGATATGCTCAGTCGTAATCTCCTCTTCCGGTCCATTGCACTGACCCAATCATTCCAAGAAAAAAAAACCTTAAACATTTCCCAATAGATTTACCCTCACAGACCTTACAGGATGAAAAATAAATCTTGAGGTTCGCCACCATCGGCGAGATTTTTTTTGGCAGGGAAAATCCGTCAACTGAAACGCTATTCTTGCACATTTATGTCAATGTTCAACCGAGAGAAATATAGATCAGATGATGTTCGAGAACTCGCAACGAGTTCTAGTGATAACACTTCTCTGCCTGAATTTTGATGAGTAAAAGTCGTATGAAGAAAATTTCAAAGCGTTGTTTTATTTAATTAAAACTGCTGCTTTTAATATTCACTCACCGCTTGTTGCTAATAGCTAGTTGTAAAATAGAACTGCAGTATCACATGGTAGTGACAGAAATCTCAGCGTAGGCAACAGGCAAGAAAATCCATCCTTACCCATGTACCTGTCCTTACCTGAATTGCAGCAGAGTAGAACCGTACATGGTTACATTAAGTGAAACGAGTTTTAGCCTAGTCTTAACATTTGGCGAAAAACGTAGACGTTGGAAAGTAAATTTATATGGAAGTCACGAGGGTAGATGCGTACTCGCGAAGAATATGGTGCCAACGGCACAGCTCGTCATCCATTACAATTGCTAATGCCTCAATAGAGCAAAATGAATCTGAAAAAAGCCCAGCGCTTCCTTCACCTATAGTCATCATATTGACACATTAACATCGGTTCAGCTAAATGTGTGATAGAACAGAGTGAACATCCGGTTATAATACATTATTGTTGCTCATCGAGTCTCCGTGGTTGGTGGATAAGGTGCGGAATTAAGGCAGATGGTGGTGGGGGAGGGGGGATGCGGGATGTAAAGGGATCACCTGCCGAGAAATAAATCTTCAGTTTGATAACACAAATAGGAACTTATTCCCTGAATCAATCTGAGCTATCCAGAGAAATTCCCGAAAATAATAAAAAAAAGTACAGAGTTTAAAACAGGAGGTCCATTCATACCTTTTCCGCAGTACAAATTCGTGGCCGATCTGCTTGTATCTTTAACTTGGTTCTTCGCCTACCGAAGATCCTTTTACCCACCTGCTTCTTGAAGATTTGTCTAGCAGATGGATGGGTGGGATAGATTTTCCTTTGCGACTCATTCAGTTAATTGGTTCATCCAAATCACTTCCCATCTCAAATCTTATCGACTTCCCCACTTTGAAATATTGTTTTTATACCTACTTTCAAGTAAAGGTCCACCATGTCATATCTTAAATTTAGTTAATAGGATCTTTGTACTCTTATTTTCCTTATTCATTTCTTCCCCTATCCATTAAAACGCAGTCATTTGTCATTTCTCTGGTTGGCAAAGCCACAATAGCTGACAAATTCTGCAAGCAAGTATGAAGGGTTGGACTTATTTTTTATAATCTTATCCACGACTTATTTATTTTCCAATCACCTCAACCTCTAATAATGATGCAAAAGCAGACCTGCATTATATTTATCTGAAATGATAGTTCAGAGTAGTCGATTGAAGAAAGCAAATAAATAAGATAATGATTTAAACAATAACCGGTTCAATATTGTAAAACCTTTGTGAAGTACAGAGAGTTGCATAAACTTGCAAATTCCTCTGAGTCATCCCAAACAAGTGCATTCGGTAACAGCGACGGCCTGGAGAGGGCGCCCTCTCTACTTGATACGCTGTTATGACGGTACTGCACTCCTAAATTCTATCGATGGCAGTTGCCGCAAGCTATTTAGAAACACCCCCACTACTAATAAACAATTTCCACTTCCTAATGTCTATTTGTTGAAAAGCAATACCCTATTCGCTAAAGAGGAGACGTGATTTTGAACCCTGGCGTCTCACTTGAGTTCACAGAGAAATGAAATTCTCTATTCTAGATTTGAAGACTAAATCTCGGTTAAATGGACGGTCTATTACACGCAAATTGCGCTTCATTGAACATCTTAAATCAAGGTCAATTTGCACTGCCGACGGAGCGGCATTGATCCGATGGTATCGTTTCCTTGAATGATAACGATATCTTCCATTAACTGTCCAATATATATCCTTTAATCCACCTTAATAAAACATAGAACATAGAATTGTACAGTACATTACAGGCCCTTCGGCCCACAATGTTGTGCTGACCCTCAAACCCTGCCTCACATATAACACCCCACCTTAAATTCCTCAATATACCTGTCTAGTAGTCTCTTCAACTTCACTCGTGTGTCTGCCTCCACCATTGACTCAGGCAGTGCATTCCACGCACCAACCACTCTCTGAGTGAAAAACCTTCCTCTTATATCCCCCTTGAACTTTCCTCCCCTTAACTTAAAGCCATGTCCTCTTGTACTGAGCAGTGGTGTCCTGGGGAAGAGGAGCTGGCTGTCCACTCTGTCTATTCCTCTTATTATCTTGTACACCTTGATCATGTCTCCTCTCATCCTCCTTCTCTCCAACGAGTAAAGCCCTAGCTCCCTTAAAACATGTTTGACTAAACCGTTATTACATGTTTTTACAGGATTCCGCAATCAGCAAATTGGAATAAACTTTTCTCGCTATGCTTGCAAAAACTCCACCACTCCATCTCACAACTTGGGTTCCACCTATCACTGGTCGCATAACCTTCTTTACACTTATAGATTGTATATCTTCCCTCTGGACTGTAAGTCCCAAGACTCGAACTCACAGCTTTCAACGACCCCTCAACTTCACACGCACAGCCTGGCCCACTGGATTCGTCGAGCTGTTTCCTTTAATTTCAATAATTATTTGAGATGTTCAAGGATGCTCACAAATCACCCCAGGAACAGCGAAGTAGATAATTCATCCCAGGGAAACACGACCTCCTTCTTAATTCTAAAGCAGTGATTCCCACAAGGGGGTGTGGGGCGCTGTTACGTGTCCTAAGAGGGCTTAGGGGAAAATAAAAGTCGTCTTGGGGGGGGGGGGGGTGGGGTGGTGGTGTCATGGTTATTGGCGGAGCGAGGGGGTGGGTGTTAAGCAGCACCCTAACTTGAGGCACGAGAGCTGACCGACCATTAGAGCAGAAGCTTCGCAATGAAAGGATGAGGCACCGGAACACAGGAAAAACCATCGCTCTGCAGGTGGCGAACACTCACCGTCACAACGCTTCTGAAACTCAGTAATCTCATCTAACCTCAAACATATATCATTTGGAATGCATAGATTAGCAACAAGGGTGCCCAACAGTTCCCCTTGACTCGAGAGAGTTCATACAATTTAATAGTTGGTAAGCCAAGTACACCCTCTCAGCTTTCTCTACAGATGTACGGAAACAGGTCGCGCAATGATACAGCGCTTGACTGGAACCAAACGGTGAATTGGAACTAATCAGAAAACCTGCCAACCCCGAGGATTTCTTTTACTGATGTTAACAAACAGTAGACATGCGTTGCACTATGGGGGCGCCAGAATGCATATTGTGCCTAAGAGGTTGGCAAGTTTGAAGGTGCTTTAGTGGAGCTTTGGCAAGCATGAAAGGGGGCGTAGGTCTGAAATGGCTGGGAAACACTGTTCTAGAGTAGCACTAAACAGCTGCAGTAGAACTACAACCAGCTGTCTGAAAACCAGGAGGATACGTTCTGAGATTTTTAAATTATGGTGTTCTTACAGCTTTAATTGTGCTTCCTAAATCGTTTCCCAAAACGTGGCAAAATCATTGAGGGCCAATATAAGAAAGGTACTGAGGTAGAACATTGAATTCCACACAGTCAGTAGTCCTGCTTGCCAACTGGCTGGCCAACTGTTCTCCAAGGCAAGCTGTCAACATATAACTAGAGTGTGAAGTGCAGGGGAGATAGCCTCATGAACAGTAGTAGAAACTTACTTTCCAAATAAGTCAGGAATTTGATGAGGTACCCCATGCAAGGCTTATTGAGAAAGTTAGGAGGCATGGAATCCAAGGGGACATTGCTTTGTGGAATCAGAACTGGCTTGCCCACAGAAGACAAAGAGTGGTTGTAGATGTGTCATATTCTGTATGAATGTCGGTGTGGCTCAGGTACCTGTTCTAGGACCCTTACTCTCCGTGATTTATATAAATGAGCTGGATGAGGAAGTGGCGGGATGGGATACTAAGTTTGCTGATGACACAAAAGTTGGAGGTGTATGGATAGTGTAGAGCGCAGTCAGAGATTACAGCCGGACATTGATAGGATGCAAAACTGGGCTGAGAAGTGGCAGATGGAGTTTAACCCAGTTAAGTGTAAAGTGGTTCATTTTAGTAGGTCAAATATGATGGCATAATATAGTATTAATGGTAAGATTCTTGGCAGCGTGGAGGATCAGAGGCATCTTGGGGCTGGAGCCCATAGGACACTCAAAGCAACTGCTCAGGGTGACTATGTAGTTAAGAAGGCATACGGTGTATTGGCCTTCATCAATCGTGGCATTGAATTTAGGAGCCGAGAGGTAATGTTGAAACTATATAGAACCCTCGTCAGAACCCACTTGGAGTACTGTGCTCAGTTCTGGTCGCCTCACTAGGGGAAGGATGTGGAAACCATAGAAAGGGTGCAGAGGAGATTTACAAGGATGTTGCCTGGATTGGGGAGCATGCCTTATGAAAACAGCTTGAGTGAATTCTTCCTTTTCTCCTTGGAGTGACAGAGGATGAGAGGTGACCTGATAGAGGTGTATAACATGATGAGAGACATTGATTGTGTGGATAGTGTTACGTACCCCGTAACTGGGTGTCTAACCAGCAGAGAAAGAAGAATCCGTTGGAGTCTGGTGGTACTATATTCAAAAGTGTTTATTAATAAAATACGCAAATCAATATCAATAATGCAAATATATAGATAATACACGTTAGCAACAATAAACCTAAAAGTGTGGGAATAATAATAAGCAATAATAAACAAGCTCTATCGATGTCTAGGGGATAATGCATTGTCATATAGAAGTATAAAGTTCAGTTCAGTTCATACGTGCTGAGGTAGATATTGGTTGTTGTGTTGTAGTCGTTGGAGAGAGAGAGAGAGAGCGAGAGAGCAGTAACAGCTACAGTCAGGCAAACCTTCCTTTACATTCTTAATCCGTCGTGTGGTTGTTGTGGCCATTCAGGTATGACCTCTCTGTCCTTCAGCTAGACCGTTCTTCTGTGGTGGACTCGTCACTCTGGCATGAGTGGACACACACACAAGCCCCCACCGGTCCTGCTATAACACTGTGAGTTCAACTGACCGATCCCTTTGTTCGGTCTCCGATGCCCCACACCTTCCCGTGGGTTCCAACACTCAATCAGTGCTCAATAGTGTGTCTCCTGGTGTGTTTGAAGGGTGTCTCTCCAGACCTCACTTTTATCCCTACTCACGGGGTCTCAATTGTCAATCAATTTAAAATGGCTGTGTCCATCAAACCAGCCCACTCCGGCTGTCCACTGAGGAATGTTAATGAACAGAATGGTACAGGATAAATAACCATCTCAGAAGCCATAAGTCTCTCAGAAATCATAATACGGTGAATCAACAAGTCTCTCTCCCCTCCCTTATCTCTCTCTTATCTGTAGCAGATATTCCAGCATGTTTTCATTTCATCTCTCTCTCTCATGAGCAGCATAGCAACAGTAACGGTTTGTGATTCTCCTGGGGGGGGGGGGACATGGGCAACTCTGCACCCTTCTGCCCATCAGAGCTGTTCATCCTACATAACACCCCCATCCTTCTGGAAATTTTCACCAAGGTGAAAAAGAACTAATACAGCATCTTACAGAATTACAGAATCTAACAAAATACAGAGGTGGTCTTAACTACAAAAATAATACAGATATACTTTCAACTTAGCATTTAGATAAACACTCAGCGATTACATTGTCACTCCCTCTAATATGTTGTATCTTAATATCAAATTCCTGTAGCATCAGACTCCAACTTAGTAACCTCCTATTTTTATTTTTCATGTTAGCGAAAAATATCAAAGGGTTGTGATCTTAGCTTAAGTGTATACTACAAAATGTGAACCAATACATGTGTGTTTATAATATAGTACATTACAAAAGTTTGTGCAAATACCAATCTCTATTTTACTTTTAAACTTAACATTCGAACAGTCAATCTTCCATGGTGTTGTCTTTATTATTTACATGCTTTGTCGAATTCCCTCAAAACCAGATCCTATCATTCAAAGTGGCATTTGGTCAACCTTTGTTCCTTTTCCGCTTAACTCTCACGTGGTTAGCTTGCTCACCAGTGTGGAATAGGCCTTCACATACTCCTTTCACAGGAGTTATCTTATCACCAATGTTTTCCAAACCAAGCCCATTTTCTGAACTTCCACACAATTCTTTATGTTTAAGCAAGTCATTAATTTTATCTTCAGGACCCTTCATTCTATTAGTTTTCAGTTTAACATCTGCAAGTGATCCCTCTTTGTCAAAACAACACTTTTGGTTCTGTCTCTCCAAATCACCTCCTTGAATAACATCAGCGAGTTGTTTACCTTTAAATTCCAGAACAAACTGTAATTGATTCACAGGCACCTTGTTAACAAGCCATTGTTCAGTTAACGGTCCCTTCCCTTTTGTCAAACCTTCTAAAACCAATTCAGTCTTTAAATTTTATTTATTCAATTTAGGAACAGCACCTTTCCCTTCTCCTTCAATAATATTCACATTACCAGCTTTCATCTCCTCACTAACTTTTAACACACCTTCTAACACAATCAACTGAAAATTCTCACTTTCCACTGGTACCAAGGTTAACCCTTTCTTCGCTGAACCAAGTCCATCTGACCCAAAAGGACTGCATTCCTTTTCAACTAAATCAGATACCTCAGACTTTTTCTGAGCTTCAGCACTAGGTTCAGTATCCTGTGACTCCACAGGTACTTCAACAACCTGAACACAATCAAACGGGACATCTGCCTCTCCTAGGCTTTCAATACCAGTCCCTTTTTCAAATTCTAAGTTCCTCTGATCCTCCTAGTTACACTCTGGACAACTCCCATCTGAAGTAAACTCAACCCTGCGGGTTAAAACAACTTCATCTGCTAACCCAGCAGACTCCTTTAAGGTAGCGGCATCCTTTTCATCTAGGACAGCCCTTACATCATTATCGGGAACACATTTAAATTCTTCAACTGCAAACAGTTCTGTCAAGCCAGACAGGTCATCCGTGTCCAACCGTGGACCTTCTAACTGCCATATCTGTTTCTCATCTTTATTCTGTGCCTTTTATAAATTCCTTCCTGGCTAAGGGTGGATCTACCTCCTCTCATTTACTCTCTTCCACCTCACTATCCTCCGTTTTACCATCCCCTAACTCCTCTTGGTACAGGGTTGGTAAAAAAGCCTCAGCTAAATCAACACTGGACTCATTTAAACTGGCTTCTTTCTCAGCCGCCTTTTTCGACATGCTGCGAGTGAATGCGCATGCGGGATAGATCTTAGAATCTGTGGGCGGGTCCTCAGCACTCACAGGTTTGCTTGTTAATTTCACTGCTGAACACACGCCACCACCTGCTAAATCGTTACCAAGAAGGACGTCCACGCCGTCTCTCGGTAATTCTGACCGCACCCCTATTTCGACTGGTCCAGATACCAGGTCACATTTTAAAATGATCCTGTGCAAAGGTACAGTTTCTGTCCCTTTTCCTATGCCTCTTACTTAATACAACCTCTCCAGTTTCAGGACCGAAATCTAGCACCTTCCTTAGGATCAATGACTGATCAGCCCCAGTATCCCTCCAGATCCTCACTGGAACTGGGGTTTCCCCTTCTTTCACAGACACCGTCCTTGCTGAAATGAATTTTTCACGCCCCTCTTGTGCTCTATCTACCCCTGCCTTCCTCATCGATCTACTGACCGACTCAATGCAACCTGTAGGGATTGCTGTTTTCCCTTTTCCTGTCTCTTTCTTCGGAGCAAAGCACTTAGATGCGATATGACCGGCTTTTCCACAATTATAACAGGTAAAGCTAGGAACCTTCCTAGGAAAAGCCTACTTTTCCTCTTCCTTACCTTTACCACTAGCTCCAGGCTTATTCTCTACCTTAGCCGGCGCGCTTTCTCTACCGTCCCTACCACCTTTCTGGTAACTCTTATTTGAGGAAAACTTTGCCTTGTGGGTTAGGGCGTACTCGTCTGCTAATTTGGCAGTCGCAGACAGAGTCTCTGTCTCCTTCTCATCCAAGTACGTCTTCATATTTTCAAGAATACAACTTTTAAATTGCTCCATCAACATTAACTCCACCAGTTTATCATAATCTCCAACAACCCTTTTTGAGGCGCACCGACGCTCACGACACATCCGCATCTCACGGGCAAACTCTAAATAAGTGTGGTTCCAGGGCTTCTTCAAGTTCCGGAATCTCTGCCCGTATGCCTCTGGCACCAACTCGTAACTCCTCAAAACAGCCCTTTTTACTTCCTCATAATTCCTGGACTCCTCCATGGACAATGCCGAATACGCTTGCCGAGCCTTCCCACTAAGTACGCTCTGTAACAGAATTGCCCATTTCTGCTTTGGCCAGTTCTGGTTCAGAGCCACTTTCTCAAAATGGAGGAAGAACTTATCGACATCCGTCTCCTCAAATGCAGGTACCAACTGGATCTCCCGACCAATCCTGAAGCCCTCACTTGAGTCTGCCACCCGGTCTCTTCCCTGCTTTAACCTTTCCAATTCCAGCGCATGATGCCTCTCTTTCTCCCTTTCCTCCATCTCCCTTTCAGCTTTTTCCTTCTCCCTCCGTGCCTCCAACTCAGCTCTTTCCTTTTCGCTTCTCGCCTCCAACTCCTTTAGCTGGATCTCATACTCCATTTTCTTCTTTTCCGCATCCAACCTTAATTTTTCCATCTCTAACTGAACCACCGCATCGACAGATTTCCTCTCAGGGAACAGGTCCAATACCTCAGACGTGAACACATCCTCGGATACATAATGCTGAGCTATGGCCCTCTGTATCTCCCACTTTCTCAGCGACGACTTCACCTCTGGGAGATCTAATCGTTTCGCAACATTCACCAAGTCTGTCTTTGTGGCACCCTCTAGCGCCTTCAAAGTCGGGTTTTCTATAAATTTGTCTATTTCCATCTCTGCTGGTTTCCCGTCTGGTTACCCACACAACCAGATCAGATAAGGGACTTTTATCCCTATTCACTGGCCCCCAATTTGGTAACCAAATCCTGGAAGACGAGGCCCCAATTTGTTACATACCCCGTAACTGGGTGTCTAACCAGCAGAGAAAGAAGAATCCGTTGGAGTCTGGTGGTACTATATTCAAAAGTGTTTATTAATAAAATACGCTAATCAATATCAATAATGCAAATATATAGATAATACACGTTAGCAATAATAAACCTAACTGTGGGAATAATAATAAGCAATAATAAACAAGCTCTATCGATGTCTAGGGGATAATGAATTGTCATATAAAAGTATAAAGTTCAGTTCGGTTCATACGTGCTGAGGTAGATATTGGTTGTTGTGTTGTAGTCGTTGGAGAGAGAGAGCGAGAGAGCAGTAACAGCTACAGTCAGGCAAACCTTCCTTTACATTCTTGATCCGTCGTGTGGTTGTTGTGGCCATTCAGGTATGACCTCTCTGTCCTTCAGCTAGACCGTTCTTCTGTGGTGGACTCGTCACTCTGGCATGAGTGGACACACACACAAGCCCCCACCGGTCCTGCTATAACACTGTGAGTTCAACTGACCGATCCCTTTGTTCGGTCTCCGATGCCCCACACCTTCCCGTGGGTTGCAACACTCAATCAGTGCTCAATAGTGTGTCTCCTGGTGTGTTTGAAGGGTGTCTCTCCAGACCTCACTTTTATCCCTACTCACGGGGTCTCAATTGTCAATCAATTTAAAATGGCTGTGTCCATCAAACCAGCCCACTCCGGCTGTCCACTGAGGAATGTTAATGAATAGAATGGTACAAGATAAATAACCATCTCAGAAGCCATAAGTCTCTCAGAAATCATAATACGGTGAATCAACAAGTCTCTCTCCCCTCCCTTATCTCTCTCTTATCTGTAGCAGATGTTCCAGCATGTTTTCATTTCATCTCTCTCTCATGAGTAGCATAGCAACAGTAACGGTTTGTGATTCTCCCGGGGGGGGGGGGGAGGGTACATGGGTAACTCTGCACCCTTCTGCCCATCAGAGCTGTTCATCCTACATAACAATAGCTAGAGGTTTTTTTTTCCCAGGACTGAATTGGTTGCCACAAGAGTGCACAGTTTTAAGGTGCTGGTGATCTAGGTACAGAGGAGATATCAGGGGTAAGATTTTTACGCAGAGAGTGGTGAGTGCATGGAATGGGCTGCTGGCAACGTTGGTGGAAGCGGATACGATTTGGCTTTTTAAGAGACTCCTGGATAGGCACATGGAGCTTAGAAAAATAGAGGGCTATGGGTAAGCCTAGTAATTTCTAAGGTAGGGACATGTTCGGAACAACTTTATGGGCCGAGGGGCCTGTATTGTGTTGTAAGTTTTCTATGTTTCTATGTTTCTAAACTGAGGGAAAGCCAAGAATTGCTGTAAGCAATGCAGGGAATGCTTGGGATCCGCAGTATTGGATTGAAAGGAAGTTAAAAAGGAGCGGAAGGAAGAGTGGACCAGGATTCTATAGAAGGAATTAATTCACTCAAAATTGTTGAATTATTGTGTCACTATGTTGAAATTGTTGAAAACATTAGCACAGAACCTGATAGATATTTATCCTCACTCTTGTTCACATCAAACCAAAGTCAAATCCAAATTATGTGTGTATTTAAGTAGCATATTTGGCCCGTGGTATTGTAAAATGATAACACTGATTTTTGCGTTAATAGTCTTAATTATCAAAATTGCTCATTAATGGAGTATAGCTCCGCTTTGTTTGCAAAGCTATTTCTTTTGTTTCCTTCATTGTTTCAGTTGTGCATTCCAACCAGGACATCCATTGAGTTTCCATTTCAGGCTTTCATGTGCCACTGGCACAGCTTTGTAACTCCGTAAGGGATGTATATTTGGGCAATGCTAATGGTGCGTCTTTCATTGTGTTGATCTTATTGAAAGCAGGACAACATGTAATGTTATTGTTCTGGCAAAATCTGTATTTGCAGTCCATATCTCAATGAGTGTAATCTTGCAGTTTCTGAAAGCACTTAGATTTGAAATGAATTAGGTGGCAGAAGTGCTAAATCGGAAAGTGGGATAAGGGAATATCGAACGAGAAATCAGACCAGTATACAATCTGCATGGCCAAACCCTCTACTGGCAATTCTTTCTAAATGAACTCTATGCAAAAACAAGATTCATAAGCATTGGGCTGCAGCAAATAAACAGAATTTACAGAATTATCTGAAATAGATAATGTTTGTGAGGCCGACTGACTCTGTGACTCGACTGCAATATAAGAAGAAAACAACAAATAAGTGATCTTGGTATCTCGTAAGCATTCACTGAATTGTGGTCCAACCCACAGGGAAAACAAGTATTTGCGGGAATCGATTTCACTTTCAAAGCTTCATGGTAACGCACTGAGTAATTTAATTATAATTACGAAGAATAAAGTTACTTCCTCGTTAGGCATGTTCCGACGTGTTTGACTGAGAAACTATCATTTGACTGCTTTGTTCAATAGGGACACCCGGCGTGATAATTCTACGTCAATACAGGGACAGTGCTATATTAATAAACCTGAATTCACAAGTGCAGATGGTAAGGCAATGAGTCTCTCGTGGCCATGATTGTCATGTTATTAAAAATTTCTGGATTTGTCGACGTTGTTAAAGAAATGGTTTGTTGCTGCATTGCTCTTTATGGATGCAACATGCAGATGTTGGTTTGAAACAACATCGTTTATTCATAGGGTACACTTTTCTGCATGATGATGAGATGTTTCATTTTTTTAATCCAACGTAAATATTACATCCGTCTCTGGACGAATACTTTATGCAAATGTACACATGGAGAGGTTTTATCACAGTGAATAATACTCGTCTGTTGTGAACACAATGTGAAGGTTTTTTTACAGCAAGATTCAACAATAACGTGATTCAAAGTTACATGTAAGATTCTATTCAATGGCAATAGCCAATATGTTGACAACAGGAGGATCTCCAAGACCACAAAAAATGCAGAACGTTATGGACACGGCTCAGTTTATTTGGAAATCAAATTCCTCACTGGACTCTGGAAACACTCGCCAACGCTGTTCCCTCTGAGCTGTATGGGTCCGGTCGCACAGTAATTTAAATGCTCCCCTACACAATGCCTTAGTTGCCACACAGCTGGAATGTCTTTCGTATAATGTTAATATATTTGCGAAATTATTTTAATATAATTCTGAAAAGTATATTAATATAATTGTGAAACACCCAATAATATATAATGTGTTTGTGAATATAATCCACAAAAATTATAAATGTATTACAACTTCCAGCGCTGAGAAGAACCATTTTGAGTGCAGCTGCAGATCACGGTCTCCGACAAGGCCCCAGTCAGCTGGAAAAGGGAAGACGTAAGAGAAAATAATTTTAAGTAGCCTAATTACCCTCTTGGCAGTGTATTGACGAGAGCTGGGACATCATGTTGCAACTGTAGCCATTGGCTTGGCCACACTTGGAGTGCTGACCGCTCTTCTGACCGCAGAAGATAGAATGTACGTGGTAGAGTTAGAAAGATTGCAAAAGACATTCATTGGGATATTTTCTGGAATAGAAGGCGTTAGTGGCATAGAGAGATTGGACAGTCTTTGATTGTTCACTGCAGAGTCAAGGAGACAGAGGAATAACCTCATGAAATTTGAAAGACGTATGTTAACGGACATTAATGTAGTAGATGCTCACAGTCCATTCCCCAAGCCCAGAGGTGTGAAGCTAGAGGATAGCGCTCTGAATTAAGTGAGAAAACTGTGCATGGTATGATTTTCACATAGAAGACGGTAGATCTATAGAGCAAGCTGCCTGAGGAAGTGGTATCATGGTAGAGGCAGGTATAATAACAGCTACATAAAGCTCTCGTTTCGAATGGTCGGGACCAGCGCAAGAGCTTTCTTCCAAGCCGTAGTCCACGATTCAGTTTCCTCTTCCAGCTAAAGATTTACAAGAAAATTCTCCCACAAGTTAATAGAAAGTCATAAATAGCAGAGAATAGAAAAACACTAACGAGCCTGTTGATATCATGGTAAGTTTTTGTGGGTATATTTGGAATGCATCTCAAAGAATCGATTTGCACTCTTTTTAACCCGACACTTAAGTAACATACAATGGATCTAAGTTGAGTAAGTGACTTCTAAGACTTTACTTCTCAATTAAATGTTTCTTAGCCTACTCTGTAATGTCCGTGTTTCGATTCGATAACGCGTGCATTCCGGAGAGAAAAATGAGAAGCGTCATCACAACGTTAGGAGAAGGTTAACACGGCGACCTGCTGTGCGGCTTGGCTCGAAAGACCGGAATTGCCTACTCCACTCTGTATCTCAATAAATAAGAACTGAATTGAAAATACACGTGGACTAAGATGTTAACTGTCCTGTGCTATCATCAGTGGGATCATCAGTTGATTTGCCACTTGCCCTCAGGAATTTCGGCCCGCTTATGATCAAAACTTCCTCCAGGTGGTGAGCCCTCAGTGCTAAAGCAACACCTCCCACTGATGAGCTTAAAAACTTGGCATCGGCCTCTATCAGAGTTGTTGGTCGCTTCCATCCAACAGATAGTCTACTCTTCAGGTATCTATGCAGCTACTGAAGAGTTTACAAAAATTGGATACACTGTCCGACTATCTGCCCCTCTGAACGTACTTAGTCCACACCCATGATGATCCTGCCTCTGCTGCCTCAGCTACAGCCCTGCTGGTTGACTTGATCTCTCTTCTAGTAGAGCCAAGGTCACGCAGCCACTTCTGAAAAGTGAACGCAATAAATTCACGGCACCCTACTTCGAATGGATAGCATGAGACCTTCCACCCTCTGACTCTGCACTCTGATCTTAATTCTGCATACTTGGTTAACTTGCGCTCATGGGCTTCATCGAAGCTGTCTTCCCAGGGGACTGTGAGTTCACCAATAACCACTTATCTACTGGTGTCAGACCAGATGATTATATCTGGACGCAATGTTTTGAAAACTATTTGCTCCGGGAAACTGTCTTTCCCATCCAGGTCGGCCTTGACACACCAATCGTTGGCTGAAGAAAGTATGCTTGATCGTGGGCCTGCGCTGTACACCCTTGACTTGGAGCCTTCTTTCACAAATGATATGCGATGTTCTGTGCAGCATGGGGCATGAGATAAGTTGTGCTGCAGTATCCTCTGCTCAACCGCTTCTGTTACAACTTTGAGAACGTTGTTATGCCTCCAAGTGTACATGCCACTGGAAAGATTGACTCTGCATGCACTCAAAATATGCTGAAGTGTTCCCTTCTCGCCACAAGCAGCACACCTGTCTGTCTTATCTTCATACCAGGTGCTGTGGTTGGCTGGTGTTGGGAGCAGGTCGTACACTGCTCTACATAGAAAAGAAATGCGGAGCGGTTCCATCTGCCACAGGACATTCCAAGATAGATGTCGGTGTTCAACACTTTCCCACCAGGTCCAAGCCCCTTGTTTGGTCAGGCCAGCTGCTTTAGCTAACCTCTTCTCCTCTTCTACCTCTCGTATTTCATGCATTACAAGCTCACGACGCTCCTTACCTGTAGAAGATGACCACCACTTGTGGGTTGTCCATCCAAGTCCCTGGTGGCCTAGCTGGGTAGCTCCAACCGTCTCGTGCTTCAATCTAGACTCTGCCTCATCAACTGCTGCCCGGGCTGACCACTTCCTGCCTGATCTCACATTTGGCTGGATGCTCTTGATGACAGGGTCTTTTGAGTCTTGATGCATCAAGAATGATCCTACCTTGGCTACCTTGACCTCTTCAACAAGGGATTGTACTGGGATGGTAAGCTTTGTCTGTCTACTGTGGACTGCAATATTAGTGAGGCTGCTCGGTACTCCAAGCCACTTCTTCACATACTTGTTGATCTTCCGTTCCATTGCCTCAACATGGGACATTGCCACTTCATAGACAGTTAGTGGCTACATTATCCGTGGCATCAGTCCGTACTGCAAGCACCACAACTTCAACTTGCCAGGCAAGCCACACTTGTCGACAGACTTCAGACCTCTGCTGATCTGTTCTCCTGTCTCTTGAACACTCTTGGTGTCTCTCAGCTCCTCTGTGTACCATCACCTGAGGCTCTTAACTGGTTGGTCCTGAATGGATGGAATCTCCTCTCCACAAAGGGTGATATGAAAGTCAACCAGCTTTCCTCTCCTGTGACCAGGGCTCCTTGACTTCTTGGTCTTGAACTTCATTCTTCCCCAATCCATTAGCTCCTCGAGTCTAGATAGTACACTTTCCACTGCCTCCGTGCTAGGACCCAAAAGGGTGATATCGTCCATGAACGCTCGTATTGGTGGCAACTCCCCTCCTTCATCAAGTTTGACGCCTGGTCCCACTGATTCTGCAGCCCTTGCAATGACCTCCATGGCTAACACAAAAAGGATGGGTGAAATCGCACATCCCATTGGGATATCAATGTCCAAGCTCTGCCACCTAGTTGTAAACTTCTGAGTGGAAAACCTCATCCAGAAATCGTTGTAGTGCTGCATAACGAAGTTCCTCACCTTAGCAGGAATCCACAGGCATTCCATCGCAAACTCAATCAAGACATGGGGAACGGATCCATACGCATTTGCAAGATCAAGCCAAACTACAACCAGATTTCTTCTCAAACTTTTCAATTCCTGGATGGTATGCCATATCATACTAGCATGTTCAAGGCATCCCGGGAAGCCTGGTATTCCTGCCTTCTGCACAGATGTATTTACCAATCCATTCTCTATCACAAATGAAGATATTCCTTCTGCTAGAATGCCAAACATAATCTTCCCCTCAACATTCAGGAGTGAAATTGGTCGGAACTGATTCAATGTAGTAGAAATCTCTTCCTTCGGGATGTATACTCCTTCAGCCTCACTCCATGACAAAGGAACAACACCTTGTCTCCACACCACATTTAACAATCTCCACAAGTATTTCCTCAGCTCTTCACACTTCTTGAACACCTTATACGGCACTCCATTAGGTCCTGGCACTGAACCTGACCTTGTCTTTTTGATGAACCGCTCGACTTCTGCCAGTTTGGGTTCTGACAGATCGAACTTCACTCCTGGCTCGGTAGGCTTCACAAGCCCAGAAATGTCAAGCAAAGGAGCCTACCGCTGTTTATTAGAGTAAGCCTTGCCAGGTGATCCTCAAGTTCTTGTTGAGAGATGTTAAGCTGCCCGCTCTTATTTTGTTCAAACAATCTCTTTGTGAACTGGTGAGGGTTCTCAAAGAATGCCTTTCTTGCCTTCTCTCTCTTCTTTCTCTTTTTACGCTGTAACTCTGCACAACAGAGTGATGCTAACTTTATTCGAAACTGCTCTCAGAGATCAGCAAGCCCTGGCTTGTCACCCTCACTTGCTACCTTCCACCTCTGTCTCAACGATCTAAGCTCTCTCCTCAACCTACTAATCTCCTTCTGGCGCCTGCTTGGCTTTACTTTCTTCAACTCAACTAAACCAAACCTGTACTTTCCAACGTTATAAATCGCATCGCCCATCACTTCCAACTTTCTCTTTGATGTTCTTCTGAGATTGTTCTCCAACACCACACTGATATCCTTATCAAACACACGCCAAGCCTTCTCATTTGCCATTGCTGAACAATTGACCTTCCTCTTCTTCTCTACCACCTCACCACCGCCATCATGCGAAGGATCTACCTGGGTACTGTGGTCTGCAACCTGACCTGGGTTATCTCTCGTCTGACCGGGAGTATGATGACTCTCTCCAGAGCGAATCGCTGTGGCTTGTGTATCAGTGGTTGAAAAGACTACACCTTCTGTGCTTGGTGAAGTAATTTCATCTTCATCCACTGGGATGGAATAGCACTTCAACTTTGCTTGGTGGACTCATAAACCTTTAATGCTGGAAAACGCTCCCCACACCAACACATTGGACACACAGAGCCTCTTATCCTAGCTCTTGGTCGTAGTTGTTCCCTGTAATTAACTGTATCCGTTATAACAAATAAATAACTAAACAAATAAAACATTCCGCATACTGGATGTCCTCAAAAATGCAGGAACGATAAGGATCAACAGCTGGTGATAGAGGGAGAAACAGAACAGAGAATACTGAATGGTAACCTGATGAAAAGTAATAAATCTAAGGCTTTAACTTTGTTTCTCACCCTTGATTCTCCCGATAATCTTTTACATTATAACAGAAAGTATTGTGGAATTTGCTGACCTTGCAAGATGCTTGTACAAATTGCTATTTAAACCATGTCAGCGATGCTAATGGCTGGGGGAAGGTTTTATGTGATAAAACCATGCACACGAATAATATTACAAAATCCACGGGGTTACATCAATAGTCCAATTCGTCTCTTGAGAAAATTAGTCCAATAACCTCCGGTGTTCACTCGGACTGTCAAATGGAAATGGATTTAAACGGGTGGATTTTTTATTTGCTAAATTTAAAGCTTCCCATATACAACAGGCAAAATACATTTTTCTTAGTTATCAATACTTTCAAAGACATAAATACATTTTTTCAGCATAAATTTCAATTATCAAGCATCGGTAGAATTAAAAACAATTTGGCCAATATTTGTAAAGTGTATTTTAAACTCATAAGACATCTGTACTTTGTTTTACCCTCGAATGCGATTCCCATCATTCCCTTCTAGTCAGAGAATATTGTTACGTACCCCGTAACTGGGTTTACAGACCAGCAGAAATAGAAGAATCCGTTGGAGTCTGGTTGTACCGAAAACTAAAGGTGTTTATTAGTAAACTACACAATACAGTATCAAAAATGCAAATATACATATAAAACAGGTTAGCATAGAAGTGTAAGAATAATAATCGACAATATTAAACAAGCTCTATCAATGTCTAGGGGTAAATTAATTGTCATAGAACAATGTAAAGTTCAGTTCAGTTCATGTGTGCTGAGGTAGTTATGGTTGTGTTACAATCGTTGGAGAGAGAGAGAGAGAGCGAGCAAGAGATTGAGCAGCTGCAGTCAGCAAACCTTCTGTTGTATTCTGATTCCGCTGTACCGTTGTGGTCATTCGGTTATGACCCTCCCGTTCTTGGCCAGTCCGTTCTTCTGTGGTGTACTTGTCACTCTGGCATGAGTGGACACACACACAAGTCCAGATCTCCTGATTCGGTCCTCGAAACCCCCACCTTCCTGTGGGTGCACGACGCTCGGTCAGTGTCCACTGGTGTGTCTGAGGGGTGTCTCCCCACACCTGTGTTTTATCCCCATTGACGGGGTATCAGCCATCCATCAACTCAAAATGACCATGTCCATCAAATCAGGCCACTCCTGCTGTCTCCTTAGGAAGCCTCCTGTCGGGTCTCAACCTCCATCTCTCCAATCAAATCGGCCACTCTCGTCAATCAGGAGGCCAAATCTCCTCTCTCCCTCCTCTCTCTCTCTCTCTCTCTCTCTCTCTCTCTCTTCTCTCTTCACTCCTCTCTCATCTCTCTCTCTCTCTCTCCTCTCTCTCTCTCTCTCTCCTGTCTCCTCTCTCTCTGTCTCTCTCTCTCTCTCTCTCTTATCTGTAGCAGATGTTCCTGCCTCTGTGCTTCATCTCTCTCTCTCTCTCTCATTAGCAGCATAGCAATAGCAATAGTTCATAATTCTCAAAGGGGGGAATGTTTAACTCTGCACCCCATTTCCATCAGGTCTGCTCAGCACACATAACAATATACCTTGCAGTTCTGAACTCCAGGTAGGTACCTTTGCACCGAAATTCATTTCATAGGTGTGGTTCCACTCTTTACTTACTTACTGTATTCTCTCTCTCTCTCTCTCTCTCTCTCTCTCACACACACACACACACACACACGCACACACACACACACAGAGCACAGTTTCTCTCGTTGATGGGAGAGTGTTTGTTGCTGAATATCGAGTCACAGAACTCGAAGAAGAGCGACGCGGTAGACTTTAACACCGTAACTCAACGAGTTGTTTGCTTTTGGTTCTCGCTGTGTGACACCTCTCTGTCCCTTTATTACGGAAAGAGAGTGATGGGCCATGTTGTATTGGTTGGTTGGGCGATTAGTTTTTTTTCTGTACTGCAGATCATGGTCTCTCTTGGGGTCTTTGCTGTTGTTTTCTTGCTGGGGTAGGGATAACGGAGGATTGCTGCTTGTTCGTGGGAGGGGAGAGGAATGCTTTGGGGTTCTAAAGTGTCCGCTGTCATTGATTGTTTGGGGTGCTCTTCTGTTTTCATGATGTCTGCAAAGGCCAAGAATTTCAGGTTGTATATTGTATGCATTCTCTAATATTAAATTGGAAGTATTGAACTACTGGACCATTGAAAACCCCAGTTGGTCGCATTTGGCTGCGTTTGGATTTTGCCACAATAAACATTTTCTATCCATGTAAGAATCGAAATGTACTTCAGACATTGGAATCGTATCCACCTCTACAGATCCATCTGGTACTCTGTTCCATTTACCAAACCTCTTTTGTTGAAAAATTTGCTCTAGACTAATTTTAAATATTTTCTCTCTCGCCTGGAATCGATGTATTCTCATTTTCAGTTGACCGATTCTGGGTAAAAGAGTGTAATCATACCCCTGCCTACGCCCTTCCTAACATTACATATATATGGTCACATCGCAACCACCTGTGCTCTAGGGATGAATAACCCCAGTCTCTTCCTATAGTTAAAAGCACGCTGTCCTACCAACAGACTTGTCAATCTTTTCTGTACTATCTCAAGCTTCATCGCATCTTTTCTATAGTTGGCGATTAAAACGCACAGCACATTTTCACCAACGATTTGCACAGTTGAACATGACGTCCCAGATCCTGTACTCATTGCCACAACTTTCACTCAACGTCAGTAAGACGAAAGAGATGCTTGTGGACTTCAGGAAGAGTAAGACGAAAGACCACCCACCAATCCTCATAGAGGGATCAGAAGTGGTGAGAATGATCAATTTCAAGACATTGGGTGTCAAGTTCTCTGAGGATCTAACCGGCACCCAATATATCGATGCAGTTGTAAAGAAGGCAAGGCAGAGACTATACTTCATTAGTGTTTGAAGAGATGTGGTATGTCAACAGAAACACTCAAAAACTTCTATAACTGTACTGTGGACAACATTCTGACAGGCTGCGTCACTGCCTGGCATGCTGAGGGGAGGGGTGGGCTACTGCACAGGACCGAAAGAAGCTGCAAAGGGTCGGAAAATTCAGTCGGCTTCAATTTGGGTATAAGCCTACAAAATACTCGGGACATCTTCAAGGAGCAGTGTCTCAGAAAGGCAGCGTACATTATTAAGGATCCCCAGCACCCAAGGCATGTCATTTTTCCACTGTTACCGTCAGGTAGGCGTAACAGAAACCTAAAGGCACACACTATGCGATTCAGGAACAACTTCTTCCCCTCTGCCATCCTATTCCTAAATGAACATTGAACCCGTGAATACTACCAATTTTTAAATATATATTATTTCTATTTTTACACGATTTTAATCTATTTAATATGTGCAAAGTCTATTAGATTTATTTATTTCCCTTTCTCTAGATTATGTATTGTATTGATCTGCTGCTACTAAGTTAACAAATTTCACAACACATGCCGGTGATAATAAACCTGATTGTTATACAGTACTGATTCTCATTCCAAACTGTCGATTCAATGTTGACAAACAACTTCTTTACCAGCCTGTCCACGTCTGTCGACAATTTTACAGATCAACGTGCTTGTACCTCTCACTCACCGTGTTCTCCTTCAACGTCCATGGAAATATATTGCGCAATTTCTGCCCTAGCGTAAATAACCAAAAAAAAAAAGAAAAAACAACAACAAAGAACAAATATTTGCAAATATCCGAGTTAAAATCTATCTGCAATTGCTTGGCCCACTTCCCTAGTTCCTCGTCTTAGTTAAATTTCACTGTCTGGTATATCACTAATTCCTCTGCATCCTGAAATTTACTAACAACCTAAAAATACTATTAACTAAATATTTCAGAGGTGTCAAATAATACTGGAATCAGGACCTACCTGTTCAATACATCACTTGTTGCAGGCCTTTACTCTTGGTATCAAATCTCCACTATCACCGTCTGATTCCCTAGTAAACCAATTTTGTGTTCCTGTGTTCAGTTGGCTGGCTCACTTTGGCTCACGTGTCACCCAACATTCTATACTAGCATTCATACGGGATCTTGCAAAATTTAATTAAGGTATAGTCTACTGCCCTCCCCTTAGCAATTCTCTGCACAGCCTCTGTGAGAGAGGATTCCCCATGAGAAATCCACTGTGACGGTCACTTTTACACTTTTCGCCTTTCCAAATTGTGACAGATTCTTTCCTTCATTCAGTATCTTTTCCCGGCACCGATACTTGGCTCGCTACCTGTACTTGTGGGCCTTCTCAAATGAACGCGCATTAGCCACTTTCCAGTGCTCCGGTGCTTAAAGACGGTACTGATATCTCAGTTATTTAAAACAAGAGCTTCGCGGACGTTGGTCCATTGTGCGGGGCCTATCAGTGGCGGCAACTGAACTCGACGAACTAAAGTACAGAATGGTTAAGCGGAGCGGCGACTGTCAGGAGTAGGCCGGTGTCGAGAGTAGAAGGAAAAGGTTCATTGAGGCTTCGGCGAGGTAAGAGGGTAGGTGGACTTCGTTTTTGCCTTTTCATTACACTTTTGAGGTACTTCTTTACATTTTTTGACCATGTTGGTAAGTTAGTTCAGGGTGTCAGATGTGGGAATCCCGGGAATCTTACAGTCTCCCAGAAGGCCACATCTACGCCATGTGCACCGAGATGCAGCTCCTGAAAGATCATGTTGGGATCTGGAGCTGCGGCTCGATGATCTTCGGCTTTTTAGGGAGAATGAACAGGAGTTAGATACAGTTAGTCACCCCGAGGCAGCAGGAGTTAGGTAAGTGGGTGACGGTCAGGGAAGCGAGGGGCAGAGGTCAGATAGTAGGGAGCATCCCTGTGGTCATCCTCTTCTGTAATTGTTATCTCGTTTTGGAAGCGGTTGAGGGGGATGACTTGACAGAGGACGACCACGGCGATTGGGTCTGCGGCACTGAGCCTGGTTCCGTGTTACAGAAGGGAAAGAGGAAGATGATGAATGCGGTAGTCATAGGGGATTCCATAATGAAGGGAACAGACAGCAGGTTCTGTCAGCCTGTTAGAGGTACCTGCATGGTGTGTTGCCTTCCAGGTGTCAGGGTAAGGGGTGTCTCAAATCGGGTGCAGAGTATTCTGAAGAGAGAGGGTGAACAGCCAGAAGTCCTAGTACACATTGGTGCGAATAACAAATGTAGAAAAAGGGAGGAGTGTGAAGAGAGAATTCAGGGAGTTAGGTAGAAAGCTGAAAGGCAGGACCTCCAGGGCAGTAATCTCAAGATTGCCGTCTGTGCCACATGCTAGCGAATGCAAAAATAGCATGTTCAGGCGTATTAATGTGTGGCGGACAGACTGGTGTAGGCGTCAGGGCTTCAGATTCCTGAATCATTGGGGCCTCCTCTGGGGGAGAAACGGCCTGTACAAAAAGGGGGGGGGGATTACATCTGAACTCAAAGGCGTCCAATATCCAAGCGGGCACATTTAATAGAGCTGATAGGGAGGGTTTTAACTCATTTGGCAGGGGATCGAAACCTGAGTGATAGGGTTGAGGAAGGGGAAAACAGAAATAAATCAAAGATAGCGTGCAAAAGAGATTATACAAAGGACAGGCAGGAGATGCTTAATCACAGCCAGTGGTGTGAGTTACAGGGCATTAGAGGCGTCTTGCAGTTAAAACAGAAAGCAAGAAATACTGGACTGAAAGTGCTATATTTGAATGCACGCAGCATAAAGAATAAAATGGACGATGTTGAAATTCAGCTACAGATTGGCAAATATGATGTTGAGGTCATGTCTGAAACTCGGCTAAAGGATAGCTGCAATTAGGAGCCTAACGTCCAAGGATATATAGTGTAACCGAAAGACAGATTAGTAGGCAGAGGGTGTGGGGTGGCTCTGTGTATAAAAATCATATTAAATCATTAGAAAGAGATGACATAGGATTGGAAGGTGTAGAGACTCTACTGGTTGAGTTAAGGAATAACAAGGGTAAAAGGACCCGAATGGCGGTTGTATACAGGCCTCCGAACAGCAGCCAGGATGCGGATTACAAATTACAGAAAGAGATAGAAAAGGCGTGTCAGAAAGACAATGTCATGATAATCGTTGGGGATTTTAACATGAAAGTGGATTGAGAAAACCAGCTCAGTACTGGATCTCAAGAGAGAGAATTTGTAGAATGTCCAAAGGATGGCTTTTTAGAACAGCTTGTTGTTGACCTCACTAGGGGATCGGCTGCGTTGGATTGGGTGCTGTGCAATGATCCGGAGGTGATAAGGGAGCTTAAGGTTAAGGAACCATTAGGCAAGAGTGATCACAATATGATCGAGTTCACGTTGAAACTTCAGAGGGAAAAATAACATCAAATGTGTCTGTATTTCAGTGGAATAAAGGAAATTGCAATAGCATGAGATTCGAACTGGTTGAAGTTGACTGGATAGGGACATTTGCAGGAAGTACAACAGAGCAGCAATGCTGGAGTTTCTGCAAAAAATGAGGGAGGTGCAAGATAGATATATTCCAAATAACAAGATATTTTCAAAGGTAATAAGGACACTACCGTGGCTAACAAGTGAAGTCAGAGCCAAAGTAAAAGCAAAAGATAGGGCATACAAGGAAGGCAGAGCTAGCGGAAATATAGAGCATTGGGAAGCTCTGAAAAACTTGCAGAAGGAAGCTAAGAAGGTCATTAGGAAATAAAAGATGAAATCTGAAAGGAAGCTGGCGACTAATATCAAAGAAGATACTACAAGCTTTTTTCAAGTACATAAAGGGTTAAAGGCAGTCTAGGGTAGATATAGGACAAATTCAAAATGACGCTGGAGACATTATAATGAGAGATGCAGAGAATGCAAAGGAACTGAATGCGTGTCAGTCTTCACAGTGGAAGACGTTTGCAGTATTACGGACAATGAAGAGTGTCAGGGAAATGAAGTTTGTGTAGTGAAAAGTACGACTGAGAAGTTGCTCAGGAAGCTTAATGGTGTGAGGGTGGATAAATGTCCTGGACCTGATGGAATGCACCCTCGGGGTATGAAGGAAATAGCTGGAGAGATTGAGGAGGGAATAACGACGATCTTTCAAGAATCGATAGATTCTGGCATTAGAAACAGAAACATAGAAAACTACAGCACAATAAAGAACCTTTCACCCACAAAGTTGTACCGAATATGTTCTTACCCTAGAACTACCTAGGCTTACACATGGCTCTCCACCAGCACTGCCGGCTGCCCATTCCATGCACTCACCACTCTGTGTAAAAAACCTAACCCTGACATCTCTTCTGTACCATCTTCCAAGCACCATAAAACTATGCCCTCTCGTGCTAGCCATTTCAGCCCGGGGAGAAAGCATCTGACTATCTACACGATCAATGCCTCTCATTATCTTTTACACCTCTATCAGGTCAGCTCTCATCCTCCGTGTCTCCCAGAAGAGAAGTCCGAGTTCACTCAACCTATTCTCAGAAGACGTGCTCCCCCATCCAGGCAACATCCTTGTTGGTAGCATCATTGTGCCAGATGACTGGAAAATTGCAAATGCTGCTCCGCAATTTAAGAAGGGTGATGAGGCCGCAGAAAGTAAACTATGAACCTGTTAGCCTGACTTCCGTGGTTGGAAAGTCATTAGAATCGATTGTTAGGGATGAGATTACGGATTACCTGGAGGCACATGACATGATAGGACAAAATTTTTTGAGGAAATTACAAGCAAGGTAGACAAAGGATATGCAGGTGTGGTGTACTTGGATTTTCTGAAGGCCTTTGACAAGGTGCCGCACAAGATGCTGCTTGGCAAGATAAGAGCCCATGGAATTACAGAGAAGTTACTGGCATGGGTGGAGCATTGGCTGCTGGGCAGAAAACAGAGAGTGGAAATAAAGTGATCCTATTCTGGCAGGAAGCCGGTTACCAGTGGAGTTCTATAGTTGGGACTGCTGCTTTTTACGAAGATTGTCAATGATTTGGACTATGGTATTAATGGGTTTGTGACTAAATTTGCCGATGATACAAAGTTAGGTGGAGTAGCGGGTCGTGTTGAGGAAACAGAGAGCCTGTAGAGAGACTTAAGTTGTTTAGGGGAATGGGCAAAGAAGTGGCAAAAGAATTATAAATTTGGAAAGTGTATGATCATGCACTTTGATGGAAGAAATAAACGGGGGGACTATTATTTAGATGGGGAGATAATTCAAAATGCAGAGATACAAAGGGACTTGGGAGTCCTTGTGCGAGATACCTTTAGGTTAACCTGCAGGCTGAGTCGGTTGTGAAGAAGATGAATGCAATGTTGGCATTCATTCCTAGAGGTATAGAATATACGAGTAGGGTTGCGATGTTGAGAGTCTATAAGGCACTCATGAGACCACATTTGGAGTTTTGAGTTTTGCGTGCAGTTTTGGGCTCCTTATTTTAGAAAGGATATACTGACATTGGAGAGTATTCAGAGAAGATATATAAAAATGATTCTACGAATGAAAGGGTTATCGTATGAGGAACATCTGGTAGCTCTTGGGCTGAATTCCCCGGAGTTCAGGAGAATGAGGGGGGATCTCCTATAAACATTCCGAATGTTAAAAGGCCTGAACAAATTCGATATGGGAGAGGCATTTCCCATGGTACGGGATTCTAGGATAAGAGGGCACGTCCTCAGGATTGTAGGATGGCCATTTAGAATTGAGAAATTACTTTAGTCAGAGGGTGGTAAATCTATGGAATTTGTTGCCACGAGCGTCTGTGGAGGCCAAGTCATTGGGTGTACTCAAGGCAGAGATAGAGAGGTTCTTGATTATACAAGGCATGAAAAGGCATGAAAGGGTACCTCGTAAGGCAAGTTTTAACTCTTCCGACCTGCTGGACTGAGAACGTAGCATTTGATTGTCCTGTAGGGTAGGGTCCTCCGGCGCGGTAACTCAGCGTAGATACAGGGACCGTACTATATTTACAAATCTGAATGCAGGCGGGAGGGCAGTGGGTCCCCAGTGGCCATCTTTGTACATTGCACTTTGTGGATGGATCATACAAATGGCAGGGATTGAAATTACATTGTTTATCACAGAGTCCCCTTTGTGCATGATGATGAGAGGCATCATTTTTTTCACAACCAAAGTATCACATCAGTCTATAGACGAATCTATATCGACGATTCAAAATGACGAGGGTTTCTCCAGAGAGGTATAATCCTCGTTTGTAATGAACACAACATGAAGCTTATGAACATCAATATTCAACTTTACCATGATTCAAAGCTATACATAAGTCTCGAATCAATGGTAATACCGAAATGTTGACAGTGGGAGGTTGCCTAACACAGCAAAAATGCAGAAGGTTATGGACACAGCTCAGTTCATCAGGAAACCAACCTCCCATCTCTGTAGTCTGTATACACTTGGCATCACTGTTCCCTCTCATCTGCGCGGGTGCGCCACCACGTGGTAACTGAAGCACTCCCGCACACGTAGCATTTGTTGCTGATATAATTTTGAAATCGATGGAAATATTATTATGAAATACTCTGTAATTAATTGTGTTGGTGTATATAATCCATGTGTTTTTAAAATATTAACCGCACACTTACCATTACTGCGTAACATTTTAAAGCTACAACATATTTACACAGTGTTTAAAGTTGCAACGCTGTTAGAAATTCTAATAAGCATACAATGAAATTTGGTAGATCATTGTTAATAAACCGCTAGTCCGTACATAATCCTTTTACAAGCCATGGCTAAATTTCATTCTTGAAACAATTGTTGGTCCGTGCTGATGTTACAATTTAAGTAGAGGGAACGTTGCTTCCCTCCCCCTAAGAAACCAGGCTAATCAAGGGCATATCAAGGGCATATCCTATTCAAAGTCTGAAGAAGGGTCACGAACCAAAACATTGATTGTTTATATCATACCTATCCATATATCAGGGGTTTCCAACCTTTTCATGCCATGGACCCCCACAATTAACGGAGGTCGGCAGCCCCTGTCAGAGATGGCACTTGACCTGCTGAGTTCCTCCAGCATTTTGTGTTTGTTACTCTGGATTTTAGAATCTTTTGTGCTTCTGACTTGCTCTGCCGTGAATAGTGACAGGATATACTGGAGGGATCTTAGAAGCGTTGATGCACAAAGGGATTTCAGTGTGCACTTAACGATGACACATCAGGATCCAGATGAGAAGGAGTTTAGCCTACTTGCCCTCTTGGCAGTATTTTGACAAGAGCTGAAACACCATGTTGTACCAATAGACAATGGCCAGGCCGGTCTTGGAGTGTCCTGTGCTCTTGTGGTCCACAGATAGCACGTAGTAGAGTTAGAACGATTGCAAAAGAGATTTTCTGGGACATTGCCTGGGATGGAAGGCTTTAGTGGCACGAAGAGATTGAATAGACATGGACTGTTTACTCTGGAGTACAGGTGACTGAGGGATAATGCGAATTTGAAAAAAAAAACACCTGTTACGGACATTAATATACAATATGCTTATAGCCCATTTCTCAAGACAGGGGATCCAAATTTAGAAGACACAGCCGTGAACTGAGAGAGAAAATATTTAAAGGGCAGCTGGGCACGGCATAGTTTTCAGACAGAGGACGGTAGGTGTATAGAACAAGTTGTTAGAAGAAGTAGTACCGTGCTGCAGGCAGGTATAAGAACGGCTAGGTAAATATTTTGCTCTGAATGGATGAAACGGGTGGAAGAGCCGTCTTCCGTGATGCACTCCAGGATTCTATGTTTTCTTTCAGCTAAAGATCTACAACAAACTCCTCGTGCAGGTTAACAGGAAACTACTGTTATGAGTGACGAACAGTCCTGATGGACAATGGGGTACAGAGTTAACCATCCCCCCCCCACCTGAGAAACACGAACTATTACTGTTACTATGCTCACCATGAGAAGGAGAGACGGAAAAACGAGCAAAAATATCTGCGACAGATAAGAGAGAGGGAGAAATTGCTGATTAACCGTATTGTGACTCCTTTTTGAATTATTTATTGTTTTGCTGCAAGGACAATAGTTTGCTCATAAACATTCCTCAGTGGACTGAAGGAGTGGCCTTATTTGATGGACATAGTCATTCAAAATTGATTGATAGCTGAGATCCTGTGAGTAGGGATAAAAGACAGGTCTGGAGAGACCCCCTCCAGACACGCCAGTGGACACTGATTGAGTGTTGGAACCCACAAAAAAGGTGGGGGCTTCAGAGACTGAACCAGGAGGTCGGTCATTCATGCTATCAGTGTAAAAGCAGGGCCGGTGGGGACTTGTGTGCGTGTCCAGTCATGCCAGAGTGACGAGTCCACCACAGAAGGACGGAGAGGTCATAACTGAATGACCACACCGATACGACGGATTAAGAAAGCAAAGGAAGGTTTGTCTGACTGTAGCTGTTACATCTTGCTCGCTCTCTCTCTCTCTCTCCAACGATTACAATACAACAACCATAACTACATCAGCACTCATGAACTGAACTGAACTTTATACTTTTCTATGACAATTCGTTTACCCCTAGACTTCGATAGAGCTTGTTTATTATTGATTATTATTATTCCTACACTTTTAGGTTTATTACTGCTAACTTGTTTTATATGTATATTTGCATTATTGATATGGTTTTTGCTTATTTTTATTAATAAACACCTTTAGTATAGTACCACCAGACTCCAACGAATTCTTCTTTCTCTGCTGGTTAGACACCCAGTTACGGGGTACGTAACACGACAAATAGCAGAGAATATAAATACACAGCAGGCCCGCTGATGATATCACGGAAACCCTGTGTGGTTAAAATTTACATGTGTCTCAAAAATCGATTTGCTTACTGTTGGCTTTATTTTTGATGCTCGACGTATAGGCTACAGGCAATGGATTTTTTTTTAATGTAAAGTGACTTCAAATCTTCTTCCTCGCAACTGAATGTTTCTGATATTTTTCTGCGATATTCGTGTTTCGATTCTACGGCGTGTGCATTCTGGAAAGAGAAAAAAATGAGAAGCTTCATCACAATGTTAAATAAAATAGAGTTTTAAGTTTTAATCTTTAATCGTATCAATTGTTGACAGCCTTCCAAGCGTGAACAGTTACATCATGAGCGACTATTTGGAGAATGATTGTTTTTTTATTTTCATTTAAGGCAGAAAATAATGAAATGTGGTCGCATATCGACATCAGATCGCGCACTGAAACAATGAAGTGGCCGTTCTATGAATAAAAGGATATTATTTGTGTAGTTTATCTCACAACCAAGCTAGATTCTAGAATGACATAGCTATGTAAATAACTTCGAGGTGCTGTCAAACTTGTAGCATGATGGGTGAAGACATCAGCTTTTTTTCGAATCAAAAAATGTAAATCTAAAAAGAAGGAAAAATTGCCTGACAGGCGAAGACAACCTGAATATTATAACTTCATCACCTCCATTCAGGGCCAAGAAAAGTGAGTCAATACTCCACCTGCAAATCGGTTAGCGTCGTCTACTGTAGCCAGAGCTACCGAAGCGGCTTCCTCTACACTGGTGAGACTCCACATAAACTGGAGGACCACATTTTCCAGTCCATTCCAAATGCGGAATTTGCGAGTGGCCAATTATTTTTTATCCTATCCATTCACTCTCCGACATTTCGATTCATGTTCTCTTCCTACGCCTTCATGAGGCTACTCTCAGGGTGGGCGAGCAACACCACGGATTCAGTCTAGGTAGCCTCCAACCTGATGACATGAACATCGACTTCTCTTTGAAGTATTTTTCCCTCCCACGTGTCCTTTCTGTTCCCACCTCTGTCCTCCTATCTTCTCTGCTGTGCTGCCTATAACCTCTTCTGTCCCAATTCCTTCCCTTTCTCCCACAGACGACTCTCTTCTTCTATTAGATTCCTTATTCTCCAGCTCTTTTCATTTTCAACCTCTTATCTCCCAGCTTCTGACTTCATCCCACCGCCCAACCGCACATACTCCTCCCCCCTCCCTCCAAAACCCCCTCAACCTGGCTTCACCTATCACTCGCTAATTTGTCCTCCATCTCACCGGCATTTTATTCTAGCATATTCCTCCCTCCTTTCCAGTCCTAATGAAGGGACTCGGAGCGAAACGTTGACTGTTCATTCATTTCCATAGATGCTGCCTGGTCTGCTGAGTTCATTTTGTGTGTGTTGCTCTTGATTCTAGTATCTGCAGAATTTCTTGTGTTACTGATATGAATGCTCTTTTATCAATCCTTTGAGAAAATATTCGACGTTATCGGAAAATGTCAACAGTGGGAGCTAAAGGTAACGTGCTGTGTCTGAGGGAGAATTGTTTCGATAGCTGCCGCTGAGAGAAGGGAAGCAAGCTGAAGTCTCTTTGGTCTTGGACCAGTTCTTCTCACTATGTTTTCAAAGACATGAGTGAAGTAACACAAGACCATGGAGATGAATATCAGGTTAGATAGCAGAGTAATTTCTGGACAACAGCAGCAAAATATTCGGAAAAAAAAACCAATTCCCGCAAAAGTAGAGGAAACATGGAGATTAACAACTGCTCATAGAGCGTCAGTGGAGAGCGAAACAGATCTAAGATTTCTGATCGATCACTCGATGAATGGTTGCAAATTAATGGAGTGAGTGTGTTTCCAACTCTTTGATTCTCCCTACACTACCAAGCACCTTTCATGTTACAGTATAAGTACAATGGAATTTGCAATCCTTGCAAGATACCTGTAAGTACTTTTTAACCATGAGAACGCTCCTCATGGCTGGAAAAACATTTTATGTGATAAAGTCATGCACATGGAAATAGGGAGATATTGCACAATTCATGGGGTTTCCCGAATAGTCCAACACATCTCTTGAGAAAATTAATCCAATAGCCTTCGAGTTAACTGGGGCTGTCAAATCGAAAACGGTTTACACATCTGACTTTTTTTTTGGTAAATTCTAAAACATCTCAAATCTTCCAAAACGAAAACAAAAGTTAAAGATTTTAAAATCTTAAAACTCTAAAGAAATGTTTATCTTAGTTACGAGTACTTTCAAACAGATTAAACACCGCTTTAGCAGTGAATAAAATTCAATTAACAGGCATTTGACGATTTACATACAATCTGGCAAATATTTGTAAGGTGCATTTTAAACTCTTAAGACATCTGTACTTTGTTTTATCCTGGACTGTGATTATCATCATTCCCTTCTATTAACCAGGAGGAGAATATTGCTCTCAGCACCAAAACTCAGGTAGATATTTTTCACACAAATTAATTTCATATGAGTGAGACAGCTAGGTCCAGTCCTTGTTTCTTCAGTTTACTGTAACATGCGACCACATTTGGAGAATACTTTTCTGGCTTACGGGAATAAGTTATACAGGCACAGAACACATTCGCGTGATTACGTCCATGGCTACTATCAAGCACCAATGACGTAAATCACACAGTATCTCTATAGCATTCTCACAACACCCTACTATCCCCGGCATTCCAAGAAACACACCCCACTACCATCTAGATGGATCCATGGCTTCATACGGCACTGCACCAGGACTTTGGCCCATTTCGCCCATGTAGACCGAGGAACCTATCCCAGCTGGACCCGTTTTCTTGTTTTTGTAACTTATCACAGTAAACCTGTGATTGGTAGTATCTGTGTACCAATCCAAATGTTTCTAACACTTTGCAATCGTACCCACTTCTACAGATTCATCCCGTACTCTCTTCCAATTACCAAGCCCACTGCTTTCGAAAACTTGCCCCAGATCCATTTAAATGTATTTTCACGCATCTTGAATCGATGCATTCTCATTTTCGATTCAGCTATTCTGGGTAAAAGTCTGTAACCATACCCCTGCTTACGCCCCTAATTATATAAGGTCACCACTCAACCTCCTGTGCACTCGGGAAGAGTAACCCCATACTTTCCCTACAGCTAAAAGCAAGCTCTCCTGCAAATGTATTTGTGCATCTTTTCCAGACTATTTCAAGCTTCGTCGGGCCTTTTCTATAGCCGGCTGATCAGAAATGCGCAGAATTCTCTGAGTATGCTTCACCAATGACCTGTACAGTTGAACATGCCAGCCCAGGTGCTGTACTCATTGCTTCAACTGTGAATAAATGTGACGAACACCCACCTTCTTCACCAGTGTGCCCACCTCTATTGTGACTTTCAAAGCTCAATCCGCATGTACCAACAGTGACTTTGTCTTACTTCAACTTCCTGGGCAATCTATTGTGCAATTCCTGCCCTGGTTTAACAAACCAAAATACAACACTTTGCAAATGTCCGAGTAATATTCTATCTGCAATTGCTTGTCCTGCTTTCGCAGCTTATCATCGTAGATAACTTTCACTGTCTAATATATCACCAGTTTAGTTGCATTCCGAAAGATATTAACGAAGTTAAAAAAAAATATCTGAATATTTCGGAGATGACAAAAATACTGGAAATGGAGCCTACCTGTTCAGTACACCACTAGTTGCAGGCGGTCATTCGTAATATCAAATTTCCACTATCACCGTCAGACTCCCTCTACTAAACCAATTTTGTTTTCTTGTGTTCAGGTGGCTGGCTCACATTGGCTCTCATGTCATCGAGTTTTCTGTGCAAGCCTGCCAAACGGGACCTTGCAAAAGTTAATGAAGTTATAGTCCAATTGCTGCACTCCGTAATTTTCTTCATCACTTCATCAAAGCAACTCAAACAATTTTGTAAGATAAGATTCCAAATGAAAAACCCATGCTGAGCGTCACTTTTTCAACCTTTCCCTTTTCAAATTGTGATAGATTCTCTCCCTCCGATCCACTCCAGTATGTTTCCACGCACCAATGCTGGGCTCGCCTCCTTCAGCTCTCCGCTTGAACTTGCAGATCTTCTTATTAAATGCACATTTGCCACTCTCCAGTGCCACGGTAACACAATCGACGTTAAAGACGATGCTGATATCATTGCAATGGACCTTACAATTTTTCCTCCAGCTTCTCACAATGTCAAAAGATCAGGTGCCGTAAGCTCATCAAACGGTCTGAGTTCTTACACCGTGAACACCCCGTTCCCCCGACGCCTCCATTTTTAATAATGTTAATTCCCTTTAATCCCTTATTTTCCATGATTTTCTCCACAGTGATGGGAAATAAAAAATTACAGCTCAGTCATCGCGATATCTCGGTCGCTATTTCCTCATTTCCTTTTGTTTTCTATTCAGAAGTTGTATCATGCTACCTTTGTGCTCTCATGATTCCCTTCGGGTCTACTGCAGTACATCTATATATTTCTGTCGGGAATTGTTTGAACCCGTTCCCTATAGATGATGCAGGTCTCCTTTCTCTAAAACAATGTCTCAATGTTCTCATGAACCGGGATTCTCTAATCCTGTTGGCCTTGCCATTCTCTTTACCGATACCACTCGTGCATTTTAGCGGCAGTTAACAGAGGGCATCGCCTTGAAATAAGAGAGGAAAATTTAAATGAGGTTGCGAAACAGGTACGTTATGTAAAGAGTAGTAGGCGACATGACAGTGCTACAAGAGAGTGTTGATTTGATCACAACGGTTAAAAAACATTCAAACATGCCCATGAAGAGGTAAAAAAGAGCGATGTCGACCATGTCTGATCAGATAGAATTCAATTTGCATTATGATCGATGCAGACATCATTGGTAGAAAGATATTTTCCTGTGCTGTATGCCAGGGGTGATCGATAAGTTCGTGGCCTAAGGTAGAAGGAGATGAATTATGCAGGTCAACTTATTGAGAGATCATGCAGAAAATTTGAAGTTAATACCTTATCTCCTTCTACCTTAGACAGCGAGCTTATCAATCACTCCAATGAGTTATTAACTTCAAGTGGTAAAGGGCTAAATGAGAAGGAATCTGATAGGAGAGGACAGGGCAATTGGAGAAATTGAACGAGGAGCAGCAGATAAGCGAGGTGAGGAGAAGACGGAGGGATAAAATGGGACCCAGAATGGGAAATAGAAAAGGATGAAAGGTGTACGGGAGAAATTACTGAAAGTTAGAGAATTCTATGTTCATATCAGCAGGTTGGAGGCTATCGAAATGGAATATAAATCCACCTATCAAGTGCCATCTCTTTAAGTCCCCCTCCCCCCACTTATCACCTGCCAGGTTATACGCCTTTCACTCTTCTATCTCCTTATTGTGACTTCTTCCCCCTTCCTTTTCAGTCCTAAAGAAGTATCTTACCCCGAAACATCGACTGCTTATTTTTCATCATTAATGCTGAGCTCCGCTCGCTCGTTGTGTGTATTCCACGGTATTTCCTGTATCTACAGCATTTCTTCTACCCAAGGCAACGACGTAGCCTTGACTATGTGACTTCATATATAATTTGCACTTGATTATTACATCCTATGAACTTCTATCTTTCAGACAGACCACTCTCATTTGCAATGTCGGTGGATGCAACCGTTTGGTTTGTGGGTCTGCTCGCCGCGTTTTTGCCAGGTACGCTTAAATTTTTGTGCCCAATCTATGAAACAGGCATTTTACAATATTATTCATCATTTTCCCGCAGCAAATTTAGCCATAGTAAACATCCAATTCACATACCAGTGTTCTGCCTATTTTGTCTGTTGATTCGTTGTCCAGCGAATGCAACTGTTTTCATCATTTTCACTTATGCTTTGTCAGCCTCAAAAGGAACTTCGGCCAAAGTGGATCAATTCCCTCCAACCTTAAATGCCTCAATCGGTGGAAATGAATCCATGTTCTGCAAATTTCCAATACTACAAGATACTGCTGAAGTTTCGTGGTGGAAGGACGGTCAGAACACATTTATAGAACCAGACAGCAGAAATCAGTTCAGTGTAAAGAAAAGCAGCGGCACGTTTACCCTCCTGAATGTGAGATACACAGACGTCGGCTGGTATTACTGTCAAGTGAAAAGTCAACAACAAATATTGGGAAATGGAAGTGGCTCTCAAATTAAAGTGTTTAGTAAGTGTCTTTATTATTCCTGTAAGTGGAATATTTTCATCTCTTTGCCTTTGAAGAAAAGCTAAGGTTGTGGAAATGTTGTGAAATGTTATTGCTGGTTGAAAATTTGTGCCATTAATTTCCTTTCCAGTTTTCTTTTTCAAACAGGAAAATATCATTTCGGATTTTTTCAGATTACTCTGTTTATTATTTCGATGTGAAACTGCAGATTGGCTTTTGCTCTGCTTATTATTCGGTCCGTTGATATTTCCAACCATATATTTGTTATGCCTATATTCCTGCACAACGCCTCACCCTCTCCCCGCCTTGACCTATTCCTCAGCCAGCCCATAGGAACATAAAAACATAAGAAATATGAGCAGGAGTAGGCCATCCAGCCCATCGAGCTTGAACCCCGATTTAATAAGATCATGGTTGATCTGTCCATAAACTCAGCTCCATCTACCTGCCTTTTCCCATTACCGTTAATTTCCCTACTATTTAAAATCTATCTAATTGTATCTTAAATATATTTAGTGAAGAAGCCTCAACAGCTTCCCTAGGCAGAGCATCCCACAGATTGACCACTCTCGGTGAAAAAGAGTTTCTTCTAATCTCCGTCCTAAATTTACTCCCCTGAATCTTGAGACAATGTCCTCTACCTCTAGTCTCACCTACCAATGGAAACAACTTTCCTACTTCTATCTTACCTATCCCTTTCAAAATTGTGTATGTTTATATAAGATCCCATCTCATCCTTCTGAATTCCAGAGAGTATAGTCCCAGACGACTCAATCTCTCCTCTTCATCTCTGGAATCAACCAGGTGAACTTTCTCTGCACTGCATCCAAAGCCAATAAACCCTTCCTCAAGTACGGTGACCAGAACTGCACACAGTACTCCAGGTGCAGTCACCAGAACCCTGTACAGTTGCAGCATGACCTCCCAGCTCTTGAATTCATTACCTCGAGCAACGAAGGCCAATATTCCATTTGCCTCATAATAACCTGTCGCACCCGCAAACCAAATTTTTGTGATACACTCACAAGCACTCCCAAGTCCCTCTGCACAACAGCCTGCTGCAATCTTTCAACATTTAAATAATAATCTTCTCTTCTATTATACTTTCCAAAGCGGATGATCTGGCATTTACCGACATTATATTCTATCTGCCAGTCCTTGGCCCACTCACTTAATCTACCTATATCCCTCTGCAGACTGTCTATTCAGATTAGAGTCATCAGCAAATTTTGCTACGCTACACAGCTGCGGACCCAGCATCGACCCCTACGGCACCCTACTCACCACTGACTGCCAACCGGAGAAACGCCCATTTATATCAACACTCTGCCTTCTATTTGATTACCATTCCACTATCCATGGCAATGCACTTCTTCAGACTTCATGCATCCATATCTAATTTATAAGTCTCTTGTGCGGCACCTTATTGAACGTTTTCTGGAAATCCAAGAATACGGCATCCACCTGTTCCACTCTATCCACTGCACTCATTATGTCCTCAAAGAACTCCAGTAAGCTTGTAAAACAGGTCCTGCCCTTTCTGAATCCATGCTGCGTCTATCTAATGGAACCATTCCTTTTTAAATGTTTCGCTATTTCTTCCTTAGTGACAGCTTCAAGCATTTTCCCGACTACAGATATTGAGCTAACTGGCCTATATATGCCAGTCTTTTGCCTAATCCTTTTCTCAAAAAGTGGCGTGACATTTGCTGTCCAATAACTTTAATCAATCAAAAGCTTTAAACAGCGAATGAACGGAACCACCTCATTTTTTAGACGAAGAATTTG
The DNA here is from genome assembly GCF_048418815.1 of Hemitrygon akajei. Taxonomy (NCBI): domain Eukaryota; kingdom Metazoa; phylum Chordata; class Chondrichthyes; order Myliobatiformes; family Dasyatidae; genus Hemitrygon; species Hemitrygon akajei. The sequence goes on from NC_133140.1 coordinate 30,995,215, forward strand.
ATTCGGGTTAGATAATGAGAGATAGGGAGCTGTAGACAAACTCTGTTGAAGGGCAAATCACAAGCCATCTAATTTAAAGCGAAGCATTGTCGAGTTAAATGATACCCGCCCGTTCCTGAGCCTGCTTTTATACTACCACATCTCGACGGATTTCGCCGATTTCGATCCTACAGTTGCTGAAGTGCACAGCTACAGATATTTATAAGTAATTAATAAACATCGACAAAGGCAAACAAATCCACTTCATTAATGTCAATTACGGGACGTCTGCGTAAAACCTCCACAGAGAGAAACACAGCTTGATCCGTGTGCTGCTCCACAATGCCGATCCCATTAAAACGAACATAGATATGCAGATTTACTGCCTCATTTTGCGTTAATACAAAATTGACCTTCAAGGGCTGAGGTACAGACACAAATCGCCAGTTTGAAGAAGCAATAAAGTCACTCCTAGCACGCGCTAAATCTGCTACGTTAATTCCAAACAGGCGTGCGTTCCCCATCTGTCACTAACACATCTGTTTTGTCATGTTTACTTGCCCCCGATACAATTAATAACTGGCAAATTCAGGGGATTTCAAACGACCGCAATGATAACAGTTGAGCGTGGTAGCGTCAGAAGGAGAATGCATACGATGAAATAATAGTTAAATATTCTACGTCGCTTTTTATTCTGCTGCAGCTCCCCCAACTCCGCTGAAAATCATCCGTGTTGAAGAAACTTCACCGAAATCCCGGAAATTCATGTGTAAAACTGCACCATTTTATCCGAAGAAATTAGACATCTTTTGGCGAAGAAATAATAAGGAAATTCTATCCGTAGAAACGGCAATAAATGAGACTCCAGAAGGATCTTTTGAGGCTTCCAGTACTTTGCAAGATGCGCAGCCTGCTCAGGGCAAAGTGGTTTACACCTGTCTGGTAAATCACGAAACGCTCAAACGTCCTGCCATTTTCAGCTATATTATTGAACAAGGTAAGACCGGAACCATTTAAAGCAAGCTCCAACCTGAATGAGAATATGCCTGGAAAGCTGTACAAACACGAGAAAGAAATTGTGAAATCTATTTCGTTTTTTCAGCGAGGAAAAGTTAATATGTGTACTGTTTTTACATTATTTATAGCCTTACACCTGCAAGGAAATGTGGGTATCAACGACAAAGGTGCAAAGAGGAAAGAGGTCCTACTGAGGGAATTTGAGCAGCTAGGGACTAACTTAAAACGCAGAACCAAAAAAGTAATAATCTCTGGATTACTACCTGAACCACATGCAAATTGGCACAGGGTTAAAAAGATCAGGGAGTTAAATGCGTAGCTCAACAACTGGTGTGGGAGACCTGGGGTTGAATTCATGGGAAATTGGCACTAGTATTGGGGAACGAGTGAGCTGTTCCTTTGGGACGGGTTCACCTGAACCGTGATGGGACGTGTATCCTGGCGAATTGCATAACTAGAGCTGTGGATAGGGCTTTTAAACTAAGTAGCATGAGGGTTGGTTCAGCAGATTTTAGAAGTATTGATAAAGTAAAAGAGAAAAGTGTGGATAAAGATAAAGAAAAAGCAAAAGTTACAGAAAAAACGGGTAATACGGAAGGATAGGCCGGAAGGTGATTGAGGTGGGGAAGTGCTCTTAAATAAGGATGAGATAAGGACGATAGTGATAGACGATATAGGATCTGAGGATTTGAATGTTGAATCCACCTGAGTAGAGATTAGGAACAGTAAATCGGAAAAATCACCGGTGGGAGTTGTCTATATGCCACCGAATAATGACATTACAGTGGCACGAGCAATAAGCCGAGAAATAACTAAGGCGGGTAAATATGAAACAGCAGGCATCGTGGACTGTAACTTGCACATTGATCAGATGACTCAAGATGGTCGAGACAATCTTGAGGTGCACTTCATAGAATCCATACGTGATAGCTTTCTTCAACTGCATGCTACTGAACCTACAAAGGAACATGCTATCTTGGAAAGCAAACACGTGGAGATCTGCAGATGCTGGAAATACAAGCAACACACACAAAATGCTGGTGGAACGCAGCAGGTCAGGCAACATCTATAGGGAGAAGCACTGTCAACGTTTCGGGCCGAGACCCTTCGTCAGCATTTTGTGTGTGATGCTATCTTGGATATGGCCCTGCGGAATGAGAGAAGTAAAATTACCAATCTTGTAGTGAGGGGATCCTCTTGGAAAGAGTGATCGCATCATGACTGATTTTCTTCTACAAATGTAAGGCGCAATATTTCGAACTAAAAGCAGTATATCATGCCTAATCAAAGGAGACTACAAAATGATGGGGGAAGAGCTGGATAGGGTAGACTGGGAGCACAGGCTATATAGTGGGACGTTTGTAGAACTGTGGAATACTTTCAAAGAGATGTTTCATGATGCTCAAAAACAGTATATTCCAGTTAAAAGCAAGGAGAGTAAGGGTCGGGAGAGCCAGCCTTGGGTAACTAAGGAAATAAAAGAAGGCATCAAACTAAAAGTTCGTGCGTACCAAGTCACCGCACGTAGTGGGAAACTGGAAGATTGGGAAAACTCTAAAAAACAACAAAGCACCACTAAGCGAGCAATAAAGAAAGGGATTGATAGATTATAAAAATAAACTAGTTTAAAATATTAAAACGGATAGCAAAAGTTTTTATACAAAGTAATTATATAAAGCGTTGTGAAAGTAGGTCCCTTGGAGGACGAGAAGGAGAATTGATATTTTGTAATGACGGAATAGTCGACTATTTTGTGTCGGATTTCACAGTGGAGGATACATCTGACAGAAGGTAATATTCACATAATTCCTGATCTTCTAATTATATATTCTACTTCTCGCAATGGGTATGGATATGGATGCAATGGGTGGTGGGTGGGGCTGGGGAGGTGAGGACCCAGCTCTATTTTCCTGCAGATTGAGAATTTGTTTTTCTGCCTGAAATTTCACCAATAATTGGTGTGCTCAGAGGATCTCTTTATAATGGCCATCACTTTTAATTCTACGTTATATTTGTGCAACAGAAAGCAAATGGCATGAATGTGACTTTAGATCTAATGCAGTTCATTTCTGTTACTCTGTCCATCCAATTGACCACTGTATACGTTTGTGGAAAGTCAATCATTTTCCTTCGTTCACTTTGCCGTTAATATTCAATCATTTGTTAGATAAAAATCAAGATTTACAAACGGAAGATTGTGAAGTAATGCGTATTTAATCACCTTGGGTTAAAGGATTTGAAAAATATGTTTTACTTTGGTAAATTGTGTGTAAAGGACATGCAGTATGTTTGCACCAATCAAAATCTCAAGCGAGAAATAGAATATATAATCAGAAGATCAGGAATGATGTGAATATTACCTTCTGTACGGTAATTTCAGCGTGCCAAAACAGAAAAACAATTTGATGGAAGTTTGTTCAAAAGGCTCTGTGAGTTCAGAGTACGATCTAACTATCCGGCTGACAATATTAAGTGACAATTTCCTTCAGCCCGAGATAGATTCCTTATCGTGTAAGAGTCGGTACTGAGAGTTTTCTTTGCTGAGAGGTTGGTAAATCTTTGTAATTGCTGCATGTGTATTCATTGGAAACATCCGAGACTGATATTGTTATATTTCATACCAGTTGAGAATGGAACCATCTGAACCGTACAGGAACGTGAGAGAGGATCTAGCACAATTTTGGAAGTTGGTCGCGTTTGTAAAAAGTCAAATCAAATTTATGTTTCAAATAGTCATAAATGGTATTTAAATACATCCATTGTTCCATATTCTGTTCTTTTTTAACTATTTGCGCAGTTCTACGCCTCTGGCTACCTCTGCACTTAAAGCTGGAATTCTCTCTGCAAGTGTCTTTGTTTCATTACTTAATCTAAACCTGCTCGTTTGTCACTCCGGTTTTCACCAAGTACCAGTCACTTCTCCTTATATATCGTTCGGATTGTGCTTTTTAATATTCTATTAATGCATCTTGTGACATTTTATGAAAGTAAAAATTCATTTTCTCTTGTTTTCCAATGGAATCTACTGAGGAAGTTTTCGAGTGACAGTCCAGAAATAGAAACGATGTCATTTCAAATCTTCGATCAAACTATCTGCAAAGGCATCGTTAAAATAAAAAAAAATCTCTTATTTCAAATGAAAAATACTCACTGTCAAGAACCAAAACACAAACAAGAGAATATCTGTAGCTGCTGGAACTCCATGCAACACACACGAAATGCTGGAGGAACTCTGCAGGCCAGGCAGCACAAGTCCTGCCGAAGCGTCTCGCCCGAAACGTCGACTTCTTTTCTCCTGTGATGCTGTCTGGCCTGCTGAGTTCCTGTGACATTTTTTGTGTGTTGCCCTGGAAAGAACGACTATGTAAGATAATCTGTTCACTCCATAATTCCTATCATCACCTTAAGACTCGTGTCATATTGCGCCTCTTGCAAACTTTATTTGTTCAGGCCGGAATTACCCATTAAAATGTTGTACTTTCTTGTCTCATGGTCTTTATACATTTATCTATGATTCATGGTTTCTTCTATTTTTCCCAGATCGAGAAAACCCCTATACGCTCCTGACTCTCCGAAATGCATTGGTCGGACTGGCAATTATTTTTCTGATTATAATCTTGATAATAATCAGAGTTATGACAGAACCTGGTAAGAACATGAATGACTTGACAATCATTTCCATGTAATACCTCTGCAGATTGAAAAGGCAAATGATAATGAGAGAATCAAGATTTCCAAGGCATTATCCGATTCACATTCGACAATATTAATTATAAATAACACGATAATTTTAAATTCCCGTTCAAGTTATCCAATCATTCCTTGTACCTGCTTTTCAGACACCTGTGGTTTTCAGGCTGTGACTTCCTGCGGTGATTTTAAACAAGTACCGCCACTCTACTCTTTCAATCAAAATCTAGATGCACCACATTCATGAAAGGTCATGAGCAACACATTTCATGGCCACAATGTGCGCCATACTATTTTGAATATCTGTAAGGAGTTGCATCTTTAGCAAGAAATTGGATTGCAATCCAATGCGCAACTTCAACCTCTATAACATTACTGCTATTATTTAATGTGTTGTAATTTTTTAATCCATTAGTTACTCAAAGAACCTCTGAGGAAGCAAGTCAGAGCAGAGAACCGGTAGGTGAGACAGTTTTTCTTTTTGCTTCTCAGAGGGGTATATTGATAGAGGAATATTATGATCAATTACAACCTCAGAATGGACATGTCTGTGACTGTATGAGAACCCATGACAACCACTGACCCGTACAACGCTGGTTCAATAGTCTTCAGTGCCCGAGGAGTACAAAGGTGACAGTTGTCCCTGCGGAAACTGTTGGGAAATGGAGGAAAAAGGAAATAATTGAGGAAGGAGAAAGATGACGAGAGATGAGAAACTCATCCTATTCGTAGAATAGACTAAAAATGGTGCTTGAAAATCAATTTCAATCTTAAACGATCATAGAGATTTTCAGCACTAGGAAAAACACATTTTGTACCGTTTCTGAAACAACATACATCGCAACATCATTTACTGACTTGCGCCAGTTGAACATAACCTTGCCTATGCTAGACGAAACGAGAGAGAAAACAAAATATTTCACCAGGTTAGACGCCAGGACGATCATGTTGTCCATGCAAAGGTAAAACCAAGGGATTGGGGGCGGAAGCGATACAAAATAAGCATTGTCTTTTGAGAAAAAAAGTCTTAAACTATAAAAACGCATTGGTCTAATTTTGACATTATGGTGGTTGGTGGCGGTCATCTGTTTCTGTCGAAAGACAATGGCTGATGATGATTATCATCACAAGCCAGGACGGAAGGTGTGGAGATCCTAAGATTTCCATTCGTTAAAATCCCCCTGTCGGCCTCGCCACTGTACTCCATAGGAAAGCTTATGAAGCAATACGTTTGGCAACAGCTTGGCTGCAGAAGCTACCGGAATGATGTCCAATAACTTCCGGCCACCTTCGGGGTTCCAGTCCGGATTTGCTGTCCGGGTTTCCTACCGCAGCTTTCCATTCTCCCAAGGCTGCCCCTAAGGCAGTGGAGGTACTTACCCAAGGCTGGGGATCTGGTTCACGAGCACCAGGACGTGTCCACATGCTGGTGGGCCTGCTTGCTACATGTGCAGGGGCGAGACCTCCTCCCCATCCTCCGTAAGCAGCCCGAGTCCGAAAGCAGTTTAGTTTCGGTGTAACTTAATACCTTATACAATAATGTAAAACATGGCAACGAAACTTTAGCGAAGAACAAAGAAACAGTGGTTTCTCTTTTGTCTCTTTCAGTACAAACTGTTTTAAGGGGCTGTAATCTGAAAATGAAAATTATTAAATACATTACAGTTGTATCTTAAAATCTATCGCTTCGCTTTCAGAACAGTTTGTATTGAAAGAGACAAAAGAGAAACCGCTGTTTCTTTGTTCTTCACTGAAGTTTCGTTGCCATGTTTTACATTATTGTATAAGGTTTTATTTTACAGGGAAACTAAACTTTTTTCGGACTGAGGCTGCTTTTTTGATGGTCAATGCTTTTTTGCTGGACAATTGACAAAGACTCGATATTGAATTACTTCCACAGACTCGACGTGGCGGAGACGAAAAGTTGAGATATGTCGCTCTGCAGCTTCCGACCAATAAAACATCGGCATTTAAGCACGGCAACAAGGAGTCAGTGCACGCAGATGGGAAGCTTTCACAAGAAGCAAGAAGCTGAAAATCGAAAGAGGCTTCGGTTCTGTGGACTGTGAACGAATGCATTCCCAACGGATTGTTTCCCCTTATCTTCTCCAGGGAGACTAAAGAACGACGGCTGAAATAATACTGAAGGTTAAGAATATGAAAAGTGGACATTGTGACATACGGGCGAAATTTCTTTCCGACCCTATCAATAAAGATATTTTCAACTACAAAAGAAGTACAGCGATATCAGTTTAAAGAGTATCAATAGTCTGCTCTAGTTCATGTACGACAGCTTGCAGAACAATTATATCGCTGGCGATATATCATCACAATTTGTAATGTCCTTTTACGATAATTTCCGGTTCAAGTTAAACATTAATTCTGGTGAAGCAACCACCTGTGAGTTCAGTAGATAAATCAGGTTGCGGAAATCAGACAGAAATAACACAAATATGCGCTTGCATTGTGAGTCAGACAAGCATTTAGTAACACGATTTCTCTACTCTCCTAATTAGATTTTGCTAAAATTCATTTTCAGTAAAGAAAGAGTCGTTCATTCTTCTGTGGGACAAGACAGGCTCTTGCCGTTGAAATTCCATATGAATCAAAAAGGGAAATCTTGAAAGAACGTTAACGTAAACCCTGTATAAAGATGTAGCAATCTAAAATTGATAACTGATGAGTACATCACTAATTTATTTTACAATCGTTTGATTCAGTTAGTCGCTGGATGCTCGATTTTGAATTATTTTCACAGACTAAAGCCATGTTGCTCACAAACTGACTAGCGCAACTCTGAAGCTTCACAGTTCAATGAGCACATCAGCATGCAATCTTCAACGCAAACATACGCAGATATACAGTAAACACATCAAAGAAATTGCGGAGCTGAGAATCCAGTTATAATTCTGAGCTGTAGACCACCAATGAATGCAAACCCAAGGCACTGCTTTGTTTCATTCCTTACATCCAGACAAAGAATGACAATCGATAACATATATATGAGCTGGGAAGATAAGAAGTCATTTTCGTCTTCGACATTATTCTGAATCGTTGGAGCCAATTGACACTGATAAAAAATGTAAGAAACTGAAGGATAGGATCGGTAATAAGTCAGACACCACCATCCCGCCTCTCACTTCTGCCCGGCCATTCAATGTGATAATGTCTGATATGCTCATTCATAATCTCCTCTTCTGGTCCATCGCACACTCCCCAATCTTTTTTTTTAAAAAGGAATTACTTCAAGCAAATACATCCCAATGATTCTACCCCAACATTCCTCAGACGGTGGGAAAAAAAAACAATCCAGAGATTCGCCGTCATTGGCGATACAAACCTTGTTTAAATTTAGGTAGAAGCCGCCAATTATAAAAAAAACCTATTCTCGCTGCGCTTGCAACCACTCCACCACTCCAGCTCACAGATTTGTTCGACCTATCACCTGACAGCTACTGTTGCAGACCTCCTTCTCACATTTATTTATTATCTTCCCTCTACACTCAAATCCTGAGTCGGGATCGCCAAACGTTGACCATTCTCTTGCCTTCACACACATTGTCTGGCCCATTTAATTCATCGAGCAGCTTCTTTTTATTTCAGCCCAAATAATTCAGTGACTCGATCGTAATATAAGAGGAAAACAACAAATAAGTGATTGGCATCTCGTAAACATTCACCGAATTGTGCTTCAACTCACAGGGAAACCGATAAATAGGGGTAATGAAATCAGCTGTAAAATTTCATGGGAATGCAGCGTGTATCTTAACTAAAATAACAGCAAATAAAGTTAGTACCTCGTGAAGCAAAATTTAATTTTTCCTTCGCGTTCTGCTGGGGAGATAGCATTTGCCTGTCCTGTTAGCTAGGACTTCCGGTAATTCTACGTCAATACATTAATAGTGATATATTTACAAATTTGAATGCATAGTGTCATGCAAGAAGTAGGGCAATGGGTCCCCACTGGCCCTCATTGAAATGTTATTGAAAGTTTCAGGTTTCCTGGACATTGTCGCTTCATTAAACTTTGTGAATGGAACAAAAAGTGTTTTTTTTTTATTCATTGGGCACCTGTTTCTGCATGACCACTTTTTAAATTCAAGGGAAATATTACATCCGCCTCTGGACGATTAATTTGTCCACGTATCTATATGAAAACGTTATGGCTTTTGAGATTGTGAGAATTGACGTCTGTAATGATCACAATGTGAAGTTGTTGTACATCAAATTTTAATATTGACTTGATGCAAAGCTCTTTGTAGCTTTCAAGTCAAAGGTAATACTCAAAATTTTGATAACGGGAGACTGCCCAAGATAGTAAGAACAAAATTACAGAAGTTTGTGGACGCAGTTCAGTTAATTAGGAAACCATCCTCCTCTCTATATGGTCTTTATGCACTTGCCACCACTGTTCTCATTTAGCTGAGCGGGTATTCAGCCGCGTAGTAACCAAATTCCGCCCACGCATATGGCCTTTGCTGTAACGTAGCTGAAACTTTCCTTTAGATAATGTTGATCGAATTTTGAAGTTATGCCAATATGATTATGTAATCAATATTAATGCATTTGCGAAATACTATATAATTATGTGCTAATGAATACAACCCATATTTTGTCTGCGTTATAAACGTATGACAACTTTAATGTACGATAATTTAGAGCATCAACGTACTTACATTGTCAGTGTTGCAAGTTACAACACTGGTACAAATTGTGACAACAAACTCAGAATGGAAATCGGTAGCACGTTGTTAATAAACTCCAAGCCCGGGCATAAGCGTCCTACAGGCGGTGCAGAAATTTTCTGCTCAGAGCAATGGTTGGTCCACGCTACTGAAAAATTAGAGGCGACGTTGCTTTAAACTCCCTAAGAAAAGCAACCAGGCTAATCAAGGTTCTCAGCCCAAAAAAAGCAACTGTTCATTCTTCTCCATTGATGCTGTCAGATCTGCTAAGTTCCTGGAATATTTTGTGTTTATTACTCTGGATTTCAGCATCTACAGAATCTCTTCTGTTGATGATTTACCGGGCCATTGGCACAGACAGGAAATATACAGTATACGGAAGTGTTGAGGTAGGAGGGACCTTAGGGAGCACATGGATATTCTCCTGAAAAGACGACACAACAGGATATTAGCTAAGAGGGCCTTTAGCCTTTTTACCCTCTTCACAGTGTATTGGCGAGTGTTGGGACATCATGTTGTCGCTGTAGCCATTGGCTAGGCCGCATTTGGAGCGTTGCGTTAGAAAGATTGCAGTAGCGATACACCCGAACATTGCCTTTGCTGTAGTGGCATGACGGGAATATATAGAAATGGGTTGTACACTCTGGAGTACAGCAGACTGGCAGATAAGTTTATGAAATTCGGAAAACTATTGCTATGGACATAAATATAGTGGATTCTTACAGTCAATTCCCCAAGCCAGGGGATATAAAGCGAGAGGACGTCGTTCTGAACTGAGAGAAGAAATATTTAAAGGAGAACTCTGCATGTCAGGGTTTTTACACCGAGGAGGGTAGCTGTATAAAGCAAGTTGCCAGAGGAAGTGGTACCGTGATAGAGGAAGGGAAAATAACAGTTTCATAAATATTTCATTCCGAATGGTTGAGGTGGGCCTCTTCCGTGCTGTACACCACGATTTAATTTCTTCTTTCAGCTAAAGATCGGCTGCTAAATTTTCACGCAGGTCAACAGGAAGTTAAAAATAGCACAAAATAGAAATGCACGAACTAGCCTGATGATATCATGGAAAGCCTTTGTGGGTAAAGTTTGCAGGTCGGTCAAAAAATCGATTTTCAGACTTGTTTATTTTTAAGCTCGACGCTAAGTTTACAGACAATGACTCAAAGTTAAAATAAGTGACTTCGAGCCCTCTTCCTCTCAGCTAAAAGTATCTGATGATGTTTTGCAGCGTCCGTGTTTCAATTCTGTGGCTTCAGCATTCTGCAAAGAAAAATAATGTAAAGTGTCATCACAACATCAAATAAAATACAACTCTAATGGTTTATTCTTTGACTATATCGATTGTGGTACCAGTTATACTTCATAGTACTGCAGAAAAGCGCAATGTCAACAATATCCATGTCAAGAGAAACATTCAGTTTATACAGCGGTCCAAACGTGAAATTGGCATCAATGGAGAGGAATGAACAGTTGCCTTTTCGGGCCGAGAACCTTGATTAGCCTGTCATGAGTGAATACCTGGAGAAGGATTGAGAATTGCTTTCATTTGAATCAGAAAAATAATGGAATCTAGTCGGAATTTTATCCAAGTTCTTCGACATGTCTTAACATACTCTTAAACACAGAACTGGCCTTCCTATGAAGATAGGTATTTTATTTTTGCGATGAATTACAACACTGAGGTAGATTCTAGACTGACTTTCCTTTGTAAATGACTATGAAGTGTTGTCAAATTTGTCCTGAGATGAGAAGATCCCTGGGTGAAGACAGCATTTGGTTCCGATTCAAAAATGTAAATCTAAATGGAAGAAAAATGTTCCTGTCAGGTCAAGACAACATGAAAATTATACTTAAGAGATTTAATTTATCACAAATATTCAGGGTACCAAACAGTCCGTCCTGGTGAGGCAAACTTTCATCTCCGAATCTATTATGGTTGTCTACTCGTCCGGTGCTTCCGATGCCGCCTCCTCTACGTTGGTGCAACCCAATATAAATTAGCGGACCACTTTTTCTAGGACTTCCACTGCATCCAGAAAAAGTGGAAATTCCAGTCATTTTATTTCTCATTGCGGCATTTTGCTCCTCAGCTTCTTCCTCTGCCACCATGAGGCTATTGTTAGGGTGGAGGATCGGCGTCTCATTTTCAGTCCAGTTAGCCTCCAGCCTGATGGCATGAACATCGATTTCTGCTTTCATTAAGTTTTCTCTCTCCTTTTCCTCTTCTTCTGTTCTACACTCTGGACTCCTAGCTTTTCTCTTCACCTGCCTATATCCTCTCCTTGGTGCCCTTCTTTCTTCCCTTTCTCTCATGGTCTACTCTCCTAGCCTATCAGATTCGTTCTTCTACGGTACTTTTCCCTTTCCATCTATCACCTCCCAGATCCTTACTTCATCTCCCCCCCCCCCCCACTCATCAGGCTTTACCCATGACCTTCTTGTTAGTCTTACTTTCACTCCCCCTTCTTTGTATGCTTGCGTCTTCCCTCTTCATTTCCAATGCTGACGAAGGGTCTTGGCCCAAAACATCGACTCTTTATTCATTTTCATAGATGATTCTTCACCGACTAAGTTCCTCTACAACGTTGTGTGTGTTGTTCTAGATTTTCAGCAACTCTGCAAAATCTCTTCTGTTATTGATGTGAAAACTTTTTTATGAGCATTTCTAGAATATGTTTCACACATGTGGAAAATGAGAATAGTGGGAACTAAAGGTAACGTGTTGGATCGGATGGAGAATTGCTTAGATAGCTGGAGATAAGAGAAAGGAAGAAGGAGCATACAATAATAGGCCATGCTGGGTTCCCTTTGGTCTTAGACCCAATTTTCAAAGATTTAAATAAAGCAATACAAGACCAGAACCTCATTACTGCTTTTTTTCTCTTCTATAGACACCGTGTCCGCCTCCCGAGTAAATACAAATGCAAATAATCAATTTAAGATCTCCCCATTCTCTTTTGGCTCCATGCACAGATTATTACTCAGATCTCCAGGAGGACTGTTTTTGTCCCTTGCAATCTTTTTGCTCTCAACATTACGTAACAAATCAATCCAACTGCATTTCACACTTTGCTACCGAACCCACCTGTACCTTCTGGTACATTTTGCATTTACTATGCTTCTATCTGTTGAAAATCGTTCCCTAGACCCATTTAAAATCTTTTCTTTCACACCTTGAATTGATGTATCCTCATTGTCGATTCAGCTATCCTGGCTGTAAAACTTTAATTTAGGCCTGCCCATGCCCCTCGTCGCTTCATATTCCTAAATCAAGTCATCCCTCAACCTCTTGTAACCCTGACCTTACATTTACTCTGTACAAATGTACAGGCATAGGGCACTCCCAACACCTCGTACATAGTTTACCTCACCAGTGACAGGCTTATCAGTAAAGTTTAACACACTGTCTAACATCTGTGATTGAGAAGCTCCAGTATTCCTGAGGATTTTTATTGGCAGCGGAGTGGATCCTTCTTTTAAGGATACAAATCCTTCAGTCACAAAATAGTCACATCCCTTCTTAATTTGGCCAGACTCTAACAAAGCTTCATCTGTATTTATAGAACCCTGTGAATTTAGAGGTGTTTCAGTATGTTGAACACAAGCATCTGGGACTGCCTCCTTCTCCTTCTTCTTCAATAGGAAACAGTTAGCTATTACGTGACCAGGTTCCTTAAAATAATTACAAATGGGACCAAACTGTCTTTCCTTCACAGGTTTTCCTTCCTCCTTACCTTTCTCACTAACTTCTTATTTAATTTCTGGTTTACCTTGATTCTCTGTGTTATTTTTCCTTTTAAAGGTTCTGCCCTAAGGAAATTTATTTTTGTGGATTAAAGCATACTCATCAGCTAATTTACCAGAGTCCTGCAATGTAGCAGTGTCACTTTCATTTAAGAACGTCCTTACTTCAACAGGATTGCTCCTTTTAAATTATTCCATTAAAATCAGCTGTTTTAATTTATTCTACGTAGTCCCCATTTACATTTGTAGAGGAAACCCATCTCTCAAAACACACAGCTTTATCGTAGGCGAATTCCACATAAGTTTTTTTCCACTGATTTCTTCAAATTTCTGAAACTTTCTCTATATTCTTCCGGAACTAGCTCATACTCCTGTAATATATACTGCTTCACAATATCATAATTAAGTGCTTGCTCAGCAGTTAAAGCTGTATAAACTTGTTCTGCTTTACCTTTAATTACACTCCGTAATAACACTGGCCATTTCTCGTTCGGCCACTCTGAAATCAGTGCAACAGTTTCAAAATATTGAAAATATTTCTCTACTTCAGTTTCATTAAATGAAGAGACCAATTTAATTTCCTGACTAATAACAAACGTTTTACTAGAATCAGAAGACTGATTCTCAGACTTTAATTCCACCATCGCAAGTTCAAATTCCCTCTGTTTATTTTCAGCTCTAACCAGCATTGTTCCAAGTTAGCTCCAATTGCTTCTTTTTATTTTCAGCTTCTAATCGACTTTGTTCCAAGTTGGATTCCAATTGCTTCAGTTTTAAATCAGCTTCCATTCTAAGCTTTTCTAGAGCTACTTGTTCCAGGTGTAATTGGATCGCTGCTTTACTCACAGGTAACCTGTCTCAAACCGCTTCATCAATAACAACCGAATCTATATAGTGTTCCGCGATTTTCCTCTGAATTACAGGCTTTGTTGTAACCTTCGAAATATCTTTAAGTTAATAACTCTGGATTCTTCGAAATACCTTTAAGTTAATAACTCCAGATCTGGCGATGACAGGAAATTATCAACATTCATTGTTGCTGAATACCACTCAAAAACCAACAAACAAAAGAATCGGGTATTCCCTTTTCCAAAACACCGATCGATCATTAAAAAAAACATTTAAGCACAAAAAAACTATACTGATCCCGGACGAACCCCCAATTGTTACGATACGGCAGCAATGAATATAGAATTGAGACAGGTTTTTTATAAACAAATAAAACATTTATTTAAACACAGCTCAATAACAAATGAAAAATAAATCAACGATTAACTTAACCGGAAGTCAGCGGCTGTACGGCAGCACAAACAGTTCTTAAAACGAGAAATGTGAACACAGTTCTTAAAAGTAGTAAACGCAAAAGTCCAAATGATTTACATAGTCAATTAGGAGAGATTTTCTTAGAAGTAACGAATTCCTCGACGTCACGACGCTACTGCTGATCACAGTCGTAATATGCCTTGCCCAAAGGATATACGATGAAAGAAAATAAAACGGCTTAAATGAACTGACCTTTTCCTTTTGGTAAATAACTGACTGCCCCAGTCCTTGCTGCTCTTCCACCAGGGACTATCGTGGTTGCAGATTACCACCTTCTGAATGAAGATTCCATAAGGTCGATCCTGTATTACCGCTGACACCAAATTTACTTGATCCTTCAGCTTCCTGAACTTCAACAATTCTTCACTTGCTGACTGACTTTAACTGGCAGCGATTTTCAGAACTGCCGGCACAACGATTCTCCCAGTAGAAAATAAAACTCCACTTTAAAACTAAACGGCGTCATGAAGTCAAATACGCAGCAGAACGGAGTCACTGACTAATAAAGCCACGAACTGACCTGCGTCACAGCGAGGTGTGCTCCTTATATTCTTGTTTGGGGGATTTTCGCCCATCCTTCCTTGCAAAAGGCTTCTAGTTCTGTGAGATTCTTGGGCCGTATTGCATGTACTGCTCTTCTGAGGTCTATCCAGATATTTTCGATGATGTTTAGGTCGGGAGACTGTGAGGACCATGGCAAACCTTCAGCTTGCGCCTCCTAATATATTAATATTCCATTGTGGATTTTGAGGTGTTTTTAGGATCATTATCCTGTTGTAGATGCCATTCACACTTGATCTTCAGCTTTATTACAAACGGTGTAAAGTTTGCTTCCAGAATTGCAGGGATTTAATTGAATTCATTCTTCCCTCTACCAGTGAAATGATCCCCGTGTAACTGGCTGCAACCAAAGCCCGAAGCATGATCGATCTACCCCCGTGCGTAACAGCTGTAAAGGTGTACTTTTCATGAATTTCTGCACCCTTTTTTCTCCAAACATACCTTTGCTCATTGCGGCCAAAAAGTTCTATTTTAACTTAATCAGTCCACAGGATCTGTTTCCAAAATGCATCAGACTTGTTTAGATGTTCCTTTCCAAACTTCTAGCACTGAACTTTGTGGTGAGGAAGCAGGAAAGGTTTTCTTCTCATCACTCTTCTTTCAAGGACATATATGCGCAGGTGTCGCTGCACAGTAGAACAGTGCACCACCGCTCCAGAGTCTGCTAGATCTTCCTGAAGTTCTTTTGCAGTCAAACGGGGGTTTTGATTTGCCTTTCTAGCAATCCTACGCGCAGTTCTCTCGGAAGGTTTTATTGGTCTTCCAGACCCTAACTTGACTTCCACCGGTCCTGTTAACTGCCATTTAATTACATTATAAACTGAGGAAACGGCTACATGAAAATGCTCTGCTATCTTCTTATAGACTTCTCCTGCTTTGTAGGCATCATTTATTTCAATTTTCAGGGTGCTAGGCAGCTGCTTAGAGGAGCCCATGGTTGTTGATTTTTGGGTCAAGATTTGAGGAGTCAGGGTATTTATAAAGCTTTGAAATTTGCATCACCTGGCCTTTCCTAACGATGACTGTGAACAGGCCATAGCCCTAACAAGCACATTAAGGTCTGAGACCTTGGTAAAAGTAATCTGACAGCTCAAATCTCTTGGAGTGCCCAAACTTTTGCATGGTGCTGCTTTCCATATTTTCGCTCTAAAGTTGTACTAAACAAACTTATACACAAATCTTGCTTAAAATGTTGAAAAGAATGTTCAATCTTTTACTTCATGAATTCTGGATATCAGTTCATTCTCTACTCACTTCACTATTCACAGTAACAGAAATTTTGACCAGGTGTGCCCAAACCTTTGCATGCCACTGTAGATGACACATATGTAAAGTTGCGATGTTCCGTTTAGGGAACGGAAATTAAAAATAATGCTGTATCAATACTGCCCTATCCAAATTTAATGTTCACTAGGAAATAATAGACATTACACCGGCATTAAATTAAATATTTGCAGATATTACAACATTAACGAGCAGTTAATAGAACGATAAAGAAAAGGGGCCAATTACAGTGAAACCAGTCTACATGTGCGTTGGAGCTCATTTCTGGAGAGTGGGTACTCGCAGCGCTATACCCACGTCCCCACCCACAGTTTGGACTTCACTTGAAGACCGTTATTGGAACGAATTGGCTAACTCAGAAGTATTTGGAATTCCTGATTGGACCCATTCGTTTGTACAAATCATTTTTTATAATAAGGTCTCCCCTCAGACAGGATTCTTGAACTTTTTCCCTGTGCTCATCTCCGCACCTCCATCCACTTCCAACATCTCCCTGCAAAATCGAATATCAAACCACTGTCCCTGAGCTATCTGGTCCCACCCAGCTCTCTCGAATGATCCGTGGCATCCCACAGACAAGAATGTTACTACGAGAAACCGGATGGGCTGATGCAACACCAAGCCGACCAAACGGCGCTTTATCTTAGCAGAAATCAAAATACTGCTCTGTGAAGCTTAATTAACAGAATGCCCTGCGTTTTGCAGAAAAGCTGCTGAAATAAAATACCAAACAGTATGGCAGTAGAAATGCAATAAAACATGTTGTTAGCCATGGGTTTACGCTATGCTGGTTTGTTAAGAAAAACTGGAAACCGAGTTCATTTAATCGTTCCATGCATGTTCGATGTCATTCTGGAGACTGGCTGCTTAATTTTTTGGATCTTTGAAATTTCCAACCAAATATCTGTTATGCCTTTATTCCTACAGTTCCAAACTCATCCCAAACTTCCCGACCACATCAATTCACCACCCTGTTCCAACGCCGTGGAAAGCTATAAACGGCAGGTGGGTCAAACCACTCAAATTTTAGACGAATAGTTTGATTAGGGAGAGCAATTAAGAGACAGGGAGCTGCAGAAAAATTGTGTTGAAGCGCAAGTTACACATCATCGAACAGAACGCGAAGCATGATCGAGGTTAAACGATATTCTCGTGTTCTTCAGCCTTCATTTAGACAAGTACACCTGCCTTTATTTCACCAATATCGATTATCTAGCACTTGTTTAAATACATAACTATCAATATTGAGAACTAATAAATGCATTTTATTTGCTCTGCCGAGCTCTCGAAGAACTTTTGGGGAACAGGAATCATACGTACGCAGCTACGCAGCGTTTCAATAAATTCACAAAAGATTATGTTGTCCTTCGATCTAAAACCATCTATGGCCCAAAGACAATCGAAGCTACTTCACTGATGTCAGTTATGCGACGTATGAGTAAAATCTATACAATTGAGAAAACCGGCTTGATCTGTGTGCTGCTCCACAGTATCGATAGCAATGAGGCCAACATAGTTGTGCGGATTCACTGCCACTCATTATGTGTCAATACAAAATGAACCTTTGAAAGGGCAGAAGAATTGGCCAGCTTGAAGGAGATGTAAAGGGCTACTGTTAATTCTAACACGCGCAAACTGTGCTACGTCGATTCCAAATAGTCCCGCATCCCTCGCCTTTCGCCAGCACTAAGTTTTTCCTTGTTTGTGTTTTGCCTTGTACTTGGCTTGGTCATATTTACTTGCCCCCTGAACCAATTATTAAATGACAATCTCAGTGGTTTTGAAACGACATCAGTGATAGCATTTGGGAGTGGCAGCGTAATACTGTTCAACACATGTTCATACATGTGTTAAAATAATAACTGAAAATTCAGTCTGGCGTTTTATTCTGTTGTAGCTCCTCCAACTCCGCTGAAAATCATCGGTGATAAAGGGACTTCGCCGAATTCCTCGAAACTCAAATGTAAAATTACAGCCTTTTACCCAAATAAATCAGAAATCTTTTGGACAAGAAATAATACGGAAATTCTACCCAGGATAAAGCCGCAATAAACGGAACATCAGATGGAGTTTATGAGGCTACCAGTACACTGGAGATGCACAGCCTGTCAGGGTAAAATTGTTTTCACCAGATTATCTCACGATTCGTGAACGTTCCTGCCAGATTCATCTGTACTGTATTATCTAACAGGATAAGACTGGGAAATTTTAAATGAAGCTCCTGACTTCATGAGAAATGAACCTGGACATCTGTAGAAACAGGAAACAAAATGTGAAATCCATTTTTTCCCACGGGCTGTTTCTGCATTATTTACGGTCTGCATCAATTTGTGTGTAGTATATGACATAGCAAACTTTCCAACATGTTTCAAAAAGTGTTAAATGAATAACATAATTCTAAGAATGCAGAAGGAGGCATTTGGACAGAAGTCGAAGTTCAGGGGTAATGAAGTAGATTTTAGCGTTGTGATGTAAAATCGCGATTTCGGAGAGCTGTCGGGAGTTACAACTTTAGGCAATCAATTTGATTGCACTCAAATGCGTAAGTTCAACTTCTATAACATCAGAACTATTATTAACCTATACGACCATGAAATATATGAGCAGTAT
This sequence comes from Hemitrygon akajei, assembly GCF_048418815.1. NCBI lineage: Eukaryota > Metazoa > Chordata > Chondrichthyes > Myliobatiformes > Dasyatidae > Hemitrygon > Hemitrygon akajei. The sequence goes on from NC_133140.1 coordinate 31,014,108, forward strand.
TAGGGCATTTCGCCCATCGAATCTGCACTGCTATTTCATCATGAGCGATTAAATTTTCCACTCAGCCCCAATTTCTTGCCTTTCTCCGTATCCCTTCATTCTATGACCAATCAAGAACCTATCAACTTCCCCTTTAAGCATACCTGTACATAAAGACGTCGATTCCACAGCTGCCTATGGCAACAAATTCCACAGAGTCGCCATTCTCCAGCTAAAAGCATTCCTCCTTATCTCCGTTCAAAAACTACGACCCTCACTTCTGAGGCTGTGTTCTCTGGTCTTAGACACTCCTACCATGGGAAGCATCCTTTCCACTATCAAGGCCTTTCACCGTTCGATAGGTTTCAATTCGGTCACCCTTCTTTCTCTGGATTCCAGTGAATACAGGCCCAGAGCCTTCAAAATGCCCTCATATGACAAGCCATTCAACTCTTCAACCATTTCGTGAACCTCCTTTGAACCCTCTCCAGTTTCAGCACATCCTTTCCAAGATAAGAGGTGCAAAACTGTTCACAATATGCAAAGTGAAGCCTCACCAGTGCTTGATAAAGTCTTAACATTACATTATTGCTTTAGTATTCTCGTCCTCTTGAAGTGAATACTAATATCGCATTTGCCTTCCCCTACACAGACTCAACCTGGAAATAACCATACACCTCCCGACGTTGCATGCCATCTACCAGTACTTTGCCCATTCTCCAAACCTGTCTAATCCTACTGTTGCTTCTCTACTTCCTCAAAAGTACCTGCTCTCCATCTGTCTTTGTATCGTCTGGAACATTTGCACCAAAGCCATCAATTCCGTCATCTAAATCATTGACATATAATGTAAAAAAGAATCCATCGCAAACCAGACTTCTGTGGCACACCACTTATCACCAGCAGCCAACCAGAGAAGGCTTTCTTTATCCCACTCTTTGCCTTCGACCAATCAGCCACTGCCTTATCCATACTCGTACTATATATTTCTTGAAAATTCATGGGTTCGTAGATTGCAGCCTCTTGTGTGGCACCTTCTGAAAGTCCAAACACACAACATCAACCAATTCCCTTTTGTCTATCCTGCTTGTTATTTCTTCAAATAGTTCCCCTAGATTCATCAGGCATGATTTTCCTTTGAGGAAACTATGCTAACTACGGTCTATTTTATGATGTGTCTCCAAGTACACCGAAACCACATCCTTGACAGTCGGGTCCAATATGTTCCCCACCACTTACGTCAGACTGGCTGATCTATAATTTGCCTGTCACGTTTCCTGAAGAATGTGGTGACTGGATGAAATGACATAGCAGAAGACAAAGCCAGTTGAAAGAAAAAGCTGAATGTTATTCCTTCTTTTAGAAGGACTAACCAGAGGAGTTATGTGCAGGACTCTATGCCTCCAATACAGAACTAGATCTGGATACTGTGTATAAACCAAGAACAATATCTAATTTGACCTTGCAAGAGAAAGATGAATTTCAGTTCGGCATTCAACACTATTGTACCCCTTGGTGTGCAGAAGAAGATGGTACTCGTGAACAGAGCAAATAAAATCAGCATCCTTCAGATGGCTCACAACACCACTTCTTTCACCTCTTTCAAATATAATTCTGCTCCTGTTGTAGCCTGTAATTTACAGTTTGTTGATGTGTTTTTCGGCAGATGGAGAGATCTGGTGCAGTGCTGTCTCAGACAGAGTGCATGAGATTTTGATGAAATGTTACACGGTCTGGAGGCCTAGAAGCCTCTAAAGTTTTAAATCTGGATAGCATTTAGATTCTAGACAGTAAAAAAAAAGTATCAAAAATCAAGTAATTGCATGACAATGTGCTTGGGAGATAATTTATTTTAGAACATTTATAAGTAACATGATAAAACATGTTTAGGTTATCATTTCCAAAGGGGGTGCATCTAAAGAGAGTTGTAATTTGTATTTTATTCTACATGGTTTTATTTAGTATTGAATGACTGAAAGTGAAGATTCTAGCAGTGATCAAACGCAGGCATTTTGGAGCCTGATTGAAGTGGAATAGCAAATTTCTGTTCCAGAATGGCCATCTGATTAATGAGTTTGATCTTTTTAATTAACAGTCTTTGAAATCCTGTTACTTTAAGGAAAAGTTCGAAACATCGTCTTCTGATATAACTATAGGAACAAACTTATCGTCTTTCTTTTACAATCTGCCCATGTTGTATCAATCAATTTAAGGGATATGTTTGTCAAAATGTGGCCATATAGCATCACCTTCTTCTGTTCAAATATGACCTTATTCCAAATATTTGATGATGTTATTTGTGTGGCGACCAGCCACACTTTCATACCTCAAGGATATGGCCTGGAAGCTAACGCGTCTTCAGTCTGTCAGATTTGCATGGCCAGGGTGTGGGTCTGATTCAAGGCTTGGAAATTTTACATTTAAATCCCTCCACCAAATCATGTGAATAACTGGGAAACATTTTGTCTGTTTATTGTTTTGCAAAATATTTTGTCTTATTTCATTTTCCTGAAGGCGTGAATGGAAACAATGTGCAAGCATGTCAAGAGGAAAATGGATAGGGAGAGAAAATGATTTACATTCAAAAGGAGTAAGTGGACAGCAGATCGATTCCACTTAGCAAAGAAAAAAAAAGGTATTTACAGAATTTTAATGTTCTGTAAGGGTGAAGCTGCTTGAGGCATGCATTACAAAGAAACATTAAAAATTTTCGGACAATTTGTCAGTAATAGGTTGAAAATTAATCAATATCCCAATTTCATGTAAAATATTAAACTCTTAGGGGTTCATATTTTCTGAATGCACCCAAGTTTCTCATAGGTGAAATATGTGTCTACTATTTCCATCAGTGAAAATGAGAAAGGGAAATAATAGGTTGTTTGTATTGTTGAGAATCTCTTGTCAAAGCTACTGGAACGACACGTCATTGGGAAGCTGAACCACATTGCAAGGTTGGATTCTTTAAACAGTGGTCAGTGACAGGAGATGTACAGGGCTTTGCTCTATGGTCTGGTGCTACTGAAAGAAGATTACTTTACCTTACTGAGGCCAGGAGTGACGCCTTACTCTCTAACTACCGCGAGGCGGTTACCCTCTACTGCTAAACAACATCAAAGCTGAACTTGAGAGAATGAATGCACTTGGCATCATAACTTGAATGAATGGATCTACCAGCTGGTGTGCGGGCACTGTTCCTGTTCCAAGCCCGAAGGCACAGTGAGGGTCTGTGCTGATCTAACACAATTGAATAATGCCGTGAGGCGTTAGAAGTTTATGCTTCCCGTCTGCTGAGCACACATTGGGTATGCTGGGAGGAATAAAATTCTTCACGAAGGCGTATGCAAACTTAGGAAACTGACAGATCCGTTTAGCTGCTGAGTCACAGGAGCTCACAACCTTTACCACACCGTGTGGACGCTATGCCATGAAGATACTCCCTTTTGGCATCTCATCAGACCTCGAATTCTTTCAGGTGAGTATGAAGCAAATTATGGGGGGACTCAAAGGGGTAATCTGCCACGTGGACTCTCTTGTAGAGATGGTGATCAGAATTTATATATAGGAATTAAAACAGATAATCAGTGACATAGCTGGGCAAGACCACGAGATGAAACTTCCTCCAAATTAGCGAGAGTGCGGGCAGAAACTTAAATAAATGATGTCACACGGTAACCCGAGCTATTCAAAATAAACGTAACAAGGCAATGTAAATATTTAACGAATCTCGTTAAACAGTAATTAGCCGCTTCAGGTGCTCTTCAAACCTTGCAGCCCAACGCTCTCTGACTTCATGCACAGGCCCAGAGAGCACATTGCAAGAACAAAGCTCCTGTATATATCTCTTCCTGTTACATGACTAGTTGAAAAGTTTAAAGCTCAAAAGTTCGAAGTTGGAAGTAACTTTATTTTCAAAGTATGTATGTATCGACATATACAACCTTGAGATTCATTTCCTTGGCGGCATTCACAGTAGAACAGAGAGATACAATAAAATCAATGAAAACTGCACAAAATATTGACAAGTAACCAATGTGCAACATAATACAATTAAATATAAAAACAAATAAAGAGTAAATGAATAGATAGACTCCATTTGTAGCTATATATGAATGCTTTTGAGTTTGATTAGTTTAACTGCCTTTAGGGACAACAATGCTCAAATACAAAAGAAAAAAAATAATTTTGCTTACATTCCATTTTGAGAAATATACAAATAAAAAACAAAACTCTGGTCGTTAATTATCGATTAGACAATATTTTCACGCCTTAGTATAATCCCTTCAAATACTTTTCATAAGAAAGGTTAATTATTTTAATAACTCTTCAAAGTTCTGCAGTGACCATAAAAACATGAGAACAGAAGCAGGATTAGGAAACTTAGATCATGAATTCTGCTCCGCCATTGAATCCAGGTTGATTTTTTCAATCCCATTCTCCCGTCTTCTAACAACACACACAAAATGCTGGTGGAACACAGCAGGCCAGGCAACTTCTATAAGGAGAAGCACTGTCGACAGGCAGCATCTATAAGGAGAAACGTCGACATTTCTTCTTCTTATAGATGCTGCCTGGCCTGCTGTGTTCCACCAGCATTTTGTGTGTGTTGCTTGAATTTCCAGCATCTGCAGATTTCCTCGTGTTTGCTCCCGTCTTCTACTTGTATTCTTTAATTGCCTTACCAATGAACAGCATTTCAATATCTGCCTTAATGCGCCCTGTCCTGTGGACTCTACAGCTGTCTCCGGCATCGAATTCTACAGATTCAACATATTCTGCCAGAGAAATAGTTGCTTATTCGAAGGAATATCCCTTCAATGTGCACCTGTAACCTTTGATCCTAGGCTCCGCTACAAAAGGGAAAAACCTCACCACGCCTACTCTCTATGGCCTTTTCAGTATATGACATGTTTCATTGAGAACACTCATCCCCTCCCACATCATAATAAGAGCGTTTAATGCCTCTGCGCCAGCATTAACTAGAATTCAGAAGGGTGAGGGGTAACTTTATTGAAACCTCTCAGATAGTGAAAAGTCTTAATAGAGCGGCTATGGAGAGGATATCACCTATGATGGGAGAGTCTACAATGAAAGGACAACCTCATTAAAGAGGGGCATCTTTTTAGAATGGAGACGAGGAGAACTTTCTTCAGCCAGGGTGTGGTTAATCTGGGGAATTATTGTGCACAGACAGCTGTGAAGGCGAAGTCTTTATGTATATTTAACGTAGAGGTTCGTAGATTCTTAACTAAAGGTCATGAAGGCATACGGTTCGAAGGCAGAAGATTGGAGCTTAAAGGAAAATTGGATGATCCTTGAGGAAATGGCAGAGCAGGTTCAATGGGCCAAATGGCCTAATTCAGCTCCTCTGTTTAATCGTCTTATGATCTTATGAACTCCATCCACTACAGGCACAGTGACATCCAATGCCCTCGCTGTTAATCGTTTTATTTCGGGGATCATTTTCGTGCAGCTCTTCTGGACCCTCTCCAGGCCCAGGACATCTTTCCTTCCATATCGATCAAAATAGCTCACAATATTACAGATGTGGACTGATCAACACTTTATAAGGCGTCAGCAGTGAACATGCATTCAACAGGCTACTTTGTTAATTTAAAATTTTAAGTTAAGGCATCATAATCACTAAATTAGTGGGGACGATACCTGCATAGGAAATATAAAGATATTATCATCGAAGTGAAGAATTCTATTAAAGCTCTTAACGCCAAGAATTAACAGTATTTATCGAGCAGAAGGATATGGTGCACACCATTTTTAATTCGACTGAAGATAAATCACAGTTTAGTTCAATTTGAGAGGCAGACTGGATTATACAGCATGCAATTCATGTTCAATCCTTGTAAAACATACTCTTGAAATTCCATAAACTCCAGCAGAGAGAACATCCGGTGAATACCACGCACCATGTTGTAATCACAGATTACGTGCGAATATATCTAAAAGGAAATTATGTAAAAAGGCGAATTATTTTCAGTCAAATTAGTGTGATTTCGAAATTATGGGCGCCACGGTAGCATAACAGTTAGTGCGGCACTGCAACATTTCGGAGCTTTTCGAAGTTTGGAGCTCAATTCTGGCGCCATTTATAAGGAATCTGTAATTTCTCCCCGTGAACCGCGCGACCTTCCTCCCGGTTCCCCGATTTTCTCCCACAGACTGAGGATGTACCGGTTAATAGCACAGTCCATCATTGTTCCGTGGTTAGACTGATTTAAGTAAGTGGGTTGCTGGCTGGGCTGCTCATTGGAGAGGACGGTCTGTTCTGTGCTGAATCTCTCAGCAAATGAATTAAATATAAAGCAAAACTAAACAACGCTGCCTGTCTGAGTATATCCATTTTCTATCTTTATAATGGTACAAAAGATATTCACTGAGAAAATAGGCTGTTATTTGCTTCACCCCAACGAACTGGCTAATACTTATAAATCAATCCTACTTATCGGGGGAGGGGGCACACAAAACAGTGAAAACAGAATTGCTGTGTAATCCACACTTCGTAACAAGTATACAAGAGAAAACATGAGCAGAAAAGTTAACAATCTTCTAACAATCTGTCTGATGTTATTCCACTCCACATTGTTTTTGATTGCATATTATCTAACTGTCATAAGGCAGGCGCTAGGAGTGGGCCCAAAAGCAACACACAGAAACTGCACTACCAAGAATAGGACTAGACGTGAGAAAGAAGCAAGGGAAGAGAAGAAGAAAGAACACTGGACATGTCACAGGCCCCGCATGAGGCATGGATTCCGTGCCTGGGCTAGTACTTGACAAGGATAGCAGAACCGGGGCATGGAACTGGGAACAAGAAGCCTGGGCTTGGACTCCGAGTCAGAGACCCAGACAAGGACCCAGAACCTGGGTCTTGACTCGGGCTCGGACTCCAGAACCAGGCGAGGACAAGGAGAGGCACAGGACGGGAGGAGAGACTCGTGGACGGGACAAGAGAAAGAGGGAATCCCAGCACCGGGCTGCGCAAGGTACTCCTGCGCTGGGCGAGGCACATGAACCTGACCAGAACCGAGAGCCTTGGTCGAAGGAGAACAGCAACACAGAATACAGAGCCTGGGTCGAGGACGAGATAGGAACATGGAACCCCGAGCCGGGAACCCTCCTTGTGTACAGGACGTAGGGCCGGGACTGATTACACAGAACGCTGAACACGACGAGGCAGTTCCCAATGCTAGTTAGCGGCAAAACGGCCGGACCTACGTAGCGAAAGCATGGACACAGACAGACAGTTCAAAACAGGGCGAGGCTCCAGACACAGGCAAGGCGAGGCAAGTGGAGGCGAGGCAAGGCTCCAGGCAGAGGCAAGGTGAGGCAAGGCAAGACTCCAGACACAGGCGAGGCAAAGCAAGGCTCCAGGCAGAGGCAAGGCGAGGCAAGGCTCCAGGCAGGAAGGTGACGGGAAGGGATACCGACATGGGGTTTGGACAGGAACAATCCATCAGCCAGAGACTGAATCCTGAAGCTATTTCTGAGGCCAGCCCAAACAAGGATCTGCTGCCTCAGCAGGAACTGGGGAAACCTGGAAAACCTGGAATAAGGAACTGGACTGGACCGGACCGTGAACCCGAATGCAAATTACACGGTCTAGACCATGACACTAACAGGATGAATTGTGTCTCTCGTGTGAAACTGTATTTCCGGGATTATGTCTATTAAATTAAACTTCAGATGATTTATGCCTCTGTCAAATTGTTGATACAAAAATACCAGTCAACGTAAATGACTATTGCCCAGTTACCTTTAATTTCAAATACTCTTTGTAAGATATAAACTTACGTTTTGTTGAGTACTGTACTATTCTCAACGACGTGAATTTTAACTCAATATTGCGGCTACCAAAATTGTTGTCCCTCAGATCAATTCAAGAGGAACACTTTAAGACAGGAGATTGCTTAAACGATGCATCTAGTACGTGAAAATATCCAGATAAACTATCATCGAGCAAATGAACTATTTGAAAGGGAGTACTTAACTTATGGAAGATGGGTGTGCATAATTACCTGACAGCAGGTTTGGAGAAACAGTAGCAAGGAAAATGAGCTCATGTAAGCTTTCCAGCGATGTTCAAGCAACGATTTAAAGGAATTTTCCTTAAAGATCGGATGCTAACGGGGAACAAAATTGAACAGTTAGTAGAAAGGCTGCGGCGCACTGCAATGGCAACGTCAGTTATTCGAAGGAACCATCCCTGCTCACTCGGCGCGGGATATCTGGCTACTCATATGAGTTGGCAACTATGGTTCTTATATAATTCTAATAATATTAATATTAATACCCATTAACGTATTTTTCAGGCATTATATCTTGGGTCAAATCCCATCTGGAAAATTTACAAGGAAATGTGAGAACTAAAATTTTAAATTGGAGAAAACACAATATACACTCAATGACGCTTAGATTAACACTACCTAGGACAGAAGAGAGAGGAGAAATAACAGACATAAATAAAATTCATACAACAGTCAGATAAAACTTCTAAGGATTTATTTTCATCAATGAAAACAGGATTCAACACTCCAGGTGAGTACGTGCAATTCTGATAAGAATAACACACCACTAAACTGAAATTAGAGCACAAAACATAAAAAATAAAGAAACTATCACTATAGAAGAAAAAAAACTTTATCATTGGAAGAATATTACCAAACTTGGAAGGCCACCCTAGGATCTGAGGAGATTAGATGTCGTCAAGGTAACGTCGAACGACTAGCTCAGAGTTGGAGACATCTTCCCAGAAACAAAAGGGTTCCTCGTGGCAATACATGACCCGGTGGTTAACACAAAGTATTGTCAAAAACACAGAATGAAAACCCCGACAAATGTTAAACGACGCATGCAGAAAGGCCACGAGAAGCCAGAAACAGTCCAACACTTTACAGTACCGCGCAGCAGTTGAAGTCAATCCGTTTACTTACAGAGGCACAATTAATTGGCAAACATTCCTTACCAAAATCCTGCTTTAACTTTCAAACTCATAAATGGAACCATATCTTGCGATAAATGCGTGTCTGGTTCAATCTGACAGTCAAAGTGTCTCACAAGCTATATTACAAATAATCCATTATGACAAATCAAACTGTATATAATATCCCTCCACATATAAATATTATAGCACAAAAAGGAAAAGGAACTTACTTAATAGATATAGCCAGTTCAAATACACACAATATACAGAAATCACTGAGTGAAAACCAGCAAAAATTAAAAGAGAAAATTGAAAGACTATGGAACATGAACAGGGTATACTTTGTTCTCCAGACAGCCGCAATACTAAACACCATTCTGAATATTGCTAGCACTTGAGAAATTAGCTTGCTTTGCTATGCTCGTACCTCAGACTTTACTAGCTCAAAATAATAATAATAACAATTCGTTTTCTTCTTCTTCTTCTTCTTCTTCTTCTTAGTATTATACTTTACATGAGATTGGAGTTTGTAAATTTGAAGCACCGGGGCACCTGAATACAGGTAGTTCCTAAGCCCTGGACGATAAATCACGAGGACATGCACCATACTATACCACATAGTTTTGGAGTAACGTGAGTTTATGCAAGAAGCGTGTTAAGTGTATAGTCAGCAATGGGTGCATTAGTATGAAGATGGTACTGTTTCAGGAATCTAGATGTGGAGACATGCTGTGTCCTAGCAAACAAAGTGTCTTTATAATTCGTAAAATTTCGTGTCACTGTCACTATGAGTGTGCGATGATGGTTCGACTTTCCTGGCTATTGTGCTGGTAAGGGAATCGGATTGAAAAGCTTCAGAGTATTGCAGTCCGAGTAGGTGCAGAAGAAATGTCTGCCTTTGTGCTTCTCTGTGCACTCCTGGACGAGAGGACATCACTGTGGGACTGTATATGCGCGCCAATCTGCATGACTAAGTGTTGGTCTACATCACTGAATAACTGGTTGTGATTTGTGTATACGACCAGCTTATCTGGAATCCCCGCGATCACCGACCCACTCTGCCACTTAGTGAAACAATACATCTATTTTATAATTGTCATTTATCCTTTCAAATATTTCCGTGCTTTTGTCCCTCCTGATTCTATCCCTTTTTCAGGCCTAAAACTAAAAGTATGCCTATGCTGATTTGCGTTGTACTCCGTCCCCCGCCCCGCAATGATCATCTCTTTTCCACGGCGTACAATGCCGAACCTTAACTCTGAAATTTACTGTTTTTCTTCTCTTTTGTTCTCCTTTTGGTAATCTAACTTTTTTGCGTGTTCCAAGGCTAACTCACGAGTCATATTTTCTGATGTGCCCAGAATCAGAAGTGTTTTTTTTTTGCAGTGCTCCATCAAGGTATGTTAACAATTTTTAAAATATATCTAAATAAACGTACACTCCGCATGTATAAACCCTATTGTGCAATATTGTGCTTATGTGTACTTGTGGTTTCCTTTGTTGTGACTTGATGGAAATGTAAATTATTTGTCGAAAGAGGCACATATTCTGCAGGCGAAACGCGATTTGAAATCCGCAAATGCGAACTTTTCTACCTTTGCAATGACAAGATGCACCAATTGCTGATGTATTTGTCAAACGAGACAGCACACACAACAAAGTGACTGCACTCACGGTTAGCTGGTGACATCATGGAAACTCCATGCGGTCAGAAGTTTCACAGCCTCAGGCGAGTAAGTTGCAAATGCCCAGGCTATCGTGCTGACAATTTAAGTGAAGAGTAAGAAAGTTAATTTAAGTAAATTACTTGTAAAGCTATTTCTGAAAATGTCACGATAGATTCAAAAACAACACGTATGGCGGCCATTTTTATATCAGTCAAAACCTGTTTTAAATATTCGACTATTTTTCTAAGAACATAAAATAATATCAATTTGTAATCCTAGGCAGAATAAAATTTATAAACACAAGATATTCTGCTGCTGCTGAAAATCCAGAGCTACAGTACACCAAATGCTGAAGGAAGTCAGCACTTTAGGAGCATCTATGGAATTGAATAAACAGTCGACTTTTCAGACTGAGATCCTTCTTCAGAACTCGAATAGACAAAATAAAATCATGCCAGAAGAAAAACTCCCTTTAATCTGCCGATCAAATGTGCGATGAAAACGCTCATTTGGAAAAAAAATTGTCGATTATTTTCAGCTAAGGCAGTTGCCTCTCGGAATTTGGGTGATATCACTTAAGGTTAACATAAGATACTGAGAAGGACGAACTGCCTTGCATGAATATAAGCACAAATCCTAAAAAAATGCTAGACAAGTATTGTTTAGATACAGTATGCATACTATTTTTGTCCGATTAAGTTCTCAGAATGCTGAATGGTGAATAAAGTGTGTTTTACCGTGTTGTCATATGCGTACTAAAAACAGCAGAGATCTGGAACGAGGATAAAAAGCTTTGAAATGTTTCGCTTTAAGAACGGAAGAAATGTTCGCAATCTCAGTTAAAACAAAGGATATATTGAAATATGTGGAGTTATGCATTTTGACATGGTGCATGTATATAATATGGCATCGTCATTGCGTATGCGAATTGATCCACCGCAGAGTCGATTAACAAAATGAAAATTGAAGATAATTTTTTGAGTTAAATGTTGAAATGGTTGGAGCGTGAAGGCTCGGGAGATGCGATTCAGGAAAATAACGTTCATATTTTCCTAATAGGCTAGTTTTCGACCATTTGGCGTTTGATCTAGGACCACGAACTTTCATTATGTTTATAAATGACAAATGCAAAGAAGCATGATAGTAGAAAAACCTGGTATTTGCTGGTGAGCGTGAGGTGAGTGTGGATGGAAGCAAATGCCTTAGACGTTGCAAATTTAACCCACACCACCTCAGGCAGCAACTGTGGAAAATGCCAGATTAAATATTCCAAAACCTTCTACATTTACTTTTCTTCTGAGTTTTTCGATTTGTGTTGATTCTGTGGTGAGTTGTAACTGAACAGAACCCATTAGTAATCTTGGTAAGATATCAGAACAATATTACCTGTAGAAAATCTCTGTATTGGAGATGATGGAATATTTGGAAAATACTTTACGACGAGGCCATATATATTATAAGAGTATACCATTCCATTTTAAGTTGATATTCGTGGGGTTGGGGTTTATAAATGACCTGCACATATAAAACGGAGAAGTAACTTGAGAGACAATTACTTATCTTACCCAGATTGGCAAAATATTCCTTCTTAAAGTTTTTAATTCATTTCTAACGTTTCCAGTATGCAAATATCAATTATTTAAATATTTAAAAATAAAATATATAAAATTATGTCAGATTTCTAACAGTTATAAAAGGGAAAGGTGGCCAGGGATGAAGATTAGAAGGTTTAATTTCGATGTTCCTCACTATCTAATTTCCTGGCTGGACAATGAAGCGCAGATGAAGAGCCTCGGCCCCAGCCTTCGACTGTCGATTTTCCTGGCGCGCTGGTGCGCTGAGTTCCGCCAACGCTTATTGTGTTGCTCCGTGTCCAGCATCGGAAGTCTCTTGTCTCCACTTTATTGCCAAATGGATCGTTTTTGGAAAGAACTGTCGTGACATTTATGTTATGTTTTGTGTTCTGCCACGCCCCATTAGTTGTAGTTGTCATATTATCTAGCTGTTCGCGGGAATGTTTCACAACCACAGATTTTTAACAAACATTTCAAATGTCAGGAAATCCTTTATATTTTTGGCGTATCGGACTGTATGCAAGCATTTAAAGCAAGGTTAGTAATCACAATACTTTGGTTCACAAATAAAATAAATCGTTGTGGCAAGACTTTCCCGAGCCCTAAAACAGAGATTTGATAATTGTATGATTCTGTGTGGTTCATCTTAAAGATTTTGAAATTAATTTCCATTTCTCTTCAAATATCAACCTGTTGTCCCTTTAGCGATTAAATGATATGATTGTGTTGTAGAACTCAATTGTATTGGGCTTTACTTCAAACAAAACTGTGAAACATACAAGCTGTGTAATAGAATTCTACAGAGGTGTTCACGTATAAGTTCGCTATATTTGTAATGCATTTGTTGATTCGAAGCCACATGTTCCTTTGTGTTGGAACTTACAAAATATATCAGAATTAACTTTGATTTAAATGATACGATATTTCTATTTCAAAGCTTCTCCCTTCATCGGATTTTCTGGCTCCTAACCCATAATTAACAGCAAACACAGAAATGTTTTACGATTCGCATCATGTCTACATATTGTATAAAAAAAATCATGGCTTTCATAATATTGAGAATCTCAACTGAAGTTAACAAAATAACATTTTCAATGATCGCTATTATGGAATGACGTCACTGAGAAGTAAACATTTTCGTCAGATTCCTAAATTCTCGGTAGGTGTCATTGCTTCTTTATGACGAACAGAAGCAAAGTAAATCAATTCCGAATTGATTCTCACTGTCATCCATGTACCCGATATAGCTATTCACACAATACCTACTCAGTATGAAAAAAATCCCTTCACTGGTACCATGGTGGAGGTGGAACCATGGTACCGAGTCGTATGGTTATCTTCAGAATCGAGTGCAGAGTAAAGAGTAAATAAATAGCTTGAGGTAGATTTTGGAACCAGTGTCTCTGAAGTAGCTGAATGCACATTGTAACTCAGAGTGGAAAAAAAACGCACTTTCGATGAGAGAACACCCAGGCTTAACACCGCCCTCTGCACGAAAAGAACTATATGTGAAATCCATTACATTATCACTTGATATCCTTCGTGGTAATCGCATGTTTTATACATTTGCTGATGAATTATTATTTATGCATTAAACAGTTGAATGCAAATTGCAGGTTAACTCTAAGGCAACATGTATGCGGAAATTAGAGCTCATCACATAGTTCTTCTGGGCACAGTTCAGCAAGGTAGTCTGAGTTCCTGAATATCAAATGCTATTTTACAATATTGTACCTTGATTACTCACTACATATTTAATCACAATGCATATTTAATTCGGTTCCCGTTGTCTTTTAATTTTATTTCTGTATTATCTGTTTTTTCTTCTGTCTCTCATTATTTTGATATATAGCATGGCTGCAATGGTATCAGTTATTTATACTTCCATTCAAAATCAAGATCTAATATATTGAATTTCGAACCGGTAAAGGGGGTATAATTAATAAAAGCCGAAGGTGAGGATGATGGTGAATGTAATGCACAAAGCACAACATTGCAAATGCAGTACTGCTCGACAACTCGAGAAGGTAATTTCAGACGATCTTACTTTGGGTAACAAAATCGATTTGCATCATGATACAATATTTATCCGTAAGCTCATGGATTTCCGCCCAATGTCCACTTTCCTTCAAGAGTAAATACAACTCTTTGGTAGAAAGTGAGAATCAAACCAGTTTTTTGAGATGAAACGGTTTCTTTAGTTTCTAAGATTTGTGAAATTGGAGCTGAAGTACTGCATTAAGCGAAGCAAGTAACAAACATATTAATTCTCTGGACTCTTAGAACGTTGCTAAACAGAAGGAAGCCATTTTGGCTGCATTACACATTTATCTGCAAAATATTTACAATGAACATTTTAACTTTCCTCCGGAATCAGCTTTCAACAGTTACAAATGGCTCCTCAGCTTGAAGTGACCGTGCAAAAAATGCGGAGCGTGGATCTTAATGTGGGAATTTTTGCAGATATTCGTATATTGCTAAGAATATGTTTTCTTTTCAAATACTTCACATTGTGAAAAGAAACACTTTAAGTTGCTATGACAATGTAAATCCTATGATATTTTAAGAAATTTTATTAATCACAAAGCCCTTTCACCTGTTCACCCATTTTATACTTCTGGGCAATCAACGTTATTTTTACTTTACTTTTACAGTCTTAGATTCGCTTTCTCGCTGTCTTCTTCGAATTCTTCCTTTCATCTGTCTCTGCACGGTGATTCGATTTTACTTTGTTTATTTTGCACTGTATGTGCTGGATGTTTGCTGCACGCGCTGTGTGTGAATACTTGAACTGTATTTTGCAGTTGGCCCCAGAAGAGCGATATTTCATTTAGTCATGCACATCTGTGTGGTTTTATAACCATGAACTTGAACTTAAAATAATTTATAAAATACTGGTAACCTATGGCGGGTAACTAATATGATAGTGAGATGTCATTGTAATTGGCGGGAAGATAAACAAATTTAATCTCACTAAATGGATGGTAAACACCCACTCTAAATATCTTTTCATTCAAGCTCCTCGAATTCCATTGGAAATCCTTTCTATTGGAGGGGTTTCATCTCATCGGAAGCTCCCCTGCAATACAGCTGCCTTCAACCCAAAAGAATTAGAAATCGTCTCGCACAGAAATAACAGGCAGAATCGCATTGGAATAAAAACAGTGACAAACCGGACAGCGGAGGGTTTATAGGAGGCTTACCGTTTATTGGAAATTAATCATTCCGCTTGGGGAAAAGATGTTTACATCTGACTGGTTTCGCATGTCTCCCTCACGGTGCCTGTCAGTTTCAGCTACATCCTGGAGCAAGGTAAGATGGTGTCTTGATTGCTTCCTGATGTAAGGTCTCGGACCGTAATGTCGTTATTTTATTCCTCTGCTGATATGCTGCGTTCCTTCAGCATTTTGTGTGTTACTCTGAATTTACAACACGTTCAGAATCTCTAGTGCTCCGCGCAAGATGGAAACGTTTCCAAGTGATACTAGTGAGTCGGTAAAATCTGATTAAGAGCAGTCACTGAACAGCTACCCAAACACGGAAGAAAGGCGAAATTTTAAGATTACTTGTTTGCAATGAACATTCAACGTAAATTCTGTTTGAAAACAAATGTCTTATACCCTCAGTTTAAATCGTGTAGGGTGAATTAAGAAATTGTGTTCGTGTAGTACGTGTAAGGGAGCAAACTTCCGGACATTTGCCAAAGATGAGACAAAACAAAACTTAAACTCTGAATCACATAGTGATATAACAAAGGGGGAAACTATCTGCTGGTGAGTGAAGGTGTATTTAATCGATGTAGTTTTATCGAAAATACGGTAGGGGGCAAAATCAACACCAGGATTGGAATTCCTGAACATGGAGTTAATTACCACCCGGAACAGATGCATAGGGAGAGGTCCTGTGAAAGGACTTTGACAAAATTCTGTCTCTGCGTAATTACCTTCCAATATTAGGTTCGATTTTGTCATTTAAAAAATGGATAGGTATATGGACAGGAAAGGAATGGAGGGTTATGGGCTGAGTGCAGGTCGGTGGGACGGGGTAGGTGTATGCATTCGGCACGGGCTAGAACGGCTGAGATGGCCTGTTTCCATTCTGTAATTGTTATATGGTTAAATTAGTGGGCAACACAGTTCAAATGGATGACTCGTGTTTATCTCTGTTTTTATTGTGCAGTTTGCCATGAATTCGGGTTTGTCACTCGAAAAGCTGTGGAAACCATCACAGTGGGAATATATGTTTCATCTGCTCGGTACAGATACAGGAGGCTTGGAGGGTACAGTGTTATAAACCCATGAAGTTAGTGATTAACTTCAGCATGTAATGCAAAAGTGAATTGTTGCTTCACCGGGATTCCTTTGGCGAGTCCACGAGTTATCTATAGGGTTTTGATCATATTAAGGAATGTTTCTGACAGACGTGACTTATTAGGTTGAAAACACAAAATGCTGGCAGAACTCAGCAGGCCAGACAACATCTATGGGAGGAGGTAGTGACGACGTTTCGGGCCGAAACCCTTCATCAGGAGTATTAGGTTGAATCGAGGTAGAATCGTCTTAGATTTGATGATACACGTTCAATAAACGTACTAATACCTATTGTCAACAGAAGTATAGGATGATACAGCCGAGCCTATTCTTAGTCTCAGAACGCAGCTCGTATGTGTCTGCAGAAGCTAAAAAACAGATTTCTTTGTTCTACAGTTCTACACTGCCTATTCGGCCATTTTTCTATTAGATTGTAGTCAGATTTGAAAGGAACCTATAAATTGGCACTGTTTATTCCCATGTGTGGATTTGTTTTTGGATGTATAAATGCTTCACGGTTTCTTTTTCAAGGCGCTGGTACCAGGTTGATTCTCACTTGTGCAGTGGGAGGATCGGCAATTTTAGTTCTGATAATAGTTCTGCTGAACTTCAAGTTAAAGAGATCGCACGGTAAGGGTCCTGATTGCTGACAAACAACACCTCTATTCTTACAAAATAGACGCGTTAATAATATTTAACTTCAAAATTGCAAATGACATTTACAGAATGATTGGACTTAGATCGTGGATTTTGAGGTCTGATTTGAGTGATAATATTCCGCCACAATACATGCAGGATCTTAAAATTCAACTATTTCACCAATCCATTCGATGTGTTTCATATTTCATTCACGGCTGTCTTTATATCTCATTGGAGTTCTTCCAAAGTCTTATTTTTAAATACAATGGCAGATCTATATTTTGAAACGTAAGCTACTTGACGTAGATTTAGCCTCCCTCTGATTGTCTAAAGGACATTGACTAACTTATGTACGTTTCACTGGTTTTAATTTCCACTTTGGTTAAAATACTGAAACTGCTGTTATGCTATTATCACTTTACAGTCTCGTTGAAAGTCAAAGCCTTCTGAGCATAGCACCAGGTGAATGCAGAACACAGCATATTAACACGACAGTTGCCAACACATACTTCTGAAAGATCCGTACCTTCAGCAGTTCCACTTACTCAATTAAATCAATTGGTTTCAAACGAATAGTGTTCAATGTTTGCAATGAAAATCATTTATTTTTAATTTCTTTTCTGAAGGGGGTAACACAAAATCTTTGGTCGGATGTCAGAATGAAGAGCCGGTAGGTGAAGCGACTCGTCTTGTTTCAGAGCAGAATATTCGCATAGCAAAGCTATTACGAATCTATTATATTCCATTGCACTTTGGAGTGTAGTAGGAAAAATAAAACAATTTTCTCCGTCAAATATTTATTTTCGAGTATATATCCAAGATTTTTTTGAATGTTCCCGTTGCATCTGCTTCCTGTATCCTTTCAAGATTCCACATCGGTTCATAGCCGGTTGGATTGGAAGGTGAACGGTAATATTTACCAGCGGAAGGTCAGTTGTTTTGACGAATAATTTAGCACACAACTGAGACTGCTAACAACTACTAAATGCTGGTTTACGAGAATCGCAGTTGACTGGACAACGGGAAAGTACAGTACGTGCACTAATCAATTCGTAATGTGTGTTACATTTGATCTGACGGACAGTAAGCAAGGTGAATATGTAACGAAATCTTGTTTTGTTGAAATGGTCTTTGCAATATTAAATGCAGTTTTAACCCCAATCTGCAACAAAGATACACACAGCGGTGCCTAACCTGCAATGGAATCGAACATACTTGCAACAAAATCCTGTAATATGTGGTGAACAATGATAACCACGTATTAAACGAAGCTCCACATGGTACCGTCTAGTCCACAATGCTACGCTAAATGAATATTATCCTCAATTTGCGAAATAAAGCCTAAAACGGATAAAAGTATTGTTGTCTCCCATTTGGATTTAAACCAGAAATTAATCTGTAGCTACTAACCGATTTTGGTAAGAGAAAATGTTGACATTACATATTGAAGACCTTTCCCCCAGAATGCAGCGGAAACGTTAACTATTTCTCTTTAACTGGTGGTTCCTGATCTACTAAAAATTTGTTTATTCTATTTCTCTGTTTTATTTGATGGTTCCAGTACTTCAATGTTATTCTTTTTCCTACCTAGATACATTCTCCTGATAACATTTGTCTTCTTGTGTTTCACTAATCACTTTCCCCAGTTTAACGCATTTAGTTTTAATTTTACCTCACGAGACTTTGTGCAAATGAAGCAACTGCAGCAACTAAGATATGGTAGTCATGCATACGTCACTGATTTGATTATAGCAGAATTCGTCTAAAACTTCTACCAGTGTTGGTAACACTTCCGGAAATGCAGGGCTACTTCTTAAAGTAATATCTTATGTTGAAGCTGAAGAATTCATGATAAAATTTTTATTATTACTTTTTTCCCTCTGTAGTGCCTTGCCATAGTGTTAGCAAAAAAATGCCATTTTCATCATTTACGTCAATTTGCTCTACCTACTTCGATGGTAATTTAAGTGATTTACCAGCAAAACCAATTAAATCAACGGAAACCCAGGATGCCACTTCCATGTTTTTTGTCTGAGTTAAGCGAGATTTAGCATCGGGACTTCCCATTTGCTGCAATATTCTGATCTTAAATAATGTGAGTGATAAGGGTCATAGTTTCAGTTTGTACCGTCGGGCCGAATTCTGGTCACGACAATGATTACAACAATTGGAAGCATGCGTAAAAGATAGAACATGGGCCTGTGCTCATGCACAGAATTTAGAGCGATGTAAGAGATAGGACTTAGGAGATGAAAACACACATCTGCCAGAACTGAGAAAACCATCCTATTCACAGGACTGTTATGAACGGTGATTTGAAAATCTAAAGATAGCGACTTGCAGCCGGAAACTGTCGAGATCCCACCTCCAGTATGATGTATGAACAGCATCATTTGTGCGCAGACAGATTGTTATTCCAACAAGCTTTTATCCTCGGTGTTTAGGTTTGAATGAATGATTTTTATTGTCATTATGCATAGGTACAATGAAACTCTCACAGGCAATTAAATAAAGCAGTAGATAAAAAGAAACAAGACAGTAATTAAAAAAAACAGTATTAGATAGATGAGTAGCAGAAAATAGTTTGCAGCAACACCAGAATATCATAGTAATGCAGAAAGTGCCGTTAGTGCAAGTATTTGAGTCCTTGTGTGTGCATGTGTGTGCTCAAAGTTTCAATCATTGTTCTGTGGGTGTGGTGTGATGGAGGCCACAGCTCTGAGGTAGAAGGAGTTCCTCTGTCTATTTGTTCTGGCCTTTAGAGTCCTGAACCTTTTGCTGGATGGCAGCGGGGCAAATAGGGAGTGGCCGGGGTGTGTGGTGTCTCTAGTTTGCTGATTGCTTTGCTCCTGAACATGCTGGAATAGATGGTGTCCTGTCCTGGGTGCTCCATCCTGACAATTCTCTGGGCCGACTTCACCACGCGATGCAGGTCTTGTCGTTCAGCGGCTGTGCAGCTGGCACACCACACTGTGGCACTGTTGGTCAGGATGGTTTCAATTGTGCTTCTGTAGAAGTTAAGCAACAGCTTTTGTGGGAGTTTGGTCTGTTTCAGCTTTCTGAGGATGAAGAGTCTTTGTTGTGCTTTTTTTTACAAGCATCGAGGTGTTGGTGGTCCATGTCAGCAGTTTTGACAACATAATTCCAAGGAACTTTAGGTTTTCCACAATTTCCACTACCTCTCCATATTTATGGAGGGCGTGTGTACTCTGTCCTTTGATCTCTTGAAGTTAATAATCATCTCATTTGTTTTAGAAGTGTTAAGGACCAGGTCGTTGTCCTTACACCACTCAGTCAGATGATCCATCTCGAGCCTGTAGGCTGCTTCATCCTCGCCCGAGATCAGGCCAACCGCTGTGGTATCGTCCGAAAATTTAATTATGGATTTGGAAGTGTAGATGGGGGTGCAGTCATGTGTGAAGAGTGTGTAGAGCATAGGGCTCAGCGCACAGCCCTGTGGGTGCCTGTTTTTAAGATGAGGGTGGTGGAGGTGTGCTTACCAACTCTGACTTGCTGTGGTCGGTCTGTGAGAAAGTCCATGTTTCTCACTCTACAACTCTAATTTGACTTATGATCACTGAGCTCTGTATCAGTTCGCTGTATTAAATATGTTTTTCTAACAGGCTGAACAAGCACCGATTGAGCACACCACTGCCTATGCTTCAAAAAACCATAGGGAGAGCAAACCATTTCCCAAAGATCGACAACAGGAAGAGCGCGTTATCTATTCCCAG
This sequence comes from Hemitrygon akajei, assembly GCF_048418815.1. Classification (NCBI taxonomy): domain Eukaryota; kingdom Metazoa; phylum Chordata; class Chondrichthyes; order Myliobatiformes; family Dasyatidae; genus Hemitrygon; species Hemitrygon akajei. The sequence continues at coordinate 31,034,946 of NC_133140.1, forward strand.
GTAAAGCAGAGAGATTAGCGTGAATGTGATACAGATTTGCATTAGAGATATACCACGGTAACCAGCCCTTCCGGTACATCTAGCCAGTGCCGCTCAGTCACACCCACGTGACCAATTGACCTCCTAACCTGTAAGTCATTGGAGGAAACCGGAGTACCCCAGAGGTTTCATATTTATTTATATAATCACCATCCAAGAGGGAGTTAATTTTACAAACTTGAGCATGCCATTGACACTGTAACAAAATATAAAGTGGGTCATAGCGAATCCCCTTTCAGTGAAAAGTAACCGATCACCAGAAAAAACTTAACATTCTGATGCAAGTATAATATTTTCTTCCATCTGGGGAGACTCCAACATGACGGCATAAATGTCGATTTCTCGAAATTTTGGGAATTCCCCATCATTCTGTTCTCTCTTTTTTCCATTCAGTATTCTGGTTCCCTTTCACCTTTTCTCTTCTCGTCATCTGCCCATGAGGCTCTCCCCACCCTTGTGCTCCTCTGTCTTCCATTTTGTAGAGTCCACTGTCCTCCCGTATCCGATTCCTTCATACAGCGTTTACCTTTTCCACCGTCAGCTCCCAGCTCCTTACGTCATTCCCACTCCAGTCATCCACATACCTTCGCACTCCTGTCACCTGCCACCTTCCCCTCACCCCCTCCACACCTTTCATATTCCGGATTCTGACCCCTGTTTTCCCGTCCCGATAAAGCGTCTCTGCCAGAAGCAATCGACAGTTTATTGACCTTCCTGCATTTTGCCTTACCTAATGATGTCCTTCAGTATCTTGTTTGCATTCTTTAAGATTTTCAGATCTGCAGAATCTCTGGAGATTACTTTTTCCTTGCTTTTACGAATTTAATTTCACATGTAATTTTCACACGAAGAAACGCTAAAAAGCACGAAATTTGGAATGGCCATCCTTCCCAATGCCCATTATCAGCTCCACAATAAACACGAGTGTCTGATAATAACCGAGGAGAACTGAATTACCGGAAATACCGAATTGTGACTAAACTGTAATCAGAGAGCCTGACTGAACAAAGTGCCAACGTTCATTCTATCTGTTATGCGCTGTCCACTGACAACAATGTCCATGTGCATTTGGAACTGTGTTGGCAGGTGCGGCTGAAAAAACAACTGTGAGCTCCATAAACGAAACAGGTTGCGGCAATCAGACACAAATGACACAAAATGCACTTGTATTATATTAGCCAAATATTTTGAACCATAACTGCTACTTCAAGGATTTCTGTAGTCCCCGAACTTTATTTTATTGAAATTCTAATAAGTAAGGAAAGAAACGCTCATAAATATATCATAAACGAAAGTCTTGATACAACATTGGCATAAATTCTGCAGAAATCGCAAGGAACCTGAAGTTCATTACTTATGAGTATATCTTCAATTTGCTTTAAAATCGTGTGATTCACTCAGTCAGTAAATGTTCGACTAACCGCTGATTTTGCATTACTTTCACAGACTAAAGGAAATGGAGCTGACAAACTGACTTATGCCGTTTTGCAGATTCCCGATTCGAATTACACACAGGCATTCAAACATCAAAGCAAACATACATTGTACGCAGATGTAATTACATCAAAGAAGCTGTGAAGCTGAGAATCCAACTGCAGTTCAGAGCTATAGATCATCAATGAGAGCACACAATGAGTTTCAGAGTATTGCTACGGTTCGTTTCTTGCTTCCATCAAAGATTGATCATCAAGATCACGTGTAAGAATTGGGAAGATATATGGTCAATTTCAGGATTCATTAGAGGCAATTGTCACAAAATAAAACTAAAGAAATAAAATTACGAATGAGAACAGGAATAAGGCTTATTCCCACGGCTGAAATGGTTGCCACATGAGAACGCAGGTTTAAGGTGCTGGGGAGTAAATACAGAGGAGATGTCAGGGTTAAGTTTTTTACTCAGAGAGAGTGGTGAGTGCGTGGAATGTGCTTCCGGCAGCGGCGGTGGAGGCGGATACCATAGGGTATTTTAAGAGACTTTTAGATAGTTACATGGAGCTTAGTAAAATAGAGGGCTATAGGTAAGCCTAGTAATTTCTAAGGCAGGGACATGTTCGGCACAACCCTGTGGGCCGAAGAGCCTGTATTGCGCTGTAGATTTTCTATGTTTCTATGCAAGCCATTCCGGCCCTGTCTACTGCCCGGCCATTCAAGGTGATAAAGTCTGATATCCAGAGATTCGTCACTATCAGCGAGATTTTTTTTGGCAGGGACAAGTCGCTAAAAAGCTATTCATGCACACTTATGTCAACGTTCAACAGAGGGAACTATAGATCTGACCATGTTCGAATAATCGCAACGAGTTCTCGTGATAACGCTTCTCTGCCTGAATTTTGATGAGTAAAATCCGTATGAAGAAAATTTCAATACGTTGTTTTATTTTATTAAAACTCTTGCTTTTGATATTCATTCACGGTTTGGTGTTCATAACTAGCTGTAACATACAAATGCAGTATCACATGGTAGTAACAGAAAACTGAGCGCAGCCAGCAGGCATGAAAATTCGTCCCTACCTGTGTACCCGTCCTTAACTGCATTGAAGCAGAGTAGAACAGCACATGGTCACATTGAAGCCTAATCTTAACATTTGGCCAAATCCATAGACGCTGGAAAGTAGATTTATAGGAAAGTCACGTGTTTAGAAGTGTACTCGCGAAGAATATGGTGCCAAGGACACTGCTCGCCATCCATTACAACTGCCAGTTGCTCAATGGAGCAAATTGAATCTGAAATATGCCCAACGTTTGCCTCACCAATACTCAGCATATTAACACATTAACACCAGTTCATCAAAATGTCTGTGTGATAGAACAGAGTGAACATCCGGTTATGATACATCAAGTCGCGTGGTTGGTGGATAAGGTGTGGAATTAAGGAAGCGGGGCCGGTGGAGGGGGGTATAAGTAAAGGGATCACCGGCAGAGAAATGCATCCTCATTTTGATAACGCAAACAGGCACCTATTCTCTGAATTAATTTCGGCAATCCAGCGAAATTCCCGAACATAATGGAAAAAGTACAGTTTTGAAAACAAGTGGTCCACTCAAAACTCCTTTGTAGTACAAGATCGTGGTTGACATGCTTGTATCATTATCTTGGTTCTTCGCGTACCCATGTTGCTTTTTACCCACCTGCTTCTTGAAGATTTGTCTATCAGATGGATGGGTGGGATAGATTTTTCTTTGCGAATCATTCATTCAATTCGTTCACCCAAGTCACTTCCTATCTCAAATTTTACCGACTGCTCCACTTTAATATATTGTGTTTATACCTTTTTTAAACTAAAGATCCACAATGTTATATCTTATTCTTAGTTGACAGAATCTTTATACTCTTATCTTCCTTATTCATTTCTTCACCTATCCATTAAAAGCACAAACAGCTGTTTGTCATTTCTCTGGCTGGCAAAACCACAACAGCTGACCAATTCTGCAAGCAACCATGACGTTCTGGTCTTATTTTCTATAATCCTATCCACGACTTATTTATTTACGTTCATCTCAAAGTCGTTTTAACACTTTATCCTTAATTTCTCGTACTACGAAATGCCCTGTACAAATAAATAAACAGCTTTCTAATAATGACCCAAAAGCACGTCTGCATTATATTTATCTGAAATGATAGTTTACAATAGTCAAATGGAGAAAGAAAATAAATAAGATAATGATATAAATAATAGCGGGTTCAATGCGGTAAAAATCTTTAGAAAGTACAGAGAGCTGCATAAACTTGTAAATTCCTCTGAATCATCCCAAACTTGTACATTCTGTCACAGCGACGGCCAGGAGAGGGCGCCATCTACGGTAATCTATGATAATTGCTACGCTGTTACGACGGTACTTCTAAATTCTATCAGTTGGAGTTCCTTCAAGCTATTTAGAAACATCCTCACTACTAAGAAACAATTTCCACGTCCCAATGTATATTTACTGAAAAACAATACCGTACTTGCGAAACACGAGACGTGATTTTGAACGTTGGCTTCTCGCTTGAGCTCACAGAGAACTGAAATTCCCGTTTCAGGATTTGAGGACTAAATCTCGGTTAAAATGCTTTGGCGTTTAATATTGTGTTTCATTAAACATCTTACATCAAGTTCAATTTGCACTGCCGACAGACAAACATTGATCCCATGGTATCGAGTTCTTGAATGAAAACGATATTTCCCATTAACAGTCCAAAATATACCCTTAAATCAACTTTAATAAAACGTGACTCGACCGTTATTATATGTTTTTGCAGAATTCCGAAATTAGCAAATTGGAAAATTTGGAGTTGATTTGAGGATCCCTCTTGAAGTGTTTAAAGCGACCTGAGCTTCATAATAGCTGTCATTGAAGACTATGAGACTCTACGTGATTGTCAATCGCGCTAACTGGTATAGTATCAAGGTAACTTGCCGAACACCAGATCTATCCTGACTAACATTCAGATTCCAATCCGAATCCTTGTCAATTTAATTTTCACTGTTTAGATCGTCTTCATTTTCGCCTCCCCGTTCCTCTGCGTGCTGCTATCATGGTTCCATCTGTGTCGTCGCTGCCGTTGTCAACATCAGAAAGGCATTTCCGGTTTGTGTTACTTTTTAAAAAACATAAATAGTCCTGTTAATGAGGGATAAATAAATACGGCGCGATCTCTATGAGTCTGGAGGCGGGAAAGCATTGCATTCTAATACCAATGAAGGAATGAAACCAACAGGACTGCAGGAACACTTAGCTGAAAATGCAGCCTGAAGAGACTACTTTTGGTAATACTTAGTTGCAGAAGATGAAAGAAGCATTGGAAAAGTGTTGTGCGCTCGTTATTTGTCAATAAAGCCAAAATTTACCTTGATAGCGGTCTCATTGCTTTTCTCAAATGCTACCAAAGTACGGAAAATCTCATACAATAGTGAGATAATGTCTGCTGCATCATAGGTGCCTACCACTGTTCTCAATATTGATACCAGTATTCTAAAATCTATTCCTTCGAGTAATAACTCTGCAGCTCATAGTGTTAACGAAATGTGTGAAGACATTTATTGCAAGGGGGCAAAGAGAGCGGATCCAAGTGCAGGACACTGGCACTTAGGTAGCATTAACAGAAGTGTGTTTATTAATAATTGCCAGGAAGGCCGGAGAGCGAGGATCAGATGCTGACGTGGAAGTGAACGTTGGAAAATGAACATGAAAAGCTTGGAGACGGAGCCTGGCTTGCATTCGGACACGGAGCCTGGACTCGTACTTGGACTTGGACACGAAATGACAAAACCAAACAATGACAGACACTTCGTATCTTGAATCGGAGTAGCGGCAAACGGCCTGCAATCCTCAGCTGAACACGAGACGATAAAACCCACCAACGACAGAGAATTCATATCTTGGCTCTGAGTAGCGGCAAACGGCCTGTAATCCTCAGCCGGACATGAACAACAAAACACAACAACGACAGAAAATTCGTATCTAAACTCGGAGGAGCGGGAAATGGCCAGCAATTCTCAGCTGGGCACGAGAGGTCAAAACTCAGCAACGACAGACAATTCGTAACTTGGGTCAGAGTAGCGGCAAATGGCCAGTAATTCTCAGCTGCCCAGAAAAACTACAGAATTCGTATCTTGACTCGGAGTAGCGGAAAACAGCCGACGAAACTCAGCTGGACACGAAAACGACGGAGTTGACAAAGCAAACCCAGGCACTGTAGCAACTTAGTCCACTATTCTCAGCAGCCTGGAACGGGCATTCTCACACTGGTTCAGGTGACGGTCTACTATTGTCGGTGGCCCAGAACGTGCGTTGGAGCAGTGGCTTAGGTGACGGTCGAGCATTGAGTAGATACAAGCCGGAGTTTTTATGCTGTCGGTTCCGATGAGAATCAGGTGCCCCAAACAAGGGGTCGGGCAGAACACGGGAAAAAGGAAATGAACAGAAATGAGGTGTCCACGGACTGAACCGTGACAGCATTGAGTATTGTTACATATCCGGTGGATACTTTGTGACTGTCTTGTGACCATGATGTAACTGAATATCTGGTAAGCATGATGTAATTGTCTTGAGATGGTGGGGTGATGTAATTTCCCGCCAGTTTGAGATCACATGATGTAAATTTCTCGCCAGTGTGAGGTCAGGTGATGGCCTCTTCCAACAGGTATAAAAAGGGAAAGCCCTGCTGAGACGCAGGTTAGCTCTTAGTTTAACTCGTTAGTTACTCCGCTATGTTGCGTATTCATCTCATGACGCGGTTTTGTTTTAAAATGGAGTTTTACTTTCTACTGTAAGAATCGTTGTGCCGACAGTTTCGCCAAATCGCTGCCAGTTATGTTTGATGTATCTTTGATATCATTTTAAAGTCTAAGTATTGGAGAGTGATGACGTCACTGAAGTACGGGTACCCGAAGAATCGAGTAAAGTTTGGTGGTTTAATACAGGATCGACCTTATTGGATCTTCGTTCGAGGAAATAGTAACGTGTATCTGAGATAACCCCTGCCTTGTAAGAGCAGAAAGTGTTGTGCAGTGTAATTCGCCAAAGAAAAGGTCAGTTCCTTTAAGCCTTTAAAAATAAATTCCTTCATCGTGATTCTCTCGGACAAGACATATCTCGGCTGGGATCAGTAGTAACGTCACGTCGTCGAGGAATTCGTTACTTCAGGAAAGTCTCTCCTAATTTAACGTATAAATCATTTAGACTCTCGCATTTACCACTTTAAGAACTGTTTTCGCTTTTATTGCTTTAAGAACTGTTCGAGTTGCCGTATAGCAGTTAACATCTGGTTAAGTTAGTCGTTTGTTTACATTTTATTTTTGTTGAACAGAGTTAAATAAATGTTTATTTGTTTATAAAATAACCTGTCTTAGTTCTATATTCATTGTTGCTGGAGATGTATCGTAACAGTATAAACTATGTACAAAAACAGCATTTGTGATACTACTGGATGATTCAACTGTGCAAGACGACAAGTCATTGCTAATAGCTAAAGCGCAGTTTGTTCTAAATTTAAAAAGTTGATAAAGGTAATATAAAAACGTGGAAAACAAATCCATCTATGAAAACTTAAAACGTATATTGAGGATAAAAGTATTCCAATTAGGAACATAATTTCTTGTACAACAGGTGGAGCACCATATATGGCAGTTCACTATGCTGGTTTAGTGGCATTCATGACCAAAGGAGTTGCAAATCTCTTCGCAATATATTGTGTAATTCGTCATCAACTATTCGTAGCCAAAAAGCCCCAGCCAGTGAATTTTAACAAGCTTAACTGTTGTAATATCTGCTATCAACAAACATAAAGCGCATGCATTAAAAAGCATAGTATTTCGCCAGTTATGCCAAGATAACGACGAAGAGTTAGAACGCTTGCTTCTTCAGTCTGAATTGAAGTGGCTGTCAAAAAGCTGCTGCTTAAAACGTTTCTTTGATCTTTTTGACACAGTAGTTGAATTTTTGCTCAATGTTGAGAAGAACTTGGGGAACAAGATTCGAACTTCTGCGTGAAATAAGTGGCTTACCAAGTCAATCTGTGTGACATTATGAACATTCTAAATATAAAACTGCAGGGTGAGAATTTCAATTTAATCCAGGCAAGAAGAGCACTGTCCACTTTTATCGGAAACTTGGAAATATATAAGCAAAACACTGAGCGAAGAATGTTCTCACAATTCTCTTGCATAGAAAGTATGACACTCCCTTTCACAGATGGTTATTTGCAAGAGTACTCCTTAAACCTGCAATCACTGAAGACGGGCTATCAGAATCGATTCAAGGTTTTAAACGATCTGGAGATTCCGCATGGGGCAATTAACTCACTTCTTTGCAAGGTGGAAGAACAGAAAGAGAGCTTACAAGAGGAAATAATCGAAATTCATACTGATGAAAAAGCAAAAATGCATTTCAAAAAATGTCAGCTTATGTGGTATGTGACTACACTGTTATACGAAGTTCCACAGTGCTTGTCACTGCATTTCGTACTTCAACCTTGTCGAAAGAGGCTTCACGGCAGCGAACCACAAACACACACACACAAAAAAAAACAGAAATCGTTTGGACATTGTGACATGTGTGGACCCAAGGTTTTTGTTGTCACAGCTTAAAACAAATATTTCAACTCTGGCTAAAAACTATCAAGCTGAAGTATCACATTGATATCCAACATATACTGCTGGCGCGCAGGTGCTGTGTAAGCTAGGTCTAAAGGCAAATAAAAATTTAAGGCAGAATTGTTTCACTCATGTTAGCATATAGTAGACATGTGTTGCATTATGGGGAGCCGGAAAACATATTGTGTCTAAAGGAACTCGCGTTTTCTTTTTGGAGCGATGGAGGATGCGAGGTGAACTGATAGACGAGTATAGATGACGAGAGGCATTGCTCGTGTGGATAGTCAGAGGATTTTTCCCAGGGCTAGCATGAGAAGGCACAGTTTTAAGGTGCTTGGAAGTACGTACAGAAGAGATGGCAGGAGTAAGTTTATTTTAATGCGGGGGGGGGAGTGTGTGGAATGAGCTGCTAGCGACGGTGATGGAGGGAAATGCGGAGGGTCTTAGGTGAGTGGGCAAATTTATGACAGATACAATTTAATGTGGATAAATGTGAGGTTATCCACTTTGGTTGCAAGAACAGGCAAACAGATTATTATCTGAACGGTGGCCGATTAGGAAAAGGGGAGATGCAACGAGACCTGGGTGTCATTGTACACCAGTCATTGAAGGTGGGCATGCAGGTACAGCAGGCGGTGAAAAAGACAAGTGGTATGTTGGCATTCATAGCAAAAGGATTTGAGTGCAGGAGCAGGGAGATTCTACTGCAGTTGTACCAGTTGTACAAGGCCTTGGTGCGACAGCACCTGGAATATTGTGTGCAATTTTGGTGCCGTAATCTGAGGAAAGACATTCTTGCCATAGAGGGAGTACAGAGAAGGTTCACCAGATTGATTCCTGGGATGGCAGGACTTTCATATGAAGAAAAACTGGATCAACTAGGCTTATACTCAATAGAATTTAGAAGATTGAGGGGGTATCTTATTGAAACGTATACAATTCTAAAGGGATTGGACAGGCTAGATGCAGGAAGATTGTTTCCGATGTTAGGGAAGTCCAGAACGAGGGGTCACAGTTTAAGGATAAAGCAGAAGACTTTTAGGAGCGAGATGAGGAAAAACTTCTTCACACAGAGAGTGGTGAATCTGTGGAATTCTCTGCCACAGGAGACAGTTGAGGGTAGTTCATTGGCTATATTTAAGAGGAAGTTAGATGTGGCCCTTGTGGCTAAAGGGATCGGGGGTATGGGGAGAAAGAAGGTGCAGGGTTCTGAGTTGGATGATCAGACATGATCATACTGAATGGCGGTCCAGGCTCGAAGGGCAGAATGGCCTACTCCTGCACCTATTTTCTATGTTTCTATGTTTCTATGTCTTTTAAGAGCCTCCTGGATATGTACATGGAGTTTAGGAAAACAGAGGGCTATGGGCAACCCTAGGTGATTTCTAAGGTAACGACATGTTTGGCACAGTTTTGTGGACCGAAGGGTCTGATTGAGCAATAGGTTTTCTATGTTCCTCTGTTTCTAAGAGGGGATTTGACAAGTTTGAAGGTGCTTTAGTGGGGCGTTGGCAAGGATGGAAATGTTTGGGGGGGAGCGTTGGGCTAGAATTGGCTAGGAAACATTGTTCTAGAGTAGTATTAAACAGCTACAGTCCAACTACAACCAGCTGTCTGAAAACCCGGAGGATATGTTATTGAATTATGGTGTTCTTCCAGCTTTGATTGTGCTTCCCGGTTACGGTGTCATAATTGTTGACGGCCAATATAACAATGATACTGAGGTTCCGGCAAAATCTGGATTTGCAGGCTATATCTCAATGAGTGTAATCCTGCAGTTCCTAAAAACAATTGAATTAGAAAGGAACTACGGAGAAAAGTGCTAATTCGGAAACTGAGATAAATAAATATCGAAGAGAAAATCCGATCAGCGTCCACTCTGCATCGCCAAGCCCTCTGCTGGCAGTTGTTTTTTAATGCACACTGAATAAACAAGATTCAGCAACATCGGGTTTCAGCAAGTATATAGAATTTACAGAATTACGTGAAATAAATAATGCATCTGTGATGTTGACTGACTCCGTGAATCGACGGCAATATTAGAAGAGAACAACAAATAAGTGATCTTAGCATCTCGTAAGAATTCACTGAATTGGGGCCCAACCCACAGGGAAAAAAATATATACAGGAATCGATTTCACTTTGAAAGCGTCATGGTAACGGACTGAATAACTTAATTACAATAGCAGAAAGTAAAGTTAGTTCCTCGTTAGGTAATATATAATTCTTCTGACATATCATGTTACTGTTATGTCAGATAGGGACTTTCGGCTTGATAACTTTACGCCAATAAAGGGACAGGCTATATTAATAAATCTGAATTCACAAATGCAGATGGTAGGTCAGTGAATCTCTAGTGGCCTTTCTTGTCATGTTGTTAAAAGTTTCAGGATTTGTCGACATTGTTAAAGAAGTGGTTTGTTGCGACATTGCTCCTTGTGGGGGCAACATGCAGATGCCGGTTTGAAATAAGTTCGTTTATTCATAGGGAACACTTTCATGCATGATGATGGAATGTTTCATTTTTTTTAGTCCAACATAATATTAAATCCGTCTCTGGACGAATACTTTTTGCAAGTGTCCGTACGGAGAGTTTTTCTACAGAGTGAATAATACTCGTCTGTAGTGAACACAATGTGAAATATTTTTTATTGCAAGATTCAACCGTAACGTGATTCGAAGTTATATGTAAGCTTCGACTCAATGTCAATATTGACATCAGGAGGTTCGCAAGACTGCAAAAAATGTAGAACGTTGTGGACACAGCTCAATTCATTAGGAAATCAGCCTCCCGTCTGTAGTCTGGATACACTTGCCAATACTGTTCCCTCTAAGCTGCATGTGTGCGGCCGCACAATAATTGAAGTGCTCCCCCACGCATAACCTTAGTTGCCACGCATCTGGAATTTCTTTCATTTAATGTTAATATAATTGTGAAATTATGCTAATATAATTTGGAAATCTATGTTAATATAACTGTGAAATACCCAATAATTAACAATGTGTTTGTGAACATAATTCATAAAAATTATAAACGTACTACAAATTTCACCGCTGAGAAAAATCTACTTTGAATGCAGCTGGAGATCACGGACTCCAACAAGGCCTCAGCCACCTTGAAAAGAAAAGGCATAAGAGAGAATAATTTTAAGTAGTCCACGTACCCTCGTGGCAGTGTATTCAGGAGAGTTAAGACTTCATGTTGCAGCTGTAGCCATTGGCTTGACTACACTTGGATTGTTCACTGTACACAACAGGAGACTGAGGGATAACCTTATGGAATTTGAAAGAATATGTTAATAGACATTAATATAGTAGATGCTCACAGTGCATTTCCCAATCCCAGATATGTAAATCTGGAGGATATGGCTCTGAATTGTGATAGAAAATATTTAAAGCAGAACTATGCATGGTTTGTTTTCACATAGAAGACGGTTCATGTATGGGGCAAGCGGCCTGAGGAAGTGGTATTATGGTAGAGGCTGGTATAAAAACAGCTACATAAAAATCTCGTTCGGATTGGTCGGGCCCGGTGGAAGAACCTTGTCCAAGCCGTACTCCAGGATTCAATTTCCTCTTTCAGCTAAAGATCGACAAGAAAATTCTCTCAAAGCTTAATGGGAATTCATAAACAACAGAGAACAGAAATGCACTAACGAGCTTGTTCATGATATCATGGAAAGTTTTCGTGGGTACATTTGGTCTGCATCTCAAAACATGGATTTGCACTCTTCCTTTTTTAACACGGCACTTAGGTTACATACAATGGATGTAAGTTAAATAACTGACTTTTAAGCCTTTACTTCTCAACTAAATGTTTCTTAGCTTGTTCGATAATGTTCATGTTTCAATTCTATGACGTGTGCATTCCGGAAAGAGAAAAACGAGAAACTTAATCACAACGTTAAGCGAAGGTTAACACGGCGACCTGCTGTACGGCTTGGCTCGAAATACCGGAAGTGCCTACTCCACGCTGTATCTCAATAAAATAAATAAATAAGCAAATATAACATTCCGCACAGTGGATGTCCTCAAAAATGCAGCAACAATAGGGGTCAACAGCTGGTAATGGAGAGAGAAACAGAACAGATATTTCTGATTCGTAAGCCGATGAAAGGTTATAAATCTAAGGCTTTAACTTTGTTTCTCACCCTTGATTCGCCAAATAAACTTTCACATTGTAATCGAAAGTATCGTGGAATTTGCAGTCCTTGCAAGATGTTTGTAAAAAAGACCTCTTTAACAATGTCAGCGATCCTGATGGTTGTGGAAAGGTTTTATGTGATAAAGCCATGCACATGAATAATATTACAAAATTCATGGGGCTACATTAGTAGCCCGATCCGTTTCTGGAGAAAATTAGTTCAATATCTCCGGTGTTAACTAGGACTGCCATACCGAAATGACACAATGCAGAATACATAATGGATTATATTTTCCTCCATTTTGCTTTTATATCTTACCCCTAAACAAACCTCCCTTCACGCGCCCTCCCCGAACATACCACGGCAGCTAATGTATTTATACTTTGTAATACAATACTTCACAAATACAAGTACGGACATTTCACAGCCATACCCCACACTACTTCAAGACGAAGACCCACACACATCCACAACATGTCAGATGATCCGGAATACACTCATATTACAATTCGTCAACCACCCTGTGAGGTAAACGAAATGCGTGTTAGAAGCGAGGTAACTTCCCAAGTACAATCAAATGCCCTTACCTAGTAGGTAATTCCTTAGGACTCTCAAATATGTCAAGCAAGGTCCCCATTTCGAATAGAACTCTTTCACAGACCTCCCTCAGAGTGAAATTAATCTTATCTAATTTCAGAAAAAATCATTACATCCTCCAACCAAGCAGTAGCAGATGGTGGAGTGGCAGATTTTCAGACCAGCAAGATTCTCCTACGGGCTAAAAGCGATGTAAATGCAATTATATCCGACTGGTCCGAGGTATAATACTCGTCTGTAATGAGAACAACGTGAAGTTTTTATACAGCAATATTCAGCTTTACCATTATTCAAAGCTATATGTAAGTTTCGAATCAATGATAATACTGTACCCAAAATGTTGACAGTGGGAGGATGCCTAAATTAGTACAAAATGCAGAAGGTTATGGACAGAGCTCGGCTCATCAGGAAACCAACCTCCCATGTATGTAGTCTGAATACACTTGCCATCACTGTCGCCTCTGATCTGCGCGGGGGCGCTCCCGCGTGGTAATTGAAGAACTCCCCACACGTTGCCCTTGTTGCTAATATAATTTTGAAATCTATGTAAGTACAATTATGAAATACCCTGTAATTAATTGTGTTGGCGTATATAATCCATATCTTTTCCAAATAATAAACTTACCACACCCATCAGTGTGTAGCATTTTAGAGCTTCAACGTATTTATATTGTCAGTGTTACAAGTTACAATGCTGTTAGAAATTGTAACAATAAGCTCAGAATGGAAGTCGGTAGATGATTATTAATAAATTGCCAGTCCGCACATAATCCTTTTAAAAGCCATGACAAAATGTCCTGCTTGGAGCAATTGTTAGTCCACGTTGCTATTAAACATTACGTGGAGAGAATGTTGCTTCCCTCCCCCTAAGAAAAGCAACCAGGCTAATCAAGATCATTTCCTCTTCAGAGATTAGTGAAGGGTCTCGACCCGTAACGTTGTTTGTTTATACCTCTCCATATATCAGGGGTTTCAACCTTTATATGACATGGACCTCCACCATTAACGAAGGGGTCTTTCGACCCCCGGTTTGAAGCCCCTATCAGAGATGGCGCATGACCTGCTGAGTTCCTCCAGCATTCTGTGTTTGTTACTCTGAATTTCAGAGTTTTTTGTGCTTCTGATTTGCTCTGCCGTGAATAGTGACAGGATATACTGGAGGGATCTCAGAAGCGTTGATGCACAAACGATTTTAGGGTGCACGTAACGACGACACATCAGGATCTAGATAAAAAGGGCGTTTAGCCTACTTGCCCTCTTGGCAGTATATTGACAAGAGTTGGGACATCATATTGTACAAGTAGAGAATGGCTAGGCCGGTCTTGGAACGTTGCCGGCTCTTTGGGTCATCCCAGTTAGCACCTAGTAGAGGGAGAACGATTGCAAAAGAGATTTTATGGGACATTGCCTTGGATGGAAGATTTTACTGGCACGGAGAGATTGGATAGACGTGGATTGTTTGCTCTGGAGTTCAGGTGACTGAGGGATAACCTTATGAATTAAAAAAAACAATTGCTACAGACATTAACATACCGGATGCTCATAGCACATTTCTCAAGACAGGGGATCCAAACCTGGAAGACGCAGCTGTGAACTGAGAGAGAGAATATCAAAAGGGGAACTGGGCACGGCATGGCTTTCAGACCGAGGACGGTAGGTATATAGATCGAGCTGTTAGAGGAAGTGGTACCGTGCTGCAGGCAGGTATAAGAACGGCTACATGAATATTTCGTTCTGATTGGATGAAACGGGTGGACGAGCCCTCTTCCGTGATGCACTCCAGGATTCAATGTTTTCTGTAAAGATCTACAACAAACTCCTCGTGCAGGATAACAGGAAATTACAAATTGCGGAGAATAGAAATGCACTAACGAGTCCGCTGATGATATCATGGAAAGCCTTTGTGGTTAAAATTTACATGTGTCTCAAAAATCGATTTGCGGACTGTTGGCTTTTTTTTTTAAAGCTCGATGTTTAGGTTACAGACAGTGGATTAAATATTTAAAAAGTGATTTCAAAGCCTCGTCGTCACAACTGAATGTTTCTAATGTTGTTCTGCGATATCGGTGTTTCGATTCTACGCGTGTGCATTCTGGAAAGAAAAAAATGAGAAGCTTCACCACAATGTTAAATAAAACAGAGTTTTATGTTTAATCTTTAACCATATCAATTGCTGACAGCCTTCCAAGCGTGAACAGTTACATCATTAGCATCTATTTGGAGAATGATTGCGCTTTATTTTCATTTAAGGCCGAGAATAATGAAATGTGGTCGGATATAGACGTCAGATCACGCACTGAAACAAAGAAGTGGCCGTTCTATGAATAAAAGGATATTATTTGAGTAATTGCTTACACAACCGAGCTTGATTCTGGATTGTCATAACGATGTAAATGGCTTTGAAATGTAATCAAACTTGCAGTATGATTTGTGAAGACATCAGTTTGCTTCGAATCAAAAAATTATAATTTAAATGGAAGCAAAAATTGCCTGACAGGCGAAGACAACCTGAAAATTATAACTTCATCACCCCCATTTAGATCCACGAAAAGTGAGGCAACACTGAACCTGCGAATCGTTTAGGGTCGTTATTTGTAACCAGAGCTACAGACTGGACCTCGTCTACATTGATGATACCCGACGTAAATTGGGGAGCACTTTTTCGAGCACCTGCAGTCCATCCCAAAAAGCGGAATTTGCTACTGGCCAAATGTTTTCATTCCTATCCTTTCACGTTCCGACATTTCGATTCATGTTCTCTTCTTACGCCTTCATGAGGCTACTGTCAGTGTGTGCGAGCAACACCTCGGATTCAGCCTAGGTAGCCTCCAACCTGACGACATAAACATCGACTTCGTTATTGATCCCTCTCATGTCTCCTTTCTGTTCCCACCTCTGTCCTCTTAACTTCACTGCTCTGCTGCCTATAACCTCCACTTCTGTCCCAATGCCTTCCCATTCTCCTATAGTCTACTCTCCTCTCCTATTAGATTCCTTATTCTCGAGCTCTTTGCATTTTCAACCTCTTACCTCCCAGCTTCTTACATCATGCCACTTTCCAACCGCACACGCTCCTTTCCCCCTCACTCAAAGCCCCCTCAATCTGGTTTCACCTATCACCCTCATCTCTCTTCTGTTCTCAACTCTGTTCTCTTATCTTCTCTGCTCTCCTGCCGATAACTTCCTCTTTTGTCTCACTTCCTTCCCTTTCTCCCGTAGTGTCCTCTCCTAATGGATTCCTTATTCTCCAGCTCTTTGCATTTTCAAACTCTTACCTCCCAGCTTCTTACATCATGCCACCTCCCAACCGCACACGCTCCTTTCCCCCTCCCTCAAAGCCCCCTCAACCTGGTTTCACCTATCACCCTCATCTCTCTTCTGTTCTCAACTCTGTTCTCTTATCTTCTCTGCTCTCCTGCCGATAACTTCCTCTTTTGTCTCACTTCCTTCCCTTTCTCCCGTAGTGTCCTCTCCTAATGGATTCCTTATTCTCCAGCTCTTTGCATTTTCAAACTCTTACCTCACAGCTTTCTACTTCACGCCACCGTCCAACTGCACAAGCTTCTCCCCTCCAGCTTCCACCCCCAAAGTACACTCAACCTGGCTTCCCCTATCTCCTTCTAAATTGTCTTTCTTCTCACCGCCTTTTTATTCTGGTATATTCCTCCGTCCTTTCCAGTACTGAAGAAGGGACTCGGACCGAAACTTTGACCGTTCATTTATTTCTATAGATGCTGCCTGGTCTACTGAGTTCACTTTGTGTGTGGTGCTATAGATTCCAGTATCTGCAGGATCTCCTGTGTTACTGATACTAATGCTCTGTTATCAGTCCTTTGAGAAAGTATTCGACATTATCGGAAAATAGGAACACTGGGAGCTAAAGGTAACGTGCTTAATCTGACGGCGAATTGCTTAGATAGCTGCCGCTGAGAGAAGGGAAGAATGAGTACACGGCATGCTGAAATCCCTTTGGTCTTGGACCCAGTCGTCTCACTATATCTTCAAAGACTTGAGTGAAGTAACACAAGACCATGGGGATGAATATCGGGTTAGATAGCGCAGTAATTTCTGGACGACAACAGCAAAATATTACAAAAATCCGATGTCTGCAAAAATAGAGGCAAGCGAAACATGTCTAAGATTTCTGATTGATCCCCCCCCCCCCCCATGAAAGGTTGCAAATTAAGGAACCGATTTTGTTTCCCACTCATTGATTCCCCCTACTCTACAGATCACCTTTCACGTTACAGTGTAAGTACAGTGGAATTTGCAATCGTTGCAAGATGTCTGTAAGTACGTTTTACCTATGGCAATGTTCCTGATAGCTGGGGAAAGGGTTTATATGATAAAGCGATGCACATGGTAATAGTCATATATTGCACAAAATTACTCAATTCGAGGGGATTCCCGAATAGTCCGACACGTCTCTTGTGAAAATCAACCCAATAGCCTTTCGAGTTAAGTGGGACTGTCAAATCCGCACTTTTCAAACATCTGATTTTTTTTGATAACTTTCAAATCTTCCCAAATCTTCCAAAACGAAAGCAAAGAATAAAGATTTAAAAATCTTAAAACTCCAAAGAATTGTTTTTTTCATAGTTATGGATATTTTCAAGCAGATTAAACATCGTTTTTAGCAGTGAATAAATTTCAATTATCAAGCATTTGAGGATTTCAATACAATCTGGCTAATATTTGTAAGGTGAATTTTAAACTGATGACACATCTGTACTTTGTTTTACCCTCGACTGGGATTCGCATCATTCCGTTCTATTTACCAGTAAGGAATATTGCTGTCACCTCCAAAAGTCAGGTAGGTAGATTTTCCACGCAAATTAATTTCATTTGAGTGGGACAGTTGGCTATGTCATTTGTTGATTCTTCGTCCAGTGAATGCAACTGTTTTCATCATTTTTACTTGTGTTTTGTCAGCCGCAAAAGCAGCTTTAGCCAAAGTGGAATAATTCCCTCCAATCTTAAAAGTCTCAATCGGTGTAACTGAATCCATGTTCTGAAAATTTCCAATGCTACAAGATATGGCTGAAGTTTCGTGGTGAAAGGAGGGTCAGAAGGCATTTATAGAACCAGACAGCAGAAATCAGTAAAATGTAAAGAAAGGCAGGGGCACATTTACCCTCCTGAATGTGACATACGCAGACGTCCACGTGTATTACTGTCAAGTGCAATGTCAACAACAAATATTCGGAAATGGAAGTGGCTCTCAGCTTATTGTGTTAAGTCAGTGCTGTTCCACCTGGAAGTGGAAAATTTTCAAGTTTTTGCATTCTAGAAAAAGCTAAGATTGCAGAATGTTGTGAAATTGTATTGCTAGTTTAAAATTTGTGCGACTAATTCGCATTACAGTTTTTTAAGAAACAGGAAAAAAAGTAATTTAGGATGTCCCACTACGTTATGCCTGTATTCCTACACAACGCCCCACCCTGCCCCCGCCTTGAGCTATTCCTCAACCAGCCCCAACAACTTTAAAGAATCAGATGCTTTAAACAGCAGATTAACTGATCCACCTCACTTTTAGACGAATAATTTGATTCGGGTTAGCTCATTAGAAATAGGGAGCTGCAGGCAAATTGAAAGCGAAGCGTTGTCGAGGTTAAACGATTCCGCCCATTCTTCGGCCTTCTTTTACACCACCACTTCCCGACGTATTTCACCGACAGGTGAAATACGCTCCTGCAGTTGCTTCACCGCGTAGCCACAACTATCTGTACAAACGTTTGTAAGTAATTAGTAAATATCGTTCACTCTGCCTAAGTCTCGAATAACTTTTGTGGAACGGGGAACATCTAAACACCGGAAACAACAGTTCAGTATAGTCACAGAGGAATATATTCACCTTCCATCTAAAGCCCAAAGGCAAACAAAGCCACTCCATTAATGTCAATTACAGGGCAATTGCGAAAAAACTCTACAGTGAGAAACACAGCTTGACCCGTATGCTGCTCCACAATGCTGATTTCATTGAAACTAGCATAGTTATGTAGATTCAATGCCACTCATTTTGCGTGAATACGAAATTAACCTGGAAGGGCAGAGGTAGGAACAAAAATGGTCAATTTGAAGAAGAAATAAAGCCAGTCCTAGCACGCGCTAAATCTGCTAGGTTTATTCCAAACAGGCGTGCGTTCCCCACCTGTCACCAACACACCTGTTTTGTCATGTTTACATGCTCCCTGAAGCAAATAATAACTAACAAATTCAGGGGAATCCAAACGACTGCAGTGATAGCCATTGAGAGTGGTAGCGTGAGGCGGAGAATACATACGATCAAATAATAGCTAAATATTCTACGTCTCGTTTCATTCTGTTGCAGGTTCCCCAACTCCGCTGAAAATCATTCGCGTTAAAGAAACTTCACCGAAGTCCCGGAAACTCATGTGTAAAACTGTAACATTTTATCCGAAGAAATTACACATCTTTTAACTATGTCAACGATCCGGATGGCTGGGAAAGACTTTATGTGAGAAAACCATGCGCATGAATAATATTACATAATTAAAGAGCTGACATCAGTAGTCTGATTCGAATCTTGAGGAAATTAGTTCAATAGTCTCCAGTGTTAACTCGGACTGTCAAATCGAAATCGATTTAAACGGGTGATTATCTTTTTTTTTGGCTAAATTTGAAGCGTCAAAATCCTTCACACCAACAGATAAATATAAGTTTTTCTTAGTTATCAGTACTTTCAAAGACATAAATACATTCTTTCAGCACAAATTTCAATTAACAAACATCTGTAGAATTAAAAACAATTTAGACAATAGACAATAGACAATAGGTGCAGAAGTAGACCATTCGGCCCTTCGAGCCTGCACCGCCATTTTGAGATCATGGCTGATCATCTGCTATCAATACCCGGTTCCTGCCTTGTCCCCATATCCCTTGATTCCTCTAACCATAAGATACCTATCTAGCTCCTTTTTGAAAGCATCCAGAGAATTGGCCTCCACTTCCTTCCGAGGCAGTGCATTCCAGACCCCCACAACTCTCTGGGAGGAGTTTTTCCTTAACTCTGTCCTAAATGACCTACCCCTTATTCTCAACCATGCCCTCTGGTGCTGGACTCTCCCAGCATCTGGAACATATTGCCTCCCTCTATCTTGTCCAATGCCTTAATAATCTTATATGTTTCAATCAGATCCCCTCTCAATCTCCTTAATTCCAGCGTGTACAAGTCCAGCCTCTCTAACCTCTCTGCGTAAGACAGTCCGGACATCTCAGGAATTAACCTCGTGAATCTACGCTGCACTTCCTCTACAGCCAGGATGTCCTTCCTTAATCCTGGAGACCAAAACTGTACACAATACTCCAGGTGTGGTCTCACCAGGGCTCTGTACAAATGCAAGAGGATTTCCTTGCTCTTGTACTCAATTCCCTTTGTAATAAAGGCCAACATTCCATTAGCCTTCTTCACTGCCTGCTGCACTTGCTCATTCACCTTCAGTGACTGATGAACAAGGACTCCTAGATCTCTTTGTATTTTTCCCTTACCTAACTCTACACCGTTCAAATAATAATCTGCCTTCCTGTTCTTACTCCCAAAGTGGATAACCTCACACTTACTCACATTAAACGTCATCTGCCAAGTATCTGCCCACTCACCCAGCCTATCCAAGTCACCCTGAATTCTAACATCCTCACCACACTGCCACCCAGCTTAGTATCACCAGCAAATTTGCTGATGTTGTTCTCAATGCCTTCATCTAAATTGTTGACGTAAATCGTAAACAGCTGTGGTCCCAATACCGAGCCCTGTGGCACCCCACTAGTCGCCAGCTGCCATTCCGAGTAACACCCATTCACCGCTACACTTTGCTTTCTATCTGCCAACCAGTTTTCTATCCATGTCAATGTCTTCCCCCCAATGCCATGAGCTTTGATTTTACCCACCAATCTCCTATGTTTTCTCACCTATGCAATCTCATAGGTGGCACCTATGTTACCCACCTTATCAAATGGCTTCTGAAAATCGAGGTACACTACATCCACTGGATCTCCCTTGTCTAACTTCCTGGTTACATCCTCGAAAAACTCCAATAGATTAGTCAAGCATGATTTACCCTTGGTAAATCCATGCTGGTTCGGCCCAATCCTATCACTGCTATCTGGATATGCCACTATTTCTTCTTTAATAATGGACTCTAGCATCTTCCCCACCACCGATGTCATGCTGACTGGTCGATAGTTCTCTGTTTTCTCCCTCCCTCCTTTCTTAAAAAGTGGGATAACATTAGCCATTCTCCAATCCTCAGGAACTGATCCTGAATCTAAGGAACATTGGAAAATGATTACCAATGCATCCTCAATTTCCAGGGCCACCTCCTTTAGTACCCTAGGATGCAGACCATCTGGACATGGGGATTTGTCAGCCTTCAGTTCCATCAGTCTACTCATCACCGTTTCCTTCCGAATGTCAATCTGTTTCATTTCCTCTGTTACCCTATGTCCTTGGCCCATCCATACATCTGGGAGTTTGCTTGTGTCTTCCTTAGTGAAGACAGATCTAAAGTACTTATTAAAGTCTTCTGCCATTTCTCTGTTTCCCATAACAATTTCACCCAATTCATTCTTCAAGAGCCCAGCATTGTCCTTAACTATCACTTCACATACCTAAAAAAGCTTTTGCTATCCTCCTTTAGCCTTGTCCCTGGTCGGCTCTCCTACAAACTGTTCCAAGAATGCATCCCGTAGGCACTCTACAAACTCCCCATTCTGGGGTCCAGCACCAACCTGATTCTCTCAGTTCAGCTGCATGTTGAAATCCCCCATAACTACTGCGACATTACCTTTGCCACATGCCAATGTTGACTCCCTGGTCAACTTGCATCCAATATCCATGCTACTGTTTGGTGGCCTGTAGACGCGCCCATTAGGGTCCTTTTGCCCTTACTGTTCCTCAGTTCTATCCACACAGACTCTACTTCTCCTGATCCTATGTCCCCCTTTGTAAAGGACTGAATCTCATTCCTCACCAACAGGGCCACCCCACCCCCTCTGCCCACATTTCTGTCCCTGCGATAGCACGTATACCCTTGTACATTCATTTCCCAGGTCTGATCTCCCTGCAGTCATGTCTCCGTTATCCCAACAACATCATAGTTACCCATTCGCACCTGAGCTTCAAGCTCATCCGCCTTATTTCTGACACTTCGTGCATTCAGATATAGAATTTCTAGCCCATTTCTCCTCTCTCTGTTTGAATCGCTGCCTATTGTGCTTAACCCAGCTCCCCGAACTCCCATCGGGCTATACGCCCCTAGAATTTTGTTGTCCTTCCTAAATTTACTTATTCTTTCTGCACATTTAACTCCATGTTCCGTCAGACCATCCCTCTGTACATGTGTCCTCCTTATCACTTGTTCCGCCTCACCTTTCTCTACCACACACTTAATATTCTGGAACCGTGTAGTCCCCACCTGTCCTTTAGTCTTCATCTCGCTATCCTCTCTCACATTCTGGATCCCCGCCCCCTGCAAATTTAGTTTAAACCCCCCCCCGCCCCAAGAAGCACTAGCAAACTTCCCTGCAAGAATGTTAGTACCGCTCCAGTTCAGGTGTAAACCGTCCCTTCGGAACAGATCCCACCTTCCCTGGAACAAAGCCCAATTATCTAAAACCCTGAAGCCCTTCCTCCTGCACCATCCTCTCAGCCACGTATTAATCTGTATAATCTTTCTATTCCTTGCCTCACTCGCACGTGGCACGGGTAGCAATCCTCAGATTGTTATCCTGGAGGTCCTGCCTTTCAGCTTCGCACCTAACTCCCTGAACTCCCTACGCAGGAACCCCTCACTCATCCTACCCACGTCATTGGTCCCTACATGGACCACAACATCTGGATTCTTGCCCTCACTCTCGAGAATAACCTGCACCCGATCTGAGACGTCTCGGACCCCGGCACCAGGGAAGCAACATACCATCCGAGACTCCCGATCTTCCCCACAAAATCTCCTATTCGCCCTCCTGACTATAGAATCCCCTATTACTACCGCTCTCTTCTCTTCCCTCCTCCCATTCCTAGTCGAGGGTCCAACCTCAGTGCCAGAGACAGGACCACTGCAACTTGTTCCTGGTAGGTCATCCCCACCAACAGTATCCAAAACGGTATACTTATTGTTGATGGGAACGGCCACAGGGGTGCCAATTTGGCCAATATTAGTGAAGTGTATTTTAAACTCATAAGACATCTGTACTTTGTTTTACCCTCGAATGCGATTCCCATCATTCCCTTCTAGTCGGCGAATATACCTTGCAGTTCTGAACTCCAGGTAGGTATTTTTGCACCGAAATTAATTTCATCAGTGTGGTTCCACTCCTTGCTTTTGCTGTTCACCTCCTTCGCTGCGTGACGCCTCTCTGTCCCTTTTTTAGGGAGAGAGAGAGAGATGGGGCATGTTGTATTTGTTGGCTAGGCGATTAGTTTCTTCTGTACTGCAGATCATGGTCTCTGTTGGGTGCTTTGCTGTTCTTTTCTTGCTGGGGTAGGGGTAACGGAGGATTGCTGCTTGTTCGTGGGAGGGGAGAGGAAGGCTTTGGGGTTCTAACGTGTCCACTGTCATTGATCTTTTGGGGTGGTCTTCTGTTGTTTGCAAAGACCAAGAATTTCAGGTCGTATATTGTATGCATTCGCTGATATTAAATTGGAAGTATTGAACTACTGGACAATTGAAAACCCCAGTTGGTCGCACTTGGCTGCGTTTGGATCTTACCACAATAAACTTTTTCTATCCATGTAACAATCCAAATGTACTTCAGACGTTGGGATCGTACCCATCTCTAAAGATTCATCTGGTACTCTATTCCATTTACCAAACCTCTTTTGTTGAATAACTTGCCCTAGACTCATTTTAAATATTTTCTCCCTCGCTTGGAATCGATGTATTCTCATTTTCAGTGAACCGATTCTGGGTAAAAGACTATGATCATACCCTTGTCTACGCCCTTCCTGACATTACATATATATGGTCACCGCGCAACCACCTGTGCTCTAGGGATGAAAAGCACCTTCCTGCAGTTAAAATCATGATGTCCTACTAACATACTTGTCAAACTTTTCTGCACTATCTCAAGCTTCATCGCAATTTTTCCATAGTTGGCGATCAAAATGCACAGCATATTTTCACCAACGAATTCACAACACATTGTTTCACCAACGATTTGCACAGTTGAACATGACGTTCCTGATCCTGTATTCATTGCCACAATTTGCATTCAACGTCAGCAAGACGAAAGAGATGCTTGTGGACTTCAGGAAGGATAAGACGAAAGACCACACACCAATCCTTATACAGGAATCAGAAGTGGCGAGAGTGAGCAGTTTGAAGATCCTGGATGTCAAGCTCTCTGAGTATCTAACCGGGACCCAATATATTGATGCAGCGATAAAGAAGGCAAAACAGCGACTATACTTCATTAGTGTTTGAAGAGATGTGGTATGCCAAAAGAAACACTCAAAAACTTCTATGTGTACTGTGGACCGCATTCTGACAGGCTGTGTCACTGTCTGGCATGGTGGGGAGAGGGGTAGGGCTACTGCACAGGACCGAAAGAAGCTGCAGAGGGTCGGAATATTTAGTCGGCTTCATCTTGGATATGAGCCTACAAAGTACTCTGGACATCTTCAAGGAGCAGTGTCTCAGAAAGGCAGTGTCCATTATTAAGTATCCCCAGTGTCCAAGACATGCCATTTTCCCACTGTTACCGTCAGGTAGGAAAAACAGAAATCTGAAGGCACACACTATGCGATTCAGGAACAGCTTCTTCCCCTCTGCCACCCAATTCCTAAATGAACATTGAGCCCGTGAATACTACCAATTTTTAAATATATATTATTTCTATTTTTGCACGTTTTAATCTATTTAATATACACAAAGTCTAATAGATTTATTTATTTCCCTTTCTGTAGATTACGTATTGCATTGATCTGCTGCTGCTAAGTTAACAGATATCACGACACATGCCGGTGATAATAAACCTGATTGTTATACTGTACTGATTCTCATTCCGTACTGTCGATTCAATGGTGACAAACAACTTCTTCACCAGCCTGTCCACGTGTGTCGACAATTTTACAGATCAGCGTGCTGTACCTCTCAGTCACCGTGTTCTACTTCAATGCCCAGGGAAATACATTGCGCAATTCCTGCCGTAGCTTAAATAACCAAAAAGCATCGAAACAATATTTGCAAATATCCGAGTTGAAATCTATCTGCAATTGCTTGGCCCACTCTCCCAGTTCTTCGTCTTAGTTAACTTTCCCTGTCTGGTGCATCACTAAATCCAATGCATCCTGAAATTTATTAACAATCTAAAAGTACTACTAACTAAATATTTCAGAGATGTCAGAGAATACTGCAACCAGGACCTACCTGTCCAATACATTAGTTGCAGGCCTTTACTCTTGGTATCAAATCTCCACTATCACCGTCTGATTCCCTAGTAAACCAATTTTGTGTTCCTGTGTTCAGTTGGCTGGCTCTCTCTGGCTCCCGTGTCACCCAGCATTCTATACTAGACTGTCATACGGGACCTTGCAACATTTAATTAAAATATAGTCTACTGCCCTCTCCTTAACAATTTTCTGCACGGCCTTTTCAAAACAACTGAATCAAATTTGTGAGAGAAAATTCCCCATGAGAAACCCATTGTGACGGTGACTTTTACGCTCTTTGCTTTTCCAAATTTTGACAGATTCTGTCCTTCATTCAGTATCTTTTCCCGGCATCGATATTTGGCTCACTACCTGTACTTGCGGGCCTTCTGAAATGAATGCGCATTAGCCACTTCTCAGTGCTCCGGTGGCAAAATCCTGCTTAACGTCGGTACTGGTATCTCTGTTATCGAAAACGAGAGCTTCGCGGACATTGGTCTATTGTGCGGACCTACCAGCGGCGGCAACTGAGCTCAATGAACTAAAGCACAGAATGGTTAAGTGGAGCGGGCATTGTCAGGAGTAGGCCAGTGGCGAGAGTAGAAGCAAACGGCTTTGGCTTATTCAGGGTTCGGTGAGGTAAGTTGGTTAAGTGGACTTCGTTTTTGCCTATTCTTTACATTTTTTGAACATGTTGGTATGGTTAATATTTTGCTCTGGGTGTCAGATGTGGGAATCCCGGGAGTCTTCCTGTCTCCCAGATGGCCTGATCTGCGCCAAGTACACCGAGATGTAGCTCCTGACAGACCATGTTAGGGATCTGGAGCTGCAGCTCGATGACTTTCGGCTTATTAGGGAGAATGAACAGGCGATAGATAGAGCTACAGGGAGTTAGTCACCCCGAGGGGGCAGGAGTTAGTTAAGTGAGTGACGGTTAGGGAAGCGAAGGGCAGAGCTCAGATAATAATGAACGTCCCTGTGGCTATCAGCCTCTGTCATTGTTATCTCTTCCTGGAAGCGGTTGAGTGGATGACTTGACAGAGGATGACCATGACGATCGGGTCTGTCGTCTGAGGGAAAGAACATGATGAATGCGGTAGTCATAGGGGTTCTATAATGAGGAGAACAGACTGCAGGTTCTTTTAGCTTGATGGAGGTGCCTGCATGGTGTGTTGCCTTCCAGGTGCCAGGGTAAGAGGTGTCTCGGATCGGGTGCAGAGTATTCTGAAGGGAGAGCGTGAACAGCCAGAAGTCCTGGTACACATTGATACGAATGACAAATGTAGAAAAAGGGAGGAGTGTGAAGAGAGAATTCAGGGAGTTAGGTAGAAAGCTGAAAAGCAGGTCCTCCAGGGCAGTAATCTCAGGATTGCTGTCTGTGCCACGTGCTTGCGAGTGCAAAAATAGCATGTTCAGGCGAATTAATGTGTGGCGGAGAGACTGGTGTAGGCGGCAGGGCTTCAGATTCCTATATTGTTGGGGCATATTCTGGGGGTGAAACTGCCTGTACAAAATGGAGGGGTTACACCTGAACCCGAAGGCGTCCAATACCCTCGCGGGCACATTTAATAAAGCAGTTAGGGAGTGCTTTAGCTCATTTGGCAGGGGGGATGGGAACCTGAATGATCGGGCTGAGGAAGGGGAAACAGAAATAAATCAAATATAGCGTGCAACAGAGATTATTCAAAGAACGGGGAGGAGATGAGGCTTAATCACAGCCAGTGGCATGAGTTACAGTGCAATAGAAGCGTCTTGCAGTTAAAACAGAAAGCAAAAAATACTGGACTGAAAGTGTTATATTTGAATGCACGCAACATAAGGAATAAAATGGACTATCTTGAAATTCAGTTACAGATTGGCAAATATGATGTTGAGGCCATCTCTGAAATTTAGCTAAAGGATAGCTGCAATTGGGAGCCTATCGTCCAAGGAAATACAGTGTATCCGAAAGACAGATTAGTAGACAGAGGGTGTGGTGTGGCTCTGTGTATAAAAATCATATTAAAGCATTAGAAAGAGATGACATAGGAATGGAAGGTGTAGAGACTCTACTGGTTGAGTTAAGAAATGAAAGTGTAAAAGGACCCTAATGGCAGTTGTATACAGGCTTCCGAACAGCAGCCAGGATGTGAATTACAAATTACAGCAAGAGATAGAAAAGGCGTGTCAGAAACGCAATGTCATGATAATCGTTGGGGATTTTCACATGAAAGTGGATTGAGAAAACTAGCTCTGTACTGGATCTCAAGAGAGAATTTGCAGAATGTCCGAGGGATGGATTTTTATAACAGCTTGTTGTTGACCCCAGTAGGGGATCGGCTGTGCTGGATTGGGTGCTGTGCAATTATCCGGAGGTTATAAGAGAGCATAAGGTTAAGGAGCCCTTAGGCAAGAGTGATCACAATATGAGCGCGTTCACAGTGAAATTTCAGAGGGAAAAATAAAATCCAATGTGTCTGTATTTCAGTGGAATAAATGAAATTACAATGGCATGAGAGGCGAACTGGTTGAAGTCGACTGGATAGGGACATTTGCAGGAAGGACAACAGAGCAGCAATAGCTGGGGTTCCTGCAAAAATGAGGGAAGTGCAAGATAGATATATTCCAAATAACAAGATATTTCCAAAGGTAATAAGGAGACTACCATGGCTAACAAGGGATGTCAGAGCCAAAGTAATAGCAAATGATAGGGTATACAAGCAAGCAAGAGCTAGTGGAAATATAGAGGATTGGGAAGCTCTTAAAAACTTGCAGAGGGAAGCTAAGAAGTTCATTAGGAAGTAAAAGATGAATTCTGAAAGGAAACTGGCGACTAATATCAAAAATGTTACTTAAAGTTTTTTCGTGTACATAAGGGGTTAAAGGCTGTCGAGGGTAGATATAGGACCAATACAAAATGATGCTGGAGATATTGTAATGACAGATGCAGAGATGCCAGAGGAACTGCATGCGTATTTTGCGTCAGTCTTCACAGTGGAAGACGTTTGCAGTGTACCGGAAAATCAAGAGTGACAGGGAAATGAAGTTTGTGCAGTGAAAATTACGACTGCGAAGGTGCTCAGGAAGCTTAATGGTGTGAGGGTGGATAAATGTCCTGGACCTGATGGAATGCACCCTCGAGGTCTGAAGGAACTAGCTGGAGAGATTGAGGAGGGATTAACGATGATCTTTCAAGAATCGATAGATTCTGACATTAGAAGCCTAGAAATATAGAAAACCTACAAAACAATAAAGGACCTTCGACCCACAAAGTTGTACCGAACATGTCCTTATCCTAGAACTACCTAGACTTACCCAGAGCCCTCCATTTTCCCCAAGCTCCATGTTCCTATCCAGGAGTCTCTTAAAAGACCCTATCGTTTCCGCCTGCACCAGCACCGCTGGATGCCCATTCCATGCACTCACCACTCTCTGTGTAAAAAACTTAACCCTGACATCTCTTGTGTGCCATCTTCCAAGCACCATCAAACTATGCCCTCTCGCGCTTGCCATTTCAGCCCTGGGAGAAAGCATCTGCCTATCCACACGATCAATGCCTCTCATTATCTTGTACACTTCTATCAGGTCAGCTCGCATCCTTCGTGGCTCCAAGAAAAAACAAGTCCGAGTTCACTCAACCTATTATCTCAAGACGTGCTCCCCCCATCCAGGCAACAACCATGTTGGTATAACATCAGTAAACCAGATGACTGGAAAATTGCAAATGCTGTTCCGCTATTTAAGAAGGGTTATGAGGGAGCAGAAAGGAAACTATGGACCTCTCAGCCTGACATCAGTGGTTGGGAAGTTATTGGAATCGATTGATAGGGATGAGATTACGATGTATCTGGAGGCACATTACAATATAGGCCATAGCCAGAATGGTTGCCTGAAAGGAAAATCCTGCCTGTCTAACCTACTGCAATTTTTTGAGGAAATTACAGGCAGGGTAGACAAAGGATATGTGGTAGATGTGGTGTCCTTGGTTTTTCAGAAGGTCTTTGACAAAGTGCCTCACAAGAAGCTGCTTGGCAAGATAAGAGCCCATGGAATTACAGAGAAGTTACTAGCATGGGTGGAGCATTGGCTGCTTCGCAGAAAACAGAGAGTGGGAATAAAGGGTTCCTATTCTGGCTGGCTGTTGGTTACCAGTGGAGTTCCATAGGGGTTAGTGTTGGGACTGCTGCCTTTTCCGAGGATTATCAATGAATTGGACTACGGTATTAATGGGTTTGTGACTAAATTTGCCGATGATACAAAGATGGGTGGAGGAGTGGGTAGTGTTGAGGAAACAGACAGCCTGCAGAGAGACTTAAATTGTTTAGCAGAATGGGCAAAAAAGTGGCAAAATAAATATAAATTTGGAAAGTGTATGATCATGCACTTTGATGGAAGAAATAAACGGGGAGACTATTATTTAGATGGGGAGCGAATTCAAAATGCAGAGTTGCAAAGGGACTTGCGAGTTCTTGTGCAAGATACTTTAAAGATTAACCTGCAGGTTGAGTCGGTTGTGAAGAAGACGAATGCAAAGTTGGCATTCATTTCTAGAGCTATAGAATATAAGAGCAGGGATGTGATGTTGAGACTCTATAAGGCACTCGTTAGACGACGCTTGTAATATTGTGTGCAGTTTTGGGCTCCTTATTTTAGAAAGGATATACTGACATTGGAGAGTATTCAGAGAAGATATATAAAAATGATTCCACGAATCAAAGGGTTATCGTATGAAGAACGTCTGGTAGCTCTTGGGAAAGTTATTTCGCATGGCAGGGGAATCCGGGGCAAGAGGACACGAATTCAAGATTGCAGGACGTCCATTTGGTACTGAGATGTGGAGAAATTAGTTTAGTCAAAGAGTGGTAAATCTATGAAATTTGTTGCCACGAGCGTCTGTGGAGGCCAAGTCATTGGGTGTACTCAAGGCAGAGATAGATAGTTTCTTGATTATACAGAGCATGAAAGGGTATGGGGTGAAGGCACTGGAGTGGGCATGACCAAAATAATTGCATCAGCCCATGGTTAAGTGGCCTAGCAGACTTGATGGGCCCAATGGCCTACTTCTACTACTATATCCTATGGTCTTATGGTCTCAGCAAGAAATGGCCGAGTAGATCCCATCGGCAAAATTACCAGAATCTCCTCCTATATCTTATGATCTTATGGCTGAATAGCTTGATCGGCATCCTCGTTTTCCCGCTGACTCGTGACCCCTACTTGCTTGCTGCTTGAAGATTTGTCTGAATGATGGGTGGCTAGCGTAGATTTCCCATCGCGAATCATTCATTGGCTTCGTTCACCCAGGCCTCTTTGCATGTCAAATCCCTTCCACCTTTCCACTCGTAAATAATGCTTTCACTTCTACATTCAAGTAAAAGCGCCAAATGTAATGTCTTATTATTAATTGACAGTATCTTTCTATTCCTATCTCTCTATTTCGTTTTCCATCTACCAATTAATAAAACTAACAAACAACGGATTGTCATTTTCTTGAATCGCAAAGAAACCAAATTGGACCAGTTCAGCAAGCAAATATGAAGTGCTGTTAATATTTTCTAAAATATGTTTTATAACTTATTCATTGACAACTCATTTCATCGTTGTTTCAACCCTGTAGCATTATTTGCTAGCACTGTAGAATATCCTGCATACAAAATGAACGGAGCTTTCTAAAGATGATAGAAAAGCACGTGAGTGCAGGACATTGTCAGACCCTCTTCTGGCAAATGTTTCTTAATGCACTCTCTGTAAAAACAAATTTCAGAATCAGTGGATACAATAAATGTATATTTCAATATGTATGCCTATTGGAGCACTCATTCACGAATGAATAATGCACATTTTAATAAATATCATATTGAAATATAGCTTACTATATTTTCACCGTTAATCTTATCAATGTATTAGGTGTTACTTAACAGACTCAAAAGGAGACAAATGTTCAGGTCACAGAATGATGTGAAATAAATATTATATTTGTGCTGCTAAAGAAACTGAGTGACCCTCTGGCAACATAAAAAGGAAACAACAAATAAGTAATCTTAGCATCTTTTAAGCACTGAATTGTCGTCCCACTCACGCAGAAACTATAAGGCACTGGTAAGACCTCCCTTGGAATACTGTGTGCAATTTTGGGCTCGTATTTAATAATGGATGTGCTGACATTGGAGAGGGTTCAGAGAAGATTTACCAGAATGATTCCGGGAATGAGAGGGTTAACATATGAGGAACGTTTGACTGATCTTGGACTGTACACCTTAAAGTTTAGAAGAATGGGGGGGGGGGACCTCATAGAAACATTTCGAATGTTGAAAGGCATGGACAGAGTGGATGTGGTAAAGTTGTTTCCCATGGTGGGGGAGTCTGGTACGAGAGGACATGACTTGAGAATTGCAGGGCGCCCATTCAGAAAAGAGATGCGAAAAAAAAATAGCCAGAGGTTGGTGAATCTATGAAAGTTGTTGCCACAGGCGGCAGTGCAGGCCAAGTCATTGGGTATATTTAAGGTAGAGATTGATAGGTATCTGAGTAGTCAGGGCATCAAAGGTTATGGTAAGAAGGCAGGGGAATAGGACTAAAGGGGAGATTGGATCAGCTCATGATGAAATGGCGGAACAGACTCGATGGTCTTATGGAAACAGGTATATACCGATATTGAATTCACTTGTTAAAGCTTCATAACAGCGCAGTGTGTAACTTAAATATAATTACGCGAATAAAGTTGCTACCTCATAAGACAAGTTTTTACACATCCGACCTGCTGGACTGTGAAGGTCGTATTTGATTGTCCTTAGGGCAGGGACTTCCGGTGTGGTGACTCAACGTAGATACAGGGACCGTACTATATTTACAAATCTGAATGCAGGTGGGAGGGCAGTGAGTTCCCAGTGACCATCCTTGTACTTTGCACTTTCTGGATGGATCATACAGATGGCGGATTGAAATAACATTGTTTATTCACAGAGAACCCTTTCTGCATGATGATGAGAGACATCAGTTTTTCACAACCAATGTATTACATTAGTCTATAGACGAATCTATATCGACGATTCAAAATGAAGAGGTTTTCTCTAGAGAGGTATAATCCTCGTCTGTATTGAACACAACATGAAGCTTTTGTACAGCAAGATTTAGCTTTACCATGATTCAAAACTGTACACAAGTCTCGAATCAATGGTAATAACCAAATGCTGACAGTGGGAGGATGCCTAACACAGCAAAAATGCAGAAGGTTATGGACACAGCTGAGTCCATCAGGAAACCAACCTCCATCACTGTTCCCTTTCATCTGCGCGGGTGCGCCCCCAACGTGGCAACTGAAGAACTCCCGCACACGTAGCATTTGTTGCTGATATAATTTTGAAATCTATGTAAATATAATTATAAAATGCCCTGTATTTAATTGTGTTGGTGTATATAATCCGTATGTATTTTAAATAACAACTGTACCACAACCATTACCGTGTAATATTTTAGAGCTTCAACATATTTACAAGCTGTACATTGTCAGTGTTTAAAGTTGCAACGCTGTTAGAAATTCTAACAATAAGCTCAGAATGGAAGTTGGTAGATCATTGTTAATAAACCGCCAGTCCGTACATAATTCTTTTACAAACCATGGCAAAATTTCCTTCTTGGAGCAATTGTTGGTCCGTGCTGCTGTTAAAAATTAGGTAGAGGGAACGTTGCTTCACTCTCCCTCAGAAAAGAAACTAGGCTTATTAAGGGTATATCCTCTTCACAGACTGAAGAAGGGTCTCGACCCGAAACGTTGATTGTTTATACCTATCCATATATCAGGGGTTTCCAAACTTTTCATGCCATGGAATCCCACCATTAACGGAGGTCGGCAGCCCCTGTCGGAGATGGCGCTTGCCCTGCTGAGTTCCACCAGCATTTTGTGTTTGTTACTCTGGATTTCAAAATCTCCTGTGCTCATGATTTTCTCTGCCGTGAATAGTGAGAGGATATTCTGGAGGGATCTTAGAAGCGTTGATGCACAAAGGGGTTTTAGTGTGCATTTAACGACGACATATCAGGATCCAGATAAGAAGGAGTTTAGCCTATTTGCCCTCTTGGCAGTATTTTGGCAAGAGCTGGAGCAGCATGTTGTACTAGTAGACAATGGTTAGGCCGGTCTTGGAGGGTATTGTGCTCTTCTGGTCCACAGATAGCACGGAGTAGATTTAGAACGATTGTAAAAGGGATTCTCTGGGACATTGCCTGGGATGGAAGGCTTTAGTGGCACGGAGAGATTGGATAGCCATGGACTGTTTACTCTGGAGTACAGGTGACTGAGGGATAACATTACGAATTTGAAAAAAAAAACACAATTATTACGGACATTAATATACAAGTTGCTCGTAGCCCATTTCTCTAGACAGGGGATCCAAGTCTAGAAGACACAGCTGTGAACTGAGAAAGAAAATATTTAAAGGGGAGCTGGGCACGGCATGGTTTTCAGACACAGGACGGTTGGTATATAGAACAAGTTGTCAGAGGAAATGGTACCGTGCTGCAAGCATGTATAAGAACGGCTACGTAAATATTTCGTTCTGAATGGATAAAACGGGTGGAAGACCCTCTTCCGTGATGCACTCCAGAATGTTTTCTTGCAGCAAATAGCAGAGAATAGAAAGGTACTAACGGGCCCGCTGATGATATCACGGAAAGCCTTTTGTGGTTAAAATTTTGTTGTGTCTCAAAAATCGATTTGAGGACTGTTTGCTTTATTTTTAAAGCTCGACGTTTAGGTTACAGACATTGAATTTTTTTTTGTAAAGTGACTTTAAAGCCTTTTCCTCGCAACTGAAAGTTTCTAATGTTTTTCTGCGATATCCGTCTTTCGATTCTACGGCGTGTGCCTTCTGGAAAGAGAATAATGAGAAGTTTCATCACAATATTAAATAAAACAGAGTTTTAAGTTTTAATCTTTAACCGTTTCACTTCTTGACAGCCTTCCAAGCGTGAACGGTTGCATCATGAGCGACTATTTGGAGAATGATTGCTGTTTATTTTCATTTAAGGCGGAAAATAATGAAATGTGGTCGCATATCGACATCAGATCGCACACTGAAAAGAAGAAGTGGCCGTTCTATGAATAAAAAGATATTTTTTGTGTAGATTATTTCACAACCGAGCTAGATTCAAAACTGACATAGCTATGTAAATGACTTTGAGGTGTTGCCAAATTTGTAGCATGATGGGTGAAGACATTCGCTTTTTTTCGAATCAAGAAATGTAAAACTAAATGGAAGAAAAAATTGCCTGACAGGCGAAGACAACCTGAAAATTATAATTCATTACCTCCACTCAGGGCCATTAACACTAAATCAACACTCCACCTGCAAATCGGTTAACGTCGTCTACTGTAGCGAGAGCTACCGTTGCGGCTTCCTTTACACTGGTGAAACTCGACTTAAACTGGGGGACCACATGTTCGACCACCTACAGTCCATGCCAAAATGCGGAATTTGCCAGTGGCCAGTTATTTTTATTCCAATCCATTCACGTTCCAACATTCGGTTCATGTTCTCTACTTACGCCTTCATGAGGTACTCACAGGGTGGGCGAGCAACACCTCGGATTCAGCCTAGGTAGCGTCCAACCTGAGGACATGAACAGCGACTTCTGCTTGAATTATTTTTCCCTCCCGTGTCTCCTTTCTGTTCCCCTCTCTGTGCTCTTATCTTCTCTGCTCTGCTGCCTATAACCTCTTCTGTCCCAATTCCTTCCCTTTCTACTATAGTCTACTCTCCCCTCCTATTATATTCCTTATTCTCCAGCTCTCTGCATTTTCAACCTCTTACCTCCAAGCTTCTTACATCATTCAACTGCCCAACCGCACACGCTCCTCTTCCCCCCTCCCCCCAAAGCCCCCTCAACTTGACTTCACTTATCACCTTTCAATTTGTCTTCCATCGACCGCCTTTTTATTCTGGCATGTTCCTCCCTCCTTTCCAGTCCTAATGAAGCGACTCGGGGCGAAACGTTGACTATTCATTCATTTCCATAGTTGCTGCCGGGTCTGCTGAGTTCATTTTGTGTGTGTGTTGCTCTAGATTCCAGTATCTGCAGAATCTCTTATGTTACTGATATGAATGCTCTTTTATCAGTCCTTTGAGTAAATATTCGACATTATCGGAAATGGCAACACTGGGAGCTAAAGATAACGTGCAGTGTCTGACGGAGAATTGTTTCGATAGCTGCCGCTGAGAGGAGGGAGAGGAGCACACAGGATGCTGAAGTCTCTTTGGTCTTGGACCCAATCTTCTCACTATGTTGTCAAAGACAATAATGAAGTAACATAAGACCATGGGGATAAATATCAGGTTAGATAGCACAGTAATTTCTGGACAACAGCAGCAAAATATTCGAAAAAAAAACGATGACCGCAGAAGTAGAGGAAGCATAGGGATTAACGACAGCTCATAGAGCGTCAGTAGAGAGCGAAACGGCTGTAAGATATCTGTTCGATCGCCTGATGAATGGTTACAAATTAAGGGAGTGATTTCTTTCCCACTCTTTGATTCTCCCTTCTCTACCAGGCACGTTTTATGTTACGATATAAGGACGGTGGATTTTGCAATCCTTGCAAGATACCTGTAAGTACTTTTTAACTATGAGAACTCTCCTGATGGCTGGGGAAACATTTTATGTGATAAAGTCATGCACATGGAAATAGGCAGATATTGCACAATTCATCGGGTTTCCCGAATAGGTCAACACACCTCTTGAGAGAAATTAGTCCAATAGCCTTCGAGTTAACTCAACTGTCAAATCGAAAACGTTTTATACATCTGATTTTGTTTGGTGAATTTCAAAATTTCTCAAATCTTCCAAAACGAAAACAAAAGTTAAAGATTTAAAAATCTTAAAACTCTACAGAAATGTTTATCTTAGTTATCAGTACTTTCCAACAGTTTAAACACCGCTTTAGCAGTGAATAAAATTCAATTAACAGGCATTTGACGGTTTACATACAACCTGGCCAATATTTGTAAGGTTCATTTTAAACTCTTCAGACATCTGTACTTTTTTTTTAAACCCTCGACTGCGATTATCATCATTCCCTTCTATTCACCAGGAGGAGAATATTGCTCTCAGCACCAAAAGTCAGGTGGATATTTTTTTCACACAAATTAATTTCATATGTGTGGGAGAGTTAGATCCAGTCCTTCAGTTCACCGTAACATACGACCACAATTGGAGAATGCTTTGCTGGCTTACGGGAATAAATTATATAGGCACAGAGCACATTCGCGCGACTACGTCCATGCCGACGATCAAGCACCAATTACGTAAATCACACAATAACCCTATAGCATTCTCACAATACTCTACTATCCCCGGCATTCCAAGGAACGCATCCCACCACCATCTAGATGGATCCATGGCTTCATACTGCACTGCACCAGGAATTCGGCCCATTTTGCCAATGTAGACCGAGAAACCTATTCCAGCTAAACCCGTTTTCTTGCGTTTGTAACTTATCACAGTAAACATTTTCTATGTGTGTACCAGTCCAAATGTTCCTAACACAATGCAATCGTACCCACTTCTACAGATTCATCCCGTGCTCTATTCCAGTTACCAAGCCCATTGCTTTGGAAAACTTGCCCTAGATCCATTTAAATGTTTTCACACTCATCTAGAATCGATACATTCTCATTCTCGATTCAGTTATTTTGGGTAATAGACTGTAACCATACCCCTGCTTACGCCCCTAAATATATAAGGTCACCACTTAACCTCCTGTGCTCTAGGGAAGAGTAACCCCACACTTTCCCTACAGCTAAAAACATGCTGTCCCGCAAATGTATATTTGAATCTTTTCTAGACTATTTCAAGCTTCGTCGGGCCTTTTCTATAGCCGGCTGATCAGAAATGCACAGAAAACTGATATGTTTCACTAACGACCTGTACAGTTGAACATGACGGCTCAGGTGCTGTACTCATTAAATAAATGTGACAAGTACCTACCTTCTTCACCAGTGTGCCCACCTCTATTACCCGTTGAAAGATCAATTTGCATGTACCCTCAGTCACTTTGTTTTACTTCAATGCCCTGGGCAATCTATTGTGCAATGGTTTAACTAACTAAAATAGAAAATTTCGCAAATGTCCGAGTAATATACAATTGCTTTCGCAGTTTATCGTCGTAGATACCTTTCACTGTCTAAAATGACACCAATTTCTTTGCATTCCGAAAGATATTAACGAAGTTTAAAAAAAATCATCTGAATTTTTCGGAGATGACAAAAATACTGGAAATGGAGCCTACCTGTTCAGTACACCACTAGTTGCAGGCGGTCATTCTTGATATCAAATTTCCACTATCACCGTTTGACTCCCTCTAAACTAATTTTGTATTCTTGTGCTCAGGCGGCTGGCTCACCCTGATTCCCATGTCATCGAGTCTTCTGTGCAAGTCCACCATACGGAGCCTTACAGAAGTCAATGAAGTTATAGTCCAATTGCTGCACTCCGCAATTTTCTTCATCACATCATCAAAGTAACTCAATCCAATTTGTGAGATGAGATTCCAAATGAAAAATCCATGCTGACCGTCACTTTTTCAACCTTTCCCTTTTCAAATTGTGATAGATTCTCTCCCTCTGATCAACTCTAGTCTGTTTCTACGCACCGATGTTGGGCTCGCCACCTTCAGCTCTCCTTGCAGATCCTTGCAAATCTGTCCTTGCAGATTTTCTTAAATAAATGCACATGTGCCACTCTCCAATGCTACGGTAACACAATTCACGTTAAAGACGATGCTGATATATTTGCGATATACCTTAACTTTTTTCCTTTAGCTTCTCACAATGTCAAAAGATACATTTGCTCAGGTGCCGTAAGCTCATCAAACCGTCTGAGTTCTTATACCGAGAACACCCCGTTCCCCTGTTGCCTCCATTTTTCTCATGAGGATCTGTTAAAAACTAATGTTAATTCCCTTTAATCCCTTAGTTTCCATGATTTTCACCACAGTGATGGGAAATAATAATTTACAGCTCGGACATCGCGATTTCTCGGTTGCTATTTCCTCATTTCCTTTTGCTTCTATTCAGAAGTTCTATCATGCTACCTTTGTGCTCTCATGATTCCCGTCAGGTCTATGATGCAGGTCTCCTTCCTCCAAAACAGTGTCTCAATGTCCTCGTGGACCGGGATTCTCAAATCCTGTTGGCCTTGACATTCTCTTTACCGATACCACTCGTGCATTTTAGCGGCAGTTAACAGAGGGCCTCGCCTTGAAATAAGAGAGGAAAATTTAAATGAGGTTGCGAAGCAGGTACATTATGCAGAGAGTAGTAGGTGACTTGACAGTGCGACAAGAGAGTGTTGATTTGAACACAACGGTTAAAAGACATTCAAACATGCCCACGAGGAGGCAAAAAAGAGCGATGTCGACCATGTCCGATGGGATAGAATTCAATTCGCATTATGGTCGATGCAGATATCATTGGTCGAAAGAGATTTTCCTGTGCTGTCTGAAGGGTGATTGATAAGTTCGTGGCCTAAGGTAGGAGGAGATGAATTATACATCTCTCGTTACATGCACATACAGGACAACGTTTTGAGTATTCTTGCAGAGAGTTTAAAGTTAATGCCTTATCTCCTTCTACCTTAGACCGTGAGCTTATCAATCACCCCTGATGAGTTATTAACTTCAAGTGGTAAAGGACTGAATGAGAAGGAATCTGATAGGACAGGACATTGGACCATTGGAGAGAGTGAACGAGGAGCAGCAGATAAGCGAGGTGAGGAGAAGAGAAGGGATAAAATGGGACCCAGAATGGGAAATAGAAAACGATGAAAGGTGTACGGGAGAAATTACTGAAAGTTAGAGAATTCTTTGTTCAGATCAGCAGGTTGGAGGTTATCGAGACGGAATATAAATCCACCTATCAAGTGCCATATCTTTACGTCCCCCTCCCCCCACTTATCACCCGACAGTTTATACGACTTTCCCTCTCCTATCTCCTTATTGTGACTTCTTCCCCCCTCCTTTCCCGTCCTGAAGCAGTATCTTACCCCGAAACATCGACTGCTTATTTTTCATCACTGATGCTGAGCTCTGCCTGCGCTTTGTGTGTATTCCTCGGGATTTCCTGTATCTGCAGCATTTCTTCTACCCAAGGCATCGACGGAGGCTTGACCATGTAACTTAATATATAAAGTGCACTTGATTACTACAGCCTATGAATTTCTATCTTTCAGACAGACCACACTCATTTGCAATGTCGGTGGATGCAACCGTTTGGTTCGTGGCTCTGCTCGCCGCGTTTTTGCCAGGTATGCCTAAATTTTTTAGCCCAATCTATGAAACAGACATCTTACAATATTATGCATCATTTAACCGCAGCAAATTTAGCCATAGTAAACATCCAATTCGCATACCAGTGTTCTGCCTATTTTGTCTGTTGATTCGTTGTCCAGTGAATGCAACTGTTTTCATCATTTTCACATGCTTTATCAGCCTCAGAAGGAACATCGCCCAAAGTGGAACAATTCCCTACTACCTTAAATGCCTCAATCGGTGGAAATGAATCCATGCACTGCAGATTTCCAATACAACAAGATACTGCTGAAGTTTCGTGGTGGAAGGAGGGTCAGAACGCATTTATAGAACCAGACAGCAGAAATCAGTTCAATGTAAACAAAGGCGGCGGCACTTTTACCCTCCTGAATGTGAGATACGCAGACGTCGGCGTGTATTATTGTCAAGTAAAAAGTCAACAACAAATATTTGGAAATGGAAGTGGCTCTCAGCTTATTGCGTTTAGTAAGTGTCTTTATTCCTGTAAGAGGAAAAGTTTCATCTCTTTGCATTTGAAGAAAAGCCAAGATTGTGGAAATGTTGTGAAATGTTGTTGCTGGTTGAAACTTTGTGTCATTAATATGCTTTCCACCTTTTTTAAAATAGGAAAATATCATTTCGGATTTTTTCAGATTATTCTGTTATTATTTCGATGTGATTCTGCAGATTGGCTTTTGCTCCACTTATTATTTGGTCCTTTGATATTTCCAACCATATATTTGTTATGCCTATATTCTTACACATCCCCTCACCATCTCCCCACATTGACCTATTCCTCAGCCAGCCGATAACAACATAGGAACATAAGAAATATGAGCAGGAGTAGGCCATCATGCCCATCGAGCCTAACCCGTCATTCAATAACATTATGGTTGATCTTTCCATAAACTCAGCTCCAACTACCTGCCTTTTCCTCATAATCGTTAATTCCGCTACTATGTAAAAATCTATCTAATTGTATCTTAAATATTCAGGACAGAGAATTTCACAGATTCACCACTCTTTGTGAAAAACAATTTCTCCTCATCTCCGTCCTGAATCTTCTCCACTATATCTTGAGGCGATGTCCCCTAGTTCTTGTCTCACCTACTAATGGAAACAACTTTCCTACTTCTATCTTATCTATCCCTTTCAAAATTTTCTATGTTTCTATAAGATTCCCTCTCATTTTTCTGAGTTCCGGAGTGTATAGTCCTAGGCGACTCAATCTCTCCTTTTCACCTCTGGAATCAACCCGGTGAACCTCCTCTGCACTGCATACAAAGCCAATGTATCCTTCCTCAAGTATGGTGACCTGAACTGTACACAGTACTCCAGCTGCAGTCACCTGAACCCTGTACCGTTGCAGCATGACCTCCCAGCTCTTGAATTCATTACCTCCAGCAATGAGGCCAACATAACATTTGCCTCTTAATAACCTGTTGCACCCGCAAGCCAAATTTTTGTGATACACGCTCAAGCATTAAAACCATTTAAATAATAATCTGCTCTTCTATTGTTCCT
Source organism: Hemitrygon akajei (assembly GCF_048418815.1). Taxonomy (NCBI): domain Eukaryota; kingdom Metazoa; phylum Chordata; class Chondrichthyes; order Myliobatiformes; family Dasyatidae; genus Hemitrygon; species Hemitrygon akajei. Next base: position 31,075,993 of record NC_133140.1, read on the forward strand.
TCCAAAGTGGATGATCTGGTATTTACCAACATTATATTCCATCTGCCAGACCTTGGCCCACTCACTTAATCTATCTATATCCCTCTGCAGACTGTCCGCATCCTCTATACAATTTGCTTTCCTTTCAGTTTAGAGTCATCAGCAAATTTTGCTACGCTACACTCAGTCCCCTCTTCCAAATCATCAATGCAAATGGTAAACAACTGCGGGCCCAATAACGACCCCTGCTGCAACCCATCCCACTATTGACTGCTAACCGGAGAAACGCCCATTTAAACCAACTCTCTGCCTTCTATTGGATAACCATTCCACGATACATGCCAATACACTTCTTCCGACTCCATGCATCCATATTTAATTTATAAGTCTTTTGTGCAGCATCTTATCGAACGCCTTCTGGAAATCCAAGCATACGTCATCCACCTGTTCGCCTCCATCCACTGCACTCATTATGTCCTCAAAGAACTCCAGTAATCTTGGCAAACAGGACCTGCCCTTTCTGAATCCATGCTGCGTCTGTCTAATGGAACCATTCCTTTTTAAATGTTTCGCTATTTCTCCTTTAGTGACAGCTTCAAGCATTTTCCCGACTACAGATATTGAGCTAACTGTCCTATAGTTGCCTGTCTTTTGCGTACATCCATTACTGAAAAAGTGGCGTGACATTTGCTGTCCAACAACTTTAAATAATCAAAAGCATTAAACAGAGGTGAACGGAACCACCTCATTTTTAGACGAAAAATTTGATTCGGGCTAGATAATGAGAGATAGGGAGCTGTAGACAAATTCGGTTGAAGGGCAAATCACAAGCCATCTAATTTAAAGCGAAGCTTTGTCGAGGTTAAATTATATCCGCCCGTTCTTCAGCCTGCTTTTATACTACCACATCTCAACGGATTTCGCCGATTTCGATCCTACAGTTGCTGAAGTGCACAGCTACAAATATTTATAAGTAATTAATAAACATCGGCAAAGGCAAACAAAGCCACTTCATTAATGTCAATTACCGGACGTTTGCGTAAAACCTCCACAGAGAGAAACACAGCTTGATCCGTGTGCTGCTCCACAATGCCGATCCCATTGAAACGAGCATAGATATGCAGATTTACTGCTTCATTTTGCGTTAATACAGAATTGTCCTTCAATGGCCGAGGTAGGGACAAAAATGGCCTGTTGGAAGAAGCAATAAAGTCACGCCTAGCACGCGCTAATATGCTACGTTCATTCCAAAGAGTCGTGCGCTCCCCATCTGTCACTAACATATCTGTTTTGTCATTTTTACTTGCCCCCTGAAACAATTAATAACTGGCAAATTCAGGGGATTTCAAACGACCGCAATGAAAACAGTTGAGACTGGTAGCGTGAGAAGGAGAATGCATAAGATGAAATAATAGCTAAATATTCTACGTCGCTTTTTATTCTGCTGCAGCTCCCCCAACTCCGCTGAAAATCATTCCTGTTGACGAAACTTCACCGAATTCCCAGAAACTCGTGTGTAAAACTGCAGCATTTTATCCGAAGAAATTAGACATCGTTTGGCGAAGAAATAATAAGGAAATTCTATCCGCAGAAACGGCAATAAATGAGACTTCTGAAGGATCTTTTGAGGTGTCCAGTACTTTGGAAGATGCGCAGCCTGCTCAGGGCAAAGTGATTTACACCTGTCTGGTAAATCACGAAACGCTCAAACGTCCTGCCATTTGCAGCTATGTTATCGAAGGTAAGACAGGAAACGTTTAAAGCAAGCTCCAACCTGAACGAGAATATGCCTGGAGAGCTGTACAGGCACGAGAAAGAAATTGTGAAATCTATTTCTTTTTTCAACGGGGAAAAGTCAACGTGTGTATTCTTTTTACATTATTCACAGCCTTATACTTGCATATACCCACATACATATATATGTGGGTGTCAACGACAAAGGTAGAAACAAGAAACAGGTCCTACTGAGGGAATTTGAGCAGCTAGGGACTAACTTAAAATGCAGAACGAAAATCTTGTTAATCTCTGGATTACTACCTGTGCCACGTGCAAATTGCAATAGACAAAGATCACAAAACTTTAAAGACACAGAGTGTAAGGGCAGTTTCCTCTCAATGCCCATATTATCCGTAGCAAGGTCAGTGAAATTGTGGCACAAATGAGTATAAAGGCGTATGATTTAGTGATCGATACAGAAACATGGCTGCAGAATGGAGAGGATTGGAAATTAAATATCCAACGATATCAGGTAATACGGAAGGATAGGCCGGAAGATGAGGGTGATGGGGAAGTATCTTAAATAAGGATGAGATCAGGACGATAGTGAGAGACTGAGGCAGGTAAGTATGGAGCATCGTGGAGTTTAACTTGCACATAGATTCGGTGACTCAAGATGGTCGAGACCGTCTTGAGGAGGACTTCATAGAATCCATACGTGATAATTTTCTTCAACAGCATGCTACTGAACCTACAAAGCAACATGCTATCTTGGAAAGCAAAGACGAGGAGATCTGCAGATGCTGGAAATTCAAGCATGTGTAAAGGACATACAGTATACTTACGCCAACCAAAATCTCAAGCGAGAAATAGACTATGTCATCAGAAGATCAGGAATTATGTGAATATTACCTTCTGTACGGTAATATCAGCGTGACCAAAAAAAAAACCATATTTATGGAAGGTTGTTCAAAAGGCTCTGTGAGTTCAGAGTGCGATCTAACTATCCGGCTGAGAATATTAAGTGGCAATTTCTTTCAGCCGGCGATAGATTCCTTGTCATGTAAGTGTCAGTACTGAGAGTTTTCTTCGCTGAGAGGTTGGCAAATCTATGTAATTGCTCCCTCCTAATATTGTGCATGTGTATTCATTGGAAACATCCGAGACTGATATTGTTATATTTCATACCAGTTGAAAATGGAACCATCTGAACCGTACAGGAAAGTGAGAGAGGATCTAGCACAATTTTGGAAGTTGGTCACGTTTATAAAAAGTCAAATCATATTTATGTTTCAAATATTCATAATGATATTTAAATACATCCATTGTTCCATATTCTGTTCTTTTTTTTAACTATTTGCGCAGTTAAATATGGCTCCTTTGGCTACCTCTGCACTTAAAGCTGGAATTCTCTTTGCAAGTGTCTTTGTTTTATTACTTAATCTAAACCTGCTCGTTTGTCTCTCCGGTTTTCACCAAGTACCTAGTCACTTCTCCTTATATCTCGTTCGGATTGCTCTTTTTAACATTCTGTTAATGCATCTTGTGATGATTTATGGAAGTAAAAAGTCATTTCCCCATGTTTTCCAATGGAATCTGCTGATGGAGTTTCCCAGTGACAGTCCAGAAATAGAAACGATGTCATTTGAAATCTTCAGTCAAATTATCTGCAAAGGCATTGTTAAAAGAAAAAAATCTTATTTCAAATGAAAAATACTCACTGTCAAGAACCAAAACGCAAAACAAGAGAACATATGTAGCTGCTAGAACTCCAAGCAACACACACACAATGCCGGAGGAACTCAGCAGGCCAGGCAGCACCAATCCTGCCGAAGGGTCACGCCCGAAACGTCGACTACTTTTCTCCACAGATGCTGCCTGGCCTGTTGAGCTCCTGTAACATTTTTTGTGTGTTGCTCTGGAAAGGACGTCTATGGAAGGTAATCTGTTCACTCCATAAGTCCTATTATCACCTTAAATGTCATATTGCGTCTCTGGCAAACTTTATTTGTTCAGGCCTGAATTACAAATTAAAATGTTCTACTTTCTTGTCTCACTGTCTTTATATATATTTCACAGCTTCTTCTTTTATTTCCAGATGGAGCAAACGGCAATACGCCCCTGATTCTCGGTGGTGCATTGGGCGGACTGGCAATTATAATTCTGATTCTAATTTTGATAATAACCGGAGTTAAGGCAAAACGTGGTAAGAACATGAATGATTTGACAAGCATTTCCATGTATAACCTCAGCTGATTGAAAAGACAAATGATAATGAGAGAATCAAGATTTCCAAAGCATTATCCGATTGTCATTCGACAATACTAGTTATAAATAACATGATAATTTTACATTTCAAGTTATCCAATCATTCCTTGTACCTGTCTTTCAGACACCTGTGATTTTCAGGCTGTGACTTCCTGTGGCGATTTTACACAAGTACCGCCACTCTGCTCTTACAATCAAAAATCTAGATGCACCACATTCTTGAAAGATCATGCACAACACATTTCATGGCCACAATGTGCGCCATATTATTTTGAATATCTGTCAGGAGTTGAACCTTTAGGCAAGAAATTTGATTGCAATCTAATGCACAACTTCAACTTTTATAACATTATTGCTATTATTTAATGTGCTGTATTTTTTAAAATCCATTAGTTATTCAAAGAACCTCTGAGGAAGCAAGTCAGAGCGGAGAACCGGTAGGTGAGACAGTTTTTCTTTTTGCTTCTCAGAGGGGTATATTGATAGAGGAATATTATGATCAATTACAACCTCAGAATGGACATGTCTGTGACTGTATGAGAACCCATGGCAATCACTGACACGCAAAAAGCTGCTTCAATGGCCCTTGGTGCCCGAGGAGTACAAAGGTGACAGTTGTCCCTGCGTAAACTGTTGGGGAAAGGAGGAAAAGGGAAATAACTGCGGAAGGAAAAATATGACGAGAGATGAGAAACTCACCCTACTCGTATAATAGACTAAAAATGGAGCTTGAAAATCAATTTCAATTTTAAAAGATCATAGAGACTTTCAGCATTAGGACAAACACATTTCGTACCGTTTCTGAAACAACATACATCGTAATATCGTTTACTGATGTTAGAATGTTATTACGCCGCATTTAACTCATTTAGATTTACGTTTTCATACTCATTTTCTCTTTATGGAATTGGAATTGCATCAGACTCGCCACTAACAGTGTTAACTACCCTCTGTGTAACAGGCTAGACTTACGCCACTTGAACATAACCTTGCCTATGCTACACGAAACGTGAGAGAAAACAAAATAATTCACCAGGTCAGACGCCAGGATGATGATGTTGTCTATGCAAAGGTAAAGCCAAGGGATTGGGGGCGGAAGAGATACAAAATAAGCATTGTTTTTTTGAAAAAAAATATTAATGTCTTGAACTATAATAACGCATTGGCCTAATTTTGACCTTATGGTGGTTGGTGGTGGTCATCTGTTTGTCCCGAAAGACAATGGCTGATGATAATCATCATCATAAGCCAGGACGGAAGGTATGGAGATCCTAAGATTTCCATTCGTCAAAATCCCCCTGTCGGCCTCACCAAGTGTATTCCAAAGGAAAGCTTATGAAGCAATACGTTTGGCAACAGCTTGGCTGCAGAAGCTACCGGAATGATGTTCAAAAATTTCTGGACGCCTTCGGGGCTCCAGTCCGGATTTGCTGTCCGGGTTTCGATTCTCCCAAGGCTGCCCCCAAAGCAGTGGAGCTATTTACCCATGGGTGGGATCTGGTTTACGAGCACCAGGACGTGTCCACATACTAGTGGGCCTGCATGCTACATGTGCAGAGGCGATGCCTCCTCCTCATCCTCCGTAAGCAGCCTGATTCCTAAAGCAGTTTAGTTTCCGTGTAAAATAATACCTTATACAATAATGTAAAACATAGCAACGGAACTTCAGAGAAGAAAAAAGAAACAGAGGTTTCTCTTTTGTCTATTTCAGTACAAACTATTTTAAATTGCTGTAATCTGAAAATGAAAATTATTAAATACATTACAATTGTATCTTAAAATCTATCGTAACGCTTTTTTGCTGGACAATTGACAAAGTCTGGATATTGAATTACTTCCACAGACTCGACGTGGCGGAAATGAAAAGTTGACATATGCCGCTCTGCAGTTTTCCAACAGTAAAATATCGGCACTTAAGCATGGCAACAAGGATTCAGTGTACGCAGATGTAAGGCTTTCACAAGAAGCGAGAAGCTGAAAATCGAAATAGGCTTCGGTTCTGTGGACTTTGAACCAATGTATTCCAAACGGATTGTTTCCCCTTATTTTCTGCAGAGAGACTAAAGAGCGACGAATGAAATAATACTGAAGGTTAAGACTATGAAAAGTGGACATTGTGACATACGGGCGAAATTTCTTTCCGACCCTATCAATAAACATATTTTCAACTACAAAATAAGGACAGAGACATCTGTTTAAAGAGAATCAATAATCTGCTCTAGTTCCTATACGTCAGCTTGCAGAACAATTATATCGCTGGCGATATATCATTACAATTTCGTAATGTCCTTTTGCAATAATTTCCAGTTCGAGTTGAACATTAATTCTGGTGAAGCAACCACCTGTGAGCTCAGCAGATAAATCAGGTTGCGGAAATTAGACAGAAATAACACAAATATGCGCTTGCATTGTGAGTCAGACAAACATTTAGTAACACGATTTCTCTACTCTCCTAATTAGATTTTGCTAAAATTCATTTTCAGTAAGGAAAGAGACGCTCATTGTTCTGTGAGACAAGACAGGCTCTTGCCGTTGAAATTCCATATGAATCAAAAAGGGAAATCTTAAAAGGACGTTAACATCAACCTTGTGTAAAGATGTAGCAATCTAAAATTGATGACTGATGATAACATCGCTAATTTATTTTACAATCGTTTGATTCAGTTAGTCGCTGGATGCTCGATTTCGAATTATTTTCACAGGCTAAAACAATGATGCTCATAAACTGACTTGCACAGCTCTGCAGCTTCACAGTTCAATGAGCACATCAGCACGCAATCTTCAACGCACACATACATTGACGCAGGTATACAGTAAACACGTCAAAGAAGCTGTGGAGCTGAGAATCCAGTTGTAGTTCAGAGCTGTAGACCACCAATGAATGCAAACCCAAGGCACTGCTTCGTTTCATTCCTTACATCCAGACAAAGAATGACAATCGATATCATATATATGAGCTGGGAAGATAAGAAGTCATTTTCGTCTTCGTCTTTATTCTAATTCGTTGGAGCCAATTGACACTGATAAAAAAAAGTAAGAAACTGAAGGATAGGATTGGTAATAAGTCAGACTCCACCATCACGCCTCTCTCTTCTGCTCGGCCATTCATTCTGATAATGTCTGATATGCTCATTCATAATCTCCTCTTCTGGTCCATCGCACACTCTCCGATCATTTCAAGAAAAAGGAATTACTTCTAGCAAATACATCCCAATAATTGTACCTCAACATTCCTCAGATGGTGAAAAAGAACAACATTCAGATATTCGCTGCCATTGGCGAGACAAAATTTGTTTAAATTTAGGTAGAAGCCGCCAAGTATATATATGTATAACTATTCTCGCTCTGCTTGCAACCACTCCACCACTCCAGCTCACAGATTTGTTCGAACTATCACCTGACAGCTACTGTTGCAGACCTCCTTCTCACATTTATTTATTATCTTCCCTCTATACTCAAATCCTGAGTCGGGATCGCCAAACGTTGACCATTTTCTTGCCTTCACACACATGGTATGGCCCATTTAATTCATCGATCAGCTTATTTTTATTTCAGCCCAAATATTTCAGTGACTCGATCGTAATATAAGAGGAAAACTACAAACATCAATTAAGCGATTGGCATCTCGTAAACATTCACCGAATTGTGCTCCAACTCACAGGGAAACCGATAAATAGGGGTATTGAAATCAGCTGTAAAATTTCATGGGAATGCAGAGTGTATCTTAACAAAAATAACAGCGAATAAATTTCGTACCTCGTGAGGCAAAATTTAATTCTTCCTTCGCGTTCGGCTGAGAAGACAGCATTTGCCGATCCTGTTGGGTAAGACTTCCGGTAATTCTACGTCAATACAGGAACTGTGATATATTTACAAATTTGAATATAGTGCCATGCAGGAGGTAGGAGAATGTGTCCCCACTGGCCCTCATCGAAATGTTATTAAAAGTTTCAGGTTTTACGGACTTCGTCGCTTCATTAAACTTTATGAATAGAACACATAGTGGGTTGTTTATTTTTATACATTGGGTACCTTTTTCTGCATGACCAGCTTTTTTAATCCAAGGGAAATATTACATTCGTCTCTGGACGAGTTATTTATCCACGTGTCTATATGAAAACGATATGCTTTTTCGGAGAGTGAGAATTGACGTCTGTAATGATCACAATGTGAAGTTGTGGTACATCAATATTCTGTCTGGTACTTCCGATGCCTCCAGCTCTACTTTGGTGTAACCCAATATAAATTAGAGGACTGCTTTTTCAAGGACCTCCACTGCATCCAGAAAAAGTGGAAATTCCTGTCATTTTACTTCTCATCGCGGCGTTTTGGTCCTCGACTTCTTCTTCTGCCAACATGAGGCTACTCTCAGGGTGGAGGATTGATGCCTCATTTTCAGTCCAGGTATCCTCCAGCCTGATGGCATGAACATCGATTTCTGCTTTCATTAAGTTTTCTTTCTCCTTTCTCTCTTCTTCTGTTCTACACTCTGGACTCCTACCTCTACTCCTCACCTGCCAATATCCTCTCTTTGGTGCCCTTTCTGTCATGGTCTACTCTACTATCCTATCAGGTTTGTTATTCTACATGACTTTTCCTTTTCCATCTATCACCTGCCAGATTCTTACTTTATCTCCTCCCCCCACTCACCAGACTTTACCCATGACCTTCTTGTTAGTCGTCGTTTCACTCCCCCTTCTTTGTATTCTTGCGTTTTCCCTCTTCATTTCCAATGCTGACGAAGGGTCTTGGCCCGAATCATCGACTGTTTATTCATTTCCATAGATGCTTCTTCAGATTCAGATTCAGATTTAGTTTATTGTCATTTAAAAACCACAAATACAATGCAGTTAAAGATGAGACAACGTTCTCTGGAATGATATCACGAAAAAGCACAAAACAGACCACACAAGAAAATCCACATAACGTTTGGTAATCCCCAATCCACAGCCCGGAGAGGCTGCTGCGTATCGATATCGCGCTACCGTCTTAGTCCCTTTCCCCGGAAAGGGACTACAAACCCATCAGACAAAACTAAAGCTACAAGACCTACACAAAACCACATAGTTACAAATAGTTATAGTTAATATATAGTTTCACCAGTGCAGACAATACCATAATTGATAAAAGACTAACTGACAAAGACCACATAATTATAACACATAGTTTCAACAGTGCAAAGCAATACCGTAATCTGATAAAGAGCGGTCCATGGCACAGTTTAAAAGAAAGTCTCAAATTCCCGACAGCCCATCATCTCACGCAGATGGTAGAAGGAAGAAAAACTCTTCGTGCCATGAACCTTCACCGCCGCAGCTTGCCGATACAGCACTCTGGGAGCCCCGACCACAGCCAACTCGGAGTCCGTCCGAAAACTTCGAGCCTCCGACCAGTCCTCAGACACCGAGCACCGAGTATCATATCTGCCGAGTGCTTCGACCCCGGCACCGTCCGCCAAGCAACAGTCAAAGCCAAGGATTCGGGGACTTCCTCCCGGAGATTTTTCCTAAGTTTCTCTACAACGTTGTGTGTGTTGTTCTAGATTTCCAGCAACTCTGCAAAATCTCTTCTGTTACTGAGGTGAAAACTATTTTATGAGCATTTCTAGAAAATGTTGGACAGATGCAGAAATGAGAACACTGGGAACTAAAGGTAACGTGTTGGATCCGATGGAGAACTGCTTAGATAGTTGGACATAAGAAATTTTCAAAGATTTAAATGAAGAAGTACAAGAACATAACCTCATCACTGCTTTGTTTCCCTTCCGTAGACCCTGTGTGCGTCTCTTAAGTAAATACACATGCAAAGAATCCATTTAAGATCTCCTCATTCTCTTTTGGCTCCATGCACAGATTATTACTCCGATTTCCCAATGGACTATTTTTGTGCCTTGCAATCTTTTTGCTCTCAACATTACTTATCATACCAATCCAACTGCATTTCACACATTGCTACCGAACTCACCTATACGTTCTGGTACATTTTACATTCATTAAGTTCCTATCTGTTGAAAAGCTTACCCTAGGCCCATTTAAATTTTTTTTCTCTCACACCATGAATTGATGTATCCTCATTTTCGATTAACCTATCCTGGGTTTAAAAATGTAATCTAGGCCTCCCTATGCCCCTCGTCGCTTTATATTCCTAAATCATGTCATCGCTCAACCTCTTGTACTCAAGGAAGAATAACCCCAGCCTCTCCCTACAGCTAAAAGCTTGCCGTCATCCAAACATACTCGTGAGTCCTTTCTGCACTGTGTTAAGGGCTGCTGGGCTGGGCGATCAGAAATGCACAGAATGCTCCAAGTGTTTCACTAACGATATGTACAGAATAACAGTGCATTCCAGACCGTGCACTCATTGCCCCAACTATTGTGTCATGTGTGACAAACACCTTCTTTACCTTTCTGTCCACTTCCATCGCCACTTGCAAAGATCTATGTACGTGTTACCCTCAGTCGCTGTGTTCTACTTCAAAGCCCAGGGCAACTTATTGTGTAATTCCTGCTTCTTTTTAACTAACCAAAACACACCTTTTCGCCATTGTCCAAGTTAAATTACAGTATATCTGCACTGGATGGACTGGTTTCCCAGTTCATTATCTTGGTTAGCTTTCACTTTCTTCAACACCAACAATTTCGTTGCCTCCCCGAAGTTATTAATGATGTTAACAATATTATCCTCTTCAATGTTTCAGAACTAGATAACAAAGAGTGCTGAAACCTAAACCACCCTCTCCAGTACATCAGTAGTTGGAGACCTTCATTCTTAAATATCAAATCTCCACTATCACCTTCTGATGTTATACTAACAGAATTTGGTGCTCTCCTGTTCAGTCGGCTGGCTAGCCCTGGTTCCCATGTCATCCAACTTTCTACATTAGGTCTGCCATGCGGGACGTTGCAAATCGCAATGAAAGTTTAGTATACTGCCCGGTCTTCAGCGAATTTCTTCCTCACTTCTCAAAACAACTCGAAGAAATGTGTGAGATAAGATTCCCCATGACAAATCCATGCTGACTGCTACCCCTTCAGTCCTCGCCTTTCGAAATTATGAGAGACTGTTTGCCTCAGAATCCACTTCAATATCGTTCCCAGCACGGATGTCAGGTTTGCCACCCGAAACTCTGGGCTTATCTTTGCACGCCTTTTAAATAAATGCATATTAGTCACACTCTAGTGTTCTGGTACCACAATCCTGTTAAAAGACGGTCGTCATATCACTGCAATTGCCCTTTCAGTTCCTCTCCTAACTTCCCACAATGTCGACCGATACATTTGATCAGGCTCATCAAACATACTGTTTTTTTTTACACCGCTAGAACCCACCCCTCATCCCGCCCATTTTCCGCCCTATCACCACCCCTCCCATTTTCTCATGTGGAATTTTGGAAATCATTGGTAATAATTCCCCTTAATTCCTTCGTTGGCAAGATTTTCACCACAGCTGTACAGATGAGAAATGATCATGTACAACTCAGAGATCGGTTGTGTCTCCACACATAGATGATCACACTGTTCCTCCACAGTCGCTATTTCCTCACTTCCCTTCAATATATCTTTACAAGCAATGTCATGCCAATTTTTGCTGTCATGATTTCCCTCGAGTGTGCTGCAATACCTTTATAGTTCTGAAGGGGCTCACTAGAACCCGTTTCCTATAGATGATACTGGGCTCCTTTCTCCTGGCCAGTGTCTAAATACGCTCGTCAACCGGGATTCCCTAATTATGTTAGCCTCGTCATTCTCTCTGTCACTATAGTCCGTGCATATTAGTGGCAGTTACTGGAGGGCGTAGTCTTGATATAAAAGAGGAAAAAATAAGTGAGCTTTACGGGGCAAGTATTTTTCAAGGAGAACGGTAGGCGACTTGAACGCGCTACCAGAAAATACTGATATGATCATAACCGTTAAAGGCATTCGAATATTCACATGAACAGGCACAAAATGGAGCGATGCAGACCATATCCACGCAAGTAGAAATCGATTCAATTTGAAATATGATTGATACGGACATCATGGGTATTCTTCTGTACTGTTGGACCACGAAAAGATTAAAGACAAATAACGTGCTTAACGTATGTTATTCAAAAACAGTGAACCAAGAACGGCTAAAATAGAGGAAAAGCAACACACACAAAATGCTGGAAGAACTCAGCAGGCTAGGCAGCATCTATGGAAAAGAGTACAATCTTTCTTTATCAATTTTTTTATTAATTAAAATGTACATGTATATAAACAAGAGGAGAATTAGCTCAAATATCTATTGTTACGTATTCGGGCAACAATAATATAGATGAGTTAGGCAAGGGGTTTTAAAACGAATAACACGTTTATTAAACACTGATAACAAACCCCCTTCAAATGTAAACAAACCCAAACAATGGTCCGAGCTCAGCTGCTGGCAGCTGGTCAGACAGTTCTTAATAGCTTTGCAGTCTCAAACAGTCTTTAAAGTAGTATTGAAAAAAACAGTTCTCCAAAGCGAATTGCCGAATGATAACAGTTCAAAGAACGATATGCCGACAGTTCAAAAGCTCACGGTACTTTTAAAAGGAGAGACTTTTTAAAGCGATGTAAATTCTCTTCCACGTCGATGTCCTTCGATTCCCAGCGTCGAACTCCCACGTCGAATTTTATTAAATATAACAACTTAAAGTGACTGACCTTCTTTCCAAAATATTCTCAATCTCCCGCTTTTCCAGCAGAGACTATCGTGAGAATAGTAACCGAAATCCTTCCGAATGAGGATCACACACGGTCGAAGTCAATCCATCGAAAATCGATTTTTCTTGATCTCCAAACTTCACTCTCCATTAGCAAAGAAACCGTTGGCTCTGACCTTTTAAACTTTTGGCATTAACAAAACTTCATTTTTAACTAAACTGCGTCATCACATTAAATCACACAGTAACATGAAGTCATCTTGGCAAATCCAGCCACGAACTGCCCCACCTGACAGGGTGGGTCTTCCTTTTATACCCTGTAGAAAAAACCTGTCACATGACCTCTACTGGCGGGAAAATGACATCACTCCACCATTACCTCATGTCCAGTATAACTTCAACCCCAGTCACGTGACAAGGGTACCACTGTCACGTGTCACGGGTACGTAACACTATATCGATAACAATTCATATAAAAGGTAAAATAAACATTATCAAAATCATACATAGTATTAACCTAATAGTATATCATAAAATAAGATAATCAATTCTCCTCTTATCAATCCATGAAAAGAAGAAAAATGATAAAGAAACTTTTATAATTCTTATATATATATCAAAAAAACCCACTAAACAAAAAAAAAACAAAAAGAAAAGAAGAAAAGTAGAGAAAAGGGGACTGGGCAGCTCATACTGAGAGTAAAGGCAAGGAAAAAGAAAAGCTTTCTGATCAAATCCAAAGTTTCGAGAATGTAACTGGAAGACAATTAAATGAAACCATATGAAAATATTGAATAAAATGTCGCCAGGTTTCTTCAAATTTAAAAGATGTTTCAAATGTCCGACTTACTTTTCTAAACTTAGACAGGACATAATGGAGGTAAGCCGATAAAAAACAGCAGGTGGATTAGAGTCCTTTCATTTAAGCAAAATGGCTCTCCTAGCCAATAAATTTGTAAAAGCTATCATCCGTTGAGTGGAAACAGGAATATATCCTGCTTCCGGTGGAGTGATACAAAAATTGCTGTGAATATATTTGCTAGTACGTCCAAATTCAAACTTTTGATAAGGTTTTAAAGACATCTTTCCAAAAGTTATTTATATTGATACAGGACCAAAACGTATGAGTTAAAGCAACCACCTCAATATTAGATCTGTCGCAAATAGGATTAATATTGGAAAAAGATAAGGGATAATTTGTCCTTTGACCTATGTGCCCGATGTACTACCTTGAAGTGTATCAAGGAATGATGGGCACAAATAGATGAAGTATTTACCAGATGAAAACAATTACCTCTTTGATTATCTGAAAGTGACTCTCGAAATTCCAGTTGACGTTTCTTCATTCTTCTTCCTAACTTAGTTTGCTGATTTTTTTGTAGAGTGTATGCAATTGTTTTAATCATTCTCACTTATGTTTTGTCCACTGTAAAAGCAACTTCGCCCAAAGTGGAACAAACCCACCGATCTTAAACGTCGCAATCGGTGGCACTGCATCCAGGTTATCCAATATTCCAATTCCGTTTGGGAGGGGAGCATTTATAGAACCAGTCAGCAGAGAACAGTGGTTCAATGTAAAGAATAGCAAGGGCAAATTTACCCCCGTGAATGTTCGTAAAGTAGACGTTGGAGTGTGTTGACGTCAAGTGAAAAGTCAGCAACAGCATTTCGGAAATAAAAGTGGCTCTCGGCTACTCTGTTAATTGGTGCCTTTGTTCCTGGAAGCAGAAAGTTTTCCTCTTTGCAATTTGTCTAACGCCCGCTTACGGGAATGTTGTTGAATGTTATTTCAGCTATTACTCTCTCACTGATGATCGTAATATCCTAGGCTTGTTAGCTGACCCTGGCTAACAGCCACATGACACAGTGGGTAACAGTGAGAAGGCCAAATTCAATTGTTACGTATTCAGGCAACAATAAATATAGATGAGTTAGGCAAGGGTTTTTATAACAAATAACACGTTTATTAAACACTGAAAACAAACCCCCTCAAAAGTAAACAAACCCAAACGTAACCGGAACTCAGCTGCTGTGCGACACATTCACAGTTCTTAATAGCGCTGCAATTCAAACAGTTCTTAAAGCGGTATTGAAAAAAAAAGTTCTTTAAAGCGGTATGCCGAAAGTAAACAGTTCTTTAAAGCGGTATGCCGAAAGTTCAAAAGCTCACAGTCCTTTTTAAAGGAGAGACTTTTTAAGGCGATTTAAATTCTCTTCCACGTCGTTGTCCTATCCCCGGCGTCGAACTTTCCCACGAAGAATTTTATAAAACGTAATGGTTTAATGGCACTAACCTCTTCTTCCACACTCTGTCCTCAATCTCCCGCTATCCCAGCGGAGATTAACACGAGAACAGTCAACGAAATCCTTCCGAATGAGGATCAAATAAGGTCGTAACCAATCCACCATCGAAAATCGATTCTCCTCGATTTTTATCTTCCAAATTCTTATCTTCACTCTCCACCAGCAAAGAACCCGCTGGCAATGAACTTTTAAACTTTAGGCATTATATAAAACTTCATTTTTCAACTAAACTGCGTCATCACATTAAATCACGCAGGGACATGAAGTCAGCTTGGCAAATTCCGCCACGAACTGCCCCACCTGACAGGGTGGGTCTTCCTTTTATACCCTGTAAAAAAAACCTGTCACATGACCTCTACTGGCGGGAAAATGACATCACTCCACCATCACAAGACCATTACCTCAAGTCCAGTATAACTTCAACCCCAGTCACGTGACAAGGGTACCACTGTCACGTGTCACGGGTACGTAACACCTCCCTCCAAAAAAAGAAAATTTTTGGTCTTACAAGAACAAAAATTTTAACAATTACTTACAAAAAAAAAACAAATGTATAAATTATAACATACACAATATACAATACAGTAGGAGTGTTACAATATAAAAAAAATCACTCCAAAAAAAAATTACATTGTACATTCAACATCGAGATAAACAATCAGCAACCACATTATCTTTACCTTTAATATGAGTTATCACAATATTGTACTCTTGTAACATCAAACTCCAATTTAATAATCTTCTGTTTTTGTTTTTCATCTTACTCAGAAAAACTAATGGATTATGATCAGTGTAAACAATAAGTGGTTTTTGAGTTGTACCAACATATACCTCAAGAAATTCCAAAGCTAAAACAAGAGATAACAATTCTTTCTCTATTGTTGAATAGTTTCTTTGATGCTTATTAAATTTATTAGAAAAGTAAGCTACTGGATGATCAACCTCATCACCCTCATTCCTTTGCATCAATACTGCTCCCGCAGCTTCATCACTAGCATCTACAGCTAATGAAAAAGGTTTTCCAAAGTCAGGTGCCTTAAGCACAGGTTGTTGACATATCATTGTTTTCGATTTTTCAAATGCTTCCTGACAAGACACTGTCCACACAAACTTCACATTCTTCTGCAAAAGGTTAGTTAATGGAAGGGCAACATTAGCAAAATTCTTACAAAATTTTCGATAATATCCTACCATTCCCAAAAACCTTCTGAGAGTTTTTTTTCCCCGTCGGAGTGGGAATCTCTAAAATTGCCTGAACTTTTGCCTGAACAGGAGCTACCTTACCTTGACCTACAACATAACCAAGGTAAGTCACAGTGGCATGTCCAAATTCACTCTTGGCTAAATTAATAGTCAAGTTAGCTTTTGAAAGCTTTTCAAACAATTTCTCCACCGCAATTATGTGTGCTTCCCAAGTATCATTTCCTGTCACTAAATCATCAATATAAGCATCAGTATCTTTCAATCCCTGAATCACAGAGTTAATCATCCTCTGGAAAGTACCTGGGACATTCTTCATCCCAAATGGAAGAACATTATACTCATATAACCCAGATGGAGTTACAAATGCAGAAATCTCTCTACCTCGGTCCGTTAATGGAACACACCAATAACCTTTCAATAAATCAATCTTTGTAAGGAACTTTGCTTTTCCAACCTTATCTACACAATCATCTACTCTAGGAATTGGATATGCATCTGTTTTCGTTACAGCATTCACCTTCCTATAGTCCGTACAAAACCTAATACTACCATCAGGTTTTGGCACCATAACACATGGCGAACTCCAATTCGAGTTAGAATGTCTAATAATATCATTCTCTAACATGTATTCAATTTCTTTCTCAGCAAGTTCACATTTTTCCATGTTCATCCTATATGGATGTTGTTTAATAGGTTTGGCATCTCCAACATCTACATCATGTGAAGCTATAGTAGTCCTTCTCGGAACATCTGGAAACAAATCCTTATATTTAAAAATCAATTCCTTCATCTGTTGTTTCTGCTCTAGCTGTAAATGTGCTAATTTCTCATCCATATTTTCCAGAATGGTCGAATTAGGTAACCTAACAGAAACAATGTTAGATTTAGAATGAAAGTCAGATGAATCATCTATCATGTTCCCAGTTAAATCAAAGTCATTCTCACTAACCACAACAGTCACAGTATCAAATTGTTTCTCAAAATATAGTTTAATCATATTTATGTGGCAAAGTTGTGTTGACCTTCTACGATCTGGAGTTTTTATTACATAATCCACATCATTAATTCTAGACACAATTTCATAAGGACCAAGAAATCTAGCTTGTAAAGGATTTGTCTGCACTGGGAAAAGAACCAACACCTTATCTCCAGGCTTAAACATCCTCATCCTAGCTTCTTTATCATACCAAGTTTTCATTTTCTCCTGAGCCAACTTTAAATTTTCCTTGGCTAAACTACAAGCTTTATGTAACCTGTCCTTAAATTTCAAAACATAGTCCAACAAATGAGTATGTACTTCCTTACTAATCCACTGTTCCTTCAATAAAGCTAAAGGTCCTCTAACTCTATGCCCAAACACAAGTTCAAATGGACTAAAACCTAAAGATACCTGTACCGATTCCCTTACTGCAAATAAAAGTAAGTTTATACTCTCATCCCAGTCACTTTCATTTTCCACACAATATGTCCTAATCATATTCTTGAGAGTAGAATGAAACCTCTCCAAGGCACCTTGCGATTCTGGATGGTATGCAGACGAAGTGATTTGCTTAGCTCCCAATTTATAAACTATCTGTTGAAACAATCCAGACATAAAATTACTGCCTTGATCAGTTTGTATTTCCTTAGGCAATCCAAAATAAGTAAAGAATTTTATAAGAGCCTTCGTCACAGTTTTAGCTTTTATATTCCTAAGTGGTACTGCCTCTGGAAACCTAGACGAAGTACACATGATAGTCAACAAATACTGATAACCAGTTTTTGTCTTTGGTAATGGACCAACACAATCTACAATAACTTTAGAAAACGGTTCACCAAATGCTGGAATAGGTTGTAATGGAGCTACTGGTGTAACCTGATTTGGTTTACCCACAATTTGACAAGTATGGCACGTCTTACAAAACATCGCCACATCTTTTCTTAGACCAGGCCAGTAAAAATGTTTTAAAATCTTGTCCACAGTTTTCCTTACCCCTTGATGTCCACCTAAAGGCACACTACGAGCTAAAGTCAAAATCTCATTCCGATAAACTTTAGGAACAACTACCTGATAAACAACATTCCATTCCTCACTTGCAGGAATTGTAGGCGTCCTCCACTTCCTCATCAACACTCCTTTTTCCAAATAATATCCTCCTGACACCTTCTCAATTTCACTACCTAGTAAAGCTTGTTCCCTTAATTTTATAATCTCAGGATCTCTATTCTGCTCTGCTATCATCTCCTTCCGAGACAGAGATAAATCTTCATAGTCAGACTTACTCCCAGAATCTTGTTCAAACAACGAAGGTAAGAAAGTCTCTGACACATCCTCAAAACTCAAATCCTGAGTTGAACAGTCATGAGTAACAACCTCATTCTGCACATCAATCTTTTTAGCCATAGCTCTAGTCACAACACAGGAAAAATCTGTGTTAGAATTCATCTCTGGTTCTTCTGATTCCATTGTCAAATGCACTTCAGGAAAAACTTGTCCACCTGCCAAGTCATTACCTAACAATAAAGAAATACCCTTCACAGGTAAGCTATGCTGTAATCCTACTTTAACAAATCCTGTAACTAACCCTGACTTTAAATTTACTTTATGTAAATGTACAGGCATAAAATCACTTCCAACACCTCTTATGTAATTTACCTCACCAGTATCATTCTCTTCATTAAACTTCAACGCACTATCTAACATCAGTGATTGAGAAGCTCCAGTATCCCTAAGAATTTTTTATTGGCACCAGAGTAGATCCTTCTTTCAAGGATACAAACCCTTCAGTTATAAAATGATCATATCCCTTTCTAACTTGATCAGACTCTAACAAATCCTCATTTGTGTTTACCAAACCCTGTAACTTTACAGGTGCTTCAGTATGTTGCACACAAGCATCTGGAACTGCTTCCTTCTCTTTCTTTTTCAATTTGAAACAGTTAGCTATTACATGGCCAGGCTTCTTACAATAGTTACAAATAAGACCAAACTGTCGTTCCTTCACAGGTTTTCCTTCCTCCTTACCTTTCTCATTAACCTCTGATTTAATTTCTGATTTACCTTGAGTCTCCATATTATTTTTCCTCTTAAAAATTCTACCCTGAGGAAATTTATTCTTATGGATTAAAACATACTCATCAGCTAATCTAGCACAGTCCTGCAATTTATCAGTATCCCTCTCATTTAAGTAGGTCCTTACTTCAACAGGAATGCTTATTTTAAATTCCTCCATTAAAATCAGCTCTTTCAATGTATCATAGTCCTTATTTACATTTTTAGAAGAAACCCATCTCTCAAAACACATAGCTTTATCATAGGCAAATTCCACATAAGTCTTTTCCACAGACTTTTTCAAACTTCTGAATCTTTCCCTATACGCTTCTGGGACCAATTCATATGCATTGAGAATATTCGTTTTCACAATATCATAATCGAATGCTTGCGCAGCAGTTAAAGCTGTGTAAACTTGCTGTGCTTTGCCTTTAATCACACTCTGTAACAATACTGACCATTTATCTTTCAGCCAGTCTGACATCCGAGCAATAGTTTCAAAATGTTGAAAATATCTTTCCACTTCTGTTTCACTAAATGGAGGGACCAATTTAATTTCTTGGCTAGCAACAAACGGTTTTTTAGAATCAGAAGACTGATTCCCAGACCTTAATTTCGCCATTGCATATTCAAAATCTCTCTGCTTTTGTTCAATTTCCAATTTACACCGCTCTAACATCATTTGTTCGATTTGCAACTGCATCTCCAGATTACTTTTTGGAAACGATTCTAAAATTGATTCATCAAAATCACCCGAAGCCACAAAATGTGATGCGATTTTTCTCTGTATTACAGCTTTTGATGTAGTCGTCAAAATACCTTTAAGTTGCAATCTATTAGCAATCTCAGATACTTCAGTTTTTTTCGCCTTCGCTAACAAATCCGCGGCTGGCGAATCCAGAAACTCATCAATATTCATCGTTGCCGAATACCACTCACAAGCCAATCAAACAAAAGAATCGAGTATTCCCCGTTACCAAAACACCGATTCAAAATTGAACAAGCATTTTAAACTCAAACGATCCAAATCCCGGACGAGCCCCCATAATTATGTTACGTATTCAGGCAACAATAAATATAGATGAGTTAGGCAAGGGTTTTTTATAACAAATAACACGTTTATTAAACACTGAAAACAAACCCCCTCAAAAGTAAACAAACCCAAACATAACCGGAACTCAGCTGCTGTGCGACACATTCACAGTTCTTAATAACGCTGCAATTCAAACAGTTCTTAAAGCGGTATTGAAAAAAAACAGATCTTTAAAGCGGTATGCCGAAGGTAAACAGTTCTTTAAAGCGGTATGCCGAAAGTTCAAAAGCTCACAGTCCTTTTTAAAGGAGAGACTTTTTAAGGCGATTTAAATTCTCTTCCACGTCGTTGTCCTATCCCCGGCGTCGAACTTTCCCACGAAGAATTTTATAAAACGTAATGGTTTAATGGCACTAACCTCTTCTTCCACACTCTGTCCTCAATCTCCCGCTATCCCAGCGGAGATTAACACGAGAACAGTCAACGAAATCCTTCCGAATGAGGATCAAATAAGGTCGTAACCAATCCACCATCGAAAATCGATTCTCCTCGATTTTTATCTTCCAAATTCTTATCTTCACTCTCCACCAGCAAAGAACCCGCTGGCAATGAACTTTTAAACTTTAGGCATTATATAAAACTTCATTTTTCAACTAAACTGCGTCATCACATTAAATCACGCAGGGACATGAAGTCAGCTTGGCAAATTCCGCCACGAACTGCCCCACCTGACAGGGTGGGTCTTCCTTTTATACCCTGTAAAAAAAAACCTGTCACATGACCTCTACTGGCGGGAAAATGACATCACTCCACCATCACAAGACCATTACCTCAAGTCCAGTATAACTTCAACCCCAGTCACGTGACAAGGGTACCACTGTCACGTGTCACGGGTACGTAGCACAATAAGCAACACACGTCAAGAGTCGGTATAATTCGAGTTCAGCTAAAAAGGAAAGTTCGATTGTTCCATTGAGGGAACGAAAATAACGGTGAATGTTTTATCATTGCTGTCCCATGCACAATTATCTTTCACCAGGAAATAACAGATCTTACACCGGAATAAAATTAAAGTGGAAATATATTTACAGATATTTGAACTTTCGTAAACACTTAATTGAACAATAAAAGTGGAGGGCCCATTACAGTTAAACCAGAAGAGTGTGCACATGAACGTCGCAGATCACTTCTGGATAGTCGGATGCTTCACTTTAAGTACTCACGGCGATGAACCCATGTCAGCAGCTACAGTTCGGAATTCCCTGGAAGATCGTTATGAACGAATTGGTTAACTCAGGAATACTTACATTTCTTCTTCATTTGTCTGCTCAAAGCACCTCTTACAGCAGGGTCTCCCCTTCTGGCGTATTCTGCGAGCGCTTCGCTTGTGCTCGTCTCTACACCTCCTTCCTCTTCCAACACCTGTAAACAAAACCAAAAATCACCCCATTGTGCCTTCAAGACATCTGATCCCGTACAGCTCTCTCGAATGTTGTATAGCATCCCATTGGACAGATGTTACTAAGACAAACCCGATTGGCTGACACAACATTCCTAAGATGAGCGAACGGCTTCTTATCTTAACCGAGACCAAAATACTAATCTATAACGCCTAATTAGCAGAACACACTGCGCTTTGCAGAAAATGTGCTGAAAATTAAAATACCTAACAGCATAGCAGTAGAAATGTCAAAGAACACGTTCTTAACCTGGTCATTACATTCTTCCCCACCAAAAATAGTAACGTCCTTATGAAGTTATAAACCTTAGGAAGTTGTTAATTCATTTCTAGTATCACAACATTGTAATGAATTTCCACTGAAATCAGACTATTGCCAGTTGTTACCTTTCTGTTTTCCTTCTGTGCAGAGATTTCTACTTGGTGTAGGCTCCATGTCAGACTCTGGGGCAACGTGTACTTCCTGCCCTCGGGGTGAAAGATGGTTCTAATGGAAAATATTGACAAGACCATTGCCATTTTTGGGCTTCACCCAGAAAACTGGCAAATTTGACATCTGGCTCTCCACGAGGCAAGGCGAAGGAACCCAATGGTTGGCAATAAAATGCTTCCGCTATAGTCACAAATTTATTATTAGAACTCTTTCTCGAGGCATCAACTGGGAGAACATCATCCTTTGACCATATCGCTTCCGGATTCCTTGCTTTTAATTGCTGCCAGAAACTGCTGCTAGCTGATGGGCTTTTTACATTTCTTTCCTCCTGTTAGACACATACTTCAGATACGTGTTCTGCAGCAAGTTTCCTACCCACACCACCCGGCGGTTCCAAAGAAAACGCCTACAGGTAACCTCGTTTCGTGCCAGAAAATCAAATTGTACGAGGAGTAGCCAGTGTTTTCATTGTGTGTGCAATTGTCGCAGTGTATCAAATGTCCAATATGTTGGCTCACTTTCTGTTTCTGTTGGCACCCAGGGTCCCTTGCATGTTTAGCAATGTCCTGTTGAATCTTTCAGGCTGAGGAACACCTTGAAGGTGACATGCTTTGTCTTTGACTTCATAACTCGAAGCATACTGAGTAACTCATATATGACCTAACTCTTAAAATCCCTTCCCTGGTCACTATGCATCCTTCTCGGGAGGCCATAATAAATAATATATTTATCCCATAACACTTTGACAACAGTGGATACTCGCTGATCCTTTGTGGAGAAGATTTGAGCATATCTCGTGTATTAGCCTGTGATGTCCAAGACATTGGCAGTGTTACTGCAATCAGGCTCTATGGAGAGGAATTCCATACACACTCTCAAGTGGTTCTGTTCTTTGTGAATGGGATAGTGGCAGCGTCTGATAGACAATTCTAGTAGGCAGCGTCTTCCTCCGAATGCATTGGATGCACAACGTACAGTACTTTTCAACTTCAGGCTTCATTCGTTTCCAAAAAAACCGATCTTATACCAATCCGGAGGTCTTGTCAAATTCCAAATGACCTGAAGTGACTCAGTACAATCTTCGGATACTTCTTTCAGGGAAAATCAACTGGGAATGCCGATGTCTACCTGGGGAAGAGGGAACACTACACGAAACTTTGTTCCTCAACTCCAGTTTGTCCCATTCTAATAATAGTGGACAGCGCAGTTCAGATGGATGACTCGTGTTATCAATGTTGTCATTATGCAGTTTTCCATTACTTCGGGTTTGTCACTCGGAAAGCTGTGGAAAACATAACAGCGTGAAAATACGTTTAATATGCTCGACACACATTCAGGAGACTTAGAGAGGACAGAGTTATAAACTCATGAAGTTAGCGAGTAATTTCAGCATGTAACGTGGAAGGGAATTGTTGCTGCTCCGGGAATCCTTTGGCGAGACTGCAAGTTATACATAGGGTTTTGATCGGACTAAAAAATGTCCTTGACAGACATGACTTAAAAGTTTGAATCGAGATCAGAATTGTATTAGGTTAAATGATTACACATCCAATGGTTGTGCTGATATCTATTGGCAAGAGAAGTATAGGATAAAAAGCAGCCGAGCCTATTCTTACTGTCGGTAAGTAGCTCGTAAGTGTCTGGAAAAACTAAAGCAGATTTCTTTGTTCTATTCTGTATATTCTGCCATTTTCCTATCAGTGTGTAGTGAGATTTGAAAGGACCCTATGTAATAGCTATGTAATATTGTTGATTCCTATGTGTGGATTTGTTTTCAGATGTATAAATACTTCACAGTTACTTTTTCAAGGAGCTGAAACCCGACTGATTCTCGGTTGTGCGGTGGGCGGATCGGCAATTTTAATTCTGATAATAATTTTGCTGAAACTCAAGCTAAAGAGAACGCACGGTAAGAAAACTGATCGCTGAGAACCATCACCTCCATTTGCACAAAATAGAAGCGTGAATGACATTTAACTTCAAAACAGTAAATTTTATTTGCAGAATGATTGGACATGGATCACGATTTTCGAAGCCGGATTTCAGTGATATTATTCTGGCACGATGCATGCTTGATTTTAAAATTCAACTATTTCACAAGTCCACTGGAAATATGTTATATCTGATTTTCGAATGTTGTGATATCCCTTTGGAGTTCTTCAAATAACTTTTGTTAAAACAATGGCAGATCCGTATTTTGAAACGTAAACGAATTGGCGTAGATCTAAACTACCTCTGATTGTGTAAAGAACATTGACCAACTTACGTACGTCTCATTGATTTTAATTTCCATTTTGGTTGCCATACTTAAATACAGTACCGCCGCTGTTATGCTATTATCACTTTACAGCCTCGTTGAAAGGCAATGCCTTTTGAGCATAGCAGCAGGTGAATGCAGAACACAGTATATTATTAGCACAACTGTTACCAACAAATACTTTCTGAAAGATCCGTACCTTCAACAGTTCCACTTACACGATTAGTTCGATTGGTATCAAATAAATAAAGTACAATGTTTACAATGCAAATCATTTCTTTTTGATTTCTCTTCTGAAGGGCGTAACACAAAATCTTTGGACGGATGACAGACTGAAGAACCGGTAGGTGAAGTGATTCGTCTTGTTTCATAACGGGACATTCGCATAGCAAAGATATCATGAATCTATTTATTCCATAACAGTTTGGAGCGTAGTAGGGAAAATAAAACTATTTTCCCCGTCAAATATTTATTTTCAAGTATATATCCAAGATTTATTTGAATGTTTCTGTTGCATCTGCTTCCTGTATCCTTTCAGGTTTTCGACATCAGTTCATAACCGGTTGGAATGGAAGTGAAACGGTAATATTTACCATTGGAAGTTCAGTTGATTTGATGAACAATTCAGCACACATCTGAGACTGTGTAAAACTACTAAATGCTAGTTTACGAGAATCGCAGTTGACTGGACAATGGGAAAGTACAGTACGCGCACGAATCAATTCGTAATGTGTGTTACATTTGACCTGACGGACAGTAAGCAAGGTAAAATGTAAAGAAATCTTGTTTTGTTGAAATGGTCTTTGCAATATTAAATGCAGTTTGAACCCCGATCCGCAACAAAGATCCGCACAGCAGTGCGTTACCTGCAGTGGAATCGAATATACTTGTAACAAAACCTTGTCGTATGTGTTGAACAATGGTAACCACATTTAAACGAAACTCCACATGGCACCTTCCAGTCCACGATGCGACGCTGAATGAGTATAATCCTCAATGTGGGAAGCAAAGCCTAAAACGGATAAAAGTATTGTCGTCTCCCATTTGGATTCAAACCAGAAAATAATCTGTAGCTAACTACCGATTTTGGAAAGAGAACCAGCTGACGTTCCAGGCTGACGGTCCTTCCGCAGACTGCAACCTGTAAGTTAACTATTTCTCTTCAACTGGTGGTTCCAGATCTACTAAAATTTTGTGTGTTCTATTTCTCTGTTTTACTTCATGTTTCCACCACTTTAATGGTTTTTTTTTGCTACCTGGATTCATTTTCATGATAACATTTTGCTTCTCGTGTTTAAGTAAGCACTTTCCCCAGTTTAACGCATTTAGTTTTAATTTTACCAAGCAAAATTAGGTGCAAATGAGCGACTGCAGCACCAAGGTAGTAATAAATACATCACTGATTTCATTATGGTAGAATTCCACTAAAAGTTCTACCAGTATTCGTAACACTTCCGGAAATGTAGTGCTACTTCTTACAGTAATATCCAAATTCTGTCATGGTCCGGTCCGTGAAATCCGCATACCGGTTCACAGTCCGGTCCAAGCTCCTTATTCCACGTTTTCCGGGTTTCCCCAGTTCTGTTGAGGCAGCTGCTTCTTGTTTGGGCTGGTCTCATAAATAGCTTCAGTATCCAGCCTCTGGCTGCTGGATTGTTCCTGTCCAAACACCTTGTCTGTATCCCTTCCCTTCACCTCCCTCCTGGAGCCTTGCCTTGCCTCTCCTCACTGCTGCCTAGAGCCTTGCCTTGACACGCCTCACCTCCCTCCTGGAGCATTGTCTTGCCTCGCTTCGCCTCTGCTTGGAAACTTGCCTTGCCTCGCCTCACCTCTGCCTGGAGCCTTGCCTTGCCTCGCCTTGCCTCTGTCTGGAGCCTTGCCTCGCCTCGCCTCGCCTCTGCTCGGAAAATTGCCTTGCCTCGCCTCACCTCTACCTGGAGCCTTGCCTCGCCTCGCCTTGCCTCGGCCTGGAGCCTTGCCTCGCCTCGACTTGGTCTGGAGACATGCCTCGCTTCTTCTTGCCTTGCCTGTGCCTGGAGCCTCGCCGTGTTTGGAATTGTCTGTTGTATCCAGGCCTTCGCCCGGTAGGTCCGGCCGTTTTGCCGCTACCTAGCTTTGGGAACTGTCTCGTCGTGTTCATCGTTCTGTGTTATGAGTCCCGGCCCTACGTTCTGTACCAATGGAGGGATCCCAGCTCTGTGTTCTGTGCGATGAGAACTGGCCCTACATCCTGTATCCAAGGAGTAGTCCCGGCTCAATGTTCTGTGTTCCCGTCATGTCCATGTGCCTCGCCCAGCAAAGGAATACATTGCCCAGCCCGGTGCTGGGATTCCCTCGTCCTGTGCTGGGGTTCCGGTGTCCTGTCTAGGAGTCACTCGTCCAGTCCTGTTGTCTCTCCCTCCACCAAGGCTCTGTATTCTCGTCATGTCCCTGTGCCTCGCCCAGCACAGGAGTACCTTGTCAGCCCGGTGCTGGGATTCCCTCATGCTGAGCTGGGGTTCCCTTGTCCTGTTCAGGAGGCTCACGTCCAGTGCTGTTGTCTCTCCCTCGACCAAGGCTCTGTGTTTTAGTCCAGCCATGTGCCTCGCCAAGCCCAGGGGTACCTTGCCCAGCCCGCTGCTGGGGTTCCCATGTCCTGTCCAGGAGGCTCACGTCCAGTCTTATTGTCTCTCCCTCGACCAAGGCTCTGTGTTCTCGTCATGTCCATGTGCCTCGCCCAGCACAGGAGTACCTTGTCAGCCCGGTGCTGGGATACCCTCATGCTGAGCTGGGGTTCCCTTGTCCTGTCCAGGAGGCTCACGTCCAGTCTTGTTGTCTCTCCCTCGACCAAGGTTCTGTGTTTTCGTCTAGCCATCTGCCTCGCCCAGCCCAGGAGTACCTTGCCCAGCCCTGTGCTCGGATTCCCTCGTCCTGTGCTGCGGTTCCCTTGTCCTGCCCAGGAGTCTCACGTCCAGCCCTGTGCCTCTCCTCATCCGGTAGCCCTATCTTGTCCACGCCTGCTTCTGGAGTCCGAGCCCAAGTCAAGACCCAGGTTCTGGGTCCTTGTCCAATCTCTGGCTCGGAGCCCAAGCCCAGGCTCCTAGTTCCCAGTCCCATGTCCTGGTTTTGCTATCCTCATCAAGTCCTAGCCCAGACCCGGAATCCTTGTCTCATCCAGGGCCTGTATCATGTCCAGCGTCCTTTCTTCCCCACTTCCCTTGCGTCATTCTCACGCCTAGTCCTGTTCCTGGTAGTTCAGTGTCTGTGTCTTGCATTTGGGCCAACTCCCAACGCCCCCCTTATGACAAGTTGAATATGAAGTAGTCATGATCAATTTTTACTATTGCTTTATACTCTGGAATGCTATGCCACTATTTCAGTAAAGCCAGTGCCATTTTTATCATTTACTGTAACGACTACATCCATTGGTTCTACCTACTTCGATCGCAATTTAAGTGATTTACCAGCAAAACCAATCAAATCAACAGAGGCCCAGGATGCCTCTGCCCTGTTTCCGGCTCAAGTTAAGCGAGACTTAACATCAGGACTTGCCATTTGCACCAATATCCTCAGCTTAAATAATGTGAGTAGTAAGGGTCACAGTTTCAGTTTACACCGTAGGGCCGAATTCTGATCAGGGCAATGATTACGATAATTCGACGCATGCGTCAAAGATAGACAATCAGTCTGTGCCCAAGCACAGAAATTAGAGCGATGTAAAAGATAGACTTAGGAGATGAAAAAACAGAGATGGCCAGAACTAAGAACCCCATCCTATTCCTAGGACTGTTATAAGCGGTGATTTGAAAATCTAAACATAGCGACTTCCAGCCTGAAACGGTAGAGATCCCGCCTCCGGTATGATGTATGGACAGTATCATTGTCCGCAGACAAAATGTTTTTCCAACAATATGTTAATCCTTGGTGTTACGTTTTACAACTTAATTTAGTTTATGATCACTTAGCTCTGCATCAGTGAGATGGATTAAATATGTTTTTTTGACAGGCTGAACAAGCACCGGTTGAGCACACCACTGCCTATATGCTTCAATAAACCATAGAGAGAGCAAACCATTTCGCAAAGACCGACAACATGAGGAGCGCGTTATCTATTCCCAGGTAAAGCAGAGAGATTAACGTGACTATGATATAGATTTGCATTAAAGATATAGAACGGTAACAGGCCCTTCCGGTGCAACTAGCCCGTGCCGCTTATTCAGACCCACGTGACCAATTGACCTCCTAACCTGTAAGTCATTGGAGGAAACCGGAGTATCCCAGAGGGTTTATATTTATATATATATATATATAAAATCATCCAAGAGGAATTTAATTTTACAAGCTTGAGGATACCATTGACACTGTAACAAAATATAAAGTGAGTCATAGCTAATCCCCTTTCAGTGAAACAACTTAACGTTCTGGTTCAAGCATAATATTTCTCTTCTATCTGTGGAGACTCCAACCTGAAGGCATAAATGTCGATTACTCTAATATTTGGGAATTTCTCCATCATTCCATTCTCTCTTTTTTTCCATTCTCCGTTGCACCTTTTATCTTCACGTCATCTGCCCATCAGGCTGCCCTCCACGTACGTGCTCCTCCTCCTTCCATTTTGCAGGGTCCACTGTCCTCCCGTCTCTGACTCCTTCATACACCATTTACCTTTTCCACCCGACACCTCCCAGCTTCTTATGTCATTCCCACCCCAGTCATCCACATACCTTAGCACTCACCTGGTTTCCCCTGTCACCTGCTACTTTTCCCTCACCCGCTCCACACCTTTATATTCTGGATTCAATTCCCTCATTAATAGTCTCGATAAAGCGTCTCTATCAGAAACAATCGACAGTTCATTTACCTTCTTGCATGTTACCTTTCCTAATTAATTCCTTCTGTATTCTGTTTGCATTTTTCATGATTTCCAGTATCTGCCCAATCTCAGTAGATTACTTTTTCCTTGCTTTTACAAATTTAATTTCACATGTAATTTCCACGTGAGGAAACGCCAAAAAAGCACAAAACCCGGAATGCCATCCTTCCCAACGCCCATTATCAGCTCCATAATAAACATGTGTCTGATAATAACCGAGGAGAACTGAATTACCGGAAATGCCGAATTGTGACAAAACTGTAATCAGAGAGCCTGACTGACCAAAGTGCCAACGTTTATTATATCAGTTATGAGCTGTCCACTGACAACAATGTTCATGTGCAATTGGAACTGTGTTGGCAGGTGTAGCTCAGCAAACACCTGTGAGCTCCATAAACGAAACAGGATGCGGCAATCAGTTACCGATGTCAAAAACAATGCGATTGTTCTATAAGTTAGCCAATTGTTTTGTACCATATCTGCTATTTCAAGGAATTATCTATACTCGTAACCTGATTTTGTTTAAGTTCTTTTTAGGTAAAGGAAAAAAAATCGCTAATATATGTATCATTAAGGGAAATCTTGAAACAACGTTGACATAATTGTGTTCAAGCATAAGCAGCCTAAAGTTCATTACTGATTAGTACGTCTCTAATTTATTTTACAATCGTGTGATTCAATTAGTCACTAAATGCTCGACTAACCACTGATTTTGCATTACTTTCACAGACTAAAGGAAATGGAGCTGACAAACTGACTTATGCCGCTCTGCAGATTCCCGATTCGAATTACACACAGACATCCAAACATCAAAGCAAACATACATTGTACGCAGATGTAAACACATCAAAGAAGCTGTGAAGCTGAGAATCCAATTGCAGTTCATAGCCATTTATTATCAATGAGTGTAGGCCAATGCATCGCTACGTTTCGGTTCTTGCGTCCATCAAAGGTTGATGATCGATGTCACATGCAACAATTGCGAAGATAAATGATCATTTTGGTTTTCGAGCTTTCTCTGATTCATTAGAGGCAATTGTCATAAAATAAAAGCAAAGAAAGAAAATGAATAAAAGAACAACAATAAACTATTCCAGCCCTATCTACCGCCCGTCCATTTAAGCTGATAATGTCAGATATGCTCAGTCGTAGTCTCCTCTTCTGGTCTACTGCACAGACCCGACCATTCCAAGAGAAAAACACTTCCTTCCTCTTAAACGTTTCCCAATAGTTTTGCCCCCACAGACCTTACAGGATGAAAAGTAAATCCACCATCGGCGAGGATTTTGTTTTGACATGGAAAACCCGCCAATTAAAAACCTATTCTTGCACACTTGCATCAACGTTCAACCGAGGGAAATATAGATCGGACGATGTTCGAATATTCGCTGCGAGCTCTCGTGACAACACTTCTCTGGCTCAATTTTGATGGAGAGAGAAACAGAACAGAGATTTCTTATTGGTAACCCGATGAAACGTTATAAATCTAAGGCTTTCACTTTCTTTCTCACCCTTGATCACCCTTGATTCTCCCGAGAACCTTTTACGTTATAACCGAAAGTACTGTGGAATTTGCAGTAATTGCAAGATGATTGAAAAAAAAAACCTCTTTAACTATGTCAACGATCCCGATGGCTAGGAAAAAGTTTTGATTTTATGTCAAAAATCCATGCACATGAATAATATTACATAATTTCCGGGCTTACATCAATAGTCTGATCCGAATGTTAAGAAAATTAGCTTAGTCGTCTCCAGTGTTAACTCGGACTGTCAAATCGAAATTGATTTAAACGGATAACACTTATTTATTTGCAACATTTGAAGCTTCCCAAATCTTCCATCCCAACAGCTAAATATATGTTTTCCTCTCTTATAAGTACTTTCAAAGAGCTAAATACTTTTTTTTTCAGTACAAGTTTGGAGACAGGGAGATGGGGCATGTTGAATTCGTTGGCATGTCGATTAGTTTTACCGTACTGCAAATGATCGTCACTCTTGGGGTCTTTGCAATTGTATGCTTGCAGGGGTAGGAGCAACAGTGGTGGGGGGGGGGATGTGGTACTTGTGCGTGGAAGGGGGAGGAGAAGGATCCCCAGAACCTTCTAACATTTTCTAACGTTTCTAGCCCCATTTCTAACGTTTCTGCTGTCACTCATTGTTTGGGGTACTCTTCTGTTTTAATGGATGTCTGCGAAGGCCACGAATTTCAGGTTGTATATTGTATGCATTCTCTGATAATAAATTGGACAACATACTGTTTCTCCAACGATTTGTACAGCTGAACATGACTTCCCAGATCCTGTACTCATTGCCCCAACTTGCACTCAACGTCAGTAAGACGAAAGAGACGCTTGTGGACTTCAGGAAGAGTAAGACGAAGGAATACACGCCAATCCTCATAAAGGGATCAGAAGTGGGGAGAGCGATCACTTTCAAGCCCCTTAGTGTCAGGCTATCTATGGGTATAACCTAGATCCGATATATCGATGCAGATATGAAGAAGGCAATGCAGCGACTATCCTTCGTTACGTGTTTGAAGAGATGTGGTATGTCAACAAATACACTCAAAACTTCTATAGGTGTACTGTGGAGAGCATTGTGACAGGCTGCGTCACTGTCTGGTATGGGGCGGGGGGAGGAGGGGGAGCTACTGCGCAGGCCCGAAAGAAGTTGCAGATTGTCGTAGATTTAGTCGGATCGATCTTGGGTATACGCATACAAAGTACTCAAGACATGTTTAAGGGGTAGTGTTTCAGAAAGCAGCGTCCATTATTCAGGAGGTGCTGCACCCAGGGAATGCCCTTTTCTCACTGTTACCAGCAAGTAGGAGGTACCGAAGCCTGAAGGCACACACTCAGCGATTCAGGAACAGCTTCTTCCCTTCTGCGATCGGATTCCTAAATGGATATTTGCCCCGTGAAAACTACCACGATTAAAATACATGTTATTCCTGGTTTTGCACGTTTTTAATCTATTTAATATAGGTATACTCTAGTAGATCTATTTAGCTATTTATTTTTGTATTTATTTATTTGTTTTTCTTTATTGCATTATGTATTGCATTGAACTGCTGCTGCTAAAGTGCAGAATGTTTAGGCGGAGAGGCCATTGTAGGGAGTAGGCCAGTGGCGAGATTGAAGCGACAGGCTATGGCTCTTTCAGGCTTTTACGAAAGCGGGCTTCGACGAGTAGGTGGACTTTCTTTGGCTTTTCTTTGCAGTTTAAGAGGAATAACATGATGGTAGGCTTAGTATTTTGCTCTGAATGTTAGATGTGGGAATCCCGGAAATATTCCAGTCTCCTAGAACGCAACATTTACGCCTGGTGCACCGTGATACAGCTCCTGACAGTCCGTGTTAGGGATCTGAAGCTGCGGTTCGATGACCTGCAGCTTATTAGGGAGAGTGAACAGGAGATTGAGAAGAGCTACATGGAGTTAGTCACCCCGAGGCTGCATCGTCTGAGAACCGGAGCAAAGAGCTCAGAAAGCAGAGAGCATCCACGTGGCCGCCCCCCTCGGAAATCGTTACCTCGACTTGGAAGCGGTTGAGGGGGATGACTTGACAGAGGACGACCACGGCGATCGGGTCTGTGGCACTATGCCCGGTTCCATGGTGCAGAAGGGAAAGGCGAAGATGAGGAATGCAGTAATCATAGGGGTTTTATAGTGAGGGAACAGATAGGAGGTTCTGTCAGCCTGATAGAGGTACCTGCATGGTTTGTTGCCTCCCATGTGCCAGGGAACGGGGTGTCTAGGATCGGGTACCGAGTATTGTGAAGGCAGAGGGTGAACATCCAGAAGTTGTGGTACACCTTGGTACGAATGACATAGGTAGAAAAAGGGGGGAGGTCCTGAAAAGAGAATTCAGTGATTTAAGTAGGAATCTGAAAGGCAGGACCTCTATAGCAGTAATCTCAGTATTGCTACCTGTGCCACTTGCTAGCCAGTGCAAGAATAGCATGATCAGGCGTATTAATGCGTGGCTGACAGATTGATGTTCGTGGCAGGGCTTTAGATTCCTGGATCATTGGGGCGTCTTCTGGGGAAGTATGACCCGTACAAGGAGGACGGACTACACCTGAACCCAAAGGCGTCCAATGTCCTTTCAGGCACAGTTAATAGATCTGTTAGAAAGCGTTTAAAATAATTCGACAGGGGGCTTGGAAACGAAGTGATAGGGTCGAGAAAGTGTAGAACAGAAATAAATCAAAGATAGAGTGCAAAAGAGATTGTAGAAAGAACAGGCAAGAGAAGAGACTTAATCACAGCCACTGGCATGGGTTACAGGGCAATACAGGCGTGGTGTAGTTAAAGCAGAAAACAATACATATTGGGCTGAAAGTGTTATATTTAAATACAAGCAGCATAAAGAATAAAATGGACGATCTTGAAATTCAGCTACAGATTGGCAAATATCACGTTGCGTCCATCGCTGAATATTGGCTAAACGATGGCTGTCATTGCGAGCCTAAATTCCTAGGTTACACGGTGTATCAGAAAGATAGATTAGTAGGCGGGGGGGGGGGGGGGTGTGGCTCTGAGTATAAGAAATCATATTAAATTATTATAAAGAGAAGACATAGGATTGGAAGGTGAAGAGACTCTTGGGTTCAGTTAAGAAATGGCAAAGGTAAAAATACCGTAATGGCAGTTGTATGCAGCCCTCCAAACAGCATCCGGGATGTTGATTGCAATTTACAGCAGGAGATAGAAAAGGCGTGCCAGAAAGGTAATGCCATGATCATCGTTGGGGAGTTTAACATTGAATTGTATTGGAAAAGCCAGATCAGTACTGGACCTCGAGAGAGAACTTGTAGAATGTTCAATGGTGGGATTTTTAGAACAGCTAGCTGTTGAGCCCACGAAGAGATCGGCTGTGTTGGATTGGGTCTTGTGCAATGATCCGGAGGTGATGAGAGAGCTTAATGTTAAGGAACTCTTAGTGAACAGATATCACACCATGATCGAGTTCACACTGAAATTTCAGAGGGAAAAATTAAAGTCGAATGTGTCATTATTTCAGTGGTATAAAGGTCATTACAATGGCATGAGAGGGGAATTGGTCGAAGTTGACTCCAAAGGGACATTTGCAAGAAAGAGAACAGAGCATAAATGGCTGGAGTTTTGCAAAAAAAAACATATATAATAATAAATAAATAAATGAATGAGGGAAGTGCAAGACGGATATATTCCAAATAAGAATTTTTCAAAGGGACGAAGGACACCACCGTGGCTAACAAGTGAAGTCAGTGCCAAAGTAAAGGCGAAAGGGAGGGCACACAAGCACATCAGAGTTAGTGGGAAGATAAAGGATTGGAAAGCTTTTAAAAACCTGCAGAAGGAAACTAAGAAGGTCATTACGAAGGAAGAGATAAATTATTATAGGAAGCTAGTGAATAATATCAAAGGAGATATTAAAAGTATTTTTTAAGTATTTAAAGGGTAAAGGGCAGTCGAGGGTAGATCGAGAACCAATATAAAATAACGCTGGAGTTGTTGTGATAAGAGATGCAGAGATGGCAGAGGAACTGAATGCGTATTTTGCATCAGTCTTCACAGCGGAAGACGTCTGGAGAATACCGGACATTGAAGAGTGTCATGGAAGTGAAGTTTATGCAATGCAAATTACGACTGAGAAGGTGCTCAGGAAGCTTAATGGACTGATGGTGGATAAATCTTCTGGACCTGATAGACTGCACCCTCAGGTTCTGAAGGAAGTAGCTGCGGAGATTGCTGAGGCATTAACAATTATCTTTCAAGAATCGATAGATTCTAGCATTGTACCGGAGGACTGGAAAATTGTAAAGGTTACTCTTCTATTTAAAAAGGGTGGGAGACAGCAGAAAGGAAACTATAGACCTGTTAGCCTGACATCAGTGTTTGGGAAGTTGTTGGAATCGATTGTTAGAAATTCAGATTGCAAAGTACCTGCAGGCACCTGACAAGATAGGTCAAAGTTAGCATGGTTTCCTGAATGAAAAATCCTGCCTGATAAGCCTGCTGCAATTCTTTGAAGAAATTACAAGTATCGTAGATGTAAATGACTTGGTCTACCACAGGGGTCAGTGTGGGAACTGCTGCTTTTTACGATGTATGTCAATGATTTGGACTATGGTATTAATAGATTTGTGGCTAAATTTGCCGATGATACAAAAGTGGGACCAGACGGAGTATTGTGCGCAGTTTTGTGCTCCTTATTTTAGAATGGATATACTGACATTGGAGATGGGAGATGGTGCAGAGAAGATTCACAAGAATAATTCCAGGAATGAAAGGGTTGCCGCATGAGGAACGTCTGGCAGCTCGTTGGCTGTTTTCCCTGGAGATCAGGAGAATGAGGGGTATCTCAAAGAAACATTCCGAATGTTAAATTGTTTGAACTGATTCGATATGGCAATGTTATTTCTCATGCTAGGCGATTCTAGTACAAGAGGTCGCGACTTCAGGATTGAAGGACGTCCAGTTAGAACTGAGATACGGAGAAATTACTTCAGTCGGAGGGTGGTATATCTGTGTAATTTGTTACCACGAGCGGCTGTGGAGTCCGAGTGATCGGGAGTACTTAACGAAGAGATAGACAGGTTCTTCATTAGCCAGGGCATCGAGGGTATGGGGAGAAGGCAGTGGAGTGGGGATGACTGGAATAATTGCATCAGCCCACGATTGTATGGTGGAGGAGACTCGATGAGCCGAATAACTTACTTCTGTTCCTATAGCTTATGTATGGTCTTAAGGTCTTACGGTCTCAGCAAGAAATAGTGGAGCAGATCCCATCGTCAAAATGGCCAGAATCTGCTCCTATATCTTATGGTGTTATAGTCTTATGGCTGATTGACTTGATCTACATCCTCGTTTTCTCGCCTACCAGTGACCCCTTCTGCCCACTTGCTGCTTGAAGATTTGCCTGAATGATGGGTGGCTGGGGTAGATTTCCCGTCGCGAATCATTCATTGGCTTCGTTCACCCACTTCACTTTGTATCAAAAATCCCTTCGACCATTCCGGCTCATAAATATTGTTTCTATTTCTACATTTAAGTAAAAGTGCCGAAGGTCATATTTTATTATTAATTGACAGGGTCTTTGTACTCCTATCTTTCTTATGCATTTCTCATCCACCGATGAAGAAAACACTCAAGCAGCCGATTCTCATTTCCTTGAATCGCAAAGTCACAAAAGCAGACCAATTCAGTAAGCAAATATGAAGTGCTATTAATATTTTTAAAAATACATTTCATAACGTGTTCGTTGTCAGCTCACTTCACCGTCGTATCAACCCTGTAGCATTATTTGCTAGAACTGTAGAATACCCTGCATACAAGATGAATAGAGCTTTCTAAATATAATAGACAAGCACGAGAGTGCACGACATTGTCAAACCCTCGTTTGGCAATTGTTTCTTAATGCACTCTGTGGAAAAGCAAATTTCAGAAGAATGGCTACAATAAATGTATATTTCAATCTGTATACCTATTAGAGCTCCCTTTCACGCATGAATATTACACATTTTAATAAATATTATTATGAAATTTATGCTTACTCCTTTTTCACCGGTAACCCTATCAATGTCTTAGATGTTGCTTAACTTAATAAACTCAAAAGGAGAAAAACGTTCAGTTCACTGAATAATGTGTACTAAATATTATAATTGTGTGGCCAAATAACTAAGTGACTCAATGGCAATACTGCAAGAAGAAAACAAGAAATAAGTGATCCTAGCATCTCGTAAACATTCACTGAATTGTGGTCCAACCCACACTGAAACAGGTATATACAGGTATTGAATTCACTTGTTAAAGCAACGCAGTGTGCAACTTAAATATAATAACACCGAATAAAGTTGATGTCCCGTAAGGCAGGATTTGACTGTTTCGACCTGCTGGACTGCGAAGGTGGAATTTGATTGTCCTGTAGGGTAGGGACCTCCGGCGTGGTAACTCAACGTAGATACAGGGTCCGTACCTTATTTACAAATCGGAATGAAGGTGGGAGGGCAGTGAGTGACTATCTTTGTACTTTGCACTTTGTAGATGGAACGTACAGATGACAGATTGAAATAACATTGTTTATTCACAGCTTACCCTTTCTGCATGATGATGAGAGGCATCATTTTTTCCCCAACCAAATTATTACATCCGCCTCTGGACTCATCTCTATCGACGATTCTATATGAAGAGGCTTTCTCCAGAGAGGTGTTATACTCGTCTGTAATTAACACAACGTGAAGCTTTTTTACAGCAAGATTCAGCTTTACATGATTCAAAATAATATGTAAGTTTCGAATTAACTATAATACCCAAAATGTTGACATTTGGAGGATGCATAAGACATCAAGAATGAAGAAGGTTATGAACACAGCCCAGTTCATCAGGAAACCAGCCTCCCATCTATGTAATCTGTATACACTTGGCATCACTGTCCCCTCTGATCTGCGTGGCTGCGCCCCCGCGTGGTAACTGAAGCACACCCGCACACGTTGCTAATATAATGATAAAATCTATGAAAATATAATTCTAAAATACCCCGTAATTAATTATGTTGATGTATATAATCCATATGTTTTCCAAATAATAAACATACCACAAACATTACTGTGTAACATTTTAGAGCTTCAACGTACTTACATGGGCTGTGCTTCCAGTTACAATGCTGTTAGAATTTGTGAAAGTAAGCTCAGAATAGAACTCGGTATGATTGTTAATAAACAGCCAGTCCGTACGTAATCCTTTTACAAGCCATGGCAAATTTCCTGCTTGGAGCAATGGTTGGTCCGTGGTGCTGTTAAAAATTAAGTACGGAACACTGCTTCCATCCCCCTAAGAAAAGCAACCAGGCTAAACAACGGCGTATCCTCTTCCAAGGCTGATGAAGAGCCTCGACCCGAAACGTTGATTGTTTCACCTCTCCATACATCAGGGGTTTTCAAACTTTTTATGACATGGATCCCCACCATTAACAGAGCTTAAGAGCCCCTGTCAGAGATGGCGCTTGACCTGCTGAGTTCCTACAGCATTTTGTGTTTGTTACTCTGGATTTCAGAATCTCTTGTGCTTATCATTTGTTCTGCTATTAGTGCTGACTGGATATACTGTAGGGATATTAGAAGTGTTGATGCACTAGGGGATTTTAGGATGCATGTAACAATGACATATCAGGA
Organism: Hemitrygon akajei; assembly: GCF_048418815.1. NCBI lineage: Eukaryota > Metazoa > Chordata > Chondrichthyes > Myliobatiformes > Dasyatidae > Hemitrygon > Hemitrygon akajei. The sequence goes on from NC_133140.1 coordinate 31,114,349, forward strand.
GCCCGATAGGAAGGCGTTTAACCTCGTTGCCCTGTTGGCAGAATATTGACAGGAACTGGGACATGGTGTACCAATGGACAATGGCTAGGCCGGTCATGGAGGGCGTGTGCTATTCTGGTCACCACAGATAGATCTCAATAGAGTTAGGATGATTGCAAAAGAGATTCTCTGGGACATTGCCTGGGATGGAAGGTTTTAGTGGCTCGGAGATATTGGATAGACATGGTCTGTTTACTCTGGAGTAAAGGTGACTGCGGGATAACCTTATGAATTTGAAGAAAAAAAAAACAATTGTTACGGACATTAATATGCCAGACGCTCATAGCCAATTTCTCAAGACAGGGAATCCAAATGTAGAAGACATAGTTGTGAACGGAGAGAGAATATATTTAAAGGGGAACTGGGCTCTGCATGGTTTTCAGACAGAGGACGGTAGGTATATCTTCGAGGAAGTGGTACCGTGCCGGAGGCAGGTATAAGAACGGCTACGTAAATATTTCGTTCTGAATGGATGAAGATGTTGGAAGAGCCCTCTTCCATGATGTACTCCAGCATTCAATGTTTTCTTTCAGCTGATGATCTGCAACAAACTCCTCGTTCAGGTTAACAGGAAATTACAGAGAGCAGAGAATAGAAAGACACTATCAATCCTGCTGTTGGTATCATGGAAAGCCTTTGTGGTTAAAATTTACACGTGTTTCAAAAATCGATTTGCGGACTGTTGGCTTTTTTAAAGCTCCACGTTTAGGTTACAGACAATGGTTTTTTTTTAATATAAAGTGACTTCAAAGCCTCTTCCTCGCAACTGAATGTTTCTCATGTTTTTCTGCGATATCCGTGTTTCGATTCTACGGCGTGTGCATTCTGGAAAGAGAAAAATGAGAAGCTTCATCACAAAATTAAATAAAGCAGAGTTTTAACTTTTAATCTTTAAGCCTATCGATTGCTGACAGTCTTCCAAGCGTGAACGGTTACATCATGAGCGCCTATTTGGAGAATGATTGCGGTTTATTTCCACTTAAGGCAGAAAATAATCAAATGTGGTCTGATATTGACGTCAGATCGTTCGGTGAACCAAAGAAGTGGCCGTTCTGTGAATAAAAGGATATTATTTGTGTAATTAATTTCACAACCGAATAGATTCTAGACTGACATAGCTACGTAAATGACTTTGAAGTGTTGTCAAACTTGTAATAAAATGGCTAAAGACGTCAGTTTGTTTCGAATCAAAAATATTATTCTAAATGGAATGAAGACAAATTAAAAATTATAGCTTTATCATTTCATTCAGGGCCACGGACAGTGAGGCAACACTTCACCTGCGAATCGGCTAGGGCAGTCTGTTGCAGCCAGAGCTACCGAAGCGGCCTCCCCTGCATTGGTGAGACTTATCGTAAACTGTGAACCACTTTTTCAAGCATCTCCAGTTCATCACAAAACGTGTGAAAGATTTTCCAGTGGCCAATTATTTTGAATCCGTCCATTCAGTTTCCGACAGGACGATTCATGTCCTCTTCTGATGCCTTCATGAGGCTACTCTCAGGGTGGGCGAGCAACACTTGGGATTAAGTCTAGGTATCCTCCAACCCGAGGACAAATGAATAGTCTTAAGCTAATGCAGAGTTCAGTTCAGTTCAGTTTAGGATGAGGTAGTTGCTGTTGTGACGCTGGAGAGAGAGAGAGTGAGAGAGCGAGCGAGATGTGAGCAGCTGCAGCAGGCAAACCTTCTGTTGTCTTGTTCCGTTGCACTGATGTGGTCATTCAGTTATGACCCCTCCGTTCTCGGCAGTACCGTTCTTCCGTGGTGGACTCGTCACTCTGGTGTGAGTGGACACACACACAAGCCCCCAACGGTCCTGCCGTCACACTGTGAGCTTTGTGCCCCATCTTCCGATTCTCCAAGCCCTCACCTTCCTGTGGGTGCACAACACTCCTACAGTGTCTCGTGGCGTGTCTGCCGATGTCACAGCAGACCCGTCTTTTAACTCCCCAGCCGGGGTACCAGCCATCCATTAACTCATTGTCCATCAAACTGGCCCCTCCCTCCTGTCTCAGCAGGCACCTGGCATCACTCTACTGTGTCAGCAGAGATCCACACAAACAGGCCAAACGTCCTTGGCGTTAAAATCAACAATTAGCGAAGAAGCCATAATACTAAATCATCCGTTTTAATCCTCGTCTCTCTCTCTCTTTCATCTGCAACAGGATGCCTCCCCCCCTCTTCATCTCTCTCTCTCGTTAGCCGCATAGATCACAGGGGGGTCAACTCCGGACCCTATCTCCAAATAGTTTTCTCATCACACATAACACTCCCACCCTTAAAAGAATTTTTACCGGGGGGGGGAGGGAAATTCAATAGTAAGGCACATTACAGAGTCTAATATAATACAGAAATAGTCATTAACTAACAGAATAACACAGATATACTTTCAAATCTAACACCTAGATAAACAATCAGCAATTACATTGTCAGTCCGCTTTACATGTTGTTTTTTAATATCAGATTCTTTTAACAACAGACTCCAACTTAATAACCATCTATTTTTATTCTTCATGTTAGTCTAAAACACCAATGGTTTGTGATCAGTATAAACTATCAATGGCTTCTGTGCCGGACAAATGTAAACCTCAAAATGCTGTAACGTCTGAATAAGTGACAGTAATTCTTTTTCTACAGTGGAATAATTTCTCTGGTGCACATTGAACGCCCGAGAGAGATAAGCCACTGGGTGTTCAATTTCGTCCTCAGCTCTCTGCAGTAGGACAGCCCCTGCAGCCTCGTCACTTGCGTCGGTTGCCAGGGAGAAGGGTTTTGAAATGTCAGGTGCTTTTAACACAGGGTGGTAACGTAGTATAATTTTCAGCCTCTCAAAGGCTTCTTGGCAAGGATTACTCCACACAAACTTTTCATTTTTTTTTCACATTGAGGTTCACTGTGAGATTGGCTGCAGACATTCGTTTAAACAGTTCCTCCACAGCCTCAATGTGCTCGTCTCACGTATCACTCCAAACCACTAAATCGTCAATGTAAGCCCCTGTGTTCTTTAACCCTTTAATCACTAAGTCAATCATTCTCTGAAATGTCCCTGGAGCGTTTTTCATTCCAAAATGCAAGACATTATACTCATATAACTCTGATGGAGTGACAAATGCTGAAATTTCTCGAGCCCTGTCAGTTAAAGGAACACACCAGTATCCTTTTAGAAAGTCAATCTTGGTGATTTATCTAGCCTTACCCACTTTATCAATGCAATCATCCACCCTTGGGATAGGTAAGCACCAGTCTTTGTGATGGCATGCACCTTCCTGTGATCTGTACAAAACCTTACACTACCATCAGGCTTCGGGACAACCACGCATGGAGATGCTCACGCTGAGGAAGATTCCTGGATAATACCTACCTGTTCAGTATACCACTAATTGCAGGCGATCATTCTTGATATCAAATTTCCACTGACACCGTCTGGCTCCCTTTACTAAACCTATTTGGTGTTCTTGTGATCAGGTGGCTAGTTCCCCCTGGCTCCCATGTCATCTGCCTTTCTATGCAAGTCTGTCATACGGGAGCTTGCTAAAGTCAATGAAGGACAAGTCCAGTTGCTGCACTCAGCAATTTTCTTCATCACCACTTCAAAACAACTCGATCACTTTTTTAGATGAGATTCCACATGACAAATCTATGCTACGGACACTATTTCAACTTTTGTCTTTCCAAATTGTGATAGATTCTCTCTCTCCAATCCACTCCAGTATGCCTCCACGGACCGATGTTGGGATCACCACCTTCAATTCACCTTTTGCCCTTGCAGATCTTCTTAAATAAACGCACATTTGCCACTCTCTAGTGCTGCGGTAACACAATCCTAGTTAAAGATGATGCTGACATTTTTGCAATAGGCCTTACAATTTCTCCTGTAGCTTCTCACAATGTCAAAAGATACACTTGATCAGGTGCCGGATGTTCATAAAACGGACTGTGTATACACCGTGAGCACCCCGTTCCCCCCACGCCTCCATTTTTCTCGTGTGAATCTGTTAAAATAATAATGTGTTTTTCCCCTAAATCCCTTAGCTTCCCGGATTTTCACCACAGTGATGGGAAATAATAATTTACAACTCCGTCATCGTTATTTTTCAGTCGCTATTTCCTCATTTCCTCTTACGTTATATTCAGAAGTTGTAAAATGCTACCTTTGTACTCTCATGATTTCCGGCAGGTGAACTATAATACAGCTCATATTTCTGTCGGGAATTGCTTGAACCCATTTCCTATAGATGATGCAGGTCTCCTTTCACCGAAACAGTATCTCATTATCCTTGTGATCCTGGAATCTCTAATCCTGTTTGTCTTCCCATTCTCTTTACCAGTATCACTCATGCATATTAGCGGCAGTTGATAGCGGGTATCGCCTTGAAGTAAGAGAAGAAAAAAATAAAGGAGATTACGAACAATTATATTACGTCGAGAGTGGAAGGCGGCTTGGCAGTGCTACATCAATGTGTTGATTGGTTCACAACAGTTAACGGATATTCAAACATGCCCATGAGGAGGCAAAAAAAAAAAACCGATGTAGACCACCTCTGATCAGATAGAATTTTTATTGATACAGACATCATTGTTCGAAAGACATTTTCCTGTGCTGTACTAGAAACACTTAACGGTTAAGAATCTATAACGAGCTATGACTTTTATCATTTAGAAGTTAGGGGAACTCTGCAAGTAACACGTTACCCGCCCCTATCTCCTTATTGTGGCTTCTTCCCCCTTCCTTTGCAGTCCTGAAGGAGGATTTTACCCCGAATCATGGACTTTTTATTTCTCATCAATGATGCTGAGCCCCGCTAGTGTTTCTCTGTATTCTTCGGGATTTCCTGTATCTGCAGCATTTCCTATACTCAAGGCATCGACGTAGCCTTAACCATGTGACTACATAAATAATGATCACTTGATTATTACATCCAATGAATTTCTATCTTTCAGACAGACCACTCTCATTTGCAATGTCGGTGGATGCAAACGTTTGGTGCGTGGTCCTTCTCGTCGCGTTTTGGCCAGGTACGCTTAAATTTTTGTGCAGAAAACTACGAAACAAATATGTTATAACATTATACCTTTGCTGCACGCAGCAAATTTAGCTATAGAAAATATCCATTTTGCTGCCTATTTTTGTCTGTTGATTATTTGTACAGTGAATGCAACTGTTTTCATCATTTTCACTTATGCGTTGTCAGCCACAAAAGGAACTTCGGCCAAAGTGGAACAATTCCCTCCAACCTTAAAAGTCTCAATCGGTGGCAAAGGATCCATGTTCTGCAAATTTCCAATATTACAAGACAGTGTTGAAGTTTCATGGTGGAAGGAGGGTCAGAAGACAGTTTTAGAACCAGGCAGCAGGAATCAGTTCAATGTAAAGAAAGGCAGTGGCACATTTACCCTCCTGAATGTGACATACACAGACGTCGGCATGTATTACTGTCAAGTCAAAAGTCAACAACAAATATTGGGAAATGGAAGTGGCTCTCAGCTTATTGTGTTAAGTAAGTGTCTTTATTCCTGGAAGTGGAGAATTCTCATCTCTTTGTATTTTAGGAAAAGCTAGTATTGCGGTAATGTTGTGAAATGGTATTGGTGGTTTAGAATTTGTGCCACTAATTTGCTGTACATCTTTAAGAGAAAGGAAAAGATCATTATAGATCTTTTCGGATTGTTTTGTTTATTATTTCGATGTGATTCTGGAGATTAACTTTTGCTCCAATTTTGTTTAGACCGTTGATATTTCCAACCATATTTTTGTTATGCCTATATTCCTACACAACGTCCCACCGTGTCCTCGACTTGACCTATTCCTCAAACAGCCCCAACAACTTTATCAATCAAATGCTTTTAACAGCGGATGAACTGAACCACCTAATTTTTAGACGTCAAATTTGATTCGGGTTCACTAGGGAGCTGTAGACAGATTGTGTTGAAGGACAAATCACAAGCCATCTAATTCAAAGCGAAGCATTTCCAAGGTTAAACGACATCCACCCGTTCTTCAGCCTGTTTTAATAATACCACGTCACAACGAATTTCACCGATTTAGACCCTGCAGTTACTGAAACGCATAGCTACAAATATTTATAAGTAATTAATAAACATCGTTCACTCTGCCAAACTCTCGATGAACTTCTGGGGAACGAGGAATATCGAAACACCGTAATCAACAATTCAGTAAATTCACAGATGAATATATTCACCTTCCATCTAAAGCCCAAAGGCAAACAAAGCCACTTCATTAATGTCAATTACGGGACATATGCGTAAAACCTATACAGTAAAAAACACATCTTGTTACGTGTGCTGCTCCACAGTGCCGATCCCATTAAAACCAGCGTAGATATGCTGATTCACTGCCTCTCATTTTGCACTCATACAAAATTGACCTTGTAAGAGCAGAGTTAGGGACAATGGCCAGTTTAAAGAAGAAATAAAGTCAATCCTAGCACGCGCTAAGTCTGCTGCGTTTATTCCGAACAGGCATGCGTTCCACACCTGTCACCAGCACATCTGTTTTGTCATGCTTACCTGCCCCCTGAAACAATTTAAAAAAATGACAAACTGAGTCGATTTTAAACGGCCGCATTGATAACAATTGAGAATGGTAGCGCGAGACGGAGAGTATGTGCGATCAAATTCTAGCTAAATATTCTACGTCCGTTTTATTCTTTTGTAGCTCCGCCAACTCCGCTGAAAATCATTCATGTTCAAGAAACATCATCTAAACCCCGGAAACTCATGTGTAAAACTGCAGCATTTTATCCGAAAAAAATAAACATCTATTGGCGAAGAAATAATATGGAAATTCCGACCAAAATAGAAACGTCAATAAATGAGACTTCAGAAGGATTTTATGAGGCTTCCAGTACTTTGGAGTATGCGCAGCCTGCTCAGGGCAAAGTGGTTTACACCTGCCTGGTATCTCATGAAACGCTAGAAATTCCTGCCACTTTCAGCTATGTTATTGAACAAGGTAAGACCGGAACCATTTAAAGCAAGCTCCAACCTGAATGAGAATATGCCTGGAGAGCTGTACAAACACAAGAAAGAATATATGAAATCTCATTTCTTTTTCCAACTGTGGTTGTGGATAGGGTTTTTTTTTTTAAATAAGTAGCATGGGGGTTGGTTCAGCAGATTGGAGAAGTATCGATAAAGTAAAAGAGAAAAGTGTAGATAAAGATAAAGTAAAAGCAAAAGTTGGAAAAAGAAAATAGTAAGGGTGGAATGCAGAAAATCCAGATAATACGGAAGGATAGGCAGGAAGGGAAGGGAGATGGGGAAGCGTTTTCAATTAAAGATGAGATCAGTGAGAGACGATATAAAATCTCAGGAACAAAATGCTGAATCCATCTGGGTAGAGATTAGGAATAGTAAAGCAATAAAAGGAAGGAAAGATCAATTATGAATTTACAGAAGTCTTTCGATAAGGTTGCACATAAAAGACCTATCCATAAGATAAGAATGCATAGAGTTGCGGGTGATATATGAACATGGATGGAGAAATGTCTAGCAAATAAAAAGCAGACAGTTGGGATACATGTGTGTTCCTCTGGTTGGCAATCAGTGGTGTACCTAAGTTTACCGATAATACTAAATTGAGTGGACAAACAAACTGTGCAGAGAATATAGATAGTCTGCAGAGAGATATAGATATGTTAAGTGAGTGGGCAAGAGTCTGGCAGATGGAGTATAATGTTGATAAATGCGTGGTCATCTATTTTGGAAAGAAAAATAAAGATCAAATTATTATTTAAATGGTTGCAGCATACTTCTGTGCTGGGAGTACTTGCGCATGAATCGTAAAAGGTTGGATTGGTATTGCAGTAGGGTATCTAGAAGGTAAATGGTTTGATGCTCTTCATTGCTAGAGGGACTGAATTTAAGAGCAAGGAAGTTACGCTGCAAAAGGATAGGGTACTAATGAGGCCATATCTAAAGTACTGCGCGCAGTTCTGGTTTTCTTACTTGAGGAGGTATAGACTGGTGACGGTGCAGAGGACGTTCACCAGGTTGATTCCAGAGATGAGATGGTTAAACTATGTGGAGAGATTCAGTCGCCTGGGTCTGTACCGCTGGAATTCAGAAGGAGGAAAGGAAATCTTATAGAAACATATAAAATTATAAAAGGGTTAGATAGGTTCGAGCCAGGAAAGTTGTTTCCACTGAAGGGTGAGACTAACACTAGGGAATTCGCCTCTAGATTCGGGGGAGTAACTTTAGTATGGAAATTAGGAAGAACTACTTTTCCCAAAGAGTAGTGAAATCACTGCCCACAAGGTTGGATATATTTTTGCATGGCTGGGGAATTCAGCATTATAGGGAAAGACAGGCAGATGGAGATGAGTCCGTCGTCGGATCAGCCATGATGTCATAGGCTCGATGGGTCAGATGGCCTACTGCTGTTCCTATTACTTATGTTCTTACCAAATTCCGGAATTTATGCATAGCCTATTACATTGCAAACATTCCGATATATTTCAAAACAAAAAGAAAAAAAAATTATCTGAGATGCCAAAACAGGTATTTCGACAGATGTCAGGTGCATGGTCGATGAAGTAGATTTTATCATTACTTTTTTTCAGGAGGAAATGTGAAGAATGGTTGGGTCGTAGGTGGAGTTCTACATATCACCGGGAATATGATTTTCTGGTTGTATAGTGGTGTTCTGCAGGGCTTTGTATTGGAACTACTTCTTTTCCCTTTATATATCAATTATTTTGATGACTGAATTCATCGCTTTGTAGCAATGGTTTCAATACTCCAGCAGAATTACTGAAATAACGACCTCTGGTAATAGCATGGATATTTATTCTGGAGTACAATGCAATTCCATTTATTTCCCTATGAGTCCAATCCAGCTCTATTTTCCTGCAGATTGATAATTTTTTGAGAATGCCAAAAATTTAACCAATAAATGTTGTGACCGGAAGTTCTCTTTATCATGGTCATCACTTTTAATTTTACATTATATTAGTGCTAAAGAAAGCACATGACATGGATGTGATATGATATCAAATGCAATTCAGTTCCATTATTCTCTCTATCCAATTGACCATTGCATTCGTTTGTGGAAAGTCGATCATTTTCTTTCGTGCACTTTGCAGTTAATCTTTAACCATTTGCTAGAAAAAAAACAAAATTTACAGATAGAAGATCGTGAAGGAATGCGTATTTAACAACTTAGGGTAAAATATCTTTAGATGCTGGAATTCCAAGCAACACACACAAAATGCTGGAGGATCTCAGCAGGTCAGGCAACACCAGTCCTGCCAAATGTCTCACCCAAAATCGTCGACTGCTTTTCTCCACAGATGCTGCTTGGCCTGCTGAGTTCCTCTGGTATTAAAATGCTCTATTTTCTTTTCTCATGGTCACTATAAATGTATATATGCTTCACAGTTTCTTCTTTTTTTTTACATGATCTAGAAGACAACAATAAATCCCTGATTCTTGGATTCGCTTTGGGCGGACTGGCAATTGTAATTTTAATTATAATTTTGATAAGAAGAGGAGTGAAGAGGAAACGTGGTAAGAACATGAATGATTTGATATCAAGATTTCCGATGTATTATCCGATTCACATTCGACAATACTAATTATAAATAACAAGCTAATTATGCATTCCCTTTCAATTTATACAATCACCCCTTGTACCTACGATTTTCACTCTCCTGGGGTTTTCAGGCTGTGACTTCCTGCGGCGATTTTACACAAGTAATAATAATCTTACTGTTATAGCTTGTTCTTTTGAGATATAACATGACTGATGTTGTGCTACCGCCACTCTACTCTTGCAATCAAAATCTAGATCCACCACATTCATGAAAGGTCATGCACAACACGTTTCATGCCCACAATGTGCATCTCTACTACTTTGAATAGCTGTCAGGAGTTTCAACATTCGACAACAAATTTGATTGCAATCCAATTCGCAACTTCAAATTTTCTAACATTACTGCTATTCTTTAAGGTGTTGTTTTTTTTTTAAACTACATTAGGTATTAATAGAATCTCTGAGGAAGCAAGTCAGAGTGGAGAACCGGTAAGTGAAACAACTTTTCTTTTTGCTTTTGAGAGGAGTATATTACAAACATGGAAACCCTACATCACAATACATGCCCTTTGGCCCACAAAGCTGTGCCGAACATATCATTACCTTAGAAATTACCTAAGGTAATCCATAACACTCCACTTTCCTGAGATCCGGGTAGGTATCCAGGAGTTTATCTATCCAGGAGTTTAAAACACTCTATAGTATCCGCCTCCGCCACCATCGCTGGCGGCCCATTCCACGCACTCAACACTCTGCGTAAAACAACCAGCACCTGACAGCTCCTCTGTACCTACTTCCAAGCACCTTAAAACCGTGCCCTCTCGTGCTAGCCATTTCAGCCGGGGGGGGGGGGGGGGGGCGGGGGACCTCTGACTATCCACATGATCAATGCCGCTCATCATCTTATACACCTCTATCAAGTTACCTCTCATCCTCCTAGATCTAAAGAAAAAATGCCGATTTCACTCAGCCTATTCTCATATGGCATGCTCCCCAATCCACGCAATACGTTTGTAAGTCTCCTGTGCACCCTTTCTATGGTTTCCACACCCTTCACATAATGAGGTGACAAGAACTGAGCAGTGAACTCCAAGTGGGGTCTGGCAAGGGTCCTGTATAGCTGCAACATTACCTCCTGGCTCCTAAACTCAATCCCACGATTGATGAAGGCCAATGCCTCGTATGCTTTCTTAACCACAGCGTCAACCTGCGCAATGGCTTTGAGTGTCCTATGGACACGGACCCCAAGGTGACTCTGATCCTCCACACTGATAAGAGTCTTACCATTAATATTCTATTCTGTCATCACATTTGATCTACCAAAATGAACTCCAGCTGCCACTTCTCAGCACAGTTTTGCATCCTATCAATGTCCCGCTGTAACCTGTGACAGCCATCCACACTATCCATAACACCTCCAAGCTTTGTGTCATCGGCATATTTACTAACCCATCCCTCCACTTCTTCATCCAGATCATTTATAAAAATCAGGAAGAGTAGGGATCCCACAACAATTCCCTAACGCACACCACGGGTCACCGACCCCTATGCACAATATGACACGTCCTCAATTACTCTTTGCCTTCTGTGGGCTAGCCAGTTCTCAATCCACAAAGCAATGTCCGCTTGGATCCCGTGCCTCTTTAAATGCTCAATAAGCCTTGCATGGGGTACGTTGTCAAATGCCTTGCTGAAATCCATATACATTACATTTACTGCTCTACTTTCATCAATGTGTTTAATCGCACCCCCCAAAAAAAAATTTAAATCAGTTTCGTAAGGCATGACCTGCCTTTGACAAAGCCATGCTGACTATTCTTAATCCTATTTTGCCTCTCCAAATGTTCATAAATCCTGCATCTCAGGATCTTCTCCATCAACCTACCAACCACTGACGTAAGAGTCACTGGGCTATAATTTCCTGGGCCATCTCTACTCCCTTTCTTGAATAACGGAACAACACCCGCAACCCTCCAGTCCTCCAGAAGCTCTCCCGTCCCCAGTGATGATGCAAAGATCATCGCCAGAGGCTCAGTAAAATCCTCCTTTGTCTCCAACTGAGCCTGGGGTGCATCTCGTCCGGTCCTGGTGACTTATCCAACCTAATGCTTTCCCAAAGCTCCAGCACATCCTCTTATGTAATATCTACATGCTCATGCTTTTCAGTCCGCTATAAGTCATCCCAACAATCGCCAAGTTCCTTTTCCGTAGTGAATACTGAAGCAAAGTAATTTATAAGTACCTCTGCTAACTCCTGCGGTTCCATAAACACTTCCCCCGTCACACTTGTTTCGTCCTATTTCCTCACATCTTATCCTATTGCTCTTCACATACTTATTGGTGGAGGAATATTATGATCAATTACGACCTAAGCAAGGATATGTCTGCGTGTGCATAAGAACTGGTGACAAACTGACCGGCAAAACGCTCCTTCAATATTCCGTAAGGTTGGAGGACTACAAAGGTGACAGTTGTCCCTTCGTAAACTGTTGGGGAAAGTAGGAAAAAGGAAATAACTGCGGAAGGGAAAATATGACGAGAGATGGGAAACTCATCCTACTCGTATAATAGCTTTTAAATACTGCTTGAAGTTCAATTTCAATCTTAAAAGTTCATAGGGACTTTCAGCACTAGAGAAAACACATTTCGTATCGTTTCTGAAATAATATACATCGCAATAACATTAACTGGGGTTAGAATGTTATTGCGCCGCATGTTTACTCAATTGCGGTTACGTTTTCATACTCATTTTCTCTTTATGGAATGGGAATTGCATTAGACTCGCCATAGTGTTAACTACCACTTTGTAATAGGCTGGACAAGCCCCAGTTGAACATGCCCTTGCCTATGCTACACTAACCGTGAGAAAAATCAAAATAATTCACAAGGTCAGACATCAGGATAAACATGTTGTGTATGCAAAGGTAAAGCCAAACGTTTGGGGGCGGGGGAGATGCAAAATCGCATTGTTTTTTGAAGAAATAATTACAATTCATGTCTTAAACGATAAAAACGCCTGGGTCCAATTTTGGTGGTTGATGGCGGTCATCTGTCTCGAAGGACAATGTCTGATGATCATCATCATCACAAGCCAGTGCGAAATGTATGGAGATCCTAAGATGTCCATTCCTGAAAATCCCCCTCTCGGCCTCACCAGTGCACTCTAAAGGAAAGCTTATAAAGCAATACATTTGTCAACAGCTTGGCTGCAGGAGCTACCGGAATGATGTTCAATATCTTCCAGCCGCATTGGGAGCTCCATCCCGGATTTGTTGCCTGAGTTTAGTCCCGTGGCTTCCGTCTCTCCCGAGGCTGCCCCAATGGGAGTATTTACCCATAGCTGGGGATCTTGTTCATGAACACCAGGGCGTGTACATACACCGGTGGGCCTGGGTGCTACATGTTCAGCGGTCAGACCACCTCCCCGTCCTCTGTAAGCAGCCCGAGATCTCAAGCAGTTTAGTTTCCGTGTAAAATAATATTTTATACAATAATGCAAAACATGGCAACGAAACCAGTGAAGAACAAAGAAACAGCGGTTTCTCTTTTGACTTTTCAGTACAAACTGTTTTAAATGGCTGTACTCTGAAAATGAAAATTATTACATGCATTATAATTATATCTTAAAATCTATCGCTTCGCTTTTTTGTTGGACAATTGATAAAGACTCGATATTGAATTACTTCCACAGACTCGACGTGGCGCAGATGAAACGTTGACACATGCCGTTCTGCAGCTTCCCAACAATAAAATATCGGCACTTAAGCACGACAACGAGGATTCAGTGTACGCAAATGTAAGGTTTTCACAAGAAACGAGAAGCTGAAAATCGAAAAAGGGTTCGGTTCTGAGGACTGTGAACGAATGCATGTCTCCCGGGCTGTTTCTCCTTATCTACTGCAGGGAAACTAAAGAGCGACGGCTGAAATAATACTGAAAGATAAGAATAAGAAGAGTGGACGTTGTGACAGACGAGCGAAATTTTATTCTGCCCCTACCAATATACATTTTTACAATTTCAAAAGAACGTCAGAGATATCAGTTTAAATTGAATCAAAAGTCTGCTCTAGTTCATATACGTCAGATTGCAGAACAACAACATCGCTGACGATATAACATCACGATATCGTAATGTCTTCTCGCGAGAAGTTCAAGTTCAAATTAAACTTCAATTGAGTTGAAACAACCGCCTGTGAGCGCAGTAGCTGAAACAGGTTGCGAAAATCAGCAGAAATAACTGAAAAATACGCTTGTATTGTGAGTTATCCAAATATTTAGTAACATGACTATTACTTCAATGAATTCTCTACTCTCCTAATTATATTTTGAGAAAATTCATTTTAAATAAGGAAAGAAACGGTCATTCTTCTGTGGGATAAAACAGACTCTTGCCGTTCAAACTCTATATGAATCAAAAAAGGGAAATATTCAAGAACGCTGAAATAAACTTCGTGTAAAGCGGTAGGAATCTAAAATTGAAATTTGATGTGTACATCACTAATTTATTTTGCGATCGTTTGATTCAATTGGTTACTGTACATTCGATTTTGATATTACCTCCACAATCTAAAAATGGAGCTGACAAACTGACTTGCGCAGCTCTGTAACCTCACAATCACATGAATACATCAGCATCCAAACTTAAAAGCAAACATACATTGAGCGCAGATGTACAGTAAACACATCAAGGAAGCTGTGTAGCTCTGAATCCAGTTGTAGTTCAGAGCTGTAGACCACCAATGAGTGCAGACCCGAGGCATTGCTTCGTTTCATTCCCTACATCCAGACACAAAAATGACAATCGATATCATATATATGAGTTGGGAAGAGAAGAGGTCATTTTCGTCTTGACATTTCTCCGATTCATTCAGCAAAATTGTACTTAAAAAAAGTAAGAAACATATGAATCGGGATCCGCCATTCCGCCTCTCTCTGCTGCCAGGCCATTTAATGTGATAATGTCTGATGTGCTCAGTCATAATCTCCTCTTCTGCTCCATCGCACATTTCTCAGTCATTTCTAGAAAAATGAACTATTTTCCATTAAATATGCCCCAATAATTTACCTCAATATTCCTCAGACGATGAAAAAAAACAACATTCAGAGATTCGCCGCCATTGGCGAGACAAACTTCTTTTTTAAATGCACCTCCTTCGCACATTTATTTATTATCTTCCCTCTACACTGTAACCCCGAGTCTCGATATTAAAACGTTGACCATTCTGTTGCTTTCACACTCATTGTAGAGCCCAATGAATTGGTTTGTAAGCTTCGTTTCATTTCAGGCCAAATAATTCGGTGGTTTGATGATAATATACTTGGAAAACAACAAATAATGATTTTGGCATCTCGTAAACATTCACTGAATTGTGATCCAACCAACAGAGAAACCGATAAATAGGAGTATTGAATTCAGTGGTAATGTTTCATGTTAATGCAGTGTGTAACTTAAGTAAAATGGCAGCAAATACAATTAGTTCCTCGTGAGGAAAAATTTAATTCTTCTGTTGCGTTCGGCTGAGAAGACAGCATTTGCCTATCCTGTTGGCTAAGACTTCCGGTAACTCTACGTCAATATAGGAACAGTGATATATTTACAAATTTGAATGCATAATGTAATGCAGGAGGTAGGGCAATGGATCGCTACTGGCCTTCATTGAAATGTTAAAAGTTTCAGGTTTTATAGACATCGAGAAAGAAGTGATTTGTCGCTGCATTAAACTTTATGAATGTAATACAAAGAGGTTTGCTTTGTTTATTCATTGGCTACGTTTTTCTGAATGACCCCTTTTGTAATCCACCGAAAATGTCACATCCTTCTCTGGACGAGTACTTTATCTAAGTGTCAATATGAAAATTATGTTTTTTTTCGGAGAGGGGGAATTCGCGTCTGTAAAGATCACAATGGGAAGTCTTTGTACATCAATATTTAACCTTGACGTGATTCAAAGCTCTTTGTAGCTCTCTATGAGGTCTTTATATACTTGCCCCCACTGTTCCCATTAATCTGTGCGGATATGCAGCCGCGCAGTAACTGAAGTGCTCCTGCGCACATAGCCTTTGCTGTCACGTAGCTCGAATTTTCTTTTAGATAATATTAATCTAATTTTGAAATTATGCTAATATGATTATGAAGTCTATGTTAATGCATTTGTGAAATACCATATCATTGTGTGCTAATGAATATGAACCATAATTTTTCTGCATAATGAACGTAGGACAACTGTAATATGAAACACTTTAGAGCTTCAACGTTCTTACATTATCAGTGTTGCAAGTTACAGCACTGGTACATATTGTCACAACAAACACAGAATGGAAATCGGTAGCTCATTGATAATAAACTGCCAGACCGTGCATAATCTTCTGCGAGGCCGTGTAAAAATCTCCTGCTCAGAGCAATGGTTAGTCCACGCTGCTGCAAAATTAGAGGGGGCTTTGCTTCGTATCCCGATGACAAACAACCAGGCTAATCAAAGTTTTCGGCTCGAAAAGGCAACAGTTCATTCCTTTTCATTACTACTGTGAGTCCTGCTAAGTTCCTGAAGGATTTTGTATTTATTACTCTGGATTTTAGCATCTCCAGAAACTCCTGTGTTTATGATTTACTGGGCCACTGGAACAGACAGGAAAAATACTGTATACGGAAGCGTTGAGGTACAGAGGAACCTTAGGGGACACATGGATAGTCTCCTGAAAATACGATACTCAGATTATTAGATAAGAGGACCTTTGGCCAACTTGCCCTCTTGACAGTGTATTAACGAGTGTTGGGACATCATGTTGCAGCGTTAGCCATTGGTTAGGCCGCACTTGGAGGGTTGCGTGTTCTTCTGGTCACCATAAGATAGAATGCACGTGGCAGAGTTAGAAAGATTGCAGTAGAAATACACCGGGGCATTGGCCTTGAAAGGGAGACTGTAGTGGCATGGAGGGATTGTATAGAAAAGGGTTTTTGACTCTGGAGTATAGCAGACTGGAGGATAACATGAAATTTGGATAAACATTGCTACCGACATTAATATTATGGATTCTCACAGTCAATTTCCCAAGCCTGGGGAGCTAAAGTTAGAGGACATCGTTCTGAATTGAGAGAAGAAATATTTAAAGGAGAACTCTGTATGGCAGGGTTTTCACACAGAGGAGGTTAGATGTATAAAACATGTTGCCAGAGGAAGTGATAGATGAACGGAAAATAACAGTTGTATAAATATATCGTTCCGAATGTTCGAGACGGGCCTCTTACGTGCTGTACACCACGATTCAATTTCTTCTTTTAGCTAAAGATCTGCAACAAAGTTTACACGCAGGCCAACAGGAAGCTATAAATAGCAGAACATAGAAATGCACGAATGAACCTAATGATATTACGGGAAGTCTTTGTGGGTAAAGTTTTTTATAGCTCAAAAATCGATTTGCAGACTTGTTTATTTTTAATTTGAACGCTTAGGTTACACACAATGGCTCAAAGTTAAGATGAGTGATTTCGAACCCTCTTTGTCCCAACTAAACGTTTCTCATGTTGTTCTGCAATGTCCGTGTTTCGATTCTACGGCTTGAACATTCTGCAAAGGGAACAATGTGAAGCGTTATCACAACATTAGATAAAATCTAATACAATTGCGGAACCAGTTATACTTCACAGTAGTACAGAAAAACTCATAACAATATCAATGTCAAGAAAAACATTTTGTTTATCCAGTGGTCTAAGCGTCCGGTGGCATCAATGGAGAGGAATGAACAGTTGACTTTTCGAGTCGAGAACCTTGACTAGCCCGTCATGAGAGAATACATGGAAAAGGATTGAGAATTACTTTCATTTGATTCAGAAAATAATGGAATCTAGTGGGAATTTTGTCAACGTTTTTCTATATGTCTTAACATACTCTTAAAAAAAAGAGTGGTCGTCCTATGAAGAACGTTTTTTTTATTTGCGTGATGAATTACAATACCGAGGTAGATTCTAGATTAACTTTCCGCTGTAGATGACTATGAAGTGTTGTCAAACTTGTGCTGAGTTGAACAGATCTCTGGGTGAAGAGAGAATTTGGTTTCGAATCTGAAATGTAAACCTAAATGGAAGGAAAATATCCCTGTCAGGCCAAGGCAACATGAAAATGTCAAGGGATATAATTTATCACCGCTATTCAGGGCCCCAAACAGTCCGCCTGGTGAGGCAACACTTTCATTTCCGAATCTTTTATGTTTATCTACTCTGTCCTGTACTTCCGATGCCACCTCCTCTACGTTGGTGCGACCCAATATAAATTAGAGGACCACTTTTTCAGGCACCATCCACATAAAGTGGAAATTCCGGTGGCCAGTCATTGTCCTTCCTATCTCCATTCTCGTCACAGCATTTTGGTCCTCGGATTCTTCTTCTTCCTCTTCCACCATGAGGCTACTCTGAGGGTGGAGGATCAACGCTTCATTTTTAGTCTGGGTACCCTCCAACCTGATGGCATGAACATCGATTTCTCCTTTCATTAATTTTTCTGTCTCCCTTCCGTCTTCCTGAGTTCCACACTCTAGCCTCCTACCTCTTCTACTCACCAAAGGAGGCGATGTGTATAGTACAACAGAACATCCCAGACGCTGCACTCACTACTTCAACTGTTGTGTCAAGTGAGACAAATACCTTCTTTACCTTTCTCTCTACGTCCATCGCCACTTGTCCTCGGTCACTGTGTTCTACTTCAACCACCAGGGCAATTTACTGTGTAATTTCAGCTTTATTTTATCCAACCAAATTGCAACATTTCGCCATTGTCCAGGTTAAATTATATCTGCACTTGAAGGACGACTTTGCCAGTTCATTTTCTTGGTTAGCTTTCACTTTCTATTGTATCAGCAATTTCATTGCCTTCCCGAAGTTATTAATGATGTTAACAATATTATCCTCTTAAGTGTTTCAGAACTACATGACAAAGAGTACTGAGACCTGAACTGCCCTCTTCAGTACATCAGTAGTTGGAGGCCTTCATTCTTGAATAGCAATTCTCCACTATCACCTTCTTATGTTATATAAACCCAATTCGGTGCCCTCGTGTTCATCGGCTGGCTAACCCTGATTCCCATGCAGTCTGGCTTTCTATATTAGTCTGCCATACTGGACGTTGCGAATCTCAATGAAGGTATAGTCTTCTGCCCTGCCCTCAGCAAATCTCTTCCTCACATCTCAAAACAGCTCAATGAAATATGTGAGATAAGGTTCCCCGTGAAAAATCCATTCCGGCTGTTACCTTTTTAGTCCTTGCCTTTCTAAATTCTGAGAGAATGTCTACATCAGAATCCACTCCATTGTCTTCCCAGCAGCGAAGTCAGTTTTGCTACCCGTAACGCTCAGCTTATCCTTGCAGGCCTTTTAAATAAACGCACATTATCCACACTTCTGTGTTCCGTTGCCCCAATTATAGTAAAAGACGGTGTTCATATCTCTGCAATTGCCATTATATTCCCTTTCCTAACTTCCTCTAATGTCGACCGATACACTTGATCAGGCTCATCAAACATGCTGTGTTGTTAGATCTCTAGAACCCACCTCCCATCCCGCCCATCCTCCGCCCCATCACCACCCTCCCCTTTCCTCATGTGGATGTTTGAAATCATTTGAATTAATTACCTTAATTTCTTCGCTGCCATGATTTTCACCACAGTTACACAGAGCAGAAATAATAACCTTCAGCTCAGACATCGCCATGAGCTCCACACATAGATGATCACGCTGTTACTTCAGAGTAGCTATTTCATCTTTTCCCTTTAATATATCATTGCAAGATATTTCATGCCATCTTTGTGATGTCATGATTTCGCTCGAGTGTACCACAATATCTCATATAGTTCTGAAGGGGCTCACTGGAACTCGTTCCCTACAAATGATACAGGACTCTTTCTCCTGACCAGTGTCTTGATACGCTCGTCAACCGAGATTCAATAATAATGTTAGCCTTGTTATTCTGTCTGTCAGTATAGCTCGTGTATATTAGTGCTAGTAACTGGAGGGCGTAGCCTCGAAATAAAAGATATCTATCATCAGGGGAAGTATAGGAGAATGCAGCCGAGCCTTTCCTTCATCTGGAAGACATTTTCTGAGGTTATTGTGGTCTCTGCTGGTCTGGGTTCCATCCATAGACCAATGGGCTAATGGAAAGGTTCAACCAGGACGTTGAGAGAACACTCAGAAGTCGCGCCTCCGGAATCCCGACCAACTGTCGTTACAACTCGATCTGGGAGGTGACGGGGGGGGGGGGGGGTCGTTGGTGGAGTTTGATCTTAACACAGTTCAACATTCGTCTTTCGGAATGTCCGCTTTCCAATGGCGATTTGGATGTCGTCCGCCGCTGTCCCTGGAACAAGAAGCGAATGAGGGGCTCCATCAGCGGAACAACTGGTCTAGAGATACCGCCAGAAATGGTTTAAGGCAAGAGAAGCGTCTTTGGCCAATTGGCGGCCACAACAAGACCAGGCCAATCGTCAGAGAAGACGGGGGCCGCCAAAACCTTCCATCAGTGGGTCTGGTTCGCAACTGGATCTCAACTGGAGATCTCCTCATGTGGGCTGAAGTCAGAATTTGGCCCCTCGATACATCAATCTCTTCAAAATCCTGCGACGTGTCAACCCAGTTACCTATCGTCTCCAACTCTCGTGCACCATGACGATTCACTACACATTCCTCGGATCCCGCCTCAAACTCTTTCGCACTAGCCCTTTAGTTCCGGTTTCCTAACCTGCTGTGTCTCTCAGAATTGTTGAGAGACAACCTGCCGAAACAGTCCGGTGTCTTTTGGAAACCCATATTGTTTGTGGTAAAAGGCAGTACCTCCTGAACTGGGAGGAATGCGGTGCAAAAGGAAGAAGCTGGATTCCTTCACGCGACATCCTGGATCCTACCTTGATGGAGGACTTTCATCACCACCATCTTGATCGCACTGGGTCGTCAGGAGCCAGTTGTAGGAAGGGTGGATTTTGTAACTGTGGCGACTGAACTGTGGCAGGCAAGCACGTTTCGGCACTCCAGTTGCCCGGACTATGGCTAACTGCCGCTGTCATTTTAAGACTCAGACTGCCAATTATTTCCTGCCAGATTTTTAATGAAAATTCTGTACTTAAGCCCTCGTGCTGAGTACTGAGGTATCAATCTGAGAAATGCTGTGTCTAGTACAACCACTTGTGATTTCGCCTTTGGATTTCCTATGTGTCGCTTTGCTTATTACGAGTCTAAGTTAATCGAGATCTTTCTCTGCACTTCGATTCACTGCCGTCAATTGCTCCCTCGTTACACTCTCATATTCTCGATATTTATTGTTTATTTACTTATTATTTCTTTCTTTTTGTATTTGCTCAGTTTGTTGTCTTTTGCACGCTGGTTGTACGTTCACTTCGGTTCAGTCTTTCATTGATCATGTTAATTTTATTATCTATGGATTTATTGAGTATACCCGCCAGACAACAAATCCTACGTTATTACAGAGTGACATAAATGTACTTTGATAATAATTTTTTTGAAACTTTGAACTTCTGTAATTTGATTCACAGATGAGTGGACTATTCTCCCAAACATCATTGGATCGGGTGAGTCTGAAGTCGCTTGAGGAAAATTAATAAAATATTATCCCCAAAGTACTTAAGATATGAAGATGTAAATCTACAGCACGTTATGAAAATGTATTTACTTTGCCTAGAACTATTCTCATATTCAGACAAAGCGGACTGCATATGGGGTAATATTGTATTGCTTGGAGGTAATGCCCTATTATAGAACATGACAAATCAGAAAACGTTGCAATTCAGAAATTAGCATATTTTGAACGTATCCAACCAAGGGGGATTAACAACAGGCACGAAAATCAATCACAATCTAGCAAAGTATCGTAAAACTTCAACTACTCTAATCCGTGTAGCTGCATCCAGCACAAAGTGTCCATTCATTCTTTTTCAATTGTTTTTTTTTATGTATTTAATGTTATCATGTTTAACTCTTTACAGCACAGCATGTTTCAGCTACCTGCAGTACACCGTACATGAGATGTTTTTCTCTGGCTACATTTGCCTTACCACATCTTCTTAAAACGCCCCGTTTGTGATTTTTCATCTAATGCTTGATTACATCTGTTAAAATCCCGTTATGTAATGCCTGGTCTCAAATTTATTTGTTCATACTCTGTTTGAATTCTCTTATTGTATTAATAACTCTCCGTAACTCTACAGTATTCATGTTAGCACAAATGCTGATATCACCTTTTTACCTTAATAAACAGACTTCGTGGAAATAAATGTGCCTTAATGTGCTTTCTTTCCTTCGAAAATCTCATCATTAAATTGCAATTGCTGTCATTTAGCACCTTAAAATTCCGGCAGTCAGGATCAGAAGACATCCTATTCTTATTGATTTATTTATGTGTGTATATATACGTGTATGCGGTTTACATATTTAATCCTTTGCTCCTGTATATCAACGTACGATTATGCTAATACTTGTGTGTACTCAGGGTGGATTGGCAATTTTAGGCCAGTTGATAATTTTTAGAGAACGAATGTACAAGGGAGTAAATGGTAAAATGTTCTCTATTTTACTAATTGTTTCCTTTTTTAAACAATCTCATGTATAAAAAAGAGGAACTGTGGAATAATGGTGCTCGACGACAGAAAATTAAACCTCACCAAGAAAGGTATGATATTTCGATAGTGTAATGTGGGTGGCAGCTGGTATATCTGAATTCCTTATGATAGATCTATAACTTCAAACTGTCTTACATTAAAAAGAAGTTCAATTAACATCAAAGGCATCACATTCTGACTTTATTTGAGAGCTAGATAATCATTTTGTATGCTTATTGTTTTACAAAATATTTTGTGTGTTTTTTAATTGTCCTCAAGGCATCAATGGAAATACTGTGAAAGCATGTAAAGAGGAAAATGAATAGGGGAAAAATCATTTACGTTCAAATAGGGATAGGTGGACAGCAGATGCATTACATTTAGCAAAGAAAAAGATTGATTTTCACACAATTTTATGGTGCTATATGGGATGAAGATGTTTAAATATGCATTACAAATTAATCAAAATTTTTCTATTAAATATTATTACAGAGTGCATTCAACAATGTATTCCATGTATTATGTGCCCCTAGGGTTCAATTTTTTCTGTGGTCTGTCACTTTAAAACGCCGGAAGAATGAGACTGAACTTTTGCTGTATTGGATTTCTACTGACTACAGTGTGTTTGGACTTATGCAAGGACATTGCCTGCTTCTGACTTTGCTAAGGCGAAGTTAGGTGGAGTTATTTGATGGACAATCGATGTTACGGTTACTCTGCACCTTGTTTTCATTTTCCTGCAGCTTATGTTGAATATACAAGGGCACACAGAAAGACACAGTTAGAGTCAATATGGATTCGGTCAATGGAAGACACCAGTGAGTCAGTCGCTAGTTTAAACTTTCAGTAGCCCAAAAGGGTGAGTTGAGATCGATCCTGAGTATTGCGAAATGACTCTCACAAGGTTTCTGCAACTAGAACACGTTTGCAGGAAGAGAGGAGAGGAGAGGAAGGTTTGAAACAGAAGAAACCTAGTGACAAAGAGATCACTGTTTGGGCTCTCTATCCAAGTAGCCCGTGAGGGTGAGTTTGTTTCCATTCGGCTACAGAAGTGTGATTGTCACGTAGTTAACCCACCGGAGTGGGTTCGCTGGTGAGGGGAAAACCTTTGTGAGTACCACGTGTGTGTTTACCCTTTGTTTGTGTGTGTTAGTTCACTGAATAAAGGCACCACTGTGGCAAATCACTGTTGGAGTTATTTCGTATGTCGTGGAATTGGATAAGTAGCTATCACATTGTGTGTTTGGGGTAGCCTTGTGGAATCTACCGGTGTGTTGACACTTGCCTGGGTGGTGGTTCCCTTGAAGATGGTCCCCTTTTTGTGATAAGCTACTATTGGTGATAATCCACACGTGGATTTTGTTTGGGTGTCCTGTGACCACCACTTTGAGATGTTTCGTAGCTGAGTTCGGGTGTGGTACCACTTGTGTTGGTGATACTTGGTATGTGGAGTGGAACAACTTCTGAGATGAAAACTACTGCTGTTGTTATTTTGTATTGGATGTCGTGGAATCTGTGGAATATCAACGTAATTGCCTTCTCACAACATATGCCTTTGGATTACAAATATCCCTCTCTCTTACCAACAACAGCAACCTAGTGTATTGAACTGAACTTTCTCACAGACTATCATAAGACTGTATCACTTACCACCTAAGCTTGAATGAGTTTGGGAGACAAACACTCACACCTATAAGCTTATATACGTCTAACACTGTTCATCCTTGGTTTATCTGGTTTTAAGTTCACTATCATTGGTAGATACTAATGAAATAGTGTTTTTTATAGCAAATTCAAACTCCAGGTGTGTTCCATTTCTGCCGGTTCTTTTAACCCGTTACGGGGTACGTAACACGTGTTAATGGAAAGTGTTACAGGGAGTCAGATGGGCGATCCTGCTGAGACATCTACGATTTTTCATTCTATTAGAAAGAATGAAACGGATGTAGTGATAAACTAACAAATATATGAGTGTTGAGTGGTCGTAGTGAGGAATGATAAGGAAAGTAAGTAGATTAGCTTAAATTGGATTCAATCTCAGAGTGAAAATTTTATAAAATTACTCAGCGAGGTAATGTTGGGCTCTGATGAATATATTAATTTCTCAGGCTTGTGCAGTGTTACTCTCGTACAAAGAGAAAGTAGATAACAGAATCTCGTTTCCAACTCTATCGGATCTGATCGTCATTAAACCAAGATCACACACTGTTATGGCTGTATGATGACTGGTGTGCAACGGTCTCGTTGTGTTTCAACAATTCACACACAAGTGTCTCATATTCTTTCGACTCAGGATGATAACACGCCATCCCCAAATACAAATCATACAGGACAGTTTAACATATCTTCAGCTGTCGTCTGGTTCATCGTGGAATATTATTAAACGTATATCATTTACGTGCTCCATAACTACCAATAAAAATTGTTTCTTTGTATCAAACTTGGTAACTCGTAAAAGCAGTTAAATATCTAATTTATTCTTTTTACTATAGAGGAACGTCTACAGATACTTTAGGCGGGCCACTCACATACTGGCCTTCATAAATTAGCTTTGCAATTTCGTCCAGTGCATCACATTCTGACTTTATTTGTGAGCTAGAATTAACAGGGGTTCAAACAATGACGTAAACTTTTAGTATGAGGTTTTTCTTTTTTGAAAATGGAAAAGGGGTTGGTCAAAGATTACTGCTTCTGATTGAGAGCCATGGCTGAAACTCTGAACCTGAAAGTGTGTGAGAACAAATGATCATCTCTAGAGGTCTCTTAGGTCCATCAATTCCGCTGCCTGACACCCAGTGAAATGCAAGAAGATAAGTCCAGGAGAGGGACTACGGGGACGTTTAGTTCCTATTTTAGATTTGCCCATGAATTCCCTTGGGGGGCATGAATTGAGAAATGCTTGATTGCTTGAAAAATAATCAGTTTCCAAATTTCATGTAAAAATATTGAGCTTATAGGGGATCATATTTGCTGTATACACACCAGTTCCTCATAGATGAAATACGTTTTTACTGCTTTCATCCGTGAAAAATAAGAAACAATTAACAGAGGATGTCTCTATTGTTTCAGAATCCCTTGTCAAAACTACTGGAATGACATGCCATCGAGAAACTGAACCACACTGCAAGGTTGGATTCGCTAAACAATGCTCGGTGGTAGGAAATGTATAGGCCGTTGTTCTCTGGTCTGGTGTTACTGAAAGGAGATTACATTATCTTACTGAGGCTAAAAGTGACGCCCTGAACTCTAACCACCGTGAGGCGTATACCCTCCACTGATAAACAGCATCAAAACTGAATTTAAGGCAATGGAGGCGCTTGACATCATAACTTGAGTGAATGGCTGGTGTGCGGGCAGTGTTCCTGTTCCAGGCCAAATGGCACAGTGAGGGTCTGTGTTGATCTAACAAAATTGAATAATGTAGTGAGGTGGTAGAAGTTCATTCTTCCCTCTGTTGACCACACATTGTGTATGCTGGGTGGAGCAAAATACTGCACCAAATTATATGCAAACTTAGGGTTCTACAGATCGGTTCATCTTCTGAGTCACAGGAGCTCACAACCTTTATCACACTAAGTGGACGCTATGCCATGAAGATACTCCATTTTGGCTTCTTACCAGATGCCGAATTCTTTCAGATGAGGATGAAGGAAATTTTGGAAGGACTTGAAGGGGTAATCTGCCACGTGGACACACCTGTAGATATGGTGATCAGAATATACACATATGAATAACAACAGAACATCATTGACTCAGCCGGGTAGCGATAGTGCTGGTAGGCGGTACTCTTGAATAGTGCACGTCACAAGGAATCCCCGATCTATTCATAATAAACGTAACAATGGTGATATCATCAATTATCGAATCTCGTTAAGTCATAATTAACCACTTTAGGTGCTCTAAAAATCTTGTAGCCCGATGCTCTCCGGCTCCACGCAAAGGTCCGGCGAGCCCATTACAAGGACAAATATAACAGGTATATATATCTCTTCCTGTTATATGACGTTGAAAAGTTTAAAGCTCAAAAGTTCGAAGTTGGAAGTAACTTTATTTTCAAAGTATGTGTATATCA
This sequence comes from Hemitrygon akajei, assembly GCF_048418815.1. Taxonomy (NCBI): domain Eukaryota; kingdom Metazoa; phylum Chordata; class Chondrichthyes; order Myliobatiformes; family Dasyatidae; genus Hemitrygon; species Hemitrygon akajei. The sequence goes on from NC_133140.1 coordinate 31,140,614, forward strand.
CCATACACAAACTTGAAATTCATTTCCTTGCAGGCATTCAGAGAGAACTGAGAAATACAACAGAGTCAATGAAAACTGCAGGAAAGCATTGAAAAATAACCAATGTGGAACATAATACAATTAAAAATAAAATGAATAAATAGTAAACCAATTGATAAGTAGACTCCATTTGTTGCTATATATTAATGCTTTTAAGTTTGTTTAGTTTAACTGCCTTCAGGGACATCAATGCGGAAATACAAGATAAAAAAGAAGTGACTCATATTGGTTACATTCCATTTTGAGCAATCTACAAGTGAGAAACAAAACTCTGGTCGTTGAATATTGATCCAACAAAATTTTAGGACTCACTATAATCCCTTCAAATGCTTTTCATGAGAAAGTTTAATAACACTTCAAGAGTTCTGCAGTGACCATAAGACTATGAGAACAGCAGCAGAATTAGGAAAATTAGCTCATCCATTTTGCTGCGCCGTTGAATCCAGGTTGTTATTTTCAATCCCATTCTCCCGTCTTCTACTCGTAACCTTTAAATGCATTACCAGTCAATAACTTTTCAATCTCTGCCTTAAATACATCTAAAAACTTGGCCCTCGCAGCTTTCTCCGGCAGCGAATTCCACAGATTCAACACCCTCTTACGAAATTTTTTTTTTGTTAATTCCAAGGAATATCCCTTCAATGTACATGTGAAATCTTTGATCCTAGGCTCTGCTACAAAACGGAAATTCCTCTCCACGTCTATTCTCCATGGGCTTCTCAATATCTGGCATGTTTCATTGAGATCACTCATGCCATCGCCCCCGTCCTCCCCCCCCCCCCACCTCGCCCCTCATATGAAGTGCCTTTGCTGGCTCTGGCCCTACATTAACTAGAATTCAGAAGAATGAATTCAGAAACCTCTCAGACAGTGAAGGGTTTTGATAGAGTGAATATGGACAGGATGTCTCCTATGATGGGAAAGTCTGCAACGAGAGGACAGCCCCAAAATAGAAGGGCGTCCTTTTAGAATGGAGATGAGGAGAAATGTCTTCAGCCAGAGAGTGGCTAATCTGGATAAATATTGACTACAGGTAGCTGCAAATGCAATGTCTTTATGTATATTTAAAGTAAAGGTTGATAGATTTCTTCATTGGTCATGAAGGGTTACGGGAAGGAGGCAGAATATAGGAACTCAGAGGAAAATTGGATGATCCTTGATGAAATGGCAGAGCAGGCTCAATGGGCCAAATGGCCTAATTCAGCTCCTCTGTCTTGTGGTTTTATGATCTTATGAACTCCATCTACTACAGGCACAGAGACATCCAACGCCCTTGCTGTTAATCCCTTTATTTTTGGAAATATTTTCGTGAAGCTCTTGTGATCATTCCCAGGCCCAGGACATCTTTCCTTCCATACCGGACAAAGTAACTCACAGTATTACAAATGTGGACTCACCAACACCTTATAAGGCGTCATCAGCGAGCTTCCATTCAGCAGACTACTTTGCTAATTTAACATTTTAGGTAACGCATCATAATCACTAAATAAAAGGGACGATACCTGGATAGTAAATAGAAATAATTGGGGTATCGTAGATGTGAAGAAATGTTTTAAAGCTATTGCCGCCAAGAATTAACAGTATTTCTCAAGCAGAAGGATATAGGTTTCGCCAATTGTAATTCATCTAATGATAAAACACAGTCTAATTCAATTTAGCAGGCAGACTGACTTATACAGCATTCAATTTATGATCAATCCCTGTAAAACATCCTCTTGAAATTCCATAAATTGCAGCAGAGAGAAAATCCGGTGACTACCACCCGTCATGTTGTAAGTCACAGTTCACATGCAAATATAACTGAAAGGAAGTTATGTTAAAAAGGCCACAGTAGCATAACGGTTAGCGCGATTCTGTCACATTGCAGGGCATTCCGGAGTTTGGGGTGCAATTCTGGTGCCATTTTTAAGGAATTTGCACTTTTTCCCCGTGAACCACGCGAGACTCCTCAGGGTGCTCCGGTTTCATCCGACAGTCTGAAAACGAACCGGTTAGTAGGTTAATCCGTCATTTTAAATTCTCCTGGAATTAGACTGGATTTCAGTAAGTGGGTTGCTAGCAGGGCTGCTCATTGGACGGGAAGGGTCTCTTCTGTGCTGAATCTTTCAGCAAATAAATTAAATACAGAACAAAGTTAAACAATGCTGCCTGTCTCAGTATATACTTCTACCTTTAAGATGGTGCAAAAGATAAAATAGATTGTTACATGCTTTACGCCAACGAGTTGGCTAATATTTATAAAACAATCCTACATATCGGGGGGGGGGGGGGCACACATAAAACTTTGAAAACAGAATTGCTGTGTAATCCACACTTCCAATCGAGCAAAACAAGGGAAAACATGAGCATGAAAATTACCAATCTCGGTAAAAATGTCTAATGTTATTCCACTGCACATTGTTTTTGATTTCATATTATTAAACTAAATGAGTCTTCTATAAACTGTTGCTCTCGTGTGAAAGTATTTTTTCCTGTATTGTGTCCTTCAAATTAAACTTCAGAAGATTTACATCTCTGTCTAATTGTTGATATAAAAATACTGGTCAAAGTTATTGTGGACTACCCCGTCAATGTTAATAGATATTGCACAGTTACCTTTAATTTTAAATATTCTTTGTTAGATATTAATTTAAGTTTTGTTGAGTACTTTTCTTGCCACTGTGAATTTTAGCCTAATATCGCAGCTACCAAAATTGCTCTTCCTCAGATCAGTTAGGAGGAACACTTCAAGAAAGGGAGTTTGCTTAAAAGATGCATCTAGTACGTGAAAATATCCAGATAAGCTATTCACGTGCAAATGAACTATTTGAAAGGGAGTACTTAACTTATGAAAGATAGGTGTGCATAATGAACTGATAATAGGTTTGAAAAGCAGTGCCAACAACAGTCAACTCATTTAAACTTTCCTGGGATGTACAAGCAACGATTCGAATGAATATTCCATAAAGATAAGATGCTAACGGGGAATAAAATTGAACAGTCAGTAGAAAAGCTGCAGCACACTGCAATGGCAACGTGAATTCTTCGTTGGAACCATCCCTGATCATCTAGCACAGGATATCTGGCTACTTGCATGCGTTGGTACCTAAGGTAATTATACAATACGGATGTGTGTGGCATCCGTCGGTCTCAAGAGACCATGGATATAATGCGGATAACAGTAATAATAATACCCATTAACGTATTCTTCTGGCATACTATCTTGGGTCGAAGTCCATCTGGAAAATTTGCAAAGAAAAGTAAAAATTAAAGTTATAAATTTTAGAAAACACAATGTACATTCGAACGTGCTTAGATTAACCCTACCTAGGAGAGAAGGGGGAAGAGGAATAACATACATAACTAAACTTTGTACAACAGTCAGAAAAAAACTTTCAAGGATATTTTTCATCAATGAAAACAAGATTCAACACTCCAGGAAAGCATATGCAGTTCTGATAAGAAGAACACACCACTAAAATGAAATTAAAGCACAAAACAGAAAAATGAAGAAATTATCACTCTAGAAGAAAAAAACTTAACCAATGGAAGAATATGGCCGTCCTTGGAACACATCCCCAGGATCTGGGCAGATTAGCCGTCATCACGGAAGCGTCGAATGCTTGGCTCAGAGTTGGAGACCTCATCTCAGAAGAGGGTGGATCTTTCTGGCATACAGAACCAGGAGGTTAACACAACAAATGAGCAAAATACAGAATAAAAACACAGAAAATTGTGAGATGATGCATGCAGAAAGGCCAAGAGAAACCAGAACCAATCCAACTCATTACAGGACCTAGCCGCAGTTGAAGTCAATCCAATTACTCACACAGGCACAATTAAGTGGCAAACATTCTTTACTAAAATCTTGCGTTAAATTTCAAACTCAGAAGTGGAACCATACCTTGTGATAAATCCGTGTCTGATTCAGTTTGAGAGTCAGAGTCTCCCAAGCTATAATACAACTAATCCATTATTACAGATGGGGCAATTTATAATAACATTTCGCATATAATATGACAGGATAAACAGGCAAAAAGAAACTACTTACTAGATATAGCCAGTCCAAAGACACACAATATAAGAAATCAATGAGTGAACATCACCTGAAATTAAAAGAGAAAATTGAAAGACTATGGAACACCTTGTCCAAATAGTGATATCTACAACTGATATCATCCCAAAATCATAACGTAAAAGCATTAAACTATCTGACCTACTTAGCAGTATTTATAGAAATCTCTAGAAAGCCACAATTCTAAACACCAGTTTGAGTTTTGCTAGCAGTTGAGAAATTGTCTTGTTTGACTTTGCCTACTCGAAATAATAATAAAAATAATACTTTGCGTGAGTTTGGCGATTATAAATTTGAAGCACTGGGGCACCTGAACAAAGGTAGGCCCTGAGCCCTGGACAATAGATCACAAGGACATGCCGTGTACTACACAACACAGTTTTGGAGAAACGTTAAGTTAATGCAAGATGAGTGTTAAGGGTATATTCAGCAATGGCTGCCTTCGTACAGAAATCTAGATTTAGGGACCTGTTGTGCCCGAGCAAGTAAAATGTCTTTATAATTCAGAAAAGTCTGGGACAGTGTCATTGAGAATGTGCGATGGTTGGTCGACTTTCCTGGCTATTGTGCTGGGAAGGTAATGGGATTGAACAGTTTCAAACAGAGTATTGCAGTCCGAGTACATGCAGAGGAAATGTCTGCCTTTGTGCTTCTCTGTGCACTCCTGGGCGAGAGGACATCACTGGGGTACTGTATATGCGGGCCAATGTGGATGTCTAATTCCAAGAATTCAACGTGACTGGTTATGATTTGTGTATGCGACCCGTTTATCTGAAATCCACGCACTCACCAACCCACACTGCCATTTAGTGAAACAAAACACGGATTTTATAATTGTCATCTATACTTTCAAACCTCTCTGTACTTTTGTCCCTCCAGATTTTATCTCCTTTTTTCAGGCCCAGAGCTGAAATTATACCTCGGCTGATTTGCGATGTACCCCAACCTCCAATGATCGTCTCTTTTCCACGGCGAACAATGCCGAACGTTAACTCTGGAATTTAGGGGTTTTCTTCTCTTTTGTACTCCTTTTGGTAACCTAACTTTTCTGTGTGTTTAACATTGTTAACATTTAACATGTGTTTTGTCATATTATCTGAAGTGCTCAGAATCAGAACGTGTTCAGAATACTTTTTTGCTGTGCTCCATCAAGATATGGTAACGATTTTAAAAGTATATCAAAATAAACGTTCATGCCGCATGCATAGAACCTATTGTGCAACATTGCGTTTATGTGTATTTGTGTTTTACTGTGTTCTGACTTGATGGAAATGTAAATTATTTGTGGAAAGAGCTACCTATTTTGCACGGGAAACGCGATTTCTAATCCTCAAATGTGAACTTTTCTACCTTTGCAATGACAAAATGCACCCAGTACAGATGTATTTGCTAAACGAGAGCACACACAGCAAAGTAACTGCACTCACAGTTAGCTGGTGACATCATGGAAACTCCGTGCGGTCAGAAGCTTCACCGCCTCAGGCGAGTAAGTTGCAGGTGACCACGTTATCGCGTTTAACACTTAATTGAAAAGCAAGAAAGTTAATTTAAGAATATTACTTGTAAAGCTATTTCTGAAAAGTATGTGTTTCTTTACTCACGATATGTCATTCAAACACAACAAATGTATATCAACCATTTCTATATCAGCTAAATACCTGATATAGAATTTTTCGAATATTTTTCTAACAACATCGAATATTTGCAATTTGTGATCCTAAGCAGGATGAAATCTATAAACACAAGATATTCCGTTGATGCCGAAAGTCCAGAGCTACAGTACGCCAAACGCTGAAGGAACTCAGCACTTCAGGCAGCATCTATGAAATGAATAAACAGTCGATATTTCAAACACAGACCATTCTTCAGGACTCGAATGGACAAAATAAGGTGAATGCCAGGAGAAATATTCTCTTTTAATCCGCCAAACAAATGCATACTGAAAACGTCCAGCTGGAAAAATTGTCGATTATTTCCAGTGAAAGCAGTTGCCTCTCGGAATTTAGGTGACATCATCTAAGGTTATGATAAGATACAGAGAAGGACAAATTGCTTTGAATGTAAGCACAAATCCTAAAAAAATGCTAGCCAAGCATAGTGTTCTCTGTCGGTTTAAGTTCTCAGAATGCTGAATGGCGAATTAAGTGTTTTTTTTTTAGTGTTGTCATATGTGTACTGACAAGAGCAGAGAACTGGAACGCTGTTAAAAGTTTTTTAATAGTTCACCTTAAATACGGAAGAAATCTTAGCAATCTCAGTTAAAACAAAAGCTATACTGAAATTGTGGACACTGACATTTTATCATGGTGCATTTATTTAATACCAGAATATCAAAGCGTATCAGAAATGTTCCATAGCAGAGTCGATTAACAAAATCAGAATTGAGTTTGAGTTGAATGTTGAAATGATGGGATTCAGAAAAAATAATCTTTATATGGTAATAATGGGCTAATTGGCGACAATTTGGAATTTGTTCTAGGGCCAAGAATTTTCATTATATTTATAAATGATAAATGGAAAGAAATAAGGTAGTAAATGAGCTGGGTAGTATCTGGTGTGCGTGAGTTGAGTGTGGAAGGACGCAAATGCCTTAGATTTTGCAAATTTAGAGTTCACGGGAACTCAGGAAGCAGCTGTGGAAAATGCCAGATTAAGTTTATTTCGGGTGAATTGCCTGGAGAAAGCTTCCTAGCAGACTTTTCTCTCCACCGAAGGTGCCAAACTAATCGGTTATTTCCAAAACGTTCTACATTTACTTTTCTGCTGTGTTTTTCAACTTGTGTTCATTATGTGGTGAGACATATCCCCGCAGAACTCATTAGTAATCTTGGCAAGATATCAGAACAATATTATCTGTAGCAACTCTCCGTATTCGAGATCATAGAATATTTGGAAATTTTTATATAACGAGGCCATGTACATTACAAGAGTTTACCATTATAGATGGTATCTAGGGCGTTGGGGTGTATTAATGACCCGCAGATATAAAACGGAGAAGTAACTTAAGATTATCTTGATATTCGCGGGAATTCAAATGTTGTGCTTATTATTTCACAACTGCAGTTTTAACAGATTTTCGAAGGTCAGAAAATTCGGCATATTTTATTCTCATATCAGCCTGTATGCAAGCATTTAAAGCAGGGAGAATAATCAAAATTCTTTGCTACACAAATAAAAACAATCGCTATTCCAATACAGAAACTCACGAGGGCGGTTACTTATTTTCTATCTCCCTTCAACTTCTAACCATTCCCATAGAGCTAACGTTCCAAATTCTACGTATTTTAGCAAACATCAAAAGAGGTAACTGAATAGTTTTCTGATCACTGCTAAAGAAAAATGATTTTCAGTTCTCTGATAGAGAGGCTTAAAGGTAATGCATGCTGTATCAAATGCCCGTATTTTGTTTTTATTCAGAAGCATTGCTTCTTTGGAGATATGAGGGAGAAATAAATTGTCAACAGGAAATATCACCTTGGATACTTGAAGTATTCCGGAGGTTCACCAGAGTTCAGAAGTCAACAGAAGGGAAACAAGTAGAACAGAAATTATCTGGAAATAGTTGACAGAGAGAGAAAAAATGAAAAAAAATTGTGATTAGCACACTGCGAAAATGAAGGTGAAGACAAAAGGGAAAAATTAAGTTCAAGAAAACATTGCACTGCTTCGGTTTCTTCAAATATCAACCTGTTGTTCCTCTAGCGATTAAATGATATGAGTGAGTCGTCGAACCGAATTGTATTGGGTTTACTTCAGACAATGCTGTGAAGCATACAAGTTGAGTAATGGATTTCTACAGAAACGTTCAAGTATAAGTTGTTTATATTTGCAATGCATTTGTTGATTCGAAGCCACATGTTCCTTTGTGTTTTATCTTACAAAATAAATCACAAAATTAACTTTGATTTAAATGATAAATATTTCTATTTCAAAGCTTCTCCCACGATCTGATTATCTGGCACCTAACCCAGTATTAACAACAAACATAGGAATGTGTTGCGTTCTACATCATGTGTGGGGACTGCATAAATAAAATTCATGGCTTTTATAATATTGTGAATCTGAATTGAAATTAAGAAAATAACATTTTTAATGATCGCTATTCAATGATCAATGAGAAGGAAATAATTTCCTCCAACTAAATGCTCCGTAGCCGTGTTTGCATCATTATGACGAACAGAAGTGAAGTAAATCAATTCCGAGTTGATTCTTACTGTCACCCAGGTACCCTATATAGCTATTCACACATTACCTACTCAGGTATAAAGAAATCCCTTCAGTGATACTATGTTGGAGGTCCAATCATGGCAATGAGTCGTATGGTTATCTTCACAATCGACTGTATGCAAAAAGTAAGTAAAGAGCTTGAGGTAGATTTTCGAACCAGTACCTCTGAAGTAGCTGAAAGCACAAAGTAACTCAGACTGGAAAATACGCACTTTAGATGAGAGGGTATATAATTCACAAAAGATGAAGGTGGATGTAATACATAAAACACAATATTAGAATAACAGGTACTGCTGCACACGTTCAGAAAGTACTTCAGGCGATCTTACTTTGGGTAACAAAATCGATTTGTATTATGACACCATATTCAACGGTTGGCTCATGGATTCCCCTCAACCGCTTTCCTTCAAGTGTAAGCATAATTCTTTGATAGGACGAGAGAATCAAACCAATTTGTTGAGACGAAACTGTGTCTTTAGTTTCTAAAATTGTTGAATTAGTAGCAGAAGTACTGCAATAAGTGAAGCAAATGACATGTTAATTCTGAAGAATCTTAGAACTTATCTTAACATAATGAAGCCATTCTGGCTGCATTACATATTATTTGCGAAATTTTGCAATGAACATTTTAACTTTCCTCTGGAACGTGCTTACAACATTTGGCGGAAATACAAATGACTTCTCAGTTTGAAGTGACACTGCAAAAATGTGGAGCGTGCATATTATTGTAGGAATTTTTGCAGATATTCGTATAATGCTACGTATATTTGTTTTTAATATATTTCACATTGTGAAAAGAAACATTTTAAATGTAAATCCTATGTTTTTTACGAAATTTCACTAATTAAAAAGCTTGCGAATCTACATGTCCGATAAAAAAAAAACTGGCTTCAGCCGTTCAGCCATTTTACCCCTCCGCACAATCAACATTATCTCTGCTTTACTTTCAGGGTCTGTGTTTGACGATGGTTGATGATTTATCTGAAACTAAGTTTTAAATTCAAAATTAAAGAAAAGAGGAAAATCTAACTCTACTCAATCCATAAATAGTGTCACAAATAATTTTATAGCCAGATAATCACTCCAAAGTTGCAAGAGTACCTCGCCTTCATGTTATTCCCACAATGACCGAAGTTACTGCAAATCAGGAAGACACTGAGACCCAGGTAAAAAGGCCCAGCTTTCAGTCTTCTAGGTATGAGGCGGCAGCTTTTTAATCGAACTTTATTTCCCAATTTTTTTACAATTATTCACACAGCCCTAATCTACAATCCACAGAAAGAGTAGGTCAATTTGACCGTCGGCGATCCTTAAAATAATCATTTGCAACACTGGTATCTCAATACGTCGGTAGCAGAAAGTCTGCTTTGAAATTAGCATTCAGCTGCTCCCTTAAACATTAACTTTCACATGAAAGGTTGGATCTTAAAATTAGCACGAGTATTGTTCTGTGCGCGAGAGATGGGCCATAGCACGAGATTTCAGCCCGAATTGAAAATCAGAAAGAGAAAGTTTCTTTGTAAAGGCAAACATTACGGTTACAGCCTGCCGCTGATAATCAGTGAGATACAGATTCACGTGTCCACTTTCTTTCAGACTCGGGCGCCTCTGCAGCCGCAGGATGATGAACTAATGGTCAATAAGATTTACTTTCAAAGATCATAAATCACAAGATTAACAAGTTGGCCTCGGTTGCTCTCCGCCTTCTCACTATCAAAAAAAAACATTTTCATTTATTCAAAAACAGCAACGTGCAACGTGCGCAAATGTACATGTTTTATAGAAGACGAGAAGCTGACAATCGAAACAAACTTCCGCAACGAAAGCTACCACTAAATATATGTCAAACATGTTATTAGTTTGACTTAAGCGTAGCTGGGTTTAAGAGAGGCAATGGTGAGTTTTGTAGTGACCTTTACACCTTCCTTGAGCCGACCGTTATGCGGAAGTGCCACCAACCAACGAATAATAGACTGCTTACAGTGTTGAAAATGCGATCAAAAATGCCAGCTTACTCATGAAGAAAATCAAAACTCTGTTTCTCCCATTTACGTTGTTTCAAATCTGAACGTTATTGTTGCTGTCATGTTGTCTAAATATCGCGCCGTTCTCTTCACTTAGCTTATCTCATAATGATGACAAAAAAGGCAATTAATTGAATATTTGAAGTAACTTCTTTTCACTTAATTAAGGAGCTACACTTTTTTCAAATGTATCTAAACCTTCATTTTATTGCAACAGGTTTAAAATGCTATAGTTAAGAACAGAGAAATATATACAATATACATCCTGAAATTCCTTTCCTTCACAAACATTTACCAAAACAGAGCAGTGCCCCAAAGAATGGATGACAGTTAAATGTTAGAAACCCAAAGCACCCCCCCAGCTTATCACTCCCACGCATGAGCAGTAACAAAGCAACGACTACCCTCCACACACCAGCGTAAAAGCACCTGCATCCCCAACCAAGCATTCAAGCGTGCAGCACAGCATCAAGAAAGACAAGCGTGTAGTTTCCCAAAGATTACTCGTTCACCCGTTTTTCGACATATCACAGCGCCCTCTTTCTCCCGAATAAGGTAGAAAGTGATGTCTACGTTTCACAATGAGAGAGGAGACATAACAAAACAACTTTCTGACTCATTGCTTTCAAAGTCGGTTGCCTCGCTTTTTTCGAGCTCTGTGCCCCCTACGAACTCGGGTCTCTGGGCACACACCCAGCTCGCTGCTTTCGATCTTCCGTGTACTCTCATTAGGCAGCGGCACCGGCCTCGAATTTGCCCGTCCCCAAAGTCTCGAAAATCCTGTACCTTGACGGCACGCTACTCTTCCAGGCCGCGTCCTTGGCATTTCTAAAAGCGGCCGCTCGTGAGGCCCTGAGAGCGAGTCGCATTTTCACAGAGAACCGAAGTCCCCGTCTAACTCCAGGTCAGAGTCCCCTGAAAAGGGGGAAAAAAGGATAGAAGTAGCGCAGTTTCCGAAGATGCAAGCAATAGACTCGCCGTTAGTGCAGTTTTGCTACGAACTGCACAAACTAAAGAAAAAAATCGAGACAAACAAAATGTGAGAAACATGCACTGTCCTTGAATAATCGACACATGCCGTAATGGAGCGGGAAAATTCAAGTGGCATCCCTGGTTCCATTATTACAAATAAATTTTCCACGTGTTCTGAAAATAAATTCAAGGACCACGATTCCTAATATAGGAATGGAAAGTGAAGGTAAGTTAGTCGTATCATTGTTAAAAAGAAATGGCCTTTAGGTACCAGCTGAACAATGACTAACTCAATAGCATGCGTAGGAAATACGTTCCCCCAGTGAAGTCTGCCTAACATTGCGATGAACTGCTATCAGTCGCGAAAATGAATTCACATCCAGAACACGATAATCGCATTGACAAAATTATTAAGTACATGAAGCATCCAATAAACTCTCCACTGAGTGTATTTGTGTATGTTCGTGATTTTTCAGAGATACTCCTTTGCACACCGTTGTTGAAACACGTGTTTACTGTCGCCTTCCTATCTGATTGAACCAGTCGAGCCAGACTCCTCTGATCTCTCTCATTAACAATGAGATTTTGCTCACAGGCTGTTACTCACTTGAAGTTTTTCGTGTTTTTTGTACCATTCTCTTTCATCTTTAGAGACTGTTGTACATGAAGATTTCAGCCGATCAACAGTTTCTGAGACATCAAATTACCTCCTCTGGCACCACGATAATTCCACTGTTAAAATTATTAAGATCGCATTTCTTCCCCATTCTGCTGTTTGGTCCGAATAACAACTGTACTTTATAGCCATGTCTGCATGCGTTTATGCATTGCTTTGCTGGCACGTATATGCCTGACTGGATATTTGCATTAATGAGCAGTTATACAGGTGCACATTATAAAATAGCCAATGAGTATATATCTAATTATTAGAACAATGCCGACACAGAATACATGCAGTTTTGTTATTGAGGCAAAATTTTGGGCTGCTCAATATGTCTGCTTCAGTGAGATGCTGGAGGTGGTTCAAATGAGATGGGAGTTTACCTTCCAATAAGAGGGAGATTTCAAAGACATATCTGGAACTTTAACTGTACAGATTACAAGGAAAACAACATACGCACATTCGACTTGGAGGAAAAGTATTTTTACACGAACCAGACGGCAGACAAACCCAAGTTACTCACCGTAAATTTCTACTTCTTGCTTCTTGAGCAGATTTTATTGTCTACCTTAAAATAACACAACAATATGGCTTTCAATGTCTTGTTTCAGGAAGAGGGATCCAAAGACTCGAAACACTAGGAGTAATTTATATTTCCTTACATGGGCATATAGGCCTTTCATAGCTACCCATTTTAGAGCCCCCAAGATCAAATCTATATCAATCGATATCACTTTTCCTTTTCTAAATTTCAGCGGATGCAAATGTAGTCGGGCCAACATGCCTTAACTGACTACTCGTCCATCTACTGATCATTCTTACATTCCATCACGCAGAACTGTTTCCAACGTATTTGCATCATTGCTTAAATTAAAGATCAGCAGTCAAAGTAAACTTAATATCAAAGTATGTATATGTCAGCATTTATTACCCTGAGACTCATTTTCTTGCGAGCATTCGTAGCACAACAGAGAAATGCAATCAAATCAATGAAAAACTGCATACAAAGATTGACGAACAACCAACGTGCAAAGGAAGACAAAATGAACAAATACAAAATATTGTAATAATAATAAATAATTAGGTAAGGGATTATGCTAAGAACATGAACTGTGAGGCAATTGAAAACCATTCCATCGTTTGTTCAATCAGCTCAATTGAGAAGAGTGAAATTTTCCAGGATGGTTCAGAATCCTGATGGTTGAAGATAATCATCGTTCCTAAATCTGGTGGTCTGGGACCTAAGGCTGCTGTATTTCCTTGCTGATGGCAGCAGCGATAAGAGAGCAATACTGTGACTTAGCACACTGATACTGTGCTCGGTCCACCAGACGTAATCTATTCATTTGCAGTCTTACCTCCTTTCTTTATATTTATTTTCCGAAGATTCATACTACTGCTCGGAATTTAGCACCATCATCACTGCAAAACTAAACAGTAAACTCTGAAAGCTGACCATCAAGACGCCCTTGTGCAATTAGATCCAGGATTTCCTCTTTGAGGACACCAGCACTTGGGTTAGTTCGAATGACAAAAACATCTCCTTTCCAAAGTCTATCAGCAAAGGAGCACCAAAGAGATGCGTACTTAGCCCCTGCTCCCCTCGCTTTATACCTATATCCGTGTAGCTAAGTAGAGCTCCAATACCATATACAAGTTTGCTGACGACACCACTGTTGTAGGGTGTATAACAAGGGATGATGAATCAGCATATACGAGGGATATTGAAAACTTGGATGAGTGATATAATAACAACAGCCTCTCATTCAATGTCAATGAGACCAAGAAACAGATTACAGACTTCAGGAAATGGAAACTGGAGGTCCATAGCAGCTAATCAACGGAAGATCAGAGCTGAATAGGGTCAGTTTCTATCTCAGAGGATCTGCCCCAGGACTCATTACATAAATATTATAGCGAAGAAAGCACGACAGCGCCTTTACTTCCTAAGGAGGTTCGGAATGTTATCAAAAACCTGGGCAAACCTTTATAGATATATGGTAGAAAGTGTGCTGACTGGCTGTATTCCAGCCTGGTTAGGGAACACTAATGCCTTTCAACGGAATGTCCTACAAAAGTAGTTGATTCGGTCCAGTACAGCAAAGTAAAACCATCCTGACCATTGAGCACATCTGCATGAAACTTTGCCACAGAAAAGCAGCATCCATCAGCCAAGATTCTCACCACCCAGCCCATGCTCTCTTCTCACTGCCGCCATTAGGACGAAGGTACAGGTGCCTCAGGACTCATACCACCTGGTTCAAGAACAGTTACCACCCCTCAACCATCAGGCTCTTCAACAAAGCGCATAGCTACACTCATTCAAGGGCTCTGCTACATTGTTATTTCAAACTCGTTATTTATTGCTACTTATTTATATCTGCATTTGCACAGTTTGTTTACAGTCTGCTTTCCAGAGATCGCATAAGTTGCCTTTTGAAACTTTTTTGACGCAGGTACATAGTAGCCTTCTGCGAATCAAGCATCCGGGTATACACGTGTCATAGACCCGCAATCTTTACTATTCATATTCATATAACATGCAGGGCCTGGTGGTTAACACAGTATAAATTAGCAAAAATATATTAAAAACCAACACATTCAAGATGATAATTGCAGAGCATTTCAAGTGTAAAAAAACCTCAGAAACAATCAAACAAATTACAGGATCTTGCAGCAGTTTAACTCAATCTTATTATTTGCACAGGCACAATGAAATAGCAAACACTATTCACGAAAATCTTGCTCTAAAATACAACCTGATAAAATAAACCATATCTTATAAATACAAGCTTGGTCCAGTTTTAGAGTCAGAATCACATGGATGATATTACGCCTGATCCTTTATTACAGAGAATATATCCTTCAAAGATTTATCCGGCTGTTGTGTAAATTCAGATTCAGATGTTGGAGATGTGTGCTTGAGGAAAACGCAAGGAGAGTTCAGGAGAAAAATACGCTGTGCTGATTAGACATTCACACTGTGTAACATCATAGAACAGTGCGCAGAGAGGCAGAGGCAATTGCATTAGAGACAGGACAATCCATAATAACTGTGAGGATAGATTTCAGGATAAATAAGGAAGGGCAACTTCCTTAATAGATATAGCCATTCCAAGCTCACAGAACATACAGAAGCCAATAGGTGAAAAAGACCAGAAATATGCTAGATTGAAAAAGGAAATTGAAAGACTATGGAATATGAACCGGATATACTGACCAAATAGTAATATCTACAACTGGTATCATCCCAAGGTCATCACACAGTATCATCAAACAATTAGATGCATACAGGAAAAAATATGTAGCTCTTCAGAAACCACAATACTAAACATCACCGGAATAGTCCGAATATTCCTAGCAATAGAGAACTGAGTGTGTTTGGCTACGGTTATACCTCAGGTTTCACCATCTTGAGCTGAGAAAAAATATATCACAATGTAGTAACGATAATGATAATATATAAGACATAACAATCGAGAAAATGAAACGAAGAGTCTTTGAAAGTGAGTACATAGGTTGTGGGAACAGTTCAGTGATGGGGCATGTGAAATTCGGCCCAGTTAATCCCTCTGGTTCGGAAGCCTGATTGTTGAGGGATGATAACTTTTCCTGAACCTGGTAGTGTGATTCCAGACTCTCCTGTACCTTTTTCTGACGGCAGTATCTAGAAGAAAGCATGACCCGGCTGGCGGGGGTCCTCGATAATGGTGGCTGTCGTTTGTGATATCTCTGCATGTAGGTGTGCTCAATGCCAACGCGGACTTTATCTGTGTTGGGTTGGGCCGTACCGATAGATTTTCCAAGTACTTCCGTTCTAGGGCATAAGCGTTTCAATCTAATCTCTACTGCACATCTACGGCAGTTAGGCAAAGCTGTAGCTGTTACGCCATTTCTTCGCAAACTCCGAAGAAAGTAGATGCGCTGCCATGTTATCATCAGAACCAGGATGGTGATCAGACAGCTTTGCTGATGGAGTTTCTGGAGGAGATATTGATGACAGTCTGTAATCACTGTGGTCTACAATTGAGGAAATTGCTGAATCTATTGCGCATGGGGACGTAGAAGCTAAACATAGAAACATAGAAAACCTACAGAACAATACAGGCCCTTCGGCCCACAATGCGGTGTTGAATATGTACTTACGTTAGTAATCACCTTTGGTTACTCATAGCCCTCTAATTTTCTAAGCTCCATGTACCTATTCAAGAACCCTTTAAAAGTCCCTATATTATTCTCCTCCACTACTGCCGCCGGCAGCCCATTCCACACATGCACCACATTCTGCGTAAAAACGTATCCCTGACATCTCCTCTGTAACTACTGCCAAGCATCTGAAAACTGTGCTCTGTCGTGCTAGTCATTTTTGACCCGGGGAAAAAAACGCCTCTGACTATCCACACTATTAATGCCGCTCATCATCTTATACACCTCTATCAGGTCACCTCTCATCCTCCCTCGCGCCCAGGAAAATAGGGCAAGTTCACTCAACTTACTCTCATGAGTCATGTTCCCCAATCCAGGCAACATCCTTGTAAATTTCCTCTGCACCCTTTCTATAGTTTCCACATCCTTTCTGTAGTGAGGCGACTAGAACTGAGAGTACTCCAAACGGGGTCGGACGAAGGTTCAATAAAGTTGTAACATTTCCTCTCGGCTCTTAAACTCAAGGCCACGTCTGATGAAAGCCAATGCACCGTATGCCTTCTTAACCACCGAGTCAACCTAAGCAGCAGCATTGGGTATCCTATGGACTCGGACCCTGAGATCAAGCTGATACTCCACATTGCCAAGAGTCTTACTTTTAATACTATAATCTGCCATCATACTTGACCTACAAAAATGTACCACTTCACACTTATCTGCGTTGAACTCTATCTGCCACTTCCCAGCTCAGTTTTGTATCCTATCGATGTTCCGCTGTAATCCCTGACAGCCCTCCACACTCTGCACGACACCGCCAACCTTTGTGAAATAAAGTCTTAAAGCTTATTGATTTGTTTTAATGAGATTATAGTATGGTATTCCGATATGAGTCGATAAAGAGCACCCTGATGTATCCAGATGTTCAAAGGTAAATGAAGAGCCAATGAAATAGCACCTGCTCTGGATCTGTTTTAACGGTAGGCAAAGTAGAGAAGATCCAGTTTGCGCATTAGGCCACAACTTACGCGTTACATTAACCAATTTCTCAAAACAATTTGGCACTCTAGATCGAAGTGCGACAGGAGGATAGCAGGTTACCACATTCTTCTTTAGTATCTGTATAATCGGAGCCTGCTTAAAGCAGGTGAGCACCTTAGATTGAGCAGCACTGTTCCTGAGTTCTCGGCAGGTATCCCAACTGGGCCGGATGCTTTCCGTGAGTTAATTGTCCTAAAGGGTGCTGTCAAGTCATTTCAGAGCCTGAAATCATAGAATCATCGGAGGCTGTGGGAGTTCGTGATGGTTCCTTCATGTATTCACCATCACGGCAATCATAAAATACATTTAGCTCATCTATGTTACCTTCTGTTACCTATGTTGCTTGATTCAAAGCAACACACACAACATTTTGGAGCAACTCAGCAGGGCAGACAGCATCTATGAGAAAGTGTAAACAGTCGTAGTTCAAAGTGGTAGGTGGGAGGTGGAACCCGGAGAAATGGAGGGGTGAAGTGAAGAGCTGGGATGTTGATTGTTGAAAGAACGTAAGGTTTGGAGAAAGGGGAACCTGATAGGAGAGGGCGGAAGAAAGGGAAGGAGGAGGATCACCAGAGGGAGTTGATGGGCTGGTAAAGTGAGAGACGGAAACTAGAATGGGAAGTGACGAAGGGGGAGGGGTGGAATGACTGTAAATTGATCCCATCAGGTTGGAGTCTACCCCGAGAGAATAAAAGGTGTTGCGTTTCCAATCTGACTGTGGCCTGATCGTGGCAGAAGAGGAAGTCATGTTCTGACATGTCGGATTGGGAATGAGAAGTTAAATTGAAATGAGTGGCCAACGGGAAATTTCACTTTTTGTGGCAGACGGAGAGAAGGTGCTCGATGAAGCATTATCCCAATCGACGTTGGGTCTCACAGAAAAACAGGACGCCACGCCGGGGGCACTGGATACAGTATGCAACCCCAATAGAATCGCAGTTGAAGAGTTGTTTGGGGCCCTGAATGGACGTAAGGGAGGAGTTGTATAGGGCAAATGTGTCACTTCTTCTGCTTGGAATACTAAGTGCTCGAAGAATGATCGGTTGGGTGGGACGAGTAGACAAAGTAGTTGCATAGGGGTGCCCTGTGGAGAGCGGAATGTGGACGGGGGAGTAGGGAAAGATAGCATGGTGGGTGTTGGGATGCTGTGGGATATGATGTGCTGGATGCAGAGGCACTGGGGGTATAAATAAGGGCAAGAGGATGGCGCGAAATGGAAGAGTTGCGAGTGTGGGCACTGCTGATGGTGGAGGAAAGGAAGTTCCTTTCCTTGAAGAAGTAATTCATCTCAATAGTTCTGGAATGGAAAGCTTCCTCATGAGATCAGATGGAGAAACTGAGAAAACGGAATGGCGTTTGTACAAGTGACACTGTGGGAAGAAGTATAGTCCAGATGGCCGTGAGAGTCATTGGGCTTATAAAATCCATTTGCAGTTAGATTGTCTTCAACAATTGAGACAGCTGTCGATAAAGGGGAGACATATTTCAGAAACAGAACAAATAAATTTGAGGTCAGGGTGGACGTTGGAGTCAACGTTGATGAAATTGACGAGCCTTGTATGGGTGCAGGAATCAGCACCAAAGCAGTAGTCAATGTAATTTTGAAAGAGTTGGGGAGCATTGCTGGTGTAATAATTGGAGAATATTTGTTTTACATGGCCAACAGAAGATCAGACATATTTAGGACTCATGCGATTTCACCTTGTGTCTGCAGGAAGTCAGAAGATCCAAATGAGAAATTGTTGAAGATGAGTACCAGATCTGCCAGACAGAGGACAGTGTAACTATTTGGGTCTGTTGTCCAGGAAGGAGTGGACAGCATTAAGACTATCCTGATGGTGAATAGAGTGCACAGAGACTGGACATCCATAGTGAAAATGAAACGATCTGGGACAGGGAATTTGAGTTCATGGAAGAATTCAAGCGTGGGTGAAGAACCTTCGATATAGATACGAAAGGTCTGAACCAAGGTTCTCCACTACCTCTTATTCTGTTTTCTTCCCCTTCCTTTCCAGTTTTGATGAAGGAACTCGACCCAAGACGTCAACTATTTATTCTGTTCCATAAATGCTGCCTGGCCTGCTGAGTTCTTCAAGCATATTGCGCGTGTGACTTTGCATTTCCAGGATCTGCAGATTTTCTGGTTTGATTGCTCTTTGATAGCAGTCAATCAAGTGTCAACTGTCCGGCATCCTTCATTCATTCCAGTTTAATCTGGAATTGCCACTTCGCCCGTCACGTACCTTTATGGATCTTTTATAACTTGAATGGTCGCCAGTCTTGATTGCCTGTGATCTGACCTCAGCAGATTCAGATGGCATGGTTCATCCAGGGCTCAATGACTCACTTGTGTACAACTGTTTTTATTCTTTCACGTACGTGATGTATTCATTCAATTTCACAGACGACACCTTGAACACAGCCCAGTCCACTGACTCGAAGCAATCACGTGGCCGCTCCTCTGACTCCTGCGACAACCCCTCTGTTGTCCTAATCTCTGGATCCTTGCTTGTTTGCATTTGCCTCTATGCAGGTAGGAGAAGGACACTCAGGTAATTAGATGTGCCTTTTGGGCATGGAGGTGTAGGCATCTCTTATCTGTTTATACAGTGGTCTAGTGTGCTAGGTCTTCTGGTGATAGAAGTTATATTGTGTGGGTATGTGGACAGAGATTTCCTCAAACAAGCCTCACTAAATTCCCCGGCTATGATTTGAAATGCGTCGAGATGGACAGTTACCTGTTTGGCGATGGCATCATGCAGTATCTCAGTCGCACGATGGTGGCATGTAAGCTGCGATCACTATCATGGAGGAGAACTCGCTTGGTAAATAGAAAGGCTGGTGCTTGATCCTGAGGCGTTCAAGTTGGGACGAACAAGATCAGGAGAAAACTGCCAAATCGGAAAAGCACAGTTTATCATGAAACAGATACCTCCAGCTTTTACCTTTTCCAAATTACTAGTTCCGTTCATCCTGTGTATCGAGAAGCCATCAGTCTGTTCGATTCTTATAATATTTTGACAGAGTGATGTTTCAGCACTGGTCGACTTGCTAGGCCAATGATAGAACACTGTTATTACTCAAGCAAATGAATTCCTCAGTTAGGCCTCCGTCGTGGGCACCATTATTCATACGATTCGTTAGTTCATAAGCTGAACGCAAAATTACGCACTGTCAGAATGAGATTTGAAAGATGATTTTCTTCATTGTTACAGCATTTTAGATTATATGCCTAAATCATATCAGTAGTTTGCTGGAGAATTTTAGAAAGCAACCGAATAGTGACGAAGTACAGCTGATTGATACCGATATGAATTGCAGATGAAAAGGAAAGCAGAATCTGAGATTCTGATTGGATTGCCATGAACGTGAGCGAAGAAGTTATCTGATAAAACATCGAGATTATATGTAAGTATGCAGATGGAAAATCATACTGATTTAGGAGACTGATGCTAATCATTTCCACACCTGGATCCACCTATTACTGTCCAACTCTAACCCAACGGCAAAAGCAGAATTACTGGGTTCAAGACTAGACTGATGAAATCTGCTGTCTCCAGGTTCAAGAACTTCCGTGGATGTTTTCGATATTTGAGAGAGATGTTTCCCAGAAAATCAGATTCCACAATTAAGGACGACATTTTCTGTTGGTCTGCATATCAAATAGGTCATCAATGGCAGCCCGTTCGAAAACCATCTAGTGGAACCGGAGAAAACCCCGTGGAAGGCATTCAAGGATGTCCATGAAAAATTAATTGGCAACTACAGAGCATCAAACTACGTGCAACTGATTGACAACATACATCAAGCATACAAAACCATGAAATACAGCATGTCAGTAAGAATTCATTTCCTGCATTCCCATTTAGACTTCTACGCAGATCTTGGTGCTGTTCATAACGAGCATGGTGAAAGGATTCAAAAGGAGATTGTGGTCAAGAAAAATGGTATCAAGGCAATTGGAATGCATAAATGCTGGCGGACACTTTTACAAGAAGCCTCAGGCATTGAATACAAACGAAAATCTTCACAAAATACTTCAGCTTGGTTGAATTATTGCCAGGCGTTATTACCATTATACATTTAAACACTTTATATTTCATAAAACTTTATGCCTTTTTTCGCCAATTTTCTACCTGATACAGGCAGTGAGATATTATCCTTGTATTCAAGGCCAAGCAGTCTATCTGAACCACATCTGAAGAAGCAACACTTCCGAAAAACTTTGCTACCTAGTGGTTCCATCCATCCACGACACACATATTTCACACAAAGCCATCCCCGGCCCCATCTGGCCCTAGATCCATCTGCCCTTCACCTTTCCTCTAATGGTCCCCATTATCTCTCTCCTTTATTTGTTAGATTCCAGAACTGGCAGCCTTTGCCTTTCTGCTTATCATCCTCCAGAATCTGTACCTAGCTTAATCTACCCAAGCAACACACACAAAATGCTGGGGGAACGCAGCAGGCCAGGCAGTATCTATATGAAGAAACACTGTCGACATTTCGGAGCGAGACCCTTGAGCCTGGCCCTCTGTGTTCAACCAACATTTTGTGTGTGTTGTTTGAATTTCCAGCATCTGCAGATTTCCTCGTGTTTGATCTCTCCAACCCTCCTTTCACGTCTGTTGTCTCAGCACTTGAAAGTTGTTCCAAATGGCATACTCATCTCGCGGATCGTTTACACCTGTGGAGATTTACACCTTACGGATTATGGTAGAATGAGAAACGGAATAAAATTCCATATTCAAGGAATATTAAGTATCATTATAAGTATAATAAGTATCCTATTATGTTTCCTAATAGAGCAGATAACAAAAAAGACTAATGGTTCAACTTGCTGGACGATTGAATATGGAATGTCCGGAATATCCAGCAAATCATTTTAGCATGCACACGCAGATAAACAGAATTAACACCTCAATTTTCATTCTTTTCTCAGAACTGCGTTTCTGTGCTTCTAAACCCACATTCATGAATTATGAATGCAAGGAATTAAATTAACATCGAAAGAAATGAGTACTTTATTGTGTTTTCCTCTCCTATTTTACTTGCCTATTTGAAAGGCCAGCTGCTCTTGTTCAAGTCCGACGAATTTTCATATCCTCTCAAGACAGATATATTTTCACTTCCTGTTTATAATTCACTAATGCGAATATTTGCATGCGAGCTTTTGCAAGTTTTCTACAAAAAAGAAGTTCGGAATAGAATTTTGATTCATTTGTCAGTTTACTAAGGAAACATTTGTACCTAGTGTTTATGGAAACTAATACGCTACCTGCGAATAGAAATGCACTCGTTAGACTGCTGGTGACATCATGGAAAATCTGCGGTCAAAGATTTCTTCTCTCTGAAACCTGTATGTAGCAGACAACTCGTGTTATCACACTTGATGCTTAACAGTAAGTCAATAAGATTAATTTAAGTAACTTATTTGATATCTTCCTTCTGTCAGTTAAGTGTTTTTAAAGTTATGCTGCAACGTCTATACTTCCTGTTTCTGTTCCATGTTCCTTCTGGAAATAAATATACGAAACAATACCTAAAAGCAGCTAAATAGCTGATATTTATGTGTGAGTCATTCTCTGAGAGCACTGAATGGAAATCAATTACTTTGCAGATTAATGGACATTGTAAACCGATGTCAGGGGGAAAACATTCTCCTTTCTGATTAATTAAATGAGCGACCGCAGCTAGTAGATATTCAGTTTAATTTAACAACGTGTTCGCGACAGACAACTTGGCTGAAAGTCACATTCCTGTGCTGTACTCGTCCATTATTATATTAAAAACAGTGTTAAGGGAACAAGGAACAGGTAGACGACATTACATAAAGTTCCAATGTCGAGAGTTGCTTTTTTATCTAAAGCTTTCAATGATAATTTTAAGGACTCGAATGAATAGGGAAGTAAAGTCATGCCGCTTTGTATTCGGTTTATATCGTTAGATCAATAACTGGAAAGCAGGGTAATTAATGCAAAACAGTATTGCAGATGTTTGCAATCCGAAATTAAGCAGCAAACATCGGGAATCGTCTTTGAAAGGGAGAAAATACAAATAATTTCTCTTCATGATCTCGTGAAAAATTATCGGCTTGAAGTGTTCACACTGTTTCTCTCGGCAGACGCTGTGTGGCTTGCTCAGTGTTTCCTATGTCTTCCACGCAGTAGTAGCAAACAGTAGCTTTAATTTTGCGTCAACTAACTCCAATTCAACTTCCTATTACCCATTAAAGAATAATGAACATTCAGTTGAAACACTTATCCTAAAATAACTTTATTGAAAACATTTCGGAATATGTTTGTAATGAAGGCAAAGACATTTAAAGGCGCGATATTATGAAGGATTATCTCGACCGAGGTATAAAATTGTCTCACTAATTAGAAATCTAGATTTACAGTCAATCTTTTGGCCTAACCGGAGCTCTGTTGACCATTTAGAAACATCTTTATTTTTTCTGAGATTGACATGTATTCAAGCATTTGAAATTAAACCAAACAATAAATTAAATGCTTAAAAAGAACAGAAGAACAAAAACAAAAACAAAATCACCTTGAGCACCGGTGCCCCACAAGGCTCTGTACTCAGCCCCCTGCTGTACTCACTGTACTCCCATGATTGTGTAGCCAAGTTTCCAGCAAACTCAATATATAAGTTTGCTGATGACACCACAATTGTAGGCCGTATCTTGGGTAATGATGAGTCTGAGTACAGAGAGGAAATTAAGAACCTGGTGGCATGGTGCGAAGACAATAACCTATCCCTCAATGTCAGCAAGACAAAATGGGGGAAGGGGGAGGGGGGAGGGAATTACCGGAAATTGGAGAATTCAATGTTCATACCACCAGGCTGGAGGCTACCCAGACGGTAGATGAGGTGTTGCTCGTCCAACCTGAGTTTGGCCTCATCATGGCAGTAGAGGAGGCCATTTATGGACATATCTAGATGGGAATGAGAGCCAGTGTTGAAGTGGGTGGCAACCGGGAGGTCCTGTCTATTGTGATGGACGGAGCGTAGGTGCTCGATGAAGCGGACCCCAATCTGCGACGGGTCTCGCCCATGTAGAGAAGGCCGAACCGGGAGTACCGGATGCAATAGATGACTCCAGCAGACTCACAGGTGAAGTGTTGCCTCACCTGGAAGGACCGTCTGGGGCCCGGAATGTTGGTAAGGGGGGAGCTGTGGGGACAGGTGTAGCATTTGCGCTTGCAGGGATAAGTGCCAGGTGGGAGTTCTGTGGGGAGCGACGTGTGGACCAGGTAGTCGCGGAGGGAACGATCCCTGCAAAAAGCTGAGAGGGATAGGGAGGGAAAAATGTGCTTGGTGGTGGGGTCCTGTTGAAGGTGGCAGAAGTTGCGGAGGATAATATGTTGGATCCGGAGGCTGGTGGGGTGGTAGGTGAGGACAAGGGGAACCCTGTCCCTGTTGTGGTGACGGGAGGATGGTTTAAGGGCTGAAGTGCGGGAAGTGGAGGAGATGCTGGTGAGGGCATCTTTGATGACGCCAGAAGGGAAACCACATCAACTTTGCTTCTAACTTTCACCCAGCCCTTAAATTAACTTGGTCCATCTCGGACACTTCTCTCCCCTTTCTTGATCTCTCGGTCTCCATCTCTGGTGACAGACTATCCACCGACATCTTCTCCAAACCCACTGAATCCCATAACTATCTTGACTTTACCTCTTCCCACCCTGCCAATGCAAAAATGCCATTCCCTATTCCCGGTTCCTCCGTCTCCGCCGCATTTGCTCCCAGGATGAGGCTTTCCGTTCCAGGACTTCTCAAATGTGCTCTTTCTTTCAGGATCGTGGTTTCCGTTCTGTTACTATTTTTGCCTGCCTATTAGACATTGTTCAACTCCTAAGCGGATTTCCGTCTTTACCATCAAAATGGGCAAGAGTACAGATTTGAATTTATATCTCAATAAAGATTTGGATAATTCCTGAATTCAGCGGGAGGCCAAAATTCTGAATTCAGCAAGAGCCCAAAATTTCCAGCATTATCAGGAAAGCACAAAGTAGGCCATGTAAAAAAAAAATAAACTATAAGAGTTCTTATTTTCCTCCCAGCCCAAGCAGGTTGTAAATCTGAACCACATTATTCTGCATCGTGGTGGCGTCATCCTACGTCATGTTTACATGATTAAAACTTATCCTCCAGCAATTGCTTTTAAACTACCACTTGCATTGCAGGAATTCGTCGATTCGGTTTCTTCAAGATGTCGGAGACATTTACGGTTTCGTACATGGCATTTCTGACCATTACTTGGCTAAGTATGCTGATTTAATCCTGTTGCTTCCGAACTGAATATTCTATTTATGAATATTTAACCCTTGGCGCCCACAGCATATTTGGTTACAGTGTTTCAGCTATGTAGTCGTCTTTCGCTCTAAGATATCTAGTGAATTACGTCGTTGGTTTTTGTTGATTCACTGTGTCGAACTGTTATTAATACTCTTGCTTATTTTTCCGGCAGCCGTCAAAGTAACTGCGAGCGAAGTCGCTCAATTACCTCGGGACCTGGGCGTCCCGGGTGGTGCGAATGTTACAATGTTCTGCAAATTTCCACTATTACAAGATACTGTTGACGTTCGTTGGTGGAGGAAAGGCGAGAAGACATTTTTAGAAAGGGACAGCAGAAGACATTTTACTCTAGAATGGGGAATGGCAGAACTTGTACTCTGGGATGTCCAGGCCGCCGACTCCGGAACGTATTACTGTGAAGCAAAGTATCAAGAACGATCTTACGGGAATGGAAGTGGCTCCAGGCTCACTGTGTTCGGTAAGTGTGGCTGTCTGGAGATTTTCATCTCCGTGCATTTTACATCAAACTTAGTGATGAGGATAAAACGAAATGTTTCGTCTTGATAAAATGAACAGCGAAAATACATTTCTTTCCCACGTTTAAATACACCCCAGTTCAGATGTTCTAAATTCAAAATTATATAGAACAGAAGAGTTAATCAAATTTCTTGTTAGCAACAAGACCTTTCTGCTCAGGTTTGCTTTCAATGCTTCTCGTTTGACTCTTAAGCTCTGACTTCTAATTACATTCTCACCAAACCTCAGTGGATGAATCAGACTATCATGCAGCGTATCTGCACCCCTCATAATTTTGTCTACCTCTATCAAACGTTCGCTCATTCTCTTACGTATCATGGGAAAAAAATCTAGCCTGTTAAACCTTTCCTCATAATTCGTGTCCTCAAATTCTTGCAACCTCCTTGGAAGTTTCCTTGAACTCATTCAATCGTATTGATAACTTCCTGCAGATAGGTAACCAGAACTGCGAACAATACTCCAAATTTGTTCTCACTAACTTCTAATACAACTTCAGCATAACATCCTGTCTTCTGCGCTTAATAATCTGATATATGAATGCCAATTTGACAAAGTCTGTCTTTACTATACTATCCGTCGTTGGCACCACTTTCAAAGATTTATCGACGGATATTCCGTGATCATTTTTTTTTTACCGCACTCCGCAATGCCAGTCTCGTTCACTGTGTAAATCCGAGACTGGGTTGTCTTCTCAAAGAGCAACAGCTTACAATTACCTTCATTTAATTCTACGTGCCATTTTCAGCCCATTTTTACACCTGGTCTATAACCCGCTGCAAGCTGTCATAGCCATGCGGCACACCACTTGTCAAAAGCCTTCATTCAAAAAACAACTTTCTGCTACCATATTCTAGCTTCTCCAGCGAAGCCAACGTTATAGACAATTGACTCCTTCATCCTGAATACCAAGCGAATGTTCTTGATCAACCCAGCACCCCCATGCAGAGTTTTTCCAAAGCTCTTGCTAAAATCTACATTGAACATATCCACTGTTATCCTTCATGAAGAACTATGGTAACCCGCTCGGAAAGCTCTTTAAGCTTGGTTAGACACAGCCTACCTTGCACAAAACAATGCTGTCCATTCCCAATCAAGCACATTCTATCTACTTATTTATATATCCTATTCTGTAGAATATCTCCCAATAAGTTACCCACTTTTCTGTAATACCCATTAGCCTATAATATACCGGCTTATTCCGAGAGTCCATCTTGAATAACGGCAAAACTAGAGACATAACTGGAAAGCAAGTTCTTGGAAAACTGCAAGGTCTGAAAGTATCGAATTCACCTGGACCAGCTGATGTACATCCCAGGATTCTGGTAAAAGTTGCTGATGAGATTGTGGAGGCATTAGTAAAGGGCTTTCAAGAATAACTAGATTCTTGAATGGTTCTGAAAGACTAGAAGATTGTAAATGCTACCCCACTCTTCAAGAAGGCAGAGAGGCAGACAAGGGAAACTACAGGCCAGTCAGTCCGACCTCACTGGTTGACAAGATGTTAGAGTCCGTTGTTAAGGATCAGGTCTTAGGTTACTTGGAGACACATAATAAAACACGCCAGAGTCAGCCCAATTTCCACAAGGCAACTCACGACAGACAAATCTGACTGAATTATTTGAAGGAATGAAAAGCATGATGGAATTGATGGCTTTGTTGCAAAGTTTGCAGACGATATGAAGATAGGTGGACAGGCAGGTAGTTTTTAGGAAATAGAGAGGGTACAGAAGGACTTAGATTATAAAGAATAGGCAAAGAAATGGCAGATAGAATGTAGAATTGAGAAGTATGTGGTCATGCACTTCGGCCCAGGGTATGAACGTTTTGACTATTTTCTAACTGGAGCGAAAATCCAAACACATTGAGGTGCAAAGGGACTTGGGAGTCCGTGTGCTGTATTCCACGCAGATTAATTTGCAGGTTACCTCTGTGGTCAGGAAGGCAACTGAAATGGTAGCACTCATTTCAAGAAGACTAGAATATAAAAGCAAGGATGAATATTGGGACGGATAAAACACTGGTAAGGCGTCACAGCATATTGTCAGCAGTTTAAGGCCCCTTATCTTGGAAAGGAAGTGCTGAAACTGGAGAGGGTGCAAAATAGGTTCATGACAATGATTCCAGAATTCAATAGCTAATCATATGAAGAGCTCTGAGCCTATTTTCACTAGAATTCATTAAAAAAATAAGGCTGACTGTATTGAATCCTATTTAAATGTTAAAGTACTTGATTGTGTGGTTATGGAGAGGATTGTTCCTATGGTGGGAGAGTCGAAGACCAGAGGACGCAACCTCAGAATTGATGAGCATCCTTTTAAAAAAGAGATGAGGAGGAATGCCTATACCCAAAGAGTGGTAAACCAGTGGATTTTCTTTTGCCACAGGCAGCTACAGAGACCAAGTCTTTGTAAGTCTGGATGTTTACAGCAGGCGTTGATATATTGTTGATTGTTTAGGGCATGAAGAACTACGGGGAGGAGGCTGCATATCCGGGCTGAGAGGAACATTTTAGCTATGATCAAATGGCAGAGCAAACTTGGTGGGTGAAGTGGCCTAATTCGGCTCCTATATCCAATAGTCATGTGGTCTTAAAACATTAGTTATACACCAGTCCTCCGGCACCTCACCCACGAGTAAGGACATACTGAACACCTATATCGGGGCCCTTTCACTTTTTGCATTAGCTTCCAACGAGGTCCGATAAGACATCTTGCCATGTTCTGGGGATATCTGCACCCTAATTTGCCTCAAGGCTCTAATCCGTATATGGACCATGACATTGCTTCTGTTTTGCCGTAGTTGTGTAGCCTCTGTGTACGTCTCCCGAGTAGATAGTGATGGAAATAGATAAGAGCTCCCCCCACCTCTTTAGGCCCCATGCATTGTTGAATTCGCTGATCTGCAAATGGATCTATTTTATTTATCGCTCTCCCTTTACGCTTAATGTATATGCAGAAAGCTTCGATTTTTCTTTTTCACCTTGGGATTGTCCTTCACCAAGAATTTGAGAAGGCCAAGAATATTGACGTCGGTATAGGTGTGGGAAGAGGAGTCAGGCAACCGTGAGCTCCGGATGGCTATTGTAGTCAGAGCGGAATCCTAACTGCTGTGATAAACAGATAAAACAATCTAACTATTGAATCTCTCCTGTTAGACACCGACCATAGCTGCAGCGGAAGCAGATCTTGTTTACAAAACCTTAAAATTGGGCTCACGTTTTAGTGAGCTCTGTGTATTGTGAAATTGAAGTTGTTCAGTTCCTGTTTGAAACTCTGCAAGGCATCATTTCCATAAGCGATCCTATAGAAGTGCCAAGTCACTGTCGACCATTTTGCTGCAGGACGGCAGGCTTTAGAAAGAATGGAACGATGGAATCAATGCGCTTAATATCAGTTTGCATATCCGTTACTGGTTGTTTCATGGAGGAGATGATTTGCCACATTCAACACGGGGAAATGTTGTAGGAGTGGTTTACATTCCGAGGAAAGCTCTAATACTGGATGTTTATGACTTGGAAGCTCAACCCCAAGACCTGAAACACTCCCTAAGCAGTTGAACTGACAGAAAATTAAACTCCGTGGGCATTTGTACTATCCAAAACTCTGATATTTTGGGTTTTGTAGCTCAGTCTTGATAGAAAAAATGAAAAATCCAAAAATAGCTAGGATTCCAAAGTCAACTGTGCAATAAAGCTCAAATACCATTCAAAAGAGAATGACTTCCTCACTTCGGACCTCTTAGCTTCGCCGTCGAAGTGTATTCTCTGAACACTTCCTTTATCCGTCTCCCAAGGTGACTGTATTTGTTCTGCTTATCTTGTGACTGTCTGTGCTGGATGGTAACTTCATGTGCTGTGTGTGACTACATATACTGTACTGTATTTTGCAACTTGGCCCCAGAAGAACAATGTTTCACTTAGAGGTGTGTGTGTATGGTTAAGCAACAATAAACAGAACGGTAAATTAAAATAATTTATTAAATACTGGTTAATAATGGCGGGTAACTAATTTGATAGTTGAGTGTCACGCTAGTTGGTGCGGAGATGAAGGATCTACCTGCACTGAAATAGATGGAAAATACCCAATATAATTTTGTGTTTACTCAAGCTTCTCCAACTCCATTGAAAATTGTTCCCGTTGGAGGGTTTTCGTCTCCTCGAAAGCTTCTTTGTAAAACGGCTGCCTTCTACCCGGAGAAATTAGAAATCAATTGGCAAAGAAATAACAAAGAAATTCGCATTGGAATAGAAAGTGTGACGAACCGGAGCGTGGATGGATTGTACGAAGCTTATAGTTTATTGGAAATCACGCAGTCTTCTTGGGGAGAAGATGTTTACACCTGCCTGGTGTCGCATGTCTCCCTCACGGTGCCTGCAAGTTTCAGCTACATCCTGGAGCAAGGTAAGATGGTGTCTCGATGAAGTCATGATGTTGGATCTGGGCCTTAAACGTCGACAATTTAGATCTACACGTACAAAAGCTGGATGAACTCAGCAGGTCGGGCAGCATCAGTTGAACGAATCAACAGATGCAGCCCGACATGCTGAGTTCATCCAGCTTTTTTACGTGTTGATTTGACCACAGCATCTGTAGTGTACTTTGTATTGACAATTTAGATCTGCCTAATCAGCTGAGTTTTTCTAGGATTTTATGAGTTACTCTGAATTTCAGCATGTTCAGAATATTTTGCGCTCAATATTAGATGGAAGAGCTCACAGGTTATAGTGGTGGTGTCAATGTGCCCTTGTAAGAACCGTAACTGAACAGCTACCCAAACACGGAAGAATGACTACTTTTGAAGCTTAGTAACTGACAGTGAATATTCAACGTGAATGGTGTCCAAAATCTAATGTCTTATTCCGTTAGTTTAAATCGTGTAGGACGAATTAAGAAATTGAATTCGTGCGGTATTTGTAAGGTAGCAAACTTCGGAACATTTGCCAAAATTGTGACATAGCAAAACTTAAACTTTATATCTCATCGTGATATAACAAAGGTGGAAGCTTGCATTTCGTGCCTGATGATATATTTTCAGATATTGTGTAGTGAAATTTGAAAGGAGCCCATGAAAAATGTTGTATTGTTAATTGCCATATGTGCATTTGTATTTAGTTGTATAAATGCTTCACGGTTTCTTGTTCCTCCCCCCCCCCCCCCCGTAGATCCAGAAGACGCTGAAACTAAATTAATTCTGTCATGTGCAGTGGGCGGATCTGCAGTTTTAGCTCTGATAATAGTTTTGCTGAAAGTCAGTTTAAAGAGATCGCACGGTAAGAACCCTGATCGCTGAGTAGTGTCACCTCTTTTCGCGCAAAATAGACGCCCTAAAGATATTTAACTTCAAAAAGAATAAATGTCATTACAGCATGATTAGACATGGATTGTGATATTCGAACCTGATTACATTGATAATCATTAGGCACAACACAAGCTGGATCTTCAAATGCAATGATTTCACCAGTCCACTCGCTGTATTTACATGCTGCACCTTGTTCGGAAATGTCGTTATATTCTTTTGGAATACTTTAGATGTCGTTTTCAATACAATGGCAGATCCAATTTTGAAACGTAAGCAACTGGGCGTAGGTCTAGGCTTACTGTGACTGTGTAAAGAACATTGACGAACTCGTGCATGTCTCTTTGATTTTACTTTCCATTTTAGCGACAGTATTTAAAAGTAGTACGGCCACTCATATGCTATTTATTATCAGTTTACAGCTTCGTTAAAAGTCGAAGACTCTTGACAACAGTGCCGTTATGTTGATGCACTGTATTAAGACAACTGATACCACAAAAGGCTTTCTAAAAGATTCATAAATTCGGCAGTTCATCTTACGCGATGAATTCAATTAGTATTTGACAAATAATCTCCAATTTTTCGAATGCAAATAATTTATTTAATTTTATTTAAGGGATCAACACAAGTTCTTTGGACAGATGTCAGAATGAAGAGACGGTAGGTGAAGTGGCTTGTCTGCTTTCAGAGTGGTGTATACATAGAGCAAAGCTTTTATAAATTTATTTTGTTCTAACATTTGGAACTCAGTAGGGAAGAATGAAACTGTCCGACAGTTCTTTATTTTGAAGTACAAATCCAAGATGTATTTGAATATTCCTGTTGATTCTGTTTCTTAACCGGGTGCACTAAGATGAACGGTAATATATTCTATTGTAATTTAGGTTGTTAATCATACTTCGTGTGACGAATAATTAAATACAAATCTAAGACTGAGGTATTTTAGATGTCAAATGTCGGTTTACGAGAATTGCTATGTACTGGTCAATGGGGAAAATACGGTACGCGCACGAATCAGTTCGCAATATATGTTACATTTGAATTGACGGCAGAGTAGGCAAGATTATAAATGCAACGAAATCTTGTTTTGGAAAGTCATATGCAGTTTTTAACCCCGATTCTCAATACAGATCTACACAGCAGTGCATAACATGCCATGGAATCGAATCTGCTTCTTATTAACCGTGTAATGTTTGGTGCATAGTGATACCCACATGTTAAGGAAACTCCATACTCCATGAGGCTACGCTGAATTATCTTCCTCAATTTTGAAAACAATGGCTGAAAATTATAAATGTCGTATCATCTCCCATTTTGGATTTAATCCAGAATTAAAACACTCTGACGACATATTGGGAAAGAGAAAACGTTGTCCTTCCAAGTTTAACACCTCTCCCCAGAAAGCAACATAAACGTTAAGTGTTTCTCTTTTGCTCTCTTGTTTCCTGATCTACTGTGTGTTTTATTTGTTTATTTTACTTCAGAGTTTCAGCAATTCAATGTTATTAAATTTGTCCCACCTGGATTCTCCTGTTAGCACGTATTAAATCTTTATCGGTTGTATAACGATCTGTCTAGAATTGGAAACGTCTTTTTGTGTTCCATTAATCACCTTCCCAAATTTAGAGCAGGTTTTTATGTTTCCGTAAGGATAGCTGCAGCAGCAACTTTTCTCAGCTGTTTTCTTCCACCTGGGTGGACTTCAACCTGAAGGCATGAACATTGGTATCTCTAAATTTTGATACATATTTCACCATCCCCCTTCTCTTTTTCTCTCTGTTCGCTATTATGGTTTCCTTTCACCTCTTCACTTCTTATCTGCCCATCACCTCCTTCTTCCATTTTTCCCAGGGTCCACTGTCTCCTCCTATCAGGTACCTTCTTGCATCCTTTTCCTTTTCCAATCATCACTTCCCAGCTTCATCCTCATTCCATCCCCCAGTATACACACACCTTCTTACACACATGTTTTCTCCTATTACCTGCCATCTTGTATTCCCTTCCCACCTTCTTATTCTAGCTTCTGACTCCTTCTTTTGATCTCCTGATAAAGCGATTTGGCTAGAAACATAGACAGTTTATTTACCTTCATGCATGCTGCCTTACCTAATAAATTCAATCATTATTTTTCATTGCATTCCTCAAGATCTCCAGCATCTGCAGAATCCCCCGAGATGATCTTTCACGCTTTACATTGCTTTCACGAATGTAATTTAATTTTTACATGTAGTGACAGGGGCGAACCCAAATGCAGGACACAGGAGCGGAGATAGGGTTGAGAGGTGCATGCACAGTCACAAACGTGGAACAGATAACCAGAAGGAACTTTGATACGGAGCTCTGATATGGAGTCTTGACACGGAGACGGGATTTTCATGGAATAACTTGAAACTAGAGCTGAACTTAGCACCAACGGTTCTAACGGTCGTGAAACGAAGTCATCACATGGGAATAGACCAACGAACTGGCGGCCCGTGTTTGTTAGGCCACTGTTCTTATCCTGCAGTCTCCGATGGAAAACTGGTGTACTGTAATTAAGAGAACTAGCAGCAATTGGGAATCTAACGACCGGAATTAGGCATAATCAAGCAGATAGGAGGGAATGGGGGACAGCCAGACGGGACCATGAAATTCATATGTAATTTGCAAACGAGGAAACACTAAAAAGCATGAAACGAGGAATAGCCATCCTTTCCAACGCCCATTATCAGCTCCATAATGAGCACGAATATCTGATAATAACCTAGGAACACTGATCCAACAGAACATTGGTGTTATTAATGGAAATGCCGAACTGTGACAAAACAGTAGCCATAGAGCATTAATGAACAAAGTACCAACGTTCGTTCTAACAGTTGTACGGCATCCACTGATTACAGTGTTTGTGTGCATTCGGAGTTCTGTTGGCAGGTGTGACTGAGGAAACACCCGTAAAATCTATAGGCTGAACAGTTTGTGGCAATCAGATACATATAACACAAACATGCGTTTGTATTTTGAGTTAGCAAAATATTTTGTACTATACCTGTTGCTTCAAAGAGTTACCTACTCTCCCAACTCGATTATTTGAAGTTCGTGATAAGTAAGGAAAGAAACACTTATTGTTCAGTGGGACAACACGAGCTGTTGGAGTTGAACTACCTAATGAATCAAAAAGGGAAAGTTTGATACAATGTTGACATTAACTTTGTGTAAGAGGCAGAAATGTAAAGTTGATAACATTAGTGCATCAGTAATTTATTTTACAATTTTTGTTTCAACTTGTTCAACTCAATGGGTTCTCGATTAACTGCTGATTTTGAAATATTTTCACAGACTAAAAGAAATGGAACTGACAAACTGACTTACGCTGCTCTGCAACTTTCCGATTCCAAGAACACCTCAGCATCCACTCATCAAAACGAACATACAATGTACGCAGATGTAAATATATCAAAGAAACTGTGAGGCTGAGAATCCGTCTGCAGTTTAGAGCTATAGATAATCACTGAGTGCAGACCTAGGTATTGCTTCTTTTAATTTCTTGCAATCAGACAAAGGTTGTTAATCGATATAACATGTATAATTTAGGAAGATAAGGGATCAATATCGTCTTCGATTTGTTGGAAGCGATTATCCCTGGAAAAACTGAAAGCAAGTAATTCAGGAATAAGATTGGGAATAAACGATTTCGACTCTCTCTAGTGCCCAGTCATAATCTCCATTGTACAGTCCCCGATCATTTCAGGAAAGAAAACTAATTTGCCTGAAGTACCGCCCCACACGAAAGATTTTCCGTCCACAGTCCTCAGAGGATGAAAAAAAAATCAAGAGATTGGTCACCACCAGCGAGAGAAACTTTGCTGCAGGGTTAAAAAAAAACGCCAACTGAACAGTTATTCTTTGCTCACTTATGTCAACGTTCAACAGAGGGAAATATAGGTTTGAAGATGTGAAAAACATCGCAACATGTTCTCGCGATAACACCTCCGTATTTGAATATTAATCAGTAAATATCGTATGCTGAAAAAAATTCAGTACTCTTCTGTTTCTTATACATTCACGGCTTGTTACTCAAAATTAGCTGTATAACACAACTGCACTATCACATGGTTGTCATGGTCCGGTGTGTGAAATCAGCATTCTGGTTCACAGTCCGGTCGATGTTCCTTATTCCATGCTTTCCGGTTTTCCCCAGTTTCTGTTGAGGCAGTTGATTCTTGTTTGAGCTGGCTTCATAAATAGCGTCAGGGTTCACCATCGGGCTGCTGGATTGTTCCTGTCCTAACCCCTTGTCTGTATCCCTTTCCTTCACCTACCTCCTGGAGACTAGCCGAGCCTCTCATTGCCTTGCTTCGCTTCGCCACGCATCGCCTCTGCCTGGAGCCTTGTCTCGCCTTGCCTCGACTCGCCTCTGCCTGGAGCCTTGCCACGCCTTGTGTCTGCCTGGAACCTTGCCTCGCCTTGCCTGTGTCTGGAGCCTAGCCCAGTTTGGAACTGTCTGTCTGTGTTCACGCCTTTGCTAGGTAGGTCAGGCCGTTTTGCCGCTACCTAGCGTTGGGAAATGTCTCGTCGTGCTCAGCGTTCTGTGTTATGAGTCCTGGTGCTACGTCCTGTACCCAAGGAGGGGTCCCGGCTCTGTATTTTGCGTTCCTGTCCTCCGTCGACCCAGGCTCAGTGTTTGTCGTCCTGTTCTTCCTCGACCAAGTCAAGGCTTCGGGGTCTCGTCCAGTCCTAGTCTCATCCAAGCCACGGCTTTGTGTTATCGTCTTGTCATGTGCCTCGCCCAGCCCAGGAAATCCTTACCCAGCGCGAGCTGGTGTTCCCTTGTTCTGTCCATGAGTCTCACGTCCAGTCCTGTAACCTTGTCATGTCGTCTCCTAGTTCTGGGTCCGATCCTGAGTCAAGACCCAATTTCTGGGTCCTTGTCCGGTCTCGCGCTCGGAGTCCAAGCCCAGGCTCTTAGTTCCCAGCTCCATGTCCTGGTTCCGCTATCCTCGTCAAGTCCTAGCTCAAGCCCGGAATCCTTGTCTCGTCCAGGGCCTGTGTCATGTCCTGCATCCTTTCTTCCCCACTTTCCTTGCTTCCTTCTAACACCTAGTCCTGTTCCTGGTAGTTCCGTGTCTGTGTCTTGCATTTGGGTCCGCTCGTAACGCCCTCCATATGACAATGGTAGTAACAGAAATCCCAGGGCACCAAAAAGGCAAGAGAAATGCATGGCAACCTGTGTACCTGTCACAGCCCACATTGAAGCAGCGGTTGATACGCACATGGTCACACTAAATGAAATCAGGTTTAGCCTAATCATAACATTTGACTGAAAAACATCGACGTTGGAAAGTAGATTTATATATCAATCACGTGTCTAGATGTGTACTCTTGAAGAAAATTCTGTTTCTGACAGTGCTCCTCAGCGATTAATAACTTCACAATTGCCCAATAGAGCAAAACAAATCTGAAATATGCCAAGTATTTATTTGGCCAAATGTCCGTAAATTGACTCATTACTTCCTGGTAAGATAGATATATGTGTGACACAACAGGGTGAGCATTCTGTTATAATATTACATTATTGTTGCTCATCAGGTGGATAAGGCGCGGGACTGAGGAAGGTGGGGAACAGGTACAGAAACTCTGGCAGAGAAATAAATCCTCTGTCTGATAATGATAGAAACGTACACGCTTGGAAACAAGAGTAGACCGCTTTAGACCTGTTTCGCTGGATATGCTGTCTGGGATAGATGTCCTTTTGAGAATCATTCATTCACTTCCTTGCCTAGGTCACTTCACATCTCAAATCTTGCCAATTCCTCCACTTTTAAACATTGTTACCATATTTATTTTCAAGTAAAAATGCACAGTTATATCTTGTTCGTTGTTGACAAGATCTTTGTACGCTTATCGTTCTTATTCATTTCTTTATCTACTCGTAAAAAACACAAATACTCGTTTGTTATTTCTCTGAAAGGCAAAGTTACAAGAGTGACCAATTTCTCAAGGAATTGCGAAGCGCTGGTAATAATTTCCAACGTGCTTTTCAGGGCGTATTTAGTTTCAGCGCAGCTCAACGTCGTTTCGAACGAATCAATGTTTGCTCGCACTGGAGTACGCCCTGCGTAAAAAACAATAGCACTCTCTAATACTGAGGAGATGCGCAGGGATTTAGAGAGAGTGGATTGGGTCAAGTTGTTTTATGGGAAGGATGTAATAGAGAAATGGAGGTCATTTAAGGGTGAAATTATGAGGGTACAGAATCTTTATGTTCCTGTTCGGTTGAAAGGAAAGGTTAAAGATTTGAAAGCGCCATGGTTTTCAAGGGATATTAGAAACTTGGTTCGAAAAAAGAGGGATGTCAACAATAGATATAGGCAGCATGGAGTAAAGGAATTGCTCGAGGAATATAAAGAATGTAAAAGGAAACTTAAGAAAGAGATTAGAAAAGCTAAAAGAAGTTACGAGTTTGGTTTGGCAAATAAGGTGCAAGTAAATCCGAAAGGCTTCTACAGTTATATTAAAAGCAAGAGGATAGTGAGGGATAAAATTGGTCCCTTAGAGAATCAGGGTGGTCAGCTATGTGTGGAGCCGAGGGAGATGGGAGAGATTTTGAACGATTTCTTCTCTTCGGTATTCACTAAGGAGAAGGATATTGAATGGTGTAAGGTGTGGGAAACAAGTAAGGAAGTTATGGAACCTATGACAATTAAAGAGGTGGAAGTACTGGCGCTTTTAAGAAATTTAAAAGTGGATAAATCTCCGGGTCCTGACCGGATATTCCCCAGGACCTTGAGGGAAGTTTGTGTAGAGATAGCAGGAGCTCTGACGGAGATCTTTCAGATGACATTAGAAACGGGGATTGTGCCGTAGGATTGGCGTATTGCTCATGTGGTTCCATTGTTTAAAAAGGGTTCTAGAAGTAAGCCTGGCAATTATAGACCTGTCAGTTTGACATCAGTGGTGGGTAAATTAATGGAAAGTATTCTTAGAGATAGTATTTATAATTATCTGGATAGACAGGATCTGATTAGGAGTAGCCAGCATGGATTTGTGCGTGGAAGGTCATGTTTGACAAATCTTATTGAATTTTTTGAAGTAGTTACGAGGAATGTTGACGAGGGTAAGGCAGTGGATGTAGTCTATATGGACTTCAGCAAGGCCTTTGACAAAGTTCCACATGGAAGGTTAGTTAAGAAGGTTCAGTCGTTAGGTATTAATGCTGGAGTAATAAAATGGATTCAACAGTGGCTAGATGGGAGATGCCAGAGAGTAGTGGTGGATAATTGTTTATCGGGATGGAGGCCGGTGACTAGCGGGGTGCCTCAGGGATCTGTTTTGGGCCCAATGTTGTTTGTAATATACATAAATGATCTGGATGATGGGGTGGTAAATTGGATTAGTAAGTATGCTGATGATACTAAGGTAGGAGGTGTTGTGGATAATGAGGTGGGTTTTCAAAGCTTTCAGGGAGATTTATGCCGGTTAGAAGAATGGGCTGAACGTTGGCAGATGGAGTTTAATGCTGAGAAGTGTGAGGTTCTACATTTTGGCAGGAATAATCCAAATAGAACATACAGGGTAAATGGTAGGGCATTGAGGAATGCAGTGGAACAGAGAGATCTAGGAATAACAGTGCATAGTTCCCTGAAGGTGGAGTCTCATGTAGATAGGGTGGTGAAGAAGGCTTTTGGAACGCCGGCCTTTATAAATCAGAGCATTGAGTACAGAAGTTGGGATGTAATGTTAAAATTGTACAAGGCATTGGTAAGGCCAAATTTGGAATATTGTGTACAGTTCTGGTCACCGAATTATAGGAAAGATATCAATAAATTAGAGAGAGTGCAGAGACAATTTACTAGGATGTTACCTGGGTTTCAGCACTTAAGTTACAGAGAGAGGTTGAACAAGTTAGGTCTCTATTCATTGGAGCGTAGAAGGTTGAGGGGGGATTTGATCGAGGTATTTAAAATGTTGAGAGGGATAGATAGAGTTGACGTGAATAGGCTGTTTCCATTGAGAGTAGGGGAGATTCAAACGAGAGGACATGATTTGAGAGTTAGGGGGCAAAAGTTTAAGGGAAACACGAGGGGGTATTTCTTTACTCAGAGAGTGATAGCTGTGTGGAATGAGCTTCCTGTAGAAGTAGTAGAGGCCAGTTTAGTTGAGTGATTTAAGGTAAAATTGGATAGGTATATGGACAGGAAAGGAGTGGAGGGTTATGGGCTGAGTGCGGGTAGGTGGGACTAGGTGAGATTAAGTGTTCGGCACGGACTAGGAGGGCCGGAATGGCCTGTTTCCGTGCTGTGATTGTTATTATGGTTATATGGTTTATATGGTTATGATGCAATAGCACGTCTGTACTATATTGATCTGACAAAAATATTTCAGTGCAGTCTAATGAGGATGGAAAATAAATGCAATAATAATATAAATGATAACGCTTTCAGAGATTTTAAATATCTGTAAACTTGTAAATTCCTCCGAATCATCCCAATCAAGTCCATTCTGTCACTGCGACGGCCTGCAGATGGCGCCATCACTAATTGCTGCGCTGTTAGGACGAGAAACCTCCACACCGCCCCCCGCCCAATTCTATCGCTTTGAGTTGTTACACTATTTTAGAAACACTCCTCTACTAATAAACAATCCAATAAATGTTATGTTATGTGTTTATCGTTAAACGATATCTTATTCTCTAAACGTCAGACGTAATGCTGAACCTTGGCTTCTCACTTTGATTCACTTCAGTATTCGAGGACGAAATCTCAGGTAAAAATGCTTCAGCGAATCACTCAGGATGCATTCCACGCAAGATAGGTTTCACTAAACATCTTAAATAAATGTCGCTTTGCCCTGCCGACTGAGCAGCATTAATCCCATGGTAACACGAGTGAGTCTGCAGATGCTGGAAATAAATAAAAACACAAAATGCTGGCATAACTCAGCAGGCCAGACAGCATCTATGGGAAGAGGTAGTGACAACGTTTCGGGCCGAAACCCTTCATCAGGAGTGATGTAACATGGGGTGGTCGAAGGGGGATAAGAAGTGGGGAGAGGGATGAAGTAGAGAGCTGGGAATTGATAGGCTGAAGGGAAATGGCCTGGGGGAAGGTGGAGAATTATGGGAAATAATAGTTAAGAAAGGTAGGGCTGGGGGGAGATTATAGTGAGGGGAGAGAAAGAGAGAGAGAAAGAGAACCAGACTAAAATTATAGATAGGGATGGGGTAAGGGGGGGGGGGCAGGGGCATCAACGGAGGTCTGTGAGTTGAATGTTCATGCCGGCAGGTAGGAGGCTACCTAGGCGGGAGATAAGGTATTGCACCATCAACCTGCGTGTGGCCTCATCTTGACGTTAGAGGAGACCATGGACAGACATATCGGAGTGGGAGTGGTCTGTGGAATTGAAATGTGTGACATCAGGGAGATCCCGTCACTGCTGGAGGACTGAGGGCCGGTGTTCGGCGAAACGGTCTCCCAGTCTGCGGCGGGTCTCCCCAATGTATAAATGGCCACATCGGGGGCACCAGATACAGTATATCATCCCAGTTGCCTCGCAGGTGAAGTGGTGCCTCACCTGAAATGACTGTCTGGGGCCTAGGATGGTGGTGAGGGAAGAAGTGTGGCGGGTAGGTGTAGCACTTCTTTCGTTTGCAGGGATAAGTGCCTGGAGGGAGGTCGGTGGGGAGGGATGGTGGCGGGGGTGGATGAATGGACAAGGGAGTTGCGTAGGGAGCGATCCCTGCGGAAAGCCAAAAGTAGGGGGGAGGGGAAGATGTGTTTGGTGGTGGGATCCCGTAGGAGGTCCCGTAATCCCATGGTATAGTTTTCTTGGATGATAACGACATCTCCCATTAACTGTCTAATATAAATGCCTTAATCCGCCTTAATAAAACATGTATGAGTCGGCCGTTATTATATGTTTTTACAGAATTCCGCAATGAGCAAATTGGATCAAACTTTTCTCGCTGCGCTTGAAACACTCCACCAATCCACCCCATCTATCACCGGTCGCACACCTCCTTTTCACATTTATATATTGCGCATCTTCCCTACACTCTAAATCCCGTGTCTCCAGCTCAAAACATCAAACGCCCGCATACCTTCACCCGCACTGCCTGACCCACCGAATTCGTCGAGTACTTTCCTTTTATTTCAGTTATTATTTCTCATGTTCAAGGATGCTTGTAAATATTCCGAGGAACAGCGGAGTTGATTAGTAATTCCATGTAAACACGGTATCTTTTACTCTAAAGCTTTACGTGTATATATTTAAATAACATGTTAATATCGTGTTATTTTAAAATAATAATGCTCATTTTGCATAAAAAAGAGAATTTCAGTTAATTAGTCAAGTTGCTCATTAATCTACGCGACCTGCGTTTTGATGTCTCTTGTTAACTGCTTTTTGATTTCTCTTGTTTCCTTCGATTTTTTCGGTAGTGCATTCTAACCAGGATATCCATCAAGTTTTCATTTCAGGCTTTTCTGAATTTGGTTAATGGTCTTGCCGTTCATGTCTTTTGCCACTAGCACAGTCTTGTGGCTCTGCAAGTCATGTATATTTATGTAGTGATGAAGGTGCGTCCTTCATTGCGTGGTTCTCATTAAAAACACGAATTAAGTAATTTTTTTTGGAGGAATGTGTGTTTGCAGTTTATATTTGGGTGACAGTCAGGAAGGAGAAGGATGTAAACAACCAGCACAGAGTACCTGGTGGCTATCCCCCTCACCAGCAGATATACCACTTTGGATACTGTTGAAGAAAATGACCTATCAGGGGAAAGTCACGGCGGTCAGGTCTTTGGCACTGAGCCTGACTCTGCGACTAAAAAAGGAAGTTCGCGGGGGTGGGGCGGGGAGAAGTGGCGAACTGTGGATATAGGTGATTGTTTAGGGGAACAGGAAGGAGTTTCTGTGGACGAGAACGACATTTTTTGATGAATTTGCCTCCTGAGTGCTGGGGTCCAGGTGTTT
This sequence comes from Hemitrygon akajei, assembly GCF_048418815.1. Lineage (NCBI taxonomy): Eukaryota > Metazoa > Chordata > Chondrichthyes > Myliobatiformes > Dasyatidae > Hemitrygon > Hemitrygon akajei. Next base: position 31,182,860 of record NC_133140.1, read on the forward strand.
GTAAGCTGAAATTAAGCAAAAAAAATCATGAGGAACTCTTGGCCAGACAGGAACTTTCTCCAAGGAGGGGACAATACGAAACATTGCTGTTCATGTCCGAGTGAAAAACTATCAACTTGAAGTGTTAAGACGATTTCTCTCTCAGCCCACGGAGCCGAGCCTGTCATCCCTGCCCAATGGTATCAAACAGCTGATTTAATTTTGCAGACTAATACAGCTTCTTATTATCTCAGCAAAAGAATGAAGAACATTCAGTCGAGATGCTTATACTATCACAAGAGGCAGGATAAACTTGGGTTGTTTTCATTGGGGCGTCGGAAGCTGAGGGCTGATCCGATAGAGGTTTACAAGAATATCAGAGGCATAGATGGTGCACAGAGAGTATTTGTTGCCCAAATTTGAAAAGTGAAATGAAATTGAAGGTGAGAGGAGGTGGGTTCAAAGGAGATGTGAAAGGAAAGCTTTTTTACTCAGAGAGTCGTCGATGCCTGGAATGGCCTCTTTGGGATGGTGATGGAGGCAAGTACAATAGGGGCTTTTAATAAAAGCTTGGATAGGCACCTGGATATAAGAAAAATGAAGGAATAGGAAAACATCTTAAGTGGGTGAGATTAGTGTATGGGTGTTTTGGTTTGCTTTTTAGCTGGGTTCGCGCAGCATTGTGTGTTGGATGGTCTGTTCCTGTGCTGTTCGCTTATGGAAATACATTGTTAAAAACATTTGGGATGCATGGTCCCTTCTAGTAATCCCCCACTTTGCGATTTACGTCGGGAATTTGGCCTCAATCCCCTCGTTTAGTTTCCAATCACTCCCAGGTTCCACTAACTACACACACCTGATTTCCATCAGAAAATTCAGGATAAAGACACTGTGATCACAACAAGGAGCTGCCAGTTCGTTGGTCGACTCTGGTGTGAGTAACCTCGTTTCATGGTTCTTAGGACTGCCAGGTCTAAGTCTACCATCGCTCGTGGATACCGATTCCACGCTCGCTACGTCAATAACGCCCCCCGACTCTGTCTACGCGCCCGTGTTCTGCACTTGGGTTCGTCCACCACAGAACGAGCTGGCCATAATGAAGCCAGCGGACACGGACCACGTACAGCAGGCCCTCGCCGGTCAGGGCTATCTACAGCGCGCCCACGACCAACTACTTAGGGAGGTCACGGAAAACATTCGGACGCTGTCCACGAATGTACGGAAGGTCAGTGAGCAGGTGGACCGAGTTACCGCTTCCCCTCCAAGAATCCGGACCATCCAAACCGCACAGATCGTGATGGCGTCGCTCCAGGGATCAGCACCACAGTCCCCTCGAGAGCCAACCTACCCGAGCCCGAACCCTGCGCTGTGGACCTGGGGAGGTGCCGGGTCTACCTGTTACAGTGCTCTCTGGTCTTTGAGCTACAGCCACGTACCTACACTTCAGATAAATCTAAGATTGCGTACATCATGGGGCTGTTACGAGGGGATGCCTTGGCTTGGGCAACCGCCATATGGGATAACCGACTAGAGCTTTGTTCCTCCTTCCCCTCCTTTGTTGCGGAAATGAGGAAAGTCTTCGAACAATCCATTCGCGCTAAGGGCGCCGCTAAACGCTTGCTGACTCTTTGTCAGGGTTCGCGAAGCTTAGCAAGGTATTATATCGAGTTCCGAACCTTAGCCGCAGACTCAGGGTGCAATGACGAGGCCCTACGGGAAGTTTGGACAGGACCTCACAGATAAGATAAAGGATGAACTGGCAGCGAGGGACGACACGGACTATCTGGACTCTCTGAGGTCGCTCGCAACTAGATTAGATAATCGACTTCAAGAGCGGCTGAGAGAAAGAAGCAGTCGCTCTGCTCCTTGGGGAAGCCCACGGTCCAACTTATCAGTCCCAGCCAGCCTCCCTTCAACAGTCGCTCCGAATGGAGCTACTGCGCCAACCGTCCCACCACCCCGGGTGAGGAACCGATGCAGCTGGGATGGAACCGACTCTCCCCGGCCGAACGAATTCGGAGGTGGAGAGCTAGGGTTCGTTCCTATTGTGGCCAGCAAGGACATTTCCAGGATACCTGCCCTCGGCGGCCAAAAAGGAGGGCTCACCAGTGGAAAAGGGGTCTTTGTGAGCCTGATGAGACTCCCTTCAGCCCCCAGACTCGGATGCAGATCCCGGCTACTGTGAACTACCAACGAGAGTCTCAGTCCCTATAGTTCGGTGGATTCCGGTGCCGAGGGCAATCTACTGGACGAAGACATAGCCTCCCATGCTGGAATACCTCCCCAGCCTCTAACTACCCCACTGGAGGCTCGGGACCTGGACGGAAATCTGCTGGCTCGGGTGACCCATTGGACGCCGACCCCTGACGCTGATCTTTTCCGGCAACCATCGGGTGGAGGTATGATTCAGTCTCATTCGCTCACCTCAAGCCCCGGTAGTTCTAGGGCATCCATGGCTGATCCAACACAATCCCCACATCGACTGGTCTACCGGGAGGATAGCCAAGTGGCGCCAGACTTGCAACGCCAACTGTCTGTGGTCAGCCCCATCTCCCAGGGAAGCTACCGCGACTCCGCCTGTCCCGGAACCCCTCGATTTGTCCCGAGTCCCGCGGACCAATACCTGGGACTGGTATTTAGTAAACAACCGGCCCTTTCCCTGCCTCCGCACCGCCCATGTGATTGTACAATCGATCTTCTCCCCGGGGCCTCGCTACCCACCAGTCGCCTTTTTAACCTATCCCAGCTGGAGAGAGAGGACATGGAGAAGTACATCAGCGAGTCCCTCGCGGCGGGCATTATCAGACCTTCATCTTCCCCGGTAGGCGCTGATTTCTTCTTTGTTGAAAAGAAGGATGGGTTTCTTCGTCCTTGTATTGATTACAGAGGCCTAAGCAGTCTTTCACTTAAGAATAAGTACCCTTTACCCTTCATTAGATCGGGTTTTGAACCACTGCATGGAGCCACAATTTTCTCAAAGCTGGACCTTCGTAACGCTGACCATCTAGCCAGGGTGAGGGAGGGGGACGAGTAGAAGACGGCCTTTAATACTCACCTGGGCCACTCCGAATATTTGCTCATGCCGTTTGGCTTCACCAGTGCTCCCGCCGTTTTTCAAGACCTCATTAATGACGTACTGACGGACTTTATTAATCGTGTCGTATTTGTTTGCCTCGATGATATCCTGATATTTTCTAGCACCACCCAAGAACACGCTCACCATATCCGTCAAGATCTCCAGAAACTGTGGGAAAACCAATTATATGCAAAGGCGGAGAAATGTGAGTTCCACGCTCCTCTGGTCAGCTTCCTGGGTTCTGTCATCGAGAGCGGGCACATGAGAGCAGACTCCGAGAAGATCCGGGCAGTGGAATAATGGCCTAGGCCCAGGACCCGCAAAAAATCTCAACGATTCCTGGGGTATGCAAACTTCTACCGCCGATTTATTAGAGACTACAGTCGAGTGGCGTCCCCCCTTACCGGGCATACCTTGCTTACTATCCCCTTCTGTTGGGACTCCGAAACTAACTCAGCGTTCACCGACCTGAAGAGGTGTTTCACCACCGCTCCCATCTTGGTCCATCGGGACCCAGCCCGTCAAGTCATTGTCGAGGTGGATGCCTCTGACTCCGGGATAGGAGCAGTCCTGTCCCAACGATCAAGGTCGGACCAAAAGCTTCACCCCTGCGCCTTCTACTCTCGCCGAATGGCCCCCGCCGAGCGGAATTACGACGTGGGGAGTCAGGAACTTCTGGCGGTCAAACTAGCATTGAAAGAATGGAGGCACTGACTGTAGGGGGTAGAACAACCGTTTGTGGCATGGACTGATCATTAAAACCTGGGGTATATTCAGACCGCCAAACGCCAGGCCCGTTGGGCGTTATTTTTTGGACGGTTCAGGTTTTCCCTCACATCCCATCCAGGTCCAAGAACGGGAAGCCGGAGGCGCTCTCGCGTGAATACGACTGCAAGGAGGACACTTACAGCCAAGGGACTATTCTCCCACAATCCTGCGTGGTTGCCATCCTCACTTGGGAGATGTTGACCGAGGTAAAAGAAGCCCAACGGGATGACCCGGGCCCCGGCAATGGAGCCGGCGATCACCTGTATCTGCCCGTTTCCATCATGTCAGAGGATCTCCAATAGGCACACGTCTCGGGTCCCCTGCCGCCCCGGGATTGATCGGACACCAGCGCTCCTGAACAAACACTTTTAGTGGCCGTCCATGGAAGGGGATACCCTTTCCTATGTCTCGGCATGTTCCATCTCTGCCCGGGAAAATCCTCTCATCGGCTACCTGCGGGTTTACTTCGTCCTCTACCTGTCCCTGGTCGTGCCTGGTCGCACATCGCTCTGGACTTCGTCACCGGTCCACACCGTTCATATGAGAACACCACCGTACTCACCGTGGTAGACCGTTTCTCCAAGGCGGTGCACTTCGTAGCCCTCCCTAAACTCCCTTCCTCTCAAGAAACCGCAGATCTTCTCGTCCGCCACGTCTTCCGCCTCCACGTAGACAACGTCTCCGATCGAGGTCCCCAGTTCATCTCACAGGTATGGAAGGCCTTCTGTCAAGCCTTCGGTGCATCGGTTAGCCTGCTATCCGGATTCCACCCCAGGACCAACAGGCAGACGGAACGGGTCAACCAAGACCTGTAGGTGACTATACGTTGTGTAACGGAACATAACCCGTCGACCTGGGGCGACCATCTCCAGTGGGTTGAGTACGCCCACAACTCTCCGGTGATCTCTGCCATTGGAAGGTCCCTGGGGTACCAAACCCCGCTGATCCCCGCGCAAGAAAAGGAGATTGCAGTACCGTCGGTTCGGGACCATATCAATCGGTGCCTTAAGGTTTGGGAGGAGACTCGCCCGGCCCTACTCAGATCAGCAAAACGCAATAAGATGACAGCCGCCCGACACCGGACTCCGGCGCCTGAGTACCAACCGGTGCAGATGGTGTGGCTTTCATCCACGGACATCCCGCTCAAGAACTGGCATAGGAAACTGGCCCCTCGCTTCCTGGGACCATTCAAGGTCTAAAGTGTTATCATTCCCGCAGCAGTGCGCCTTGAACTGCCAGGATCTATGCAAGTACACCTGACTTTTCATGTTTCCCATTTAAAGCCCCTTGAGTCCCTTACCTGAGACTCCCCCACCTGCCCGTATCATCGATAACCATCCGGCATATACTGTCCGAAGACTACTGGATGTGGGCAGTAGGGGCAGAGGTTCCCAATAACTGGTAGATATGGAAGGGTACGGTCCAAAAGAGCGTTCGCGGGTCTCCCGATCATCCTAGACGCTTCCCTCATCCAGGATTTTCATCGCGACAATCCAGAAGGGCCTGGAGGATCGCCTGGAGGCTCCCATTGAGGGGGGGACTCTGTCATGGTCTCTTCTGGGAATCCCCCACCTTGCTATTTACCTCAGGAATTTGGCCTCAATTCCGTCGTTTAGTTTCCAATCATTCCCAGGTTCCACTAACTACACACACCTACATTCCATCAGAAAGTGCGGGACAAAGACCCTGTGATCACAACAAGGAGCTGCCAGTTCGTTGATCGACTCCGGTGTGAGTAACCACGTTTCATGGTTCTCAGGGCTGCCAGTTCTAAGTCTGGCATCGTTCCTGGATACTGATTCCACTCTCGCTACGTCAATAACGCCTCCTGACTCTGACTCCGTGCCAATTTTCTGCACTTGGTTTCGTTCACGGCCACGCTCGTATACATGGGAATATGTTTTCAATGAAGGTAGAGACATTTAAAGGCGCGACGTTTCAATGGATTATCCCGTGGAGTGGACTGAAGTGTTTCACAGATTAGAAATCTATATTCACAGTCAGTCCGTAGACCTAACAAGAGAGCTGTGCTTAATAGTTGGAAACATCTTGATTGTTTTTGGCATTATCAGAATTATTAAAGCATATGAATTCATAAACCGATAAATTGAATACTTAAAAACACAAATGTGCTTATACCTTCCTATGCTTTTCCACGCCAGTTAACAATAAACAAAATCTTTGCCGGTGAAACTACAGAGATACAGGGACTATCTCCAAAGCATTTACGATCAATGATGCACGTGCAGTCTTATTTAATTGTCGCCTAAGAGTGACCACGACAATCTCACAAGTGCTCAAACGAGGCAAGTTTTTCAGCCGTCTTCTTTTTAAGCGCTCAGTAATCGGTCCAAGTTATCGTTCCATTCCTACACGCCATGCGTATAGTCTAATGAAGAACAGACAGTGATTCAGGGGGAATAAATCACAGTACTGTCATCTGTGATAGTTATGTATCGAGGAAAGGAACATTTGAATTTCAGGATTCCCCGGCTCGGCAGAAAGCTTATCTGCTGCAGCCGGTATATTCTGACGCAGTGACATTCCTAGATTAGACAGCTTAAATGACCTGAAGGTTAAAGAGTTGTCTCTCCTTTGAACTTCCTCTTACAATTCATATGGATCCGCAGCAGGATAAGATCGACAATGTTGATGTCCGCTTCCGGCCGAACTCAACTTCCTCACCCCACCTCGATGACATCCAGCTGGATGCAATGGACAAACTATATGTTACAATGAACGATTTCAATTCCGAGGGGACAGAATATTGAATTCAATGAGGCGACAAAATGTCTATGACAGCAACTTAGCATCCCCAACGACTCGTCGGAATTCCGGATGCGTAACTGTGTAAAATGGTGTGGGGATCGGCCTGGTAATCAGAATCTTGACTCTGCACGTAGGAAACACATGGAAGCCTGGCATTGATTCATCCACTCCCGAATAAACTCCGCAACAACCGAACCTTATTTACATCCAGTGGGATCCAATGAACAAAATATGTGTTACAATGAACAACTTCACCCTCGAAGCACCTACACAATTTCATTTCTGGGAGGGCAGGAGATGCAATTCAATGATGGCGAAAACTTGTCAATGAAAACAACATAACGTGGCGATTTCTGATGCATAACTGCTCAAAATGTCGAGGCGATCGGCATGGTAATCGAGTCCTGACTCCTTTCGCTGGAAGCTCAGCATAGTCAACCGCCAACCACGAAGCTTTGAAGAATATTCAGTATTGTCAGTTTAGGATTGGGTAACGATGCTGCCTGGTCAGACAAATGGTGTGTGATAGTTATTCGAAGGTTTTTTTTTGTCTCCTATGGCCTCCCTTTTACTTTGTGGAAATTTAAGAGATGGTTGAAATAGCAGCATTAACCCCAGTTCCGCTCGTGCTGATTGGATTCAAAATGGAGCCCCGGAACTGCAGTCAATCAGTTGAGGTGTCCTCGATGCACCCTTTTATAGATTTTGTCGCAATACATCCTGAATATCTATGTTACCATAATCATTAAACTGAATAACGTACAGTTTCACCTCTAAGCTCTCGCTTTATTGTGATCAGCATCCTATATCCGAACTCTTTTTCAAACAAAGACAACACTTGTTTTTGCTTCTCGCCGAGTTCTTCGTGCAAACTGACCAGAACAGCGAGTGAGGAATCTGAGTACTGCGGGAACGACTTTGTAAAAAAGAATACAGACTGAACTCTATAACTAGAATAAATTTGTGAGGTTTCCATATTATTTTGCTTTATTTCATTAAATATATACTACCTCCAAATGATCAAGCATTTAAATTAGATGAAAATTCCTGAAAACATAGGCCTAATGCTCGACCACATGTCGCTTCCCTTGGGCAGTTCCATGAATGCTCAGAATCCAAAATCACACATTGTACCGGAGACGCGTGAATGACGGCGACCGAGAGAATGCACTTACCGTTCAAACCAGTCTTGTTCATCAACTTCTTTTCGGTTTTGTTTTCCATACATTAAACAGTAGTTCGTTAGTTGGAATTTTATAAACAGACCTTAAAGGCAATTATTAGAGAATAAAAATTATGCAACACCTACCTGACCCGTCACGGCTTAAAGCTCTTCTCCCCATTTTCTGGAAATGTTGCTGTAATGATGATTATAAGATCAATAGGAATCGTGGCTATCAAAATCCAGTTTGGAGTTCTAGAACGTCCTTGCAGGAGCAGCTGAGTTCGAAAGAGACAGGGAGATGAGCTAAAATATAATCAAGAGAATGCAGAGGACGTGAAACGGAGTGTTGGGTTTGCGGCGAGAAACCTGCGGGATGATAATTCACCGATGGTACGTGGTTGAAACGGAACAACATTGCGAAGCTTCATTGCAATGGAGGGATATATTATTATTGTCCGATTTAAGGTCAACGTGCATTTGCTATCATAGTATGCAAGCAGTATACAACCTTGAGATTTGTTTTCCAGCCAGAAGCCAAGAGACAAAGAAACACCATTCAAGTTGTTTAAAGAAAATATCAAACATCCAACGAGAGCATAACAACAGATCGTGCAGACGGCAACATGAACGAATAACACACCGAATAGTAAAAATCAAAGCAGACTCTTTGAAGCACTCTCGGAATGTTCGGTGTCGTTCAGAGCAGTGTAAAATTTCGCTGCAGGCCGCAGAACCAATTCGTGTCGAAGTGCTCCATCAAAACCATGCAAAATAGCAATACAAATGGCATAACTAGGAAAAACATATAACTTGAAGTCAGGAGTCCTCCGAAAACGGAAACAAATCCAGTCAATTAAGTTAATTAATATTTAAATGCGGTACGGCCACTGATATGCTATTATCACTTTACATCTTCGTTGTAAGACAAAGCCTTTTAAACAAAGCACCAGGTTACTGCAGAACACCGTATATGTGCACAACAGTTACCAGCAAATGCCTTCTGAATGATCCGTACCTTCAGCAGTCCACTTACACAATTAATTCGATTGGTATCAAAGAAAAATGTTCAATTTTTGAAATAATGTTCAAACAATGCAATTCATTTCTTTTTAATTTATTTTCCGAAGGATCTAAAACAAATACTTTGGTCGGAGGTCAGAATGAAGACCCAGTAGGTGAAGCGAATCGACTTATTTAGCAGCGTGATATTCTCATATCAAAGATATTACAAATCTGTTTAAATCCATACCACTTCGGAATGTAGTAAGGAAAAATAGGATTCATTTTTCCTATCCAATCCTTATTTTCAAGTATATCTCTAAGATTTATTCGAATGTTCCCGTTGAATCTGCTTCCTCTATCCTTTCAAGTTTCCACATCAGTTCATAAGCGCATGCATTGGAAGGTGAATGATAACATTTGCTAATGGAAGTTAAGTTTTTCATCATTCTCGCATGGTGAATATCTGCTAAATATCAGATTACGAGAGTCACAGTGTACTAGAAAATGGGGAAGTACAGTAAGTGCACAAATCAATTCGTAATATATGTTACACGTGAGCTGACAGACAGCACGCAAGGTACAACTGTAGAGAAATCTTGTTTTGTTGAAATGGTCTTTGTAATATTACAGACAGTTTAAAACCCGATCAGCAACAACGATTCACGCCGAAGTGCATAACCAGAATAAGCGAAAGCCACAGGTGACATCTTTGGAAGAGAAACAGTTGACATTCCACATTGAAGACCCCTCCCCAGAAATCAACCTAAGCGTTAACTATTTCTCTTCGCAATGATGATTCCTGATGTACTAGGATTGTGTATGTTTTATTTGTTTTATTTCGGGTTTCCAGCTCTTCACTGTTACTCACTTTCCCACCTGCTTTCTCTTGTTAAGATAACGTGTTTCATTAATCACATTGCCCATTTTAACGCATTATGTTGTAAATCTACGTAACGATATCTGGTGCGTCAGACCATAAGATACAGGAGCAGAAGTAGGCAATTCGGCCCATCGAGTCTGCTCCGCCATTCAATCACGGTCTGATCCAATTCTTCTAGTCATCCCCACTCCCCTGCCTTCTCCCCATGCCCGTTAATGCCCTAGCTAATCAAGAACCTATCTATCGCTGCTTTAAATACACCCGATGACTTGGCCTGCAGAGCCACTCACGGCAACAAACTCCACATATTTATCACCCTCTGACTAAAGTAATCTCTCCTCATCTCTGTTCTAAATGGAATTCCTTCAATCCTGAAGTTGTGCCCTGTTTTCTTAGATTCCCCTGGCTTGGGAAATAACTTCGCCATATCTAATCTGTTTAGGCCTTTTAACATTCGGAATTTTCTATAAGATCCTACATTCTCCTGAACTCCAGAGAATATAGCCTAAGAGCTGCCAGACTTTCTTTATACGGTAACCCCTTCATTGCCGGAATCATTCTCGTGAATCTTCTCTGAACCCTCTCCACTGTCAGTACATCCATTCTAAAATAAGGAGCCTAAAACTCCACACAATACTACAAGCAGGTCTCAGGAGTACCTTATAGAGCCTCAACATCACATCACTGCTCTTATATTCTATTCCCCTAGAAATGAATGCCAACATTGCATTCGCGCTCTTCATCACCGACTCAACCTGAAGGTTAACCTTCAGGTATCCTGCCCAAGGGCCCCCAAGTTCGTCTGCATCCCTGCATTTTCAATTTTCTCTCCATCTAAATAATAGTCTGCCCGTTTATTTCTTCCCCGGAAGTGCATGATCATACACTTTCCAACGTTATATTTCATTTACCACTTCTTTGTAGATTCCCATGAACTATCTAAGTCTGTCTGCGGGCTCTCTGTTTCCTCAACATTACCCGCTCCTCCACCTATCTTTGTATCATCGGCAAATTTAGCCACTAGTCCATTAATCCAATAGTCCAAATCATTGACATGCATCGTTGAAAGCAGCGGTCCCTTGAAACTTCAGAGGTAGCCAGCAGCCAACCAGTATAGGATCTCTTTACTGTTACTCTGTTTTCTGTCGAATAGCCAGTGTTCCTCTCATATTAAGAAGCAATCTAAGTGCAAAGGAGGCGACTGCAGCAACTTTTCAATTCACTAAGATAACGTAGTCATGCATCACTGACTTCATTATAGTAGAGCTCCATTCAATCTTCTACCAGCGTTCGTGACTTTTCCAGAAATGTAGGGCTGCTTTTTAGAGAAATAACTAAGTTGCTGATGTCTTCATGATTAAACTTTTGCTATTGCTTTATTACTCCGAAATGTTATGCCGTTATGTGAGATGAAACAAAGACCATTTTAATATTTACTGTAACCAGTATGTCTATTTTCTCTGTGTAATTTAAGTGATATACCAACAAAACCAAATAAATCAACAGAGGCCCGGACTGCGGCGTTAGGTAAGCGATACTTAGCATCAGGACTTGCCATTTGCTCCAATATCCTTAACTTAGATAATGCGATGGTAAGGGACACAGTTTTTGTTTGGTCACGCCAATGATTTCAATAATCGGACGGATTCATAAGAGGTGGAACCTCGGATGATGCCCGTGCAAAAAAAAAACTATATATATAGGAACGTAAGGGATAGGACTTGTGAGAAGAAGAAAAGGTATGGCCAGAAATGAGAACCCCCATCCTATTCATAGGATTGCTAGCAGCGGTTCTTTGAAAATCTATAGAAAATAGCAACTTCCAGCCTGAAATGGTTGAGATCCGACCTCCAGTATGATGTATGGACAGACTCATTGTGCGCAGACAAAATGCTATTACAATCGCTTTTTAACCTTCTCTGTGATTTGATTTTCCAAATCAAATTAAGTTCATGATGACTGTCCTCTGTATCAGTTAGCTGCATTAATTATGTTTTTCTAACAGGCTGACAAGCACCGGCTGAGCACACCACTGCCTAAGCTTCACTAAACCTTAGCGAGAGGAAACCATTTCGCAAAGATCGACAGCCGCAGGAGCGCGTCATCTATTCCCAGGGAAAACGCAGAGATTAGCCAGAATATGATTTAGATTTGCATTAGAGATACACACACACACACACACACACACACACACACACACACACACACACACACACACACACACACACACACACACACACACACACACACACATATATAAAATCCCATTGGAAGATTATTTCACAAAATTGAGCTTGCATTGACACTGTACCGAAATATAAATCGCGTCATAGCTAATTCTCTTTCAGGGAAAGGTAGCCTATCATTATATACAACATAACATCCTAGTTCAAACATTTTTTTCCATCTGGGTGGGTTCCAAGCTGAAAACATGAGCATCGATTTCTCTAGTTGTTGGTAATTTCTCCATCATTCCGCTCACTCTTTTTCCATTCCTCACTCCGGTTCTCTTTCACCTCTTCTCTTCTCCTCATATGCCCATCGCATCCCCTTAGTGCTCCTCCTCCTTCCATGTCGTCCAGGGTGCACTGTCCGTCCGCTCGTATCAGATTCCTTCTTAATGTCTTACCGCGGAGAACGGAACTAGCTGAAATACCGAATTGCGACAAAGCTGTAATCAGAAAGCCTGAATAAACAAAGTGCCCGAGTTCATTCTATCAGTTATGGGCTGTACATGATAACAATGTCCATGTGCATTTGGAGCTCTGTTGGCAGGTGCGGCTGAGCAAACATCTTTGAGCTCCATAAATGAAAAGGATGTGGCAATCAGACAGAAATAATACAAATGCGTTTGTATTATGAGTTATCCAAATATTTATACCATAACTGCTACTTCAAGGATTTCCCTACTCTCCTAACTTAATTTTGTTAAAGTTCTTTTTTAGTAAAGAAATAAATGACTATAATGAAAACAAAAAGGGAAATCTTGAAGGAACGTTGACATAAAATTAGTATAAAGCAGTAGCAATGTAAAGTTTATAACTTATGAGTACATCTCTAATTTAATTTACAATCGCTTGATTCATTTAGTCACTAGATGCTTGACGAACCACTGACCATGAAGTACATTCAGAGACTAAAGGAAATGGAGATGAGAAACTGACTTACGCCGCTCTGCAGTTCCCCAATTCCAACAACACCTCAGCATCCAAACAACAAGACAAGTATACATTGTACGCAGATGTAAGAACATAATAGAAGCCATGAAGCTGCAGTCCAGAGCTATGGACTGTCAATCAGTGCAGACGCAAGGCATTGTTTTGTTTCTTTTTTTTTTGCATCCAGATAAAGATTGATCATAGATATCGCATGTGTAAGCTTGGAAAGTTAGTGGTCATTTTGGTTTTCAAAGTTTTTCGGATTTATTCGAGGCTATTATGACTAAAAAAGCAAAGGAAGAAAATTAAGAATAGGAACTGTAATAAGCTATTCCGCGCCTCACTAATGCCTGGCCATTCACGGTTGTAATGTCTAATAAGCTCAGTCTTCTGCTCCATTCCACAGTCCTCGATCTTTCCAATAAATCAAAACTTACTTCTTAAAAACAAGATAAAATCGGCAGATGCTGTAAATCCAATCAACAGGTATTTACTCCCGCTTAAATAGGTCCCAATAACTTTGGCTCTCAGATCTCAGACGATAAATATAAAAATCCAGAGATTCGCCAACATCGGCGAGATAATTCTTTTTAGGCAGGGAAAATTCACCGAATAAAAAGCTATTTTGCACACTTAAGTCAACGTTCAACCGAGGGAAATAGAAAGCACAGGATTCTGTTGAACATTCGCAACTTGTCCTCGTGATAACACTCCTCTGCTTTAATTTTGACAAGTAAAAGTCGTATGATGAAAGTTTACCTAAACGGTTTTTTCAGCTAATTACAACTCTTGGTTTTCATATTTGTTCACGACTTAATGCACATAATTAGCTGTAAAATACAACTCCAGTATCACATGGTAGTAATAGAAATCTCAGCGCAGCGAACAGGCAATAGAATCCCTCCTTAACTATGTTCCTGTCGCTCCTTCTCTCTCTAACCCCCTCACGCCTTCACCCCAAAAGCCCGCGCAGCACTAGCTTACAGACCCACGATGGAAGAATAACATCTATCCCAATTGGTTAACAAATGAACACAATTCTCGTTATCAGTAATTATAACCCAAACAAGCGGCGGGAGAAACCAATCTCTCACCAGTTAACATAACAAAAAAGCATTTTTATTTTTAACATAACAAAGAAGCCATTTTATTAGCCTTAGCTGTAACATAAAAGAAGAAGCCCCTTATAAGTATATTTGCAAAAACCAAAATCTCAGGCGAGAAATAGAATATGCAATTAGGAGATTAGGAATGATGTGAATATTACCTTTTGCACGGTTATATCTGCGTGATAGAAAGACAAATTTAGTAAGGTTGTTCAAAAGGCTCTGTGAGTTGAGAGTATGATCTAACTGATTCCGGCTGAGAATATTAAATGGTAGTTTCCTTCGGCCAGAGGTAATTCCTTGTCGTGATAAGAGTCAGTACTCAGCGGTTTCTTCACTGAGAAGCGGGTACATCTTTCCAATTTTTACATCATAATATTGGACATGTGTATTCATTGGAAACATCCGAGACTGATGTCATTATATTTCATACCAGTTGAGAATCGAAGCATCTGAACTGTATAGGAAAGTGAGAGAGGATCTAGAATAATTTTGAAGTTGGGCACTTTTATAAATAGTCAAATCATATTTATGTTTCAAATATTCATAAATGGTATTTAGGTACATCCATTGTTCCATACTCTGCTCTTTTCTTTAACTATTTGCACAGTTCTACTCCTGTAACTACCTTTGCTCTTAAAGCTGGAATTCTCTCTGCAAGGGTCTTTGTTTCATTACTTAATCTAAGTTTCCTGGTTGATCTCTCCGGTTTTCATCAAGTACCCAGTCACTTCTCCTCATATATGGTTCGGATTGTGCTTTTTAATATTCTATTAATGCACCTTGTGATTCTTATGAAAGTAAAAAGTCATTTTATCTAGTTTGCTAATGGAATCTGTTGAGAGAGTTTTCGAGCGACAGTTCAGAAACAGAAACCATGTTATTTCGAAGCTGTGATCAAACTATTTGCAAAGACATCGTAAAAAGAAATTCTCATTTTTTCCAAATAAAACATACTCACTGTAAAGAACCAAATCACAAACAAGAGAATATCTGTAGCGGCTGGAGCTCCAAGCAACACACATACACATTGCTGGAGTTATGCAGCAGGCCAGAAGCACCAGTCCTGCCGAAGAGTCTCGGCCTGAAACGTCGACTGTACTTTTCTCCACAGATGCTGCCTGGCCCGCGGAGTTCCTCTGGCATTGTGTGTGTTGCACTGTAAAGAGCCACTATGTTAGATAATCTGTTCGCTCCATACGTCCCATCATCACCTTAAAACCAATGTTATACTGTGTCTCTTTCAATATTTATATGTTCAGGACTGAATTACTCTTTAAAATGCTCTACGTTCTTATCTCACGGTCTCTATATATTTATATATGTTTTACAGTTTCGTCTTTTTTTCACCAGATCTAGAAAACAGCAATAAACCCCTGATTCTTGGGTGTAAATTGGGCGGAATGGCAATTGTAATTCTGAGTATAATGTTGATAAGAATCGGAGTTAAGGCAAAACGTGGTAACAACATGAATGGTTTGACAAGCATTTCCACTTATTACCTCTACAGATTGAAACGAGAAATGATAATGAGAAAATCAAGATTTCCAAGGCATTATCGGATTCACATTCGACAATACTGATTATAAATAACAGGATAATTTTACATTCCCGTTCAAGTTAACCAATCCTCCCTTGTAACTATGATTTTCAGATACCTGGGGTTTTAAGGCTATCATTTCCTGCGACGATTTTACACAAGTAATAATACTCTCACTGTTATATTTTCGTTCATTTGAGATATAACATGACTGATGTTATGCTACCGCGCTCTAAACTTTCAATGAAAATCTAGATCCACCACATTTATGAAAGGTCATGCTCAACACATTACATGGCCACAATGTGCGCCTCACTATTTTGAGTAGCTGTGAGGAATAGCAAATTTCGGCAAGAAATATGATTACTATCCAACGGACAACTTCAATTTTTCTGACATTGCCGCTATTATTTAAGGTTGTCATGGTCCCGTCTGGCAATTCCCCATCATGTTATTACCTCCTTACTTAGGCCTTAATGCCCTCTTCTAATTTCCAATCATTCCCAGTTCCACTAATTAAAAGCATACATTGTCCATTAGCGAACATAGGATAAAACTCGGGCGTTAAAGCCATCTTTGCCAGTTCGTTGGTCGACTCTAGAGTGAGTAAACCTTATTCCCTGATTCCATAGGACTGTCAATTAACGTTCCGCATCATTTGCTGTATACTGTACGTAAACCTTGTCTTCGTGTAAAGACACTCCTGGATACCTGTTCCCCGTTCGCGATGGTGTTAACGCCTCACGACTCTGCCTCAGTGCCTGTGTCCTGCACTTGGGTTCGTCCTCAACCTCGCCCTTGCCTCAAAGCTTTTCTGTATTTTAAAATCCATTTGGTATTAAAACAACCTCTGAGGAAGCAAATCAGAGCGGAGAACCGTAGGTGAAACAACTTTTGTTTTTGCTTCCGAGAGGGGTATATTAGAAAAATAGAAAACCAACAGCTCACTACAGACCATTCGGCCCAGAAAGCTGTGCCGAACATATCCTTAACTAAGAAATTACATACGGTTACCCAGAGCCCTCTACGTCTCTGAGCTCCATGTATCTGTCCATGAATCTCTTTAAAGACCCTATCGTATGTGCCTCCACCACCGTCGCTGGAAGCCATTCCACGCACTCACCACTCTCTGCATAAAAAATAAACACCTGACATCTCCTCTGTACCTATTTCCAAGCACCTTAAAGCTGCGCCCTCTCGTGCTCGCCATTTCAGCCATGGGGAACAAAAGCCTCTAACTGTCCACACGATCAATGCCTCTCAGCATCTTATAGATCTCTATCAGGTTAACTCTCATCCTCCGTCGCTCGAAAGAAAAAATCCGATTTCACTCAACCTATTCTCATAAGGCATGCTCCCCAATCCAGGCAACATCCTTGTAAACCTCCTCTGCAGCTTTTCAATGGTTTCCACATCTTTCCCACAGTGTGGTGACCATAACTGAGTACAGTACTCCAAGTGCGGTCTGAACAGGGTCCTATATAGCCTCAACGTCTCCACGGTTGATGAAGGCCTATGCTTTCTTAAACAGAGTCAAACTGCGCAGCAGTGTGGAGTGTCCTATGGACTCGCACCCAAAAATCCCTCTGATCCTCCACACCGCCGAGAGTTTTACCATTAATACTGTATTCTGCCATCACATTTGACCTTCCAAAATGAACCACCTCACACTTAACTGTGTTGAATTCTATCTGCAACTCCTCAGCCCAGATTTGCATCCTATCAATATATTGCGCTGTAACCTCTAACAGCCCTCCACACTATCCACATCACCTCCGCCCTTTGTGTCATCAGCAAATTTACTTACCTATCCCTCCAATTCCTCATTCAGGTCAATTATAAAAATCAGGAAGAGTAGGGTTCCCAAAGCAGTTCCCTAAGGCACACCACTGGTCATCGATCTCTATGCAGAATATGAAACGTCCTCAAACACTCTTTGCCTTTTCTAGACAAGCCAGTTCTGGATCCACATAGCAATGTGCCCTTGGATCACATGTCTACTCACTTTCTCAATAAGTCTTGCATGTGTTTCCTTGTCAAATTCTTTGCTGAAATCCATAAACAATATATCTACTACTCCCCCTTCATCAATGTGTTTAGTCACATCCTCAAAAAAAAATCAGTCTCGTAAGGAACAACCATCCTTTGACAAAGCCATGCTTACTATTCCTAATCACGTTATGCCTCTCTCGCCTCCCACAGTAGCCTGTGGTACAGCTTGTCCGGTCCGGGGGACTAATTCAATTTGATGTTTTTCAAAAGCTCCTGCACATCCTTTTTCTTAATATCTACATGTTCAACCTTTTCATTCTGCTCTAAGTCATCCCTACAATCGCCAAGATACTTTCCCCTTGCGAATACTAAAGCAAAGTACTCATTAAATAACTCTGCTATCTCTTCTGGTTCAATACACACTTTAGCACCGTCACACTTGATTGGTCCTATTCCCTCACGTCTTATCCTCTTGCTCTTCACAAACTGATTTGTAGAGGATTATTATGATCAATTACGAACTATGTCTGTAAGTGCATGTGAACCGATGACAAAGTGACCCGCACAGAGCTGCTTCAATAGTCCGTAGTGCCCGAGGAGTACAAAGCTGACAGTTGTCCCTGCGGAAACTGTTGAGAAATGGAGGAAAAAAGGAAATAACTGCGGAAGGAAAAAGATGACGAGAGATGAGAAACTCATCCTATTGGTAGAATAGCATTTAAATGATAATTGAAAATCAATCTCAATCTTAAAAGATCATATAAACTTTCAACACTAGGGAAAACACACTCCGTGCCTTTTCCGAAATAGTATATATCGCAATAACACTTACTGATGTTAGAATATTATTATGCCGCATTTTTATCATTTATGTTTACGTTTTCATACTCATTTTCTCTTTATGGATTTATAACTGCATTAGCCTCGCCGCTAACAGTGTTAACTACCTCTTTGTAACAGGCTGGACTAGCGCCAGTTGAACATAGCCTTACATATGCTACACTAAACTTGAGAGAAAACAAAGGAATTCACCAGATCAGATGACAGGACGGACATGTGATCTATGCAAAGGTAAACCCAAGTGATTGGGGACGGAGGAGATTCAAATTCAGCATTGCTTTTTAAAATAACTAATGTACTAAACTATAAAAACGCATAGGTCTAATTTTGACCTTATGGGGTTGGTGGTGGTCATCTGTTGGTCTCGAAGGACAATGGCTGATGATCATCATCATCACAAGCCAGGCGGAAGGTATGGAGATCCTAAGATTTCCATTCGTCAAAAATCCCCGGTCGGCCTCATAAGCGTACTCCGAAGGTAAGCTTATGAAGTAATTCGGCTGGCAAGTGGTTTGTCGCAGCATTAAACTTTGTGAATGGAACACAAAGAGGTCTGCTTTGTTTATTCATTGGGTAGCTTTTTCTGCATGACCCCTTTTTAATCCAACGAAAATGTTACATCCGTCTCTGGACGAGTACTTTATCCACGTGTCCATATGAAAATTGTATTTTTTCCGGAGGGGGAAATTCGCATCTGCAATGAACACAATGTAAAGTTTGTGTACATCAATATTCAACCTTGACATGATTCAAAGCTCTTTTTACGTTTCAAGTCAATGGTAATACTCAAAATTTTGACATCGCCCAAGACAGCAAGAAGAAAATTACAGAGGCCTGTAGACGCAGTTCAGTTGAATTGGAAACCAGCATCCTCTCTATGTGGCCTGTATACACTTGCCCACACTTTTCCCATGAAGCTGTGCGGGTATACAGCCGCGCACTAACTGAAGTGCTCCTGCGCAGTTAGCCTTTGATGTCACGCAGCGGGAATTTTATGTTGGATAATGTTAATCTACTTTTGAAATTATGCTAATATGATTATGAAATAGTAATAAGTAGGGCGTTGGGAGTGAACCCAAATGCATGACACAGACACCAAACTATCAGGAACAGGTCGAGGCGTGAGAAGGAAGCGAGGAAAGTCGGGAAGAAAGGACGCTGGACATGACACAGGTCCCGGACAAGACACGGATTCCGTGCCTGGGCTAGGACTTAACAAGGATAGCCGAACCAGGACATGGAACTGGGAACTAGGAGCCTGGCATTGGACTCCGAGCCAGAGACTGGACTAGGACCCAGAACCTGGGTCTTGATTCCGGCTCGGACTCCAGAACCAGGCGAGGACAAGACGTGGCTACAGGACGAGGAGAGGCAACAAGACAGGACATAAGGCTCATGGACAGGACAAGGACCTTGAAGGTGACTAGGACTGTACGAGACCTCGAAGCCTTGACTTGGTTGAGCAAGAGACGGGAACTCAGAGCCTTTGTCGAGGGAGAGACAGGAACACAGAGCCTTGATCGAGAAAGAACAGGAAAGAAGAACACTGAGCCTGGGTCGATGGAGGGACAGTAATATGGAACACCGAGTAGGGACACCTCCTTGGGTACAGGAAGTAGGGCCGGGACTCATTAGACAGAACGCTGAACACGACGAGACAGTTCTCAACGCTAGCTAGCGGCAAAACGGCCGGACATACCTAGAGAAGGCATGGACACAGACAGACAATTCCAAACAGGGCGAGGCTCCAGACAGAGGGAAGGCGAAGCAAGGCTCCAGGCAGATGCAAGGCGAGGCAAGGCTCCAGGCAGAGTTCAGGAAAGGCTCCAGGCAGAGGCAAGGCAAGGCGAGGCAAGCCTCCAGGCAGAGGCGAAGCGAGTCAAGGTTCCAGGCAGAGGCGAAGTGAAGCAAGGCTCCATGCAAGGCGAGGCGAGGCAAGACACGGCAAAGCTAGGCTAGGCTAGGCTCCAGTAGGAAGGTGCAGGGTAGGGTTACAAACAGGGGGTTTGGACAGGAACAATCCAGCAGCCAGAGGCTGAGTCTTGAAGCTATGTATGAGACCAGCCCCAACGAGAATCAGCTGTCTCAACAGAAACTGGGGAAAGCCGGAAAACCTGATATAAGGCACATTGACCGGACCGTGAACGGGGATGCAGATTTCACGGACCGGTTTCATGACAGGGCACTCTGCTCTATGGGATCCTTTTGGTAACCCAAAAGTCTTCCCCAAACTATGGACGACACGGGTAGGTGGGGGAAGGGCATTCGACATGAGAGAGGATAGCGAGTGTTAAACGACAGTGTCTGAGTCGCTGGGTCCAAGTCTGGCTGGACTGTTCTGTCATAAAGAGGGCGTTGCGAGTGGGCATTAATGCAAGACACAGACACTGAACTACCAGGAACAGGACTAGGCGTGAGAAGGAAGCGAGGAAAGTGGGGAAGGAAGGACGCTGGACGTGACACAGGCCCCGGACAAGACACGGATTGCACGCCTGGCTTAGGACTTGACAAGGATAGCCAAAACAGGACATGGAACTGGGAACCAAGACCCTGGGCTTGAACACTGAGCCTGGGTCGACGGAGGGACAGGAATAATAAACACCGAGTAGGGACCCTTCCTTGGGTACAGGAAGTAGGGCCGGGGCTCATCACACAGAAAACAGAGCTGGGACCCCTCCTTGGATACAGGACGTAGGGCCCGGACTAATTACACAGAACGCTGAACACGACGAGACAGTTCCCAAAGTTAGGTAGTGGCATAACGGCCGGACCTACCTAGCGAAGGCGTGGATACAGACAGACAATTCCAAACAGGGCGAGACTCCAGACACAGGAAAGGCGAAACAAGGCTCCAGGCGGAGGCAAGGCGAAGCAAGGCTCGAGGCGAGGCGAGGCAATGCAAAGCTAGGATAGGCTAGGCCTCAGGAGGAAGGTGGAGGGAAGGGATACAGATAGGGGGTTTGGACAGGAACAATCCAGCAGCCAGAGGCTGAGTCTTGAAGCTATGTATGAGACCAGCCCCAACAAGTGTCAGCTGTCTCAACAGAGAGTGGGGAAACCCGGAAATCCTGGAATAAGGAAGCTAGACCAGACCGTGAACCGGAATGCGGTTTTCACGGACCAGACCATGACAGAAATCTCTGTTAATGCATTTGTGAAATACCATCTGATTGTGTGCTGATGAATATAGACCATGATTTTTCTGCATAATGAACCTACGACAACTTTAATGTAAAACACTTTAGAGCTTCAACATTCTTACATTGTCAGTATTGCAAGTTGCAACACTGGTGCAAATTCTCACAGCAAACTCACAATGGAAATCGGTAGCTTATTTTAATAATCTGCCATCCCGTGTATAATCCTCTTACAGCCGGTGTAAACATGTCCTGCTCAGAGTGATGGCTGGTCCGCATTGCTGCAAAATTAGAGCGGCGTTGTTTCCTAACCCCGAGCAAAAGCAACCAGGCTGATTAAAGTCCTCGGTCCTAACATGCAGCAGTTAATTCGTCTCCATTAATCCTGTCAGACCTGCTAAGTTCCTGCAAGATTTTATGTTTATTATTCTGGATTTCAGCTTCCCCAGAATCTTTTGTGTTTATGATTTACTGGGCTATTGGCACAGACAGGAAATATAGAGTATACGGAAGCTTTGCTTTATCGAGGGACCTTAGGGTGTACATGGATAGTCTGCTGAAAAGACGAAACATCAGGCTATTAGATAAGAGGGGCTTTATCCCCAGTGCCCTCTTGAATGTGTATTGACGAGTTTTGGAATGCCATGTTGCAGCTGTAGCTATTGACTACCCGCATCTGAGGCGTTGTGTGCTCTTCTGGACATGACAAGATGAGAATTCACGTGGTAGAGTTAGAAGGATTGTAGTAGAAATACACCTGGACATTATCTTGAAGGGGAGACTGTCATGGCATGGAGGGATTATATAGAAATGGGTTGTTCACTGTGGAATACATCGGACTGGAGGATAACATGAGATTTGGATAAACATTGTTTCAGTTATTAATATAGTGGATTCTCACAGTCAATTTCCCAAGCCTGGGGAGCTAAAGCTAGAGGACATCGGTCTGAACTGAGAGAAGAAATAATTTAAAGGAGAACTCTGCACGGTAGGGTTTTCACGCAAAGGAGATTAGATTTATACAACATGTTTCCAGAATAACAGAATTCCAAAATAACAGTTGCATAAATATTTCGTTCCGAATGGTCGAGACGGGCCTCTTCTGTGCTGTACACCATGATTCAAGTTCTTCTTTTAGATAAAGACCTGCAACAAAGTTTTCAGGCAGGTCAACAGGAAGTTACAAATAGCAGAAAATAGAACTGCACGAACGAGCCTAATGATATCATGGAAAGCCTTTGTGGGTAAAGTTTGCATGTAGCTCAGAACATCGATTTGCAGACTCGTTTATTTTTGTGCTCGACGCTTAGGTTACAGACAGTGGCTCACAGTTAAAATAAGTGACTTCGAACCCTCTTCCTCGCAACTAAAAGTTTCTCATGTTGTTCTGCAAGGTCCGTGTTTCGATTCTACGGATTGAGCAGTCTGCAAAGAGAAAAATGTGAAGCGTCATCACAACATCAAATAAAATACAAATCTAACGTTTTAATCTTTGAATATATCAATTACGGAACCAGTTATACTTCTGTACAGTTGTACAGAAAAACTCATAACAATATCAATGTCAAGAGAATCATTTTGTTTAAACAACGGTCAAAGCGTGAGGTGGCATCAATGGAGCGTAATGAACAGTGACTTTTCGGGCCCAGAACCTTGATTAGCCTGTCATGAGCGAATACATGGAGAAGGATTGAGAATTATTTTCATCTGAATCAGAACATAATGGAATCTAGTCGGAATTCTGTCAATGTTTTTCCATATAGAAAATAGAAAACGTACATCAATATACAGGTCCTTCGGCCCACAAGATTGTGCCGAACATGTCCCTACCTCAGAAATTACTAGGCTTCTCTATAGCCCTCTATTTTACTAAGCTCCATGTCCCTATCTAAGTAGCCTTTTAAAAGACCCTATCGTATCAGCCTACACCATCGTTGCTGGCAGCCCATTCCACGCACTCACCACTCTCTGAGTAAAAAACTTACCCCTGACACCTCCTCTGTACCTGCTCCCCAGCGCCTTAAACCTGTGTCCTTTTGTGGCAACCATTTCAACCCTGGGAAAAAGTCTCTGACTATTCACATGATCTATGCCTCTCATCATCTTGCACACCTCTATCAGGTCACTTCAAATCCTCCTTCGCTCCAAGGAGAAAAGGCCGAGTTTACTCAAACTGTTCTCATAAGGCATGCTTCCCAATCCAGGCAGCATCCTTGTAAATCTCCTCTGTACCCTTTGTATGTCTAACACATTCATTCTGTAGTGAGGCAACCAGAACTGAGCACAGTACTCCAAGTGGGGTCTGACCAGGGTCCTGTATAGCTCCATTATTACCTCTCGGCTCCTAAATTTAATTCCACGATTGATGTCTGAAGATACTCTTAAAAACAGAAGTGACCTTCCTATGAGGATTTTTTTTTTATATTTGTGGGATGAATTACAACACCGAGGTAGATTCTAGACTGACTATTCTCTGTAAATGACTATGAAGTGTTGTCAAACTTGTACTGACATGTGCAGATCCCTGTGTGAAGACAGCATATGGTTTCCAATCAAAAATGTAAATCTAAATGAAAGGAAAATGTTCCTTTCAGACCAAGACAACATGAAAATTATACCCGAGAAATATAACTTATCACGCCCATTCAGGGCTCCACACAGTCTGTCCTGGTGAGACAACACTTTCATTTCCGAATCTTTTATGTTTCTCTACTCTGTCCAGTACTTCCGACGCGGCCTCCTCTACGTTGGTACGACCCAATTTAAATTAGTGGACCACTTTTTCAAGCATCTCCACTGCATCTACTAAAAGTGGAAATTCCGTTAGCCAGTCATTGCCCTTCCTCTCCCTATTCACGTCGCGACAGTTTGGTCATCGGCTTCTTCTTCTGCCACCATGAGGCTACACTTAGGGAGGAGGACTAACGCCTCAGTTTCAGTCTAGGTAGCCTCCAACCTGATGGCATGAAGAACGATATCTGCTTTCATTATTTGTTCTCTCTCCCTTCCGTATTCTTCTCTTCCACACTCTGGCCTCCTACCTCTTCTCCACACCTGCCTATATCCTTTCCTTGATGCCCTCCCATGGTCTGCTTTCCTATCCAGCAAATTCCTTCTTCTGCAGTATTTTTTCATTTTCTATCTATCAGCTCCCAATTTCTTACTTCATCACCTCTCCACCACTCTGCCTGCTTTACCCATAACCTTCTAGTTAGACCTTCTTCCACACTCCCACGTTTATATATGTCATCTTGCCTCTTCCTTTCCAATGCTGATGAAGCGTCTTGGCCCAAAACATAGGCTGTTTATTCTCTTCCGCATATGCTGCTTTTCCCGACTAAGTTCCATTACAATTTTGTGTGTGTTGTTCTGGATTGCCTGCAACTCTGCAAAATCTCTTCTGTTAGTGATGTGCATACTCTTTTATGAACATTTGGAGACAATGTTTGACATAGGCGGAAAATGAGAATACCGGAAACTAAAGTTAATGTGTTGGATCGGACGGAGATAGCTGGAGAGAAGTGAAGGGAAGAAGGAGCATACAGTATTAAGTCATGCTGGGTTCCCTTTGGTCTCAGACCGCATTTTCAAAGTTTTGAATGAAGAAATACAAGACCATAACTTTATTGCTTCTTTGTGTCACTTCTGTAGACCCTGTGTCCGTCTCCCGACTAAATTCAGCTGCCAAGAATCCATTTACGATCGCCCCATTCTCTTTTGGCTCTATGCATAGATTATCATTCTGATCTCCCAGGGGACCATTTTTGTCCCTTGTAATCCTTTTCCTCTCAACATAGATTAATATATCAATCCAACTGTTTTTCACACTTTGCTACCGAACCCACCTCGACTTTCTGGTATATTCAACTTTTACCAATCTCGTATTTGCTGAAACACTTTCCCTAGACCCATTTAAAATATTTTCTATCACACCTTGAATTGATGTATTTTCATTTTCGATTAATCTATCCTGGGTAAAAGACTGTAACATAAGTCTGCCTGCTCCCCTCGTAGCTTTATATTCCTATATAAGGTCATCGCTCGTCCACTTGTACTCAAGGGAGAATAACCCCAGCCTCTCACTACAGCTAAAATCTTGCTGTCCTGAAAACATATTCGTGAGTCCTTTTTGCCGTGTGTTAAGGACCGTCATGTGTTTTCTATAGCTGGGCGATCAGTATTACACAGAATGCTCCTAGTGTTTCACCAACGATGTGTATAGTATAACTGGACATCCCAGACCCTGCATTCATTGCCCCAACTGTTGTGTCAAGAGTGACAAACACTTTCTTTATTTTTCTTTCCACCTCCATCGCCACTTGCCCTCGGTCACTGTGTTCTACTACAAACCCCAGGGCAATTTACTGTTTAATTCCAGCTTTATTTTAACTAACCGAAATGCAACATTTCACCATTATCCAAATTAAATTCTAACTGAACTTGAAGGACCACTTTCCCAGTTTATTGTCTTGGTGAGCTTTTGATTTCTATTGTATCAGCAAATTTGTTGCCTCCCTGAAGTTATTAATTATGTCAACAATATTATCATCTTAAGTGTTCCAGACCTAGATGACAGAGAGTACTGAAACCTGAACTGCCCTCTTCAGTACATCAGCAATCGCAGGCCTTCATTCTCCACGATCACCGTCTGCTGTTATACTAAACCAATTCGATGCTCTCATATTCTGTCGGCTGGTTAACCCTGGTTCCCAAGTCATCTGGCTTTCTCGTCACCTTTTTTCTTCAGCAGTTATTTCCCTTTTCCTCCTTTCCCCAACAGTTTCCGTAGGGACAACTCTCACCTCCGTACTCCTCGGGCACTACGGACCATGGAAGCAGCTCTGTGCGGGTCAGTTTGTCATCAGTTCTCATGCAGTCACAGAGATATCCATGCTTAGGTCGTAATTGATCATAATATTCCTCTACCAACAAGTATGTGAAAAGCAAGAGGATAAACTGTTGGAGAATAGGACCAATCAAGTGTGACAGTGCTAAAGCGTATATGGAAACAGAGGAGATAGTAGAGGTACTTAATGCGTAGTTGGCATCAGTATTCACTACGGAAAAGGATCTTGGCGATTGTAGGGATGACTTACAGCGTACTGAAAAGCTTGAGCATGTAGATAATAAGAAAAAGGATGTATTGGAGATTTGCGAAAACATCAACTGTAGAACCATAGAACACTAAAGCACAGTACAGGCCCTTCAGCCCTCTATGTTGTGCCGACCCATACAATTCTTAAAAAAGTACTAAACCCACATTACTCCAGAACCCTCTATTTGTCTTTCATCCATGTGCCGGTCCAAGAGATTCTTAAATACACCTAAAATTTTAGCCTCCACCACCATCCCTGGCATGTCATTCCACGTACTCACTACTCTTTGTGTAAAATACTTACCGCTGATGCCTCCCCTAAACTTCCCTCCCTTAATTTTGTACATATGCCCTCTTGTGTTTGTTATTGGTGCCTTGGGAAATAATTGAATATGTTGGATAAGTCACCAGGACCGGACGAGATGTACCCCAGGCTACTGTGGGAGACGAGGGAGGAGATTGATGAGACTCTGGCGACGATATTTGCATCATCAATGAGGAAGTTCCGGAAGATTGGAGGTTTGCTGATGTTGTTCCTGTATTCCAGAAAGGGAGTAGGGATAGCCCAGGAAATTATAGGCCAGTGAATCTTGCTTCAGTAGTTGGTAAGTTGATGGACAAGATCCTGAGAGGCAGGATCTGTTAACATTTAGAGAGGCATCATATGATTAGGAGTAGTCAGCATGGCTTTGTCAAAGGCAGGTCGTGCCTTACAGCCCTGACTGAATTATTTGAAGATGCGACTAAACACATTGATGAAGTTATAGCAACGGATATAATGTACATGGATTTCAGCAAGGCTTTTGACAAGGTACTCCATGCAAGGCTTATTGGAAAAGTAAGAAGCATGGAATGCAAGGGGACATTGCCTTGTGGATCAATAACTGGCTTTCCCACAGAAGGCAAAAAGTGGTTAAGGACGGTTCATATTCTGCATAGAGTTCGGTGACCAGTGCTTTGCCTCAGTGATCTGTTCTGGGACCCCTACTCTTCCTGAGTTTTATAAATGATCTGGATGAAGAAGTGGAGGGATGGATTAGTAAATATGCTAATGTCACAAAAGTTGGAGGTGTTGTTGATATTGTGGAGGGCTGTCAGAGGTTACAGCAGGACCTTAATATGAAATAAAATTGGCATGAGAAGTGGCAGATTCAGGTCAACCCATATAAGTGTGGGGTAGTTCATTTTTGTAAGTCAAATGTTATGACAGACTAGAGTATTAATGGTAAGACCCTTCGTAATATGGAGGATCAGAGGGATATTGGGGTCCGAGTCCATAGGACACTCAGATCTGCTGCGCACGTTGAATCTGTGGTTAAGAAAGCATACAGTGTAGTGGCCGTCATCAATCGTGGGATTGTATTTAAGAACCGACAGGTAATGTTGCAAATGTATAGGACCTTGGTCAGACCCCACCTGGAGTACTGTGCTCAGTTCGGTTCAGCTAACTGTGGGAATGATGTGGAAACCATAGAAAGGGTGCAGAGGAGATTTGCAAGGATGTTGTCTGGATTGGGAGCATGTCTTATGAGAATAGGTTGAGTGAACTCGGTTTTTTCTCTGTGGAGCGACAGAGGATGAGAGGAGACCTGATAGAGGTGTATAAGATGATGTGAGGCATTGATCTTGTGGATCCCAGAGCTTTAATGGCTAGCACGAGAGGGCATAGTTTTAAGGTGCTTGGATGTAGGTACTGAGGAGATGTCAGGGGTAGCTTTTTACGCATGATGACTGCATGGAATGGGCAGCTGGCAGCGTCGATGGAGGCAGAAACGATAGGGTCTTTTAAGAGACTCCTGGACAGATATATAAAGCTCAGAAACGTAGAAGGTTATGGGTAACCCGAGGTACTTTCTAGGGTAAGGATATTTTCGTCACAGCTTTGTGAGCCGAAGGGTATGATGTAGGTTTTCTATGTTTCTTTGTTTCTAATATACCCCACTCAGAAGCAAAAATTATAGCTGTTTCACCTACCAGTTCTCCGCTCTGACTTGCTTCTACAGAGGTTGTTTTAATAGCTAATTGATTTTAAAATATACAACACCTTATATAATAGCGATAATGTTAGAAAATTTGAAGTTGCGTATTTGATTGCAATCGTGTTTCTTGCCGAAAAGTTGAAACTCTTGACAGCTATTTAAAAGAGTGTTGGCGCACATTGTTGCCATGAAATGTGTTGTGTATGACCCTTCATGAATGTGGTGGATCTAGATTTTGATTGAAAGAATAGAATGGCGATAGCAGAACATCAGTCATGTTATGTCTCAAAAGAACGAAACTATAGCAGTAAGCGTACTATTACTAGTGTAAATTCACCGCAGGAAGTCACAACTGGGAAACCCCAGGTGACTGAGAAAAGCAGGTACAAGGGATGATTGGATAACTTTATCGGGAATGTAAAATTGTCCTGTTATTTATAATTATTATTGCCGAATGTAAATCCGATAATGCCTC
This sequence comes from Hemitrygon akajei, assembly GCF_048418815.1. Taxonomy (NCBI): domain Eukaryota; kingdom Metazoa; phylum Chordata; class Chondrichthyes; order Myliobatiformes; family Dasyatidae; genus Hemitrygon; species Hemitrygon akajei. Next base: position 31,211,821 of record NC_133140.1, read on the forward strand.
GGAAACATTGATTCTCTCATTGTCATTTCTCGTTTCAATCCGTAGAGGTAATAAGTGGAAATGCTTGTCAAATCATTCATGGCCTTACCACGTTTTGCCTTATCTCCGATTCTTATCAAAATTATAATCATAATTACAATTGCCAGTCCGCCCAATGCACATCTAAGAATCAGAGGTTTATTCCTGTCTTCTAGATCATGTGAAAAAAGACGAAACTGTGAAACATATATAAATATATAGAGAGGGTGAGACAGGAACGTAGAGTGCTTTAATGGGTAATTCAGGCTTGAACATATTGCAAGAGAAGCAGTATGACATGAATTTTAATGTGATGAAGGGACTTCTGGAGCGAACAGATCATCTTACATAATGGTTCTTTACAGTGCAACATTCACGAATTGAAAGAGGAAGTCAGCAGGCCAGTCAACATCTGTGGAGAAAAGTTGTTGACGTTTCGGGGCAAGACCCCAGCATTTGCTGTGTGTTGCTTGGTGATCTAGCATCTACAGATAATCTGTTATTTGTGTTTTGGTTCTTTCCAATTAGTATTTTTTATCTGGAGTAAGAATTGTTTTTCTTTTTCCGTTGCCTTTGCAGATGGTTTGATAGCAGATTCGAAATGACTTCTTTTGTTTCCGAACTGTCACTCGAAAACTCTCTCAGCAGATCCCATTATCAAACAAGAAAAACTGATTTTTTACTTTCACAGACATCACAAGATGCATTAATAGAATATTAAAAAGCATAATCCGAACCATATATGAGAAGCGACTAAATACTTGGTAAAAGCAGGGGAGACAAATGAGCAGGTACAGATTAAGTAATAAAACAAAGACACTTGCAGAGAGAATTCCAATTTAAGTGCAGAAATAGCCAAAAGCGTAGAACTGCGCAAATGAAGAAAAGAGCGGAGTATGGAAAAATTGATTTACTTAAATATCACTGATGAATATTTGAAACATAAATATGATTTGACTATAAATGTGACAAACTTCAAAATTATGCTAGATCCTCTCCCACTTTCCTGTACGGTTCAGATGCTTCGATTCTAACTGGTATGAAATTTAATGACATCAGTCTCGGATGTTTCTAATGAATACACCTGCCCGATATTAGGAGGTAGAAATTACAAAGATGTACCAACCTCTCAGTGAAGAAACCTCTGGGTACCGACTTTATCACGACGACGAATCTACCTCTGGCCGAAGGAAACTGCTACTTAATATTCTCAGCCGGATAGTTAGATCGTATTTTCAACTCATAAGCCTTTTGAACTACCTTACATAAAATTGTTTTTTACACACAATTTACCAAAGTAATTTTTTTTCAAATTATTTTACTCAAAGTTATTAAATACGCATTTCTTCAAGATCTCCCGTTTGTAATTTTTTATCTAACAGATGGCTAAATGTTAACGGTAAAGTGCACGAAGGAAAATGGTTGACTTTCCAAAAACGTATGCAACGGTCAATTGGATAGAGAGAGTAATGGAACTGAATGGCATAAGAGATAATATCAGATCCATGTCATATGCTTTCTGCTACATATAATGTAGAATTAAAAGTGATGGTGATTATAAAGAGATCATCAGGTCACACCATTTATTGGTGAAAATTTCCGGTATTCTCTAAAAATTCTCAATCTGCGGGAAAATAGAGCTGGGCTAGACTAACAGGGAAAAAATGGAATTGCATTGTACTCCAGAATACATATCTATGCCATTGCCACGGGTCGTTATTTCAGTAATTGTGCAGGAGTATATCTTTTGTATTATCTCACCTTCTTTTGAAACCATTGCCAGAAAGCGATCAACTCCATCATCCAAATCATTGATAATAACATGAAAAGAACTAGTTCCGGCACCAACCCTTGCGGAACACTACTAGACAACAAGAAAATCATAATCCTGTTTATATATGTAGAACTCCACACAGGGCCTAAAATTTCTTCACATTTCTTCCTGGACAAAAGTAATGATAAAATCTACTTAATCGACTATGTACCTCGACTTCTGCCGAAATACCTCTTTTGGCATCTTAGTTTTTATCATTTTTTAACAATTTATTGGAATGTTTGCTATGTAATAGACTATGAATAAATTCAAGAACTTCGTAAGAACATAAGAAATAGGAAGAGCTGTAGACCATCTGGCCCATCGAGACTATAAGATCATGACTGATCTGACAAGGGACACATCTCCATCAACCTGCCTTTCCCCATAATGCTGAATTCACCTGCTGTGCAAACATTTATCCAACCTTGTCTGAAGTACATTTACTGAGGTAGACTGCACTGCTTCATTGGGCAGAGATTTCCACAGACTCACTGCTCTTTGGGAAAAGCAGTTCCTCCTAATCTTTATCTTAATGTTACTCCCCCGAATCTGAGGCGATATCCCTAGTTTAATTCTCAAGTGGTAACCCTAGTCTCAAGTAGTCCCTAGTGTTCATAACCTTCCTGGTTCTGTCTTATCTAACCCTTCTTATAGCTTTATGTTTCTATAAGAGTTCTTGTCATCCTTCTGAATTGCAACGAGTACAGTTCCAGGCGACTAAATCTCTCCTCATAGTTTAACGCTCTCATCTCTGGAATCAACCTGGTGAACGCCCTCTGCACTGCCTCCCGTATAATCCTTCCTGAAGTAAGAAGACCAGAACTGCACGCAGTACTCTGGATGCGGCCTCATCAGTACCCTATACTGCTGTAGCATAACCTCCTTGTTCTCAAATTCAATCCCTCCAGCAATGAAGGCCAGCATTCCATTTGCCTTCTCGATAGCCTGCTGCAACTGCACACCAAACTTTTGCGATTCATGCACAAACACTCCTAGCACAGAAGTATGCTGGAACCTTTTAACATTTAAATAATCTGATCTTCCAGTTTCCTTCCAGAGCAGATACCTCACATTTACCCACAGTGTGCTCCATCTGCCAGACTCTTGCCCACTCACTGAAAATATCTATATCTCTCTGCAGACTCTCCATACCCTCTGCACAATTTATTTGTCTACTCAATTTAGTGTCATCAGCAAACTTAAATACAGCGGTCACCGCTGATGGCCAACTACAGGAACACCTATGTATCCCAACTCTCTGCTTTTTATTTGCTAGCCAAGTCTCTATCCATGCTAATACATCACTCACAACTCTATGCATTGTTATCTAATGGATACGTCTTTTATGTGGCACCTTATCGAACGTCTTCTGTAAATCCAAGTATATAACGTCCATCTGTTCCCCTCTATCCAATGCAATTTGTTATATCATCAAAAAACTCGTGCATTTGTCAAACAGGACCTGCCTTTGCTTCATACATGCTGCGTCTGCCTGATGGATCTAGTTCTTCTGAGATGCTTCCTTATTTCTTATTTGCTGACTGCTACAAACATTTTCCCAACTGCAGGTGTTCATTAACTGGGCTATAGTTACTTGCCTTTTGTCTACATCTTTTATTGAACAGTGGCGAATGTCATTCGCCTTCTTGCAATCTGCTGGGAGATGCCCAGAGTCCCAGAGAATTTTGGTAAATTATCACCAAAGCCCAACTATAACCTCTGCTATTTCTTTTAGTACCCTGAGATTTGTCTATCTTTTGATCCACAAAACTACTCAGAACTACCTCTTAAGTGATAGCTATCGTATCGAGGTCCTCACCTCCCATTGCATCGATATTATCTCTCTTCGGCACGTTCGGCATGCCCTCCACCGTGAAACCCGACACAAAATAGTCATTCAAAGTTTCGGCCAATTGCACATAATCCAATATCAATTCCCCTTCTCGTCCTCCAAGGGACCTACGTTCACTTTGGCCACCGCTTTATATAATTATAAAATTTTACTGTCCGTTTTAATATTTATACTGGTTTATTTTCATAATCTATCTTCCCTTTCTTCATTGCTTGCTTAGTGGTTCTTTGTTGCTTTTTCAGGTTCTCCCAGTCTTCCAGTTTCCCACTACTCGTGGCGACTTTGTACGCACGAGCTTTTAGTTTGACGCCTTCCTTTATTTCCTTTGTGATCCCAGGCTGGCTCTCCCCGCCATAACTGTCCTTGCTTTTAACTGGAATATACTGATATTGAGCATCGTGAAAAACTCTCTTTGACGCTATTCCACTGTTCTTCAAACGTCCCACCATATAGCCTGTGTTCGCAGTCTACCCTGTCCAGCTCTTCCCTCATCATTTTGTAGTTTCCCTTGATTAGGCATAATGTACTGGTTTTAGATAGAATTATTGAGCCCTACATTTGCATGCGAAAGTCGGGCTGTGATCATTCCTTCCAAGTGGATCCCTAACTACAAGATTGGTAATTTTCCTTGTCTCATTGCGCTGCGCTAGATCCAGGAAAAGATAAACCTTTATAGGTTCAGCAACATGCTGTTGAAGAAAGACAGCGTGTATTGATTCCCGTAAGTCCTCCTCAAGACTGCCTCGACCAACTTGATTCACTTAATCCTTGTGAAAGTTAAAGTCCACGATGCCTACTGTTCCATTTTTACATGTCTCAGATATTTCTCGCTTTATTGCCTGTGCCACTGTAATGTTATTATTCGGTGCCCTATAGACATTTCCCACCAATGATTTTTTTTCCCTTTACTATTCCTAATCTCTACCCTGATGGATTCAACATTCTACCCCTGAGATCTTATATCGTCTCTCACTATGCTCTGATCTCATCTTTAAGTTAGGGCGCTTCCCCACCTCCCTTACCTTCCTGCCGTATTACCTGATATCCTTGGATATTTAATCACCGATTCTCTCCATTCTACAGCCACGTTTCTGTTTTGGCCACTAAATCATACGCTCATATACTGATTTAGGCCACAACTTCACTGACCTTGTTCCGGATACCAGGGGCATTCAGAAAAAGTGCACTTACACATATTCTGCCTTTAAAATCTAGTGAGCTTTGTCTCTTAGGCGCTTGATGTTCCTGCATTCCACCCTCACTTTTCTCTTTTTTCATCTTTTTCTTTCACTTTATTTTTATCCACACATTTCTCTTTTACTTTATCCATACTTCTCCAATCTGTTGAACCAACCTCCATGCTACTTAGTTTAAAAACACTATCTACAACCTCAGTTAAGCGATTCGCCAGGATCCAGGTCCCATCACCGTTCAGGTGGAGCCCGTCCGAATGGAACATCTGCCTCGTACCTCAATACTGGTGCCAGTTTCCCATGAATTCAACCCCACTTCTCCCACACCAATTCTTGAGCTACGCATTTAACTATCTAATCTTCTTAACCCTCTGCCAATTTGTACATGGCTCTGGTAGTAATCCACAGATTACCACTTTTTTGTTTTGCTTTTTAAGTTAGTCCCTTGCTGCTCAAAATCCCTCAGCAGGATCTCTTTCCTCGCTCTACCTTTGTCGTTGACCTCCACGTTTCCCGGCAGGACGTAAATAATGTAAAAACAGAACACACGCTAACATTTCCCCGTTGGAAAAAAAAAATCAGATTTCTCATTTTATTTCTCGTGTTTGTTCAGCTCTCCAGGCATATTCTCATTCAGAGGGAAGTTTGTTTTAAATGCTTACGGTCTTACCCTTTTCGATAATATAGCTGTAACTGGCAGGAATTTTCAGCGTTTCATGAGCTACCAGGCAGGTGTAAACCATTTTGCCCTGAGCAGGCTGCGCATACTCCAAAATACTGGAAGCCTCATAAAATCCCTCTGAAGTCTCATTTATTGACGTTTCTATGTTGGTAAGAATGTCAATATTATTCTTTCGCCAAAAGATGTCTATTTTTTTTCGGATAAAATGCTGCAGTTTTACACACGGGTTTCCCGGATTTACGTAATGTTTCTTCAACACGAATGATTTTCAGAGGAGTTGGCGGAGCTACAAAAGATTAAAACCGACGTAGAAAAGTTAGCTATTATTTGAAAGCACGCATGCCACTCTCAATGCTACCATTGCGGTCGATTGAAATCGCCTGAATTTGTCATTTATTAATTGTTTCACGCGGCAGGTAAACATGACAAAACTGGTGTGTTGGTACGTAGTAGACTTAGCGCGTGCTAGGGTTGAGTTTATTTCTTCATCAAACTGGCCATTTTTGTCCCTGCGTCTGCCCTTGTAGGTCAATTTTGTATTCACACAAAATGAGAGTCAGTGAATAACTATGCTGGTTTCATTGGGATCGGTATTGTGGAGCAGCACACGGATCAAGCTGTGTTTCTCACTGTATAGGTTTTACGCACACGGCCCGTAATTGACATTAATGAAGTGGCTTTGTTTGATTTGCGCTTTCGATGGAAAGTGAATATATTCCTCTATAAATTTACTGAATTGTTGATTACGGTGCTTCGATATTACTCGTTGCCCAAAATTCATCGACAGATTGGCAGAGTGAACGATGTTTATTAATTACTTATAAATATTTGTGGCTATACATTTAAGCAACTATAGGATTTAAATCGAGATGTGGTAGTATAAAAGCAGGCTGAAGAACGGGCGGATATCATTTAACCTCGTCAATGCTTCGCTTTCAATTAGATGGCTTGTGATTTGCCATTCGACACAATTTGTTTACAGCTCCCAACATCGAATTAGCTAACCAGAATGAAATTCGTCGACTAAAATTTAGATGGTTCAGTTCATCCGCTGTTTAAAGCTTTTGATTGTTTAATGTCCTTGGGGCTGGTTGAGGTATAGGTCAAGGCGGGGACAAGGTGGGGCGTTGTGTAGGAATATAGGCATAGCAAATATATGTTTGCAAATATCAACGGTCCAGCTAATAAGTTGAGCAAATGCCATTCTCCAGAATCACATGGAAATAATAAATAGAACAATCCGAAGGATTTAAAATGATGTTTTCTTTTTTTAAGGATGTAAAACACATTAGTGGTACAAATTTTAAACCAGCAATACAATTTCAAAGCAATCTTGGCTTTTCCTAAAATGCAAAGAGATGAAATTTTTCGACTTCCAGCAGTACAGCCACTTACTTAACACAATAAGCTGAGAGCCACTTCCATTTCCGAATATTAGTTGTTGACTTTTCACTTGACAGTAATACCAGCCGACGTCTGCGTATCTCACATTCAGGAGAGTAAATATGCCGCTTGCCGTCTGGTTCTAAAAATTCTTTCTGGCCCTCCTTCCACCACGAAACTCCAGCTGTATCTTGTAGCATTGGAAATTTACAGAACATGGATTTAGTTCCACCGATTGAGACTTTTAAGGTGGGAATGAATTGTTCCACTTTGCCCGAAGTTCATTTTGAGGCTGACAAAGTATAACTGAAAATGATGAAAACAGTTGCATTCACTGTAGAAAGAATCAGCAGGCAAAATAGGCAAAAAACCGGATATTTTCTATAGCTAAATTTGCTGCTGGTAACAAATGTATAATGTATAATGTATAATGTATAATGTATAATGTATAATGTATAATTTGTTTCAAAGGCAGGGCACAAACATTTAAGCCTAACTGGCCTAAACGCGGCGAGAAGAGACACGTACCAAACGGTTGTATCCACCAACATTGCCAATAGAAATTCATGGGATATAATAATCAAGTGCTCATTATTGATGAATTATTTATAATGGTCAAGGCTCTGTGCACGCCTTGGGTTCAAGAAATTCTGCAGATACCAGAAACCCCGAGGAAAGTCCACAACGTGCCAGCGGAGCTCAGTGGGTCAGGCGGCATCAATGGTGAAAACAAGCAGTCGATGTTTCGGGGTAAGATCCTTCTTCAGGACTGGAAAGGAATGGGGATGATGTCACAATATGGAGTTAGGGGAGAGAAAGGCGTACAAACTGGCAGGTGATGTGGGGGGAGGGGATGTAAAGAGATGGCACTTGATAGGTGGATTTATATTCCGTCTCGATAGCCTCCAACCTGTTGATATGAACTTAGAATTCTCTAACTTTCAGTTATTTTTCCCGTACACCATTTATCGTTTTCTATTTCCCATTATGGGTCCCTTTTTATCCATTCTCTTCTCCTCACCTCGCTTTGCTGCTGCTCCAAATTCACTTTCTTCAATGCTCCATTGTTATCTCCTATCAGATTCCTTCTCATTCAATCCTTTACCACTTCCACATATTGCCCTCGGGCCGATCCGAATTCGCCCAGGGCGTTTCCTATGTACTAGTCCTTCCCGGTTCACTGCGTCTAAATGATATAAGCTGCAACATGCTATTGATTCTTAACCCTTAAGTAATTCTAGTACAGCACCGGAAAATACCTTTCGACCAATGATGGCTGTATCGATCATAATTCTATCTGATCGGACGTGTTCTACATCGCACTTTTTTGCCTCTTCATGGACATGTTTGAATGTACTTTAACTGTTGTGATGAAATCAACACTCTCTTGTAGCAGTGTGTAAAGTAGCTGCTTCGAAAACCTCATTTATTTTTTCCTCTCTTATTTCAAGGCAATGCCCTCTATTAACTGCCGCTAATATGCATGAGTGATACTGGTGAAGAAAATGGCAAGATTAGAGTATCCCGGTTCGCGATGATATTGAGACAGTTTCGGAGAAAGGAGACCTGAATCATCTATAGGGAACGGGTTCAAGCAATTCCCGACAGACATATAATAAGTACTGTAGTACAACTGAGGGAAATCATGAGAGCACTAAGGTAGCATGATACAAATCCTGAATATAAAGCATGAGGAAATGAGGAAATAGCAACCGAGAAATCGAGATGACCGAGCTGTGAATTATTATATCCCATCACTGTGGTGAAAAGCAAGGAAGCTAAGAGATTAAGGGGAAAAAGCATTATGTTATTTTAACAGATACACATGAAAAAAATGGAGACGTGGGGGAACAGGGTGCTCACGGTGTAAGAACACAGTCCGTTTGATGAACATACGGCACCTGATTAAGTGTATCTTTTGACATTGTGAGAAGCTAGAGGAGAAATTGTATGGCCTATTGCAAAGATATCAGCATCGTCATTAACCAGGTTTGTGTTACCGCAGCATTGACAAATGTGCATTTATTTAAGAAGATCTGCAAGGAAATAGAGGAGATTTGAAGATGGCGATCCCAACATTGGTGCGTGGAAAGATATTGCAGTGGATCGGAGGAAGAGAATCTATCAAAATTTGGAAATGCAGAGGTTGAAATAGTGACAATAGCATGGATTTCTCATTTGGAATCTCATCTCACAAATTTGATTGAGTTATTTTGAAGAGGTGATGAAGAAAATTTCTGAGTGCAGCAACTGGACTTGTCCGTCATTGACTTTTGCAAGATCCCGTATGTCTGGCTTGCATAGAAAGCTAGATGGCATGGGAGCCAGGGACAGCCAGCCACCTGAGCATAAGAATACAAATTAGGTTTGGTAGAGAGAGAGTCAGACGGTGACAGTGAAAATTTGATATCCAGAATGACCGCCTGCATCTAGCGGTGTAATAAACTGGTAGTTTCCAGTTCTAGTATTGTTTGCCATCTCCGAAATATTCAGATGAAAACATTTTTAACTTCGGTAATATCTTTCATAATGGAACAAAATTGGTATATTCGACTAAAAATAACTGTGACGATAAACTGTGAAAGTAGGGCAAGCAAATGCAGATGGAATATAAGTCAGCCATTTGCGAACTGTTGTCCTTTCGTTTGTTAAACCAGGGTAGTAATTGCCCAGTAGACTGCCCAGGGCGTTGAAGTAAAATAACGTGACTGAGGGGTACATGCATTGATCTTTGAAAGCGACAGCAGGGGTGGACAGACTGGTGAAGAAGGTGCCTGTCACATTTATTTAACAGTTGTAGCACCGTGTACAACATCTGGGCCGTCATGTTCACTGTACAAGTCGTTGGTAAAACCGACTCAGAGTATTCTGAGCACTTCTGATCAGCCAGGTGAAGAACCGGCCCGACGGAGCTTCAAATACTGCAGGAGAGATTCATAAATACATTTGCAGGACAGCATGTTTTTCGCTGTAAGGCCGAGTCTGGGGTTACTCGTCCCTCGAGCACAGGAGGTTCACTAGTGACGTAAGCAGGGGGTATGGTTGCAGTCTTTTTACCCAGAATAGCTGAATCAAAACTCAGAATGCATCGATTCAAGAAGAGAGACAAAACATTTAAATGGATCTGGGGCAAGTTTTCCAAAGCAAAGGGGTTTGATAACTTGAATAGAGTACGGGATGATTCTGTAGAGCTGTGTACAATTGTAACGTGTTCGGAACATTTGGATTGGTACACAGGTAGAAGAAGTTTATTGTGATAAGGTCCAAACGCAAGTAAATGGGTCTAGCTGGATCGAAGCCCTGGTGCAGTGCCTTATGACGCCATGGATCCATTTGGGTGGGGTGAGGTGGTTCCTTGGATTTCTGGGGATAGTGGGGCGTTCTCAGAATAATATAGGGTTAATGTGTTGTTTATATAATTGATGTTTGATAGTAGGTATGGACAGGGTCGCGCGAATGTGCTCTGTGAACGGATAGCTTATTCCAGTAAGCCAGCAGAGCATTCTCCGATTTTTGTTTTCGTTTTGGAAGATTTGAGAATTTATGAATTTTACCAAAAAAAAATCAGATGTTTAAAACGTTTTCGATTTGACAGTTGCACTTAACTCTGAAGGTTATTCGATTAATTTTCTCAAGAGGCGTTTCGGACACTTCAGGAAACCCCACGAATTGTGCAATATCTGTCTATTACCATGTGTATGACGTGATCACATAAAATCTTTCCGCAGCTATCAGGAACGTTGTCATAGTTAAAAATTACCTACAGGCATATTGCGAGGATTGCAAATTCCACTGTACTTGGAGTATAATGTGAAAGGTGCTCCACAGTAGGGAGAATCCAAGAATGGGAAACGAAATCACTCCCTTAATTTGCAACCATTCATCGGACGATCGATCAGAAGTCTTAGATCTGTTTATCTTTCCCTGATGCTCGATGATCAACTGTTAATCTTCATTTTTCCTCTCCTTTTTGTGGACATCGTTTTTTTTTTGCAAAAAATTTGCTGCTGTTGTCCAGAAATCCCTGTGCTATCCAACCAGATATTCATCCCCATGGTTTAGCGTTTCTTCATTCATATCTTTGAAAACACAGCGAGAAGATCGAGTCCAAGACCAAAATATCATGCTGCAGGCTCCTGCTACCCTTCTTTCAGCGGCAGCTGTGGAAGCAATTGTCCGTCAGGCACAGCACGTTACCTTTAGCTGCCAATGTTCCCATTTCCCACTAATGTCAATTATTTTCTCAAACGACTGATAAAAAAGCAGTAACGCAAAGATTCTGCAAATTCTGGAAATCCAGAGCAACACATACAAGGTGAACTCAGCAGATCAGGCCACATCTATGGAAGTGAATAAACGGTCAACGTTTCGGTCCGAGTCCCTTCATTAGGACTGGAAAGAAGGTGGGAAAATTCTAGAATAAAAAGGCGGTGGCATGGAGGACGAATTAGAAGGTGATAGATGAAGCCAGGTTGAGGGGTTATGGGGGGAGGGGGAAAGAGGAGCGTGTGCGGTTGGGCGGTGGGATGAAGTAAGAAGCTGGGAGGTAAGAGGTTGAAAATGCAAAGAGCTGGAGAATAAGGAATCTAATAGGAGAGGAGAGCAGACTACGCGAGAAAGGGAAGGAAGTGGGACGGAAGTGGAAGTTGTAGGCAGGAGAGCAGTAGAGATAAGAGGTGGGATCAGAAGAGAGACGTGGGAGGGAAAAATACTTGAATGAAAAGTCGATATTCATGTCGTCAGGTTGGAGGCTACCTAGACTGAATCCGAGGTGTTGCTCGCCCACCCTGAGAATAGCCTCATGAAGGCGTACGATGAGGACATGAATCAACATGTCGGAACGTGAATAGGTAGGAATAAAAATAATGGACCACACGCAAATTCCGCATTTTGGGATGACTGGAGGTGCTTAAAAAGTGGTCCCCAGTTTACGTCGAGTCTCAACAATGTAGAGGAGGCCGCATTGGTAGCTCTGGCTACAGTAGTCTGCCCTAGTGATTCGCAGGTGAAGTGTTGCCTCACTGTTTGCGGCCCTGAATGAAGTTGATAAAGCTATAATTTTTAAGGTGTCTTCATTCCATCTAGATTCACATTTTTTTTGATTCGAAACAAACTGATGTCTTCACCCATCTTAGTACAGGTTTGACAACACTTCAAAGACATTTACATAGCGATGCCAGTCTAGAACCTAGCTTGGTTGTGAAATCAACTACTTATATCCTTTATAATAATATCCTTTTATTCATAGAACGACCACTTCTTTGCTTCACTGTACTATCTGACGTCTATATCCGACCACATTTCATTACTTTCTGCCTTAAATGAAAATAAACCGCAATCATTCTCCAAATAGTTTCTCATGATGTAACCGATCACGCTTAGAAGGCTGTCAGCAATCGTTACGCTTAAAGATTAAAACTTAAAACTCTGTTATATTTAACATTGTAATGAAGCTTCTAATTATTCTCTTTCCAGAAGGCACACGCCGTAGAATCGAAACACGGACATCGTAGAAAAACATTAGAAACATTCAATTGCGAGGAAGAGGCTTTGAAGTCACTTTATAATAAAAAAATAATCAATTTCTGTAACCTAAACTTGGAGCTTTAAAAGAAGCCAACAGCCCACAAATCGATTTCTGAGACACATGTAAATTTTAACCACAAAGGCTTTCTATGATATCATCAGCGGGCCCGTTAGTGCATTTCTATTCCCTGATATTTGTAATCTCCTGTTAACCTGCACGAGCAGTTGGCTGTAGATCTTCAGCTGAAAGAAAACATTGAATCATGGAGTGCATCACGTCAGAGGACTGTTCCACCTGCTTCATCCATTCAGAACGAAAATATTTACGTAGCCGTTCTTACCTACTTCCAGCACGGTAGCACTTCCTCTAACAGCTTGTTCTGTATACCTACCGTGTTCTGTCCATTAGAAAAGCTTGCTGTGGCCTGCTCCCCTTTAAGTTTTTTCTCTCTCAGTTCACAACTATGTCTTCCATATTTGGATCCCCTGTATTGAGAAAACGGCTGTGAACATCGTGTATATTAATATCCGTAACAATTGACTTTTTTTTCTAACTCATAAGGTAGCCTGTAGTCCAAAGTAAACAGTCCATGTCTATCCAATCTCTCCGCGCCACTAAAACATTCCATTCCAGCCAATGTCCCAGAGAATCTCTTTTGCCCTCGTTCTAACTCTACTACGTGCTAACTGTGGACCAGAAGAGCACACGACACTCCGTGACCGGCCTATCTATTTTCTGCTGGTACAACCTGATGTCCCAGCTCTTGTAAATATATTGCCAAGAGGGTAAGGCTGCTAAACGCCTTCTTATATGGATCCTGATGTGTCGTTGTTACGTGCACCGTAACAACGTGCACCTTTGTGCATCAGCGCTTCTAATATCCCTCCACTATATCCTGTTAGTACTCATGGCAGAGCAAATCAAAAGAGTTTCTGAAATCCAGAGTAGCAAACAGAAGATGTTGGAGGAACTCAGGTCATGAGCCTTCTCTTACAGGGGCTACCAACCTTTGTTAATCGTGGGGGTCCCGACATAAAAAGGTTGAAAACCTCTGATATATATATAGAGGTATAAACAATCAACGTTTCGGCTCGATACCCTTCATCAGTCTTCGAAGAGGATATGCCCTTGATTAGCCTGGATTCATTTCTTAAGGTGAGGGAAGCAATGTTCCCTCTACTTATCTTTTAACGGCAGCACGGACCAACAATTGCTCCTAGCAGGAAATTTTGCCATGGCTTGCAAAAGGATTATGTACGGACTGGAAGTTTAGTACCTTAGAAGTCCTGCTTTTCAGCTTCCGACCTAACTCCCTGAATTCTCTCTTCAGGACCTTCTCTCTTTTTCTACCTTTGTCATTCGTATCAACGTGTACCAGGACTTCTGGCTGTTTTTCCTCTCCCTTCAGAATACTCTGCACCTGTTGCGAGACCCCCCGTACCCTGGCTCCTGGGAGGCAACGCACCATGCAGGTACCCCTATCAGCCTGACAGAACCTCCTGTCTGTTCCCCTCACTATGGAACACCCTTTTACTATTGCATTCCTCATCTTCCTCTTTCCCTTCGGTACCACGGAACTAGGCACAGTGCCACAGACTCAATCGCCGTGGTCGTCCTCTGTCAAGTCATCCCCCTCAACCGCTTCCAAAACGAAATAACGATTGCTGAGGGGGGCTGGCCACAGTGGTGTTCTACTATCTGAGCTCTTCCCCTCGCTTCGCTGACCGTCACACAGTTACCTAACTCATGCAGTGTCGGGTGAGTAACTCCCTGTAGCTCCTCTCTATCTCCTGTTCACTCTCCCCAATAAGCTGCAGATCATCGAGCCGCAGCTTTAGATCCCTAACACGGTCTGTCAGGAGCTGTATCTCGGTGCACCTGGCGTAGATGTGAACTTTTGGGAGAATGGATGATTCCCAGGATTCCCACATCTGACACTCAGAGCAAAATACTATCCCTACCAACATGCGCTCAATTCCTTAAAAACTGCAGCGAAAAACCAGAAACGAAGTCCACCTACCCACTGACCTCGCCGAAGTCTCAATGAGCCAAAGCCTGTCGCTTCTACTCTCGCCACTGGCCTCCTCCCGACAATGGCCGCTCCGCTTAACCAGTCTGTACTTTTATTTAGTTCGTCAAGCTCAGTTGCTACCGCTGATAGGCCCCGCACAATGGACTAACGCCCGCGAAGCTTTCCTATAAAATAACTGAGTTATCAGTACCGTCTACAAGCAGGAATTTGTTACCGAAGGATTGAAAAGTGGCGAGTGGGCTTTCATTTAAAAAGGTCTGCAAGTACAGGTGGCAAGCCAAATATCGGTGCTGGGAAAGATACTGGAATGAAGGACAGAATCTATCACAATTTGGAAAGGCGAGTAATATACAAGTGAACGTAAGCATGGATTTCTCAAGGAGAATCGTCTCTCACAAACTTGATTCAGTTATTTTGAAGAGGCTCTGCAGAGGGCAGAGGGCAGGAAAGTAAACTATATCTTAATTGAATTTTGCACGATCCTGTACAACAGTCTAGTATAGAATGTTCGTTGACACGGGAGCCAAACTGAGCCAGCCAACTGAACACAAGAACACGAAATTGGTTTCATGGAGGAATCAGACGGTGATAGTGGAGATTTGAGACGGAGAGTAAAGGCTTGCAACTAGTGATGTACTGAAGAGCTGGGTTCTGGTTCCAGTATTGTTTGACATCTTTAAAATATTTAGTTGATAGTATTTTCAAGTTGTTAATAAATTTCAGGATGCAGTGGAATTAGTGATATACCAGACAGTGAAAATTAACTAAGACAAGGAACTGGAAAAGTGCGCCTAGTAATTGCCGATAGAGTTCAACTGGGACATTTAAAAAGTGTTGCATTTTGGTTAGTTTGACTGGGGAGGGAATTGTGCAATGGATTGTCATGGGCGTTGAAGTAGAACACGGTGACTGAGAGATACAGGCACGCTGATCTATAAAATTGTCGACAGAGGTGGACAGGCTGGTAAAGAAGTTGTTTGTCACAATTAACTCAGTTCAGATTCCGAATCAGGTTTATTATCACCGGCATGTGTCGTGATGTTTGTGAACTTAGCAGTGACAGTTCAATTCAATCCATAATGCAGATAAAGAAAAATAAATAAAATAAATAGATAAATTAATCTATCAGAGTATATGTGTTTAGATAGATTTAAAAACGTGCAAAAGCAAAAATAACATGTACTTAAAAAGCGGTAGTATTCACGGGTTCGATGTCCATTTAGGAATCCGATCGTAGAGGGGAAGAAGCTGTTCCTGAATTGCTGAGCGTGTGCCTTCAGACTTCTGTACCTCCTACTTGATAGTAACAGTGAGAAAAGAGCATGCCCTGGGTGTTGCAGTTCTTTAATAATGGACGCTGCCTTTCTGAGACACCGCTCCTTGAAGATATGCTGAGTACTTTATAGGCTTATACCCAAGATGGAGCCTAACTAAATTTACAACACTCTGCAGCTACTTTCGGTTCCGCGCAGTATCCCACCACTCCACCCCCCATACCAGACAATGACGCAGTTTGCAAGAATGTTCTCCACAGAATACTTACAAAAATTTTTGTGTGTATTTGTTGACATATCACATCTCTTCAAACACGTAATGAAGTAAAGTCGCTGCCTTGCCTTATTAACGGCTGCATCGATATATTGGGTCTAGGTTAGATCCTCAGAGAGCTTGATACCCAGGATCTTGAAACTGAAACTTGAAACTTCTCTGCGCCTCTGATCCCTCTGTGAGGATTGGTGTTTATTCATAGAAACATACAAATATAGAAAATAGGTGCAGGAGTAGACCATTCGGCCCTTCGAGCCCGCACCGCCATTCAGTATGATCATGGCTGATCATCCAACTCAGAACCCTGTAGCTGCTTTCTCTCCATACCCCTTGATCCTTTTAGCAACAAGGGCCATATCTAACTTCCTCTTAATATAGCCAATGAACCGGCCTCAACTGTTTCCTGTGGCAGAGAATTCCACAGATTCACCACTCTCTGTGTGAAGAAATTTTTCCTCATCTCGGTCCTAAAAGGCTTCCCCTTTATCCTTAAACTGTGACCCCTCGTTCTGGACTTCCCCAACATCGGAAACAATCTTCCTGCTTCTAGCCTGTCCAATCCCTTTAAAATTTTATACGTTTCAATAAGATCCCCCCTCAATCTTCTAAACTCCAGCAAGTATAAGCCTAGTCGATCCAGTCTTTCTTCATATGAAAATCCTGTCATCCCAGCAATCAATCTGGTGAACCTTCTTTGTACTCCCTCTATGGCAAGAATGTCTTTCCTCAGATTAGGGGACCAAAACTGCACACAATACTCCAGGTGCGGTCTCACCAAGGCCTTGTACAACTGCAGTAGAACCTCCCTGCTCCTGTACTCAAATCCTTTTGCTATGAATGCCAACATACCATTTGCCTTTTTCACCGCCTGCTGTACCTGCATGCCCACCTTCAATGACTGGTGTACAATGACACCCAGGTCTCGTTGCACCTCCCCTTTTCCAAATCGGCCACCGTTCAGATAGTAATCTGATTTCCTGTTCTTGCAACCAAAGTGGATAACCTCACATTTATCCACATTAAATTGCATCTGCCATGTATTTGCCCACTCACCTAACCTATCCAAGTCACTCTGCATCTTCTTAGCATCCTCCTCACAGCTAACACCGCCGCCCAGCTTCGTGTCATCCGCAAACTTGGAGATGCTGCATTTAATACCCTCGTCTAAATCATTAATATATATTGTAAACAACTGGGGTCCCAGCACTGAGCCTTGCGGTACCCTACTAGTCACTGCCTATCATTCTGAAAAGGTCCCGTTTACTCCCACTCTTTGCTTCCTGTCTGCCAGCCAATTCTCGATCCACATCAATACCATACCCCCAAAACCATGTGCATTAAGTTTGCACACTAATCTCTTGTGTGGGACGTTGCCAAAACCCTTTTGAAAATCTAAATATACCACATCCATTGGCTTTCCCCTATCCACTCTACTAGTTACATCTTCAAAAAATTCTATAAGACTAGTCAGACATGATTTTCCTTTCACAAATCCATGCTGACTTTGTCCGATGATTTCACCTCTTTCCAAATGTGCTGTTATCACATCTTTGATAACCGACTCTAGCATTTTCCCCACCACCGATGTCAGACTAACCGGTCTGTAATTACCCGGTTTTTCTCTCCCTCCTTTTTTAAAAAGTGGGGTTGCATTAGCCACACTCCATTGCTCAAGAACTAATCCAGAATCTAAGGAGTTTTGAAAGATTATCACTAATGCATCCACTATTACTTGGGCTACTTCATTAAACACTCTGGGATGCAGACCATTTGGCCCTGGTGATTTATCTGCCTTTAATCCCTTCAATTTTCCTAACACCATTTCCCGACTAACATGTATTTTCCTCAGTTCCTCCATCGCACCAGACCCTCGGTTCCTTACAATTTCCGGAAGATTATTTATGTCCTCCTTAGTGAAGACAGAACCAAAGTAGTTATTCAATTGGTCTGCCATGTATTTGATCCCTATGATCAATTCACCTGTTTCTGACTGTAAAGGACCTATATTTGTCATGACCGATCTTTTTCTTTTCACATATCAAAAAAAAGCTTTTACAGTGAGCTTTTATGTTCCCGCCAGCTTTCTCTCATAATCTTTTTTCCCTTTCCTAATTAAGCCCTTTGTCCTCATCTGCTAGTCTCAGAATTTCTCCCAGTCCTCAAGTGTGCCGGTTTTTTTTTTTTGCTGATTTATACGTTTCTTCTTTGGACTTGATACTATCCCTAATTTTCCTTGCCAGGCACGGGTGCACTACCTTCCTTGGTTTATTCATTTGCCAAATTGGGCTGAATAATTGTTGTAGTTCATCCATGTAATCTTTAAATGCTTGCCATTGCATATCCACCGTCAACCCTTTAAGTATCATTTGCCAGTCTATCTTAGCTAATTCACGTCTCATACCTTCAAAGTTACCCTTCTTTAAGTTCAGAACCTTTGTTTCTAATTAACTATGTCACTCTCCATTTTAATGAAGAATTCCACCATATTATGGTCTCTCTTACCCAAGGGGCTTCGCACGACAAGATTGCTAACTCACCCTTCCTCATTGCTCAATACCCAATCTAGAATGGCCTGCTCTCTAGTTGGTTCCTCGACATGTTGGTTCAGAAAACCATCCTGCATACATTCCAAGAAATCCTCTTCCTCAGCACCCTTACCAATTTGGGTCTCCCAATCTATATGTAGATTGAAGTCACCCATTATAACTACTGTTCCTTCATTGCACGCATTTCTAATTTCCTGTTTAATGCCATCCCCAACCTCACTACTACTGTTAGGTGGCCTGTACACAACTCCCTCCAGCGTTTTCTGCCCCTTAGTGTTCTGCAGCTCTACCCATATCGATTCCACATCCTCCAGGCTAATGTCCATCCTTTCTATTGGGTTCATCTCCTCTCTAACCAGCAATGCTACCCCACCTCCTTTTCTTTCCTGTCTATCCCCCCTGAATATTGAATATCCCTGGATGGTGATCTTGCATCCATTGTCATCCCGGAGCCATGTCTCTGTGATCCCAACTATATCGTATTCATTAATAACTATCTGTACATTCAATTCATCCACCTTGTTACGACTGCTCCTCGCATTGACACACAAAGCCTTCAGGTTTGTTTTTACAACATTCTTAGCCTTTATACAATTATGGTGAAAAGTGGCCCTTTTTGCTTTTTGCCCTGGATTTGCCTGCCTGCCACTTTTACTTTTCACCTTACTACTTTTTGCTTCTACCCTCATTTTACACCCCTCTGTCTCTCTGCACTTGTTCCCATCCCCATGCCACTTTAGTTTAAATCCTCCTGAACAGCAGCAGCAAACGCTCCCCCTCGGACATTGGTTTCAGTCCAGCCCAGGTGCAGACCATCCTGTTTATACCGGTCCCACCTCTCCCAGACTGGTTCCAATGCCCCAGTAATTTGAATCCCGCCCCCTTGCACCATTTTTCAAGCCACGTGTTCATCTGTAATATCCTCCTATTTCTCCTCTGACTAGCACGTGGCACTGGTAGTAATCCAGAGATTATTACCTTTGTGGTCCTACTGTTTAGTTTATCTCCTAACTCCCTAAATTCACCTTGTCGGACCTCATCCCGTTTTTTACCTATATCGTTGGTACCTATGTGCACCACGACCATTGGCTGTTCACCCTCCCATTCCAGTATGTCCTGCAACCGCTCAGAGACATCCTTGACCCTTGCACCAGGGAAGCAACATATCATCCTGGAGTCTCGTTTGCGACCGTAGAAACGCCTATCTATTCCCCTTACAATCGAATCCCCTGTCACTATAACTCTCCCACTCCTTTTCCTTCCCTCCTGTGCCGCAGATCCACCCATGGTGAAATGAACTCGGCTGCTGCTGCCTTCCCTTGATGAGACAACTCCCCCAACAGTATCCAAAACAGTATATCTGTTTAGGAGAGAGATGACCTCACGGGACTCCTGCACTACCTGCCTACTGCTACGCTGTCTAGTGGCCACCCCTTCCCTTTCTGCCTGTGTAGCTTTTACCTTGCGGTGTGGCCATCTCACTGAACGTGCTATTCACGACTTTCTCAGCATCGCGGATGCTCCAGTATGAATCCAATCGCAGCTCCAGACGCACAATGCGGTCTGCCAGTAGCTGCAGCTGGACAGATTTCCTGCACATATAGTCGTCAGGGACACTGGGAGTATCCCTGATTTCCCAGGATGAACAAACCACAGGGCCGATCGCAGCTGCCATGACCTACCCAATACTTGCCTCAACTTTTGAAACTTTCTTCTTTGAAATGAACTTACCCGGCCTTACCTCACTTGGTGTGAAGCTCGTCCTCAGCCTCTGCTCGCCGAAGCCTCTCAGGACAAAGCCTTCCTACTCTGTCTCCCTCTACTCAGTCGCTCGCTACAACGTCGCCCGCTCCGTCTACTGTTCTCTTTAAATACTCCCGCTGCCTCACCGTCCTACTTACACGCGCTTGCGCAGTCGTGCCCCCGTTAAACAGCCGATGAAAATTACCTACTTCCACAAACTGTTCTCTTTAAATACTCCCGCTTCCTCACGGTCGGACTTACACGCGCTTGCGCAGTCGTGCAGGGTATTCCTTCGTTTTATCCTTCCTGAAGCTCACAAGCATCTCCTTCGTCTTTCTGACGTTGACTACAAGTTGTGGAAATGTGTACAGGACCTGGGACGTCATGTTCAACTGTACAAATCGTTGGTAAAACATGGTATTGTGCATTCATTGGTGAAAGGTAAGCTGTGCATTTTGATCGCCAACAACAGAAGAGATGCTATGAAGCTTAAGATAGTGCAGAAAAGATTGTTAAGTATGTTAGTAGGACAGCGCGCTTTTAACTGTAGGAACAGACTGGAGCTATTCATCCCCAGAGCACAGGTGGTTGCGCGGTGACCATATATATGTAATGTCAGGAAGGGCGTGAGTAGGGGTATGATCACAGACTTTTATCCAGAATCGGTTAACAGATATTGAGAATACATCGATTCCAGGCGAGAGAGGAAATATTTAAAAGAGCCTAGGGAAAGTTTTTCAGCAAAAGGGTTTTTTTTAAAAAATAGAACCGAGTTCCACATGAACCTATAGAACTGGGTACGATTCCAATGTGTGAAGTACATTTGGATTGGTACATAGACAGAAAAAGTTTATTGTGGTGAGATCCAAACGCAGCCTAATATGACGAGCTGGGGTGTTCAATAGTCCAATAGTTCAATAGCTCCAATTTAATATGAGAAAATGCATACAATATACAACCTGAAATTATTGGCCTTCGCAGACATCCATGAGAACAGAAGAGTACCCCAAACAATGAATGACAGCAGAAACATTAGAATTGGAGTTAGAAACGTTAGAAAACGTTAGAAGGCTTTGCGGAGCCTTCCCCTCCGCCTTCCAAGCATAAGCACCACCTTCCCTCCACTGTTGCACCTACCCCAGCAAGCAACCAATAGCAAAGACCCCAAGGGAGCATGATTTGCAATACAGATAAGCTAATCGCCTTGCCAAAGAATTCAACATGCCCCATCGCCCTCTCTCCCGACTAAAGGGACAAATAGAGAAAGAGGGGAGCAAGAAAGCAAACAACTCGTTGAGCTACGGCTTTAAAGTAACTGCATAGCTCTTTTTCGAGTTCTCCGACTTGATAATAGGCAGTAATCTCTCCCGGAGGGAGGGAGGGAGGGAGGGAGGGGGGAGAGAGGGAGAGAGAGAGAAGAGAGAGAGAGAGAGAGGAGTGAGAGAGAGAGAGGCGAGAGAGAGAGAGAGAGAGAGAGAGAGAGAGAGAGAGAGAGGAGAGAGGATGAGAGAGAGAGAGAGAGAGAGAGAGAGAGAGAGAGAGAGAGAGAGAGAGAGAGAGAGGTAAAGAGTAGGACCTCACCAATGTAATGAATTTCAGTGCAAAAAAACCTTCCTAGAGTTTAGAATTCCAAGGTATGCTCTCCTACTAGAGGGGAATAATGGGAATCACATTCGAAGAGAAAACGAAGTTCAGAGTACTGATAACAAAGAAAAAGATATATTTAGCTGTTGGGGTGAAAATTTAGGAAGCTTCAAACTTATCCAAAAAAAACAAAACCGAATCACCCGTTGAAATCGATTCCGATTTGACAGTCCGAGTTAACACTTAAGACAATTGAACCAATGTTCTCAAGATTCGGATCAGACTATTGATGTAAGCCCATTAATTATGTAATATTATTCATGTGCATGGTTTTCTCACATAAGATCTTTCCCCAGCTATCGGGATCTTTGACGTAGTTAAAAGAGTATTTTTTTTACACACACATCTTGCAATTACTGCAAATTCCACGATACTTTCAGTTATAACGTAAAAGGTTCTCAGTAGAATCAAGGGCAAGAAACAAAGTTAAAGCCTTAGATTTATAACCTTTCATCTGGTTACCAATCTTAAATCTCTGTTCTGTTACTCTCTCCATCAAAATTCAGCCAGAAATGTGTTGTCACGAGAACGCGTTGCGAAATTCGAACATCGTCCGATTTTCCTCGGTGGAACGTTGATATAAGTGTGCAAGAATAGGTTTTCAAATGGCAGGTTTTCATTGTCAAAAAAATTCTCGCCGATGGTGGCGAATCTCTGGGTTTATTTATCATCCTGTAACGTCTGTGGGGCAAATCTGTTGGGAAACGTTCAAGGGGAAGTAAGTTTTTTTTCTTGGAATCATCGGGTCTTTGTAGTAGACCGGAAGAGGAGACTCCGACTGACCATTATCATCTTGAATGGCCGACCAGTAGACAGGGCCGGAATGGCTTATTGCTGTTCTTTTCTTAATTTTCTTTCTTTGATTTTATTTTATAACAACAACCTCTAATGAATCGGAAGAACGTCAAAGA
This sequence comes from Hemitrygon akajei, assembly GCF_048418815.1. Classification (NCBI taxonomy): domain Eukaryota; kingdom Metazoa; phylum Chordata; class Chondrichthyes; order Myliobatiformes; family Dasyatidae; genus Hemitrygon; species Hemitrygon akajei. The sequence goes on from NC_133140.1 coordinate 31,234,716, forward strand.
TCAAAATGATCATTTATCTTCCCAATTGTTACATGTGACATGGATCATCAACCTTTGATGGATGCAAGAAACGAAACGTAGCGATGCTCTGGCCTACACTCATTGATAATATATGGGTATGAACTGCAATTGGATTCTCAGCTTCACAGTTTCTTTGATGTGTTTACATCTGCGTACAATGTATGTTTGCTTTGATGTTTGGATGCCTGTGTGTAATTCGAATCGGAAATCTGCAAAGCGGCATAAGTCAGTTTGTCAGCTCCATTTCCTTTAGTCTGTAAAAGTAATGCAAAATCAGAGGTTAGTCGAGCATTTAGTGACTAATTGAATCAAACGATTGTAAAATAAATTATAGATGTACTCATAAGTAATGAACTTTAGTTGCTTACGCTTTATACACAATTATTTCAATGCTGTTTTAAGATTTCCCTTAATTATTTATATATTAGCGTTTCTTTCAATAATTAAAATGAACTTTAAAAAAAGCAAGTTACGAGATTAGAGAAATCCTTGAAGTAGCAGTTATGGTACAAAATAATTGGCTAAATTATAATACAATATTATTTTCTGTCATATGTGTCTGATTACCGCATCCTGTTTCGTTTATGGAGCTCACAGGTGTTTGCTCAGCCACACCTGCCAACACAGTTCCAAATACACATGGACATTGTTGTCAGTGGACAGCTCATAACTGATAGAATGAACGTTATCACTTTGTTTAGTCAGGCTCTCTGATTACAGTTTTGTCACAATTCGGTATTTCCGGTAGCTCAGTTCTCCTCGGTTATTATCAGACACTCGTGTTTATTATGGAGCTGATAATGGGCGTTGGGAAGGATGTCATTCCTAGTTTTGTGCTGTTTGGCTTTTTCTCACGTGCAAACTGCATGTGAAATTAAATTCGTAAAAGCAAGGAACAAGTAATCTCTAGAGATTCTGCAGATACTGGAAATCCTGAAGAATTCAAACAAAATATTGAAGGAATTCATTTGGTAAGGCAACACGCAAGAAGGTAAATAAACTGTCGATTGTTTCTGGCAGAGACGCTTTATCGGGACTGGAAATGAGGGAATTGAATCCAGAATATAATGGTGTGGAGGGGGTGCGGAAAATTAGCAGGTGACAGGGGAAACCAGGTGAGTGCGAAGGTATGTGCATGACTGGGATGGGAATGACGTAAGAAGCTGAGAGGTGTCGGGTGGAAAAGGTAAAAGGTGTCTGAAGGAGTCAGATACGGGAGGACAGTGGACCCTGCAAAGTGGAAGAAGGAGGAGCACATGGGTGGAGGGCAGCCTGGTGGGAAGATGACGAGAAGAGAAAAGGTGAAACGGAGAATGGAAAAAAGAGAGAATGGAATGATGGAGAAATTCCCAAAAGTTAGAGAAATCGACATTATTGCCTTCGGGTTGGAGTCTCCACAGATGGAAGAAAATATTATGCTGGTACCAGAACGTTAAGTTGTTTCACTGAAAGGGGATTAGCTATGACGCACTTTATATTTTGTTACAGTGTCAATGGTATCCTCAAGTTTGTAAAATTATCTTCCTATTCGATGATTATATATATGAAACCTCTGTGGTACTCCCGTTTCCTCCTATGACTTACAGGTTAGGAGGTCAATTGGTCACGTGGGTGAGACTGAGCGGCTGTGGCTCGTTGTACCGGAAGGGCCGGTTACCTTGATATATCTCTAATTCAAATCTATATTACATTCACGCTAATCTCTCTGCTTTACCTGGGAATAGATAACGCGCTCTTCCTGTTGTCGATCTTTGCGAACTGGTTTGCTCTCCCTATGGTTTAGTGAGGCATAGGCAGTGGTATGCTCAATCGGTGCTTGTTCAGCCTGTTTGAAAAATATACATTACATACAACTAACTGATACAGAGCTCAGTGATCATAAACTAAATTAGATTTGCAAATCTAAACACCGAGGATTAAAAAAAATGTTGGAATAACTTTTTGTCTGCGCACAAATGATATTGTTCATACATCACACCGGAGGTGGGATCTCGACGGTTTCAGGCTGGAAGTCGCTATGTTTAGACTTTCAAATCACCGCTTATAACAGTCCTAGGAATTGGATGGGGTTCTCAGTTCTGGCCATCTCTGTTTTTTCATCTCTTAAATCCTATCTGTTAAATCGCTCTACATTCTGTGCATGGGCACAGGCCTATGTTCTATCTTTTACGCATGCGTCGAATTATCGTAATGATTGCCCTGATCAGAATTCGCCCCTGCGCTGCAAACTGAAATTGCGACTCATACCACTCACATTATTTAAGTTGAGGATATTGGAGCAAATGGCAAGCCCGGATGCAAAGTCTCGCTTAAATCTAGCTGGAAACAGAGGAGCGGCATTCTGGTCCTCTGTTGATTTGATTGGTTTTGCTGGTAAATCACTTAAATTACGATCGAAGTAGGAAGAACCAATGGACGTAGTTGTTAGAGTAAATGATAAAAATGTCATTTGTTCTGCTGAAGTAATGGCATAACATTCCAGAGAAATAAAGTAATAGTAAAATATCATCATCTTCAACTTGGATATTACTCTAAGGAGTAGCCCTACATTTCCGGAAGTGTTACGAACACGTAGACATTTTACCATAATGAAATCAGTGATGTATGTATAACTACTATAGCTTAGTTCCTGCAGTCGCTCAATTTGCACCTAAAGCCGTCACGTAAATTTAAAACTAAATGCGTTAAACGGGGGAAGGTGATTAATGAAACACAAGAATACAAAGGTTATCATGAGCATGAATCCAGGTAGCAACAAAAAAATGTACCATTGAAGTGCTGGAAACATGAAGTAAAGCAGAGAAATAGAACACACAAAATTTTACTAGATCAGGAGCCACCAGCTAAAGGGATATAGTTAGCGTTCACGTTGCAATCTGCGGAAGGGTCTTCAATCTGGAATGTTAACTGGTTCTCTTTCCAAAATCGGTCTGTAGCTACAGATTATTTTCTCCTTTGAATCCAAATGGGAGACAACAATACTTTTATACGTTTTAGGCTTTGCTTCCCACATTGAGGATAATACTCATTCAGCGTAGCATCGTGGACCAGAAGGTGCCATGTGGAGTTTCTTTTAAAACATGGCTATCATTGTTCACGACATACTACAAGGTTTTGTTGCAAGTATATTCTATTCCATTGCAGGTTAGGCACGGCTGTGTTGATCTTTGTTGCGGATCGGGGTTAAAACTGCATTTAATATTGCAAAGACCATTTCAACAAAACAAGATTTCATCACATTTTTAGCTTGCTTACTGTCCGTCAGATCATATGTAACACACATTACGAATTAATTCTTGCACGTACTGCACTTTCCCATTGTCCAGTCAAATGCGATTTTCGTAAACTAGTATTTAGTTGTTTCCATAGTCTCAGATGCGTGTTGAATTATTCGTCAAAACAACTGACCTTCCAATGTTAATTATTACCGTTCCCCTTCTAATCCAACCGGCTATGAACTGGTGTGGAATCTTGAATGGATACAGGAAGCAGATGCAACGGAAACATTCAAATAAAACTTGGATATGTACTTGAAAATAAAGATTTGACGGGGAAAATAGTTTTATTTCCCCTACTACGCTCCAAAGAGTTGTGGAATAAAATAAATTCATGATATCTTTGCTATGCGAATATCACGCTCTGAAACAAGACGAGTCGCTTCACCTACCTGCTGTACATTCTGACATCCGTCCAAAGAATTTGTGTTACCCCCTTCAGAAAAGAAATCAAAAAGAAATGATTTGCATTGTAAACATGGTATATTATTCATTTGATACCAATCGAATTAATCATGTAAGTGGAACAGCTGAAGTTACGGATCTTTCAGAAAGTATTTGTTGGTAACAGTCGTGCAAATATACTGTGTTCTGCATTAACCTGCTGCTATGCTAAAAAGGCTTTGACTTTCAACGAGGCTGTAAAGTGATAATAGCTTAACATCGGCGGTACCGTATTTAAGTATGTCAACCAAGATGGAAATTAAAAACAATGAGACGTATATAAGTTGGTCAATGTTATTTACACAACCAGAGGGAGATTAGATCTACGCCAAGTCGTTTACGTATAAAATACGGATCTGCCATTGTATAAAAAAAAGACATTTGAAGACACCCGAAATGGATGTAACAGCATTCGGAAATGAAATATGAAATACTTCCAGTGGACTAGTGAAATAGTTGAACTTTAACATCAAGCATGTATTTTGCCAAATTTTATTACTGAAATCCGGCTTCAAAAATTGGGATCCATGTCCAATCATTTTGTAAATGTCATTTACTGTTTTCAAGTTAAAAGTCGTTAACGCTTCTATTTTGTACGAATAGAGGTGATATTTCTCAGCGATCAGTGTTCTTACCGTGCGATCTCATTAACTTGAGTTTCAGCAAAACTATTATCAGAATTAAAATTGCCAATCCGCCCACTGCACATTCGAGAATCAATCTGGTATCAGCGCCTTGAAAAATAAACCGGGAAGCATTTATACATCGAAAAACAAATCCACACATGAGAAGCAACAGTGCAAACTATTATATAGGGTCCTTTCAAATCTCACTACACACTGATAGGAAAATGGCAGAATATACAATATTGAACAAAGGAATCTGGTTTTTAGTTTCTCCAGACACATTCCAGCTATTTACTAAGACGAAGAATAGGCACCACTGCTTTTTCCTATACTTTGCTTGACAATAGATATCAGCATACCGATTGAACGTGTAATCATCTAACCTAATACAATTCTGATCTCGATTCAACCTTTTAAGTCACGTCTGTTAAGGATGTTCTTTAGGACGATCAAAACCCTATAGATAACTTGTAGACTCGCCAAAGGAGTCCCGGTGCAAGCAACAATGCTGAAACTACTCGCTAACTTCAAGAGTTTATAAGACTGTACCCTCTATGCCTCCTGAATGTGTATCGAGCATATTAAACGTATTTTCCCACTGTTATGTTTTCCACAGCTTTACGAGTGACAAACCCTAATTAATGGAAAACTGCATAATGAAAACATAGAAAAACACGAGTCATCCATTTGAACTGCGTTGGCCACTATTATTGGAAGGTAATAAAGTCAGAGACTGAATTATGTCAAAGTCTGTTCACAGTTTCGCACCCTATGCATTCGTTCCAGTTGGCAATCATGTGTCACGCCTCAGTGTTCAGGAATTATTAGCTTGATGCTGATTTTGCCCCATGTCCACATTTTCCCAGTAAAACTTCGTTAATTAAATACACCTTCACTCACCAGCAGATAGATTCCTCCTTTGTTATATACTATGCGATTTAGAGTTTTAAGTTTTGCTTTGTCTCATCTTTGACAAATGTCTGGAGGTTTGTTACCTTACACGTACTACATGAAATCAATTTCTTAATTCATCCTACACGATTTAAGCTGAGGGTATAAGACATTTGTTTTGAAACACCATTCACAGTGAATGTTCACTGCAATCAGGTAATCTGAAAAATTCGCCTTTATTCCCCGTTTGGCTAGCTGATCTGTGATTGTTCTTAACCAGATTTGATCGACACACCTATATCATCTGGAAACGTTTCCATCTTGCCCGGAGTGCTAGAAATTCTGAACATGTTGAATATTCAGAGTAATACACAAAATGCTGAAGGTGCGCAGCAGATCAGGAGAGCAATAAGATAACGACATTTCAGTCCGAGACCTTATAACTGGATGCAATCAAGACACCATCTTACCTTGCTCCGGGATGTAGCCGCAACTGACAGGCACCGTGAGGGAGACATGCGACACCAGGCAGGTGTAAACATCTTTTCCCCAAGCCGACTGATTAATTTTCAGTGAACTGTAAGCCTCGTATGAACCTTCCGCGGTCTGGTTTATCTCTGTTTCTATTCCAGTGCGAATTTGCACGTTATTTTTTAGCCAGACGAATTCTAATTCCTTCGGGTAGAAGGCAGCAGTTTTACAGAGGAGCTGCCGAGGAGACGAAAACTCTCCAATAGGAACGATTTCCAATGGAGTTGGGGGAGCTTGAATACAAATACAGTTATATTGGGTGTTTACCATTCATTCAGTTAAAGTAGATTCCTTTATCTTCCCACCAATTACGATGACATGTCACTATCAAATTAGTTACCCGCCATAGGTTACCGTATTTTATAAATTATTTTAAGTTCAAGTTCAAGTTCATAGTTATTAAACCAGACAGATGTGCATGGCTAAATGAAACATACTTCTTCTGGGGTCAACTGCAAAATACAGTCCATGTATTCACACACAGCACGTGCAGTCACCATCCAGCACATACAGTGCAAAATAAACAAAGTAAAATCGAGTCACAATACAGAAACAGATCAAAGGAAGAATTCGAAGAAGACACCGAGAAGGCGAATCTAAGGGGTACAATATGAGGAAGACATTCTGCTTTGAATGTCACACTAGGGGACATGGAGAATGGACCCGGATGCAGGACGCAGGCACTGAAGTACGAGGGCAGGACAGGAACAACTAAAGGATAGAACAAGATAGGGAGACCGTGGCGTTCTTGAGGCACGTGGCATTCAAAGGTGATCCTGTGGTTCAGAGATTGGAGTTCATGGCGAGGATGGCCACTGGAGTTCATGGCGAGGCAGGACCCTGGAGTTCATGGCGAGGCAGGACCCTGGCTAGGCTAGAGGATGGGTCTATGGGACAAGGAATGCTGGGAGGATAGCCCCCTGGGCGGACCGCATGACTCCTGGGCCGGACTTGGCTTCCCAGGCAGGAACACAGGGACTTGGGCAGGTCGCGGGGCACCTGGGCAGGTGCGGAGCACAACCCGTCAGAAGAGAGGGGTAGGAAAGATTCAGAGTCCACCACCGGGCAACGGCAGTCCGGCCTGCTTACCCGACAGAGGCAAGGGATCGGAAGGGAGCTCGGTCCAGCGTGACTACGAGAACGGACTTACAGAACTAGTTGATTAACCGTGGGTACTCCAAGCAGGAACGAACAGAACAAAACCGGGTGAACAGCGCAATCAGGACAAACATGACGCACGGGTCGGAACGGGGTAAACAGGGCGAACAGCGCAACCAGGACGACCAGATCGAAATAGGATAAATAGGGCAATCAGAGCAAACAGGACGAACTAGGTCGAAACGGGATAGACAGGCGAACAGCCAACAGCGCGAACAAGGCGAACCGGACGGAACAGCGGGACCAGCGCGTACAAGGCAAACCGGCGAACAGGGCAAAACAGGACGAACCCGCAACTAGACTCAGTCCCAGAGCCCCTTATATACACCTGCCAGCCGATAGGCATCAGGTGCGCCTCCTTAAGCCAAGATGATCCGATTTGGACTTTCGGGTGAAAGCAGGGACGGCTACAAGACCCGGAGTCCGGTGTACGCGGACCGGATCAAGACACGAAATGCGGGCCCGGACCGGACCATAACAGAGTGGCCTTTCAGCTTTATAACACGACGGTGTCTGCGGCAGCCCATTGGCTTTGGGAAATGTTCATTTCTGTATTTTTTTCATTTCCAATCAAAACTGAACTAGAAAACCCAAAATATGACATATTTCCACAGTCTGAACGCAATTAGCACTTGCACATGTTTTTAATATTCTGGCAACTCATTTGTTCAGGTAGTTTTTCAGAACTTGCGTTGGAGCTTTCCAGTCTTCAACATTCACTGATAGAGCTTTCCTCGGAATGTAAATCATTGCTGATTTTTTGTTCCGTATTTAATGTGTTGAATGTGGCAAATCGTACCCTCCATGAAACATCCAGGGACGCCAATGCGAAGCTCATATTAATCGCAATTATTCTACGTTTCTATTTTTTCATAAACCTGTCGGTTTGCAGCAAAATAGTCGACAGTGTCCTGGCACTGCTGAACGAAAGCTGATGCTCTGCAGAGAGGCATCCCAGGAGCTGAACGAACTCCGCTTCTCCCTGCAGAGATTTCACTCAAAGGTGAACCCAAAATTCATGATTTTGCTTTTGTGGATTGCCTCCGCTAAATCTATGGTCCGTATCTAACTTAGGAAAGTCTATTGTCAAATTACTTTATCAATGTGTCACAACATTTAGCATTTCGCTCTGCCTACAATAGTCATCCTGAGCTCACGGTTGCCCGCACAGCACTGCCATGAACCATATACGGATTACAGCTGTTTACGTGCTTGTTGCTGTAAGGCAAATTCTTTTGTAAAAATCAACAGGTCCCGAGATTGAGTCCCATCCAATCTTTTTTGGGAAACTTGTGGAAAATTTTAGGTGACGTGATAGAGCCAATTAAAAAGTCCTGACCGATGGGTGACGTGCTGGAGGACTGGAAGTGACTAATATTTTGTAGTTGTTCAAGAAAGGCTCTAAGAATACGCCGAAATATTTTAGGCTGGTAAGCCTGACGCTTGTAAAGAGTAACTTACCGGAAATACACATTACAAAACAGATGGGGAACGCACGCCTGTTTGGAATGAACATGGCAGAATTAGCGCGTGCTCGGAGTGACTTTATTTCTTCTTCAAATTGGCCATTTTTGTCCCTACCTCTGCCATTGTAGGTCAATTTTGTATTAACGCAAAATGAGGCAGTAAATCTGCATATCCATGTTCGTTTCAATGGGATCGGCATTGCGGAGCAGCACACGGATCAAGCTGTGTTTCTCTCTGTGGAGGTTTTACGCAGACGCCCCGTAATTGACCTTAATGAAGTGGCTTTGTTTGCCTTTGCCGATGTTTATAAATTACTTTAAAAAATATGTAGCTGCGTGCTGCAGCAACTGTAGGATCGAAATCGGCGAAATACGTCGAGATCTGGTAGTATAAAAGCAGGATTAAGAACGGGCGGATATCATTTAACCTCGACAACGCTTCGCTTTAGATTAGATGGCTTGTGATTTTCCCTTCAACCGAATTTGTCTACAGCTCCCTATCTCACATTATCTAACCCGAATCAAATTCTTCGTCTAAAAATGAGGTGGTTCCGTTCATCTGCTGTGTAAAGCCTTTGAGTGTTTAAAGTTGTTAGACAGCAAATGTCACGCCATTTTTAAAAACAGGATGTAGTGAAAAGACGGGTAAATATAGGCTAGTTAGCTCAACATCTGTAGTCGGGAAATGCTTGAAGCTGTCACTAAGGAAAAAAATAGCGAAAAAATTAAAAAGCAGTGGCTCCATTCGACAAACGCGGCATAGATTCATAAAGGTCGGGTCCTGTTTGACAAGCTCACTGGAGTTTTTTGAGAACATAATGAGTGCTGTTGATGGAGGGGAGCAGGTGGATGCCGTATGCTTGGATTTCCAGAAGGCGTTCGTTAAGATGCCGCACAAGTGACTTGCCAATTAGATAAGGATGCATGAAGTCGGATGAAATGTATTGGCATGGATAGTGGAATTGTTATCCAATAGAAGGCAGAGTGTTGGTATAAATGGGCGTTTCTCCGGTTGGCATTCAGTGGTGAGTGGAGTGCTGCAGGGTTTCGGTGCTGGGTCCGCAGCTGTTTACCATTTGCATTGATGATCTGGAAGAGGGGACTGAGTGTAGCGTAGCAAAATTTGCTGATGACACTAGTCTGAATGGAAAAGCAAAGCGTATATAAGACGTGGACAGTCTGCAGACGGCTATTGATAGATTAAGTGAGTGGGCTAAGGTCTAGCAGATGGAATATAATGTTGGCAAGTGCCAGATCACCCACTTTGGAAGGAATAATAGAAGAGCAGTTTATTATTTAAATGGTGAAAGATTGCAGCATGCTGTTGTGCAGAGGGACTTGGGTGTGCTCGTGCATGAATCACAAATATTTGGCTTGCAGGTGCAACAGGTTATTAAGAAGGCATATGGAATCCTGGTTTTCGTTTCTGGAGGGATTGAGTTCAAGATATGGGAGGCCATGCTGCAACTGTACAGGGTTCTAGTGACTGCACCTGGAGTACTGTGTGCAGTTCTCGTCACCATACCTGAGGAAGGATATATTGGCTTTGGATGCAGTGCAGAGGAGGTTCACCAAATTGATTCTAGAGATGAAGTGGAGAGATTGAGTCGCCTGGGACGATACTCTCTGGAAGTCAGAAGACTGAGAGTGGATTTTACAGAAACATACAAAATTTTGGAAGGGATAGATAAGATAGAAGTAGGAAAGTTGTTTCCATTGGTAGGCGAGACAGGAAGTAGGGGACATTGCCTCAAGATTCTGGGGAGAAGATTTAGGATGGAAATGAGGAGAAACTGTTTTTTACAGAGAGTGGTGATTCTGTCGAATTCTCTGGCAGGGAAACAGTTGAGGCTTTTTCCCTAAATATATTTAAGATACAACTAGATAGATTTTTACATAGTAGGGGAATTAACGGTAATGGGGAAAAGGCAGGTAGATGGAGCTGAGATTACGGACAGATCAACTATGATGTTTATTTAATGGCGGTTCAGGCTCAATGGACCAGATGGCTTACTCCTGCTCATATTTTTTAAGTTCTTATGTTCTTATGGGCTGGCTAAGGAATACGTCAAGGCGGGAAGAAGGTGAGGATTTGTGTAGGAATATAGGCATAACAAATATATGGTTGGAAATATCAACGGGCCAAAAGATAAGTGGAGCTAAAGCCAATCTGCAGAATCACATCGAAATAATAAAGAGAATAATCTGAAAAAAATGCAAAATGGTATTTTCCTGTTTAAAAAAAAAAGCTGGAAAGGAAATTAATGGCAAAAATCTTTCAACCAACAATAACATTTCACAACATTCCAGCAATCTTGGCTTTTCTTCAAATGCAAAGAGATGAAATTTTTCCACTTACAGGAATAAAGACACTTACTTAACACGATAAGCTGAGAGCCACATCCATTTCCCAATACTTGTTGTTGACTTTTCACTTGACAGTAATACACGCCGACATCTGAGTATGTCACATTCAGGAGAGTAAATGTGCCGCTGCCTTTCTTTACATTGAACTCATTTCTGCTGTCTGGTTGTATAGGTGCGTTCTGACCCTTCATCATCCATGAAACTTCAGCAGTATCTTGTAGCATTGGAAATTTGCAGTACATGGATCCATTTCCACCGATTGAGGTTTTTAAGGTTGCAGGGAATTGTTCCACTTCGACCGAAGTTGTTTTTGTGGCTGACAAAGGATAAGTGAGAATTATGAATACAGTTGCATTCACTGGAAAACGAATCAGCAGACAAAATACGCAGAACACTGGTATGCGAATTGGATGTTTATTGTGGCTAAATTTGCTGCAGGTAAATGATGGAAAATATTGTAAGATGTCTGTTTCATAGATTGGGCACAAATATTTAAGCATACCTGGCCAAAGCGCGACGAGTAGAGCCACGAACCAAACGGTTGCATCCACAGACATTCCAAATGAGAGTGGTCTGTCTGAAAGATAGAAATTCATGGGATGTAATAATCAAGTGGAGATTATATATGAAGTCACATACTCAAGGCTACGTCGATGCCTTGGGTAGAAGATATTTTGTAGATACAGGAAATCCCGTGGAATACACACGACGAGCGAGCGGACCTCTGCATCAATTGTGAAAAGCAAACAGTCTATGTTTCAGGGAAGTTACTTCTTCAAGACTGGAAAGGAAGGGGGCGGAAGTCACAATAAGGAGATAGAAGAGTGAAAGGCGTATAAACTGGCTGCTGATAAGTGGGGGCAGGGGGTCTTAAAGAGATGGTACCTGATAGGTGGATTTATATTCCATCTCGATAGCCTCCAACCTGCTGATCTGAACATAGAATCCTCAGACTATGAATAATTTCTCCCATACAGCTTTCATCGTTTTCTATTTCCCATTTTGGTCCCTTTTTATCCCTTCTCTTCTCTTTACCTCGCTTATATGCTGCTCTTTGTACACTGTCTATAATGGCCCAATGTCCTCTCCAATCAGATTCCTTCTAATTTAGTCTTTTACCACTTGAAGTTTATAACTCATCAGGGGTGATTGATAAGTTCGTGGTCTAAGGTAGAAGGAGATGAGTTAGTAACTTCAACATTTCTGGGTGATCGCTGGAACAATTGACCTGCATGTGCATGTAACGAGAGCTGTATAATTCCTCACCTTCTACCTTAGGCCATGAACTTATTAATCACCCATCTGTGGACACTTTCTGGAGGTCCAAGATCCGAATGCTCCATGACCGCTGGACTACGTGTATAAATTTAGGAGGGGACTATGTTGAAAAATAAATGTTCTAGGTTTTCTAAAATTGACTCCTTCTACCTTAGGTCAGGAGCTTATCAATCACCCCTCATACAGCACAGGAAAATGTCTTTCGACAAATGATGTCTGCATCGATCATAATGCAAATTCAACTCTATCGGATCGGACGTAGTCTACATCGCTCTTTTTGGCCTGTTCATGGACTTATTTGAATGTCTTTTAACCGTTGTGATCAAATCAACACTCTCTTGTAGCACTGTCATTTCGCCTATTACTCTCTGCGTAATGTACACGCTTCGCAACCTCATTTAAATTTTCCTCTCTCATTTCAGGGCGATGCCCCCTGTTAACTGCCGCTAAAAAGAATGAGTGGTATCGGTAAAGAGAATGGTAAGGCCAACAGGCTTACAGAATCCCTGTACACGAGGACATTGAGACACTGTTTCGGAGAAAGGAGTCCTGCATCATCTATAGGGAACCGGTTCAAGCAAATCCCGACAGAAATATAACATGCACTTCAGTAGACCCGACGGGAATTATGACAGCACAAAGGTAGCATGAAACAACTTCTGAATAGAAAGCAAAAGGAAATGAGGAAATAAGCGACATAGAATTCGCGATGATCCAGTTGTAAAATATTATTTCCCATCACTGTGGTTGAACTCATGGTAACTGAGCGATTAGAGGGAATTAACTTTTTTTAGCAGATCCACATGAGAAGAATGGAGGCGTCGGAGGAACTTGGGTGTTCACGGTGTAAGAACTCAGACCGTTTGATGAACTTATGGCACCTGATCAAATGTATCTTTTGACATGTGAGAAGCCAGAGGAGAAATTGTAAGATCTATTGCAAAGATATCTGCATCGTCTTTAACGAACATTGTGTTACCGTGGCACTGGAGAGTGGCAAATGTGCATTTACTTAAGAAGATCTGCAAGTACAAGAGGAGAGTTGAAGGTGGCGAGCCCAGCATTGGTGCGTGGAAACATACTGGAGTGGATCGGAGGGAAAGAATCTATTTGAAAAGGGAAAGTTTGAAAAAGTGCCGGTCAGCATGGATTTGTCATTTGGGATCACACATTTGATTGAGTTGCTTTGATGAGGTGATGAAGAAAAATGAGAAGTGCAACAATTGGACTATAACTTCATTGACTTTTGCAAGGTCCCCTATTGCAGGCTTGCACAGAATACTCGACGACATGGGAGCCAGTGTGAGCCAGCCACCTGCGCACAAGAACACAAAATTGGTTTAGTAGAGGGAGTCAAACTGCGATAGTGGAAATTTGATATTAAGAATGACCGCCTGCAACTAGTGGTGTACTGAACAGGTAGGCTCCATTTCCAGTATTGTTTGTCATCTCGAAATATTCAGATTAACTTCGGTAATATCTTTCGGAATGCAACGAAATTGGTGATATATTATACAATGAATGATATCACCGACGATAAACTGCGAAAGCAGGACAAGCAAATGCTTCAGCTGTACTGTTCGTTGGTGAAGCATATCAGAGTATTCTGTTCATCTCTGATCAGCCTGCTACAGAAAATGCCCGACGAAGCTTGAAATAGTCCAGAAAAGATTCACAAATACATTTGCGGGAAAGCCTGTTTTTAACTGTAGAGATAGTGTGGGGTTACTCTTCCCCAGAGCACAGGAGTTTGAGTGGTGACCTTATATATTAAGGGGCGTAAGCAGGGGTATGGTTACAGTCTTTTACCCAGAATAGCTGAATCGAAAGTCAGAATGCATCGATCCAGGATGAGAGAGAAAACATTTAAATGGATCTAGGGCAAGTCCAAAGAGTACGGGATTAATCCGTAGAAGTGGCTACGATTGCAATGTGTTAGAAACATTTGGATTGGTACATAGATGGAAAAGATTTACTGTAGTAAGTTACAAACGCATGAAAACGGGTCTAGCTGGGATAGGTTTCTCGGTCTACACGGGCGAATTGGGCCGAAGTCCTGGTGCAGTGCCATTTGAAGCCATGGATCCATCTAGATGGTGCTGGGGTGCGTTCCTTGGAACGCCGGGGATAACAGGGTGATGTGAGAATGTTTTAGGGTTATTGCGTGATTTAGGTCATTGGTGCTTGATAGTAGGCATGGAGGTAGTCACGCGAATGTATTTGGTGCATGTATCACTTATTCCCGTAAGCTAGCAAAGTAGTCTCCAGTTGTGTCGTCATGTTAATTCAAGTGAAGAAACAAGGACTGGAACCAATTGTCCCATTCATATGAAATTAATTTATGCGAAAAAAATACGCACCTGACTTTTGGTGCTGAGAGCAATATTCTCCTGGTTAATAGAAGGGAATGATGATAATCACAATAAAATAAAGTGCAAATGTCGTAAGAGTTTAAAATGTGCCTTACAAATATTGGTCAGATTGTATGTAAGTCGTCAAATACCTGTTAATTGACATTTATTCACTGCTAAAGCTGTGTTTAATCTGTTTGAAAGTACTGATAACCAAGAAAAAAATCTTTTGCGTTTTAAGATTTTAAATCTTTAACTTTTGTTTTCGTTTTGGAAGATTTGAGAAGTTTTGAAATTTACCAGAAAAAAAAAAATCAGATGGTTAAAACTTTTTCGGTTTGACAGTCTATTAGATTAATTGTTTTCAAGAGATTTTTTGGACTATTTGAGAAACCCATGAATTGTGAAATATCTGCCTATTACCATGTGCATGACTTTGTAACATAAAATGTTTCCCCATCCACCAGGAGCGTTCTCATAGTTAAAAAGTACTTACAGGCATCTTGCAGAGATTGCAAATTCCACTGTATTTATACTGTAATGTGAAAGGTACTTGGTCGCGCAGGGAGAATCAAAGAGTGGGAAACAAAATCACTCCCTTAATTTGCAACCATTCATCGGGCGATCGATCAGAAATCTTAGATCTGTTTCGCTCTCCCCTGACGCTCCATATTTCCTATACTTTTGCGGGCATCGTTTGTTTTTCGATTTTGCTGCTGTTGTCCAAGAATCACTATGCTATCTAACCTGATATTCATCCCCATGGTCTTGTGTTACTTCATTCACCTCTTTGAAAGCATACTGAGAAGATTGCATCCAAGATCAAAGGGACTTCAGCATGCTGTGTGCTCAGCGGCTGCTATCGAAGCAATATGCCGTCAGACACGGCACGTTACCCTTAGCTCCCAGTGTTGCCATTTTCCGATAATGTCGAATATTTTCTCAAAGGACTGATAAAACAGCATTCAATTCAGTAACACAAGAGTTTCTGGAGATACTGGCATCTAGTGCAACACACACAAAATGAACTCAGCAGACCAGGCAGCATCTATGGAAATGAATGAACAGTCAACGTTTCGGTCCGAGTCCCTTCACTAGGACTGGAAAGGAGGGTGGAATATACCAGAATAAAAAGATGGTGAGATGGAGGACAATTTAGAAGGTGATAGGTGAAGTCAGGTTGATGGGGCTTCGGGGGAGGGGGAAGAGGGCCGTGTGCGGTTGGGCGGTGGGATGAAGTAAGAAGCTGGGAAGTAAGAGGTTGAAAATGCAAGGAGCTGGATAATAAGGAATCTAATAGGAGAGGAGAGTAGACTACGGGAGAAAGAGAAGGCAGTAGGAGAGAAGTGGCGGATATAGGCAGCAGAGCAGAGAGGATAAGCGGACAGAGGTGGGACAAGAAGAGAGACGTGGGAGGGAAAAATACCTGAAGGAGAAGTCGATGTTCATGTTGTCAGGTTGGAGGCTACCAAGACTGAATCCGAGGTGTTGTTCGCCCACCCTGAGAGTAGCCTCATGAAGGCGTAAGAAGAGAAAATGAATCGAAATGTCGAAACGTGAATGGATAGGAATAAAAATAATTGGCCACTCGCAAATTCCGCATTTTGGGATGGACTGGAGTTGCTCGAAAAAGTGGTCCACTGGTTAAGTCGAGTCTCACCAGTGTAGACGAAGCAGCATCGGTAACTCTGGCTACAGTAAATGACGCTACCCGATTTGCAGGCTGAGTGTTGACCTGCAATGAAGGTGATGAAATTAAAGTTTTCAGGTTTTTTTCGCATGTCAGGCAATTTTTCCTACTATTTCGATTTACTTTTTTTGATTCGAAAAATACAGACGTCTTCACCCATCTTCAAATTCATTTACACAGCTATGTCAGTCTAGAATCTATATCTGTTGTGGATTTGATTACATAAATAATAACCTTTTTATTCATAGAACGGCCACTTGTTTGTTTCAGTGCGCGATCTGACGTCGATATCCGACCACATTTCATTATTTTCTGCATTAAATGAAAATAAACGGCAATCATTTTCTAAATAGTCACTTATGATGTAACCGTTCACACTGGAAGGCTGTCAGCAATTGATACGATTAAAGAGTAAAATTAAAACTCTGTTTTATTTAACATTGTGATGAAGCATCTCATTTTTCCCTTTCCAGAATCCACACGCCGTAGAATCGAAACACGGATATCGCAGAAAAACATTAGAAACATTCAGTTGCGCGGAAGAGGACTTGAAGTTACTTTACCTTAAAAAAAATCCACTGTCTGTAACATAAACGTCGAGCTTTAAAAATAAAGCCAACAGTCTGCAAATCGATTTTTGAGACACATGTAAATTGTAACCACAAAGGCTCTCCATGATATCATCAGCGTGCACGTTAGAGTATTTATATCCTCTGCTAGTTGTAATTTCCTGTTAACCTGCACGAGGAGTTTGTTCTAAATCTTTAACTGAAAGAAAACATTGAATCCTGGAGTGCATCACGGCCGAAGGCTGTTCCACCCGTTTCATCCATTCAGAACGAAAATATTTACATAGCAGTTCTTATACCTGACTGCAGCATGGTAACACTTCCTCTAACAACTTTTTTC
The DNA here is from genome assembly GCF_048418815.1 of Hemitrygon akajei. Taxonomy (NCBI): domain Eukaryota; kingdom Metazoa; phylum Chordata; class Chondrichthyes; order Myliobatiformes; family Dasyatidae; genus Hemitrygon; species Hemitrygon akajei. The sequence continues at coordinate 31,251,723 of NC_133140.1, forward strand.
TATATACCTACCGTCCTCTGTCTGAAAACCATCCCGTGCCCAGTTCCCCTTTAAATCTTTTCTCTCTCGGTTCACAGCTGTGTCTTCTAGGTTTGGATCCCCTGTCTGGAGAAATGGGCAATGAACGTCTTGTATATTAATGTCCGTAACAATTGTTTTTATTTTTCAAATTCATAAATTTATCCCTCAGTCACCTGTACTCCAGGGTAAACCGTCCATGTCTGTCCAATCTCTCTGTGCCACTAAAGCCTTCCATCCCAGGCAATGTCCCAGAAAATCTCTTTTGCAATTGTTCTAATTCTACTACGTGCTATCTGCGGACCAGAAGAACACACGACACTCTAAGACCGGCATCGCCATTGTCTACTGGTACAACATTCTCTTTCAGCTCTTGTCAAAATACTGCCAAGAGGGCAAGTAAGATAATTTTCTTCTCATCTGGATCCTGGTGTGTCGTCGTTAAGTGCACACTAAAATCCCTTTGTGCATCAACGCTTCTAAGATCCCTCCAATATATCCTGTCACTATTCACGACTGAGAAAATCATAAGCACAGGAGATTCTGAAATCCAGATTAGCAAACACAAAATGCTGGAGAATATCAGCAGGTCAAGCGCCATCTCTGATAGGGGCTCCCAACCTCTTTTAATGGTGGGAGTCCATGGCATGAAAAGGTTGGAAACACCTGGTATATGGATAGGTATGATATAAAATATCAACGGTTTGGGTCGAGACCCCTTTTCAGTCTTTGAAGAGGATATCACCTTGATTAGCCTATATTCTTTTCTTAGGGGAAGGGAAGCAAAGTTCCCTGTACCTAATTTTTAACAGCAGCATGGATATCCGTGCACCGCCCACTTTCCTTCAAGAGTAAATACAACTCTTTGGTAGACAGTGAGAATCAAACCAGTTTCTTGAGGTGAAACGGTTTATTTAGTTTTAAGATTGGTGAATTAGGGGCTGAAGTACTGCATTAAGCGAAGCTAGTAACAAACATATTAATTCTGTAGACTCTTATAACGTTGCTCAACAAAAGGAAGCCATTCTGCTTGCATTACATACTTATTTGCAAAATATTTACAATGAACATTTTAACTTTCCTCCGGAATCAGCTTTCAACAATTGGCTGGAATACAAATGGCTCCTTAGCTTGTAGTGACCGTGCAAAAAACTGCGGAGCGTGGATCTTAATGCGGGAATTTTTGCAGATATTCGTATATTGCTAAGAAAGTGTGATTTTTAAAAAAAAAAACCACATTCTGAATACAAACATTTTAAATTGCTAAGACAATGTAAATCCTATGGTATTTTAAGAAATTTATTTAATCGTAAAAGCTTGCAAATCTACATTTCTGAAAATGAAAACAGGTTTCGCCCGTTCACCCATTTTACCCTTCTGCACAGTCAACATTATATTTATTTTACTTTCACGGTCTGTCTTTGATAATGGTTGATAACTTCACTGAACGTAACTTCTAAATTGAAAAGGAAAGAAACCGGGAAAATCTAAATGTTCTCAACTTCATAAAGAGCTTCACAAAAATGTTTATAGCCAGATATTGCCTCTAAAGGTCCAAGAGTACCTTGTCTTCAGGTTATTTACATAATGACCGAAATTACTGCAACACAGGAAAACTCTGAACCACAAGTGACAAAAACCCACCTTTCAATCTACCAGGTAAGGGGTGGCAGCTTTTCGATCGAACTTTAGCTCCCAGAATTTCTGACAATTATTCACACAGCCAGAATCTACAACCCACAGAGACAGCAGGTCAATTTGTCTTTTGCCGATCGTTAAAATGATGATTTGCAACATTATTATTTCAATGCGTCGGTTGCGGATCTCAGCATTCAGCCGCTCTCTTAAATGGTTTGCATTAATGTTCATATAAAAGGCTGGGTGTAAATGCGAGAACGAGCATTACTCTGCAGCACAACATTTCATAATGAATGGAAAATCAGCAAAAAACAGTTTATTTATAAAGACAAACAATACGGTTACAGCCAGTCGCTGGTAATCAATGAGATACATATACACCTGTGGCCACTTTGTTTCAGACTCAGTTGCCTCTGCAGCCGCTGCATGATTTACTTTCACAGATCACAAGTGTTGAAATTAACAAACAAGAGAAAATATGCCAATGCTGGAAATTCAAGCACACATACAACATGCTGGAGGAACTCAGAGACCGGGCAGCAGCTATGGAAGAAAGCACAGTCGCTGTTTAGGGCAGGACTGGAGAAAACAAAAAGATGTGGAATAGATTAAACAGGTGGGGGGAGGGGAGGGTGGAAAACATGTTGATAGATGAAACCCGGGAGTGGGAGGTATGAAGTAACGAGCAGAGAAGTATATTGATGAAATGGATACAAGGATGGAGAAGGGGGAGTGATAGGAGAGGAGAGATGACCATGAGATAAAGAAAAGAGGGAGGGGGTGAGGTGCAGCAGAGAGAGGCGATGGGCAGGAAAGGAGGTACTTCCATGCGTCCCTCCGCTTTGTTCTCACTCCTGGTAGTTATCCTTGCAATTGGAACAAGAGGTACACCTACCCTAACGCACTACCATTCAGGGCCCCAACCAGTCCTTCACCCATGAGTCTGTTGAGCTCATTGGGTGCCGGTGCTCACGGTATGGCCAGGAGACCGCTTCGCTGAGAACCTACCCTCCGTCCGCCAGAAGAAGCGAAATCTCCCAGTGGCCACCCATTTTAATTCCTCTTCCCATCTCTATTCAGATATGTCAATCCACTGTCTCCTCTACTGTTGTCATGAGGCTACACTCAAGTTCGAGGAACAACACCTCATATTCCGTCTGGGTAGCCTCCAACCTGAAGGCATGTACATCGATTTCTCAAGCTTCCGGTAATGCCACTTCACTTCCTTCACTATTCCCATCCCTCTTTACCCTCTCTCACTTTATCTCCTTGTCGACGCATCGCCAATCTTCTGGTGTTCTATTCCTCATCTTTAAATCTACACTTCATACTTTTTTCTCCAGTCCTGCCGAAGCATCTCGGCCCGAAACGTTGACTGTACTCATTTCCATATATAATGCCTGGCTTGCTGAGTTCCGCCAGTGTTTTGTGTGCGTTTCATGAAATTAACAATTTGGTCTCGGGCGCTCTGCATCGTCCATCGTCTGCACCATAGAAGGATGAGAGAGGATCTGATTGAAACATATAAGATTACTAAGGGATTGGACACACTGGAGGCAGGAAGCATGTTCCCGCTGATGGGTGAGTCCAGAACTAGAGGCCACAGTTTAAGAATAAGGGGTAGGCCATTTAGAACAGAGATGTGGAAAAACTTTTTCAGCCAGAGAGTGGTGAATATGTGGAATGCTCTGCCCCAGAAGGCAGTGGAGGTCAAGTCTCTGGATGCATTCAAGAGAGAGTTAGATAGAGCTCTTATAGATAGCGGGGTCAAGTGATATGGGGAGAGGGCAGGAACGGGGTACTGATTGTGTATGATCAGCCATGATCACAGTGAATGGCGGTGCTGGCTAGAAGGGCCGAATGGACTACTCCTGCACCAACTGTCAATTGTCTATTGTCTCAATATCAAAAACGCATCGGCATGTATGCAGAAACTGGAATTTGCAACGTACGCAGGTGTAAATGCTTTATAGAAGACGAGAAGCTGAAAATCGAAGCGAAGTTCCGCAACTAGAACTACGAATAAATACAGGTCCAATGTATTGTTAGTTTTATTTCAACGTAGTTAGAGTTAGGAGAGACAATGGTGGATATTGAAGTGTCCTTTACACCTTCCTTGAGCCGACCATTAGGCTGAAGTGCCTACTGACCAATAAGTATTCACTGCTTTTAGTGTTGAAAATGCGAACAAAAATGCCATCTTACACATGAAGAAAAACAAAGCTTTGTTTCTGCCCATTTACATTGTTTCAAATATGAACATTATCGCTGCTGTCACGTTGTCTAAATAACGCCACATTCTCTTGCCTTAACTTATCTCATAACGAAGACAACAAAACGGCAATTAATGCAAATGTTGAAGTAATTTCCTTTCTCTTAACTAAAGAGCTATACCTTTTAAAATGTATCTACACCTTGATTTTATTTAATCATTTGTTAAGAACTGCCCTACATTAGCACAAGCTAAAGAACAAAATCGAGACAACCAAACTGTGAGAAACATGCACTGTCCTGGAATAATCGACATATGCTGCAATGGAGCAGGAAAATTCAAGTTTCACCCCTGGTTCCATTATTACAAGTAAGTTTTGCCCACGTGTTCTGAGAAAAAAATCTAGGACCAGACCACCTCTAGAAAGGAAAGTGAAGGTAAGTTGTTCATATCCATTATTATTAAAAAGAAATGGCCTTTAGGTACCAGCTCACCAATGAGTAACTCAATAGCATGCGTCGGAAATAAGTTCCCCTAATGAAGTCTGCCAACATTTAGATGAACACTATCAGTAGAGTAACTGTATTCGCATCCATAGGCACGATAATCGCACTGACAAATTTATTAACTACATGAAGTATCCAATAAAGTAGCCACTGAGTGTATTTCTTTATGTTCGTGGTCTTTTGCTGTTACAGCCCATCCACTTCAAGGTTCGACGTTTTCTGCTTTCAGAGATGCTCTTCTGTACACCATCGCAGTAACACGTGTTTACTGTCTCCTCCCTGTCAGCTGAATGCAGTCTAGCCAGTCTTCTCTGGTCTCTCTCATTAACAATGAGTTTTCTCTCAAAGAACTGTCACTCACCTGATGCTTTTCACCGTTTTCGCACCATTTTCTTTAAACTTCAAAGACTGTTGTACATGAAGTACCCAGCCGATCAACAGTTTCTGAGATATCAGATCACCTCGTCTGGCACCAACAATCATTCCACTGTCAAAGTCACTTAGATCGCATTTCTTCCCCAATCTGATGTTTGGTCTGATAAACAACTGATCTTCTTGACCACGTCTGCATGCTTTTATGCTTCGCTTTGCTGAGACTTGTTTGTCTGACTAGAGGTTTGCATTAACAAACAGGTGTACAGGTGCACCCAACAAAATGGCCTGTAAGTACACATCTAATTTTTCGAACAATGCCGGCAACAGAATAGCATGCAGTTTTGGCATTGAGGCAAAATTTGGGGCTGTTCAATGTGCCTGCTGCAGTGAACTGTTGGAGGTGGCTCAAACGAGAAGGGAGTTTACCTTCTAATAAGACAGCGATTTCAAAGACATGTCTGGAATTTTACCAGCCTGCAGCCAGATGAGAAAACAACATAGCAGAAGTAGGGGACTGGGCAACTCGTGTATGTTTCACCATTCAATAAAATAGTGACTCATCTGACGGTAACATCAAATCGCCACCCCGCCCATTCACAGCAACTTTCGACTTCTTGCTTCCTGAGCAGATTTCATTGTCTACATTAAAATATGGCTTTCAATGTTTCCTTTCAGGAAAAGAGTTCCGAAGACTCTCGAAACACTGAGAGTATTTTATTTTTCCTCAGATGGGCTTATAAGCCTTTCATAGCTACCTCTTTGCAGTGCCATCAAGATGAAGTACATATCAATTGATAGCAATTTTACGTTTCTAAACGTCAGTGGATCCAAATGTGTCCGGGCCAACATGCTTTATCTGACTACTCAGCCATTCTACGGATAATTCTTATACACCATCACGCAGAACTGTTTCCAACGTGATCAAAGTATGTGCATGTCTCCGTATACAACTCTTCGATTTATGTTTTGGGACCATACTCAATAAATTTATTGATAACAGGACTGGAAACCAGTGTGAAAAAGGTAACAGCTATGTAAATACAAATATAGAGAAAAAATAATCATATAAAACATATTATATAATAATAAATTCTTATTAACGAATATATGTTCAAACACTTCACACAAGCATAAACAATTCTGAAAAAAAGTACACGCCACTAAACTTAAATGAGAGCAAGGAGCAGAAACTGAGGACTTTATCACAATTGAAGAAAAACAAGGAATTAATTTGCAAATGTGGTAATGTTTGCTCTGCACACAAGATGTTAAGAAAATATTGTTGCTACTGTGAGTGACTGTGGTTGGATAGCTCGATTTCCCATCACAGGATGCAAATTATGAACAATTTTATCAACTCTCTTACAGGGTATTTCAAGGTTACAAATTCAGGGGAATATTACTCAGATCAAAAAGAATTAATAGTCATCTAATGTATCTATTTGTCGGACGCGCTGCAAATTATCAATTCAAA